>NC_054057.1:10120602-10769977 GCF_017639655.2 Falco naumanni | reverse complement strand
AGACATTTGTATGTCTATCCTATAAGCACCAGTTTGGATTTTTTTTTTTTTTTTATTTGACGATGAAAATGTTAGAGAGACATGGGGTTTGCCTGATATGACATGCCATTAAACAGTGTTTCTCTAGGGAAAATGCAGTCAATGTTGCAAGCTGCAAAGCAAAATTGTCACCTGTTCCCAGGCTCTGAGATATTTTGCACAGCCCTGTTGGCTAGTTTGATGAAACTTGTGGAAGACCTAAGTGTATTTTAAATTTTGTAGTGTTTCATACAAAGTATTTTGCAAATACGTGATACAGTAAGAACTCATTATCAACTGTAAAAGTGCCAGGCTGTAGTAAAAAGCTCTCAGAAGAATTACAGACTTCCACAAGGCAATTAAAATTCCTCCTGAGTAAGGAAACAATACATAAACCATATTCTTCTGAGGGGAAATAGTTTTCATTATGGTTTTCTAGCATTTTAAATACTGGTAGTAACTCTTCTATTGCTAAAATTGCAGGGAGGAAAGCGTACTTACATAGACCTTTCTAAGACTTAAGAATCTTGTCAGCATAAGCACATTCTTGTGGAGCCGAATTTTAAGAAGATCCAAATTAATAACTGCAGGAACAACAGTACTGGGGGAGCAGTTACATGATGGGTGGAAATACAAAAGACTTGTGAAGTGTTCGTCCATTTGCACAGTGTATCGGAAGAGAAAGTGGGTGCTTATGTAATAGCTGACACGAGTTAATCAAAACTATTTTTTGAAAAGAGATAAACTGAAGCTACAGAAAGCAAACTTCACTGAAGATCCGGAAACCGAACTTCACATAAAAGAATAATCCAGTTGGCCTTGAATGTAATTGACACACATGAAACTGTTCGCCAAAGAATGGAGTTAAAAGAAAAATGTCATGGTTTTGTAGCAGGGGAAGTACACAGGTACAGGGTTGCTTCTTATCCTGCAAGGCCTGGTTATTTCAAATTTTATCAGAGAGCTGTGGGAATGATTAAAAAGCTTTTCAGGTGGGCGGTGTGTTCCCTGTTTTTCATATTTTCAATGTATAGAAGCAAATATTGCAGCAATGCTACAGGACCTGTAAAGAAAGCCAAAAAAAAGGTCTAATTATTTGCTAAACCTTTATTCTTCTGCAGGTCATTGTGGTGCTCTGGGTGGCAGGGTCGTTCTTATCTCTGATGTGCAAGGCTTGAAATTGCGTTTAGGCCGCAGAGTTCATTGCGGTCCCTAGTACATGAGCAGCCCCTGTGCCAAGTACAACGGATTTTGTGATTTTTGTAAGTTACCGATGTGAATTCTCTGAATCACATGGCTTTGCTGACTGAGGTGAATTACCGGGTTTCACTTGGTTCGGAGGCTGCAGTTGTACCCTTTAAAAATAATTCTGTTTCTCTATCCAGAGAAGCTGTTGCACAGCCTCCACAGTCACCTGCAGGAGGACTAGGACTACCTCATACCCTTGAAGAGTCAAAAGCAAACACTTGCACCCTTGCTTAGAGAGATGATAAAATGACCCATGTCAAAAATAACAGAGTTACCAAAAGCAATGATTTGGATTTTGCTAAAGGTTAATAAGTTTTCAGGGAATGTGCTGGCTCCTTTGACAAGCCAGATAAATGGGCATCATGTCAATGTATGAGTGCATTTCTGGAACAGGGAATGTGCTGAAACTACTTCAACATAAATGCTCTAATTGAAATACTTCACGGTGACCCTTTTAATGCCATTTTTTGGCATTATTACGGTTATTTCAGTCACATGCTTTTTCATACAATGCGGGGACTGCTTTGCTGAGTCCAAGGATCATTGGCTGGAGGGTTGGGGGATGGGGTTTTAGGATGCAATAAGTAAATTACTGGAAATGCATTGCCACTTTTTGCACAGTGATAAAATTACTTCAGCGGAGCTATTCTCATATATGCCAACTGATTATCTGGTCTTGATTGTTAGCCAGGAACTAACTGGTCATTAGTTAGAAGCTAAAGTGTATCTGTGTAAGATAGCTGGTCTCCTAATGTGATGTGATTTAACTTATGTCATGTGTTTATTCCTACTAAAGAAATGTCAGTGTCTCAGTCACGCAGAGCCCTGTTTGTACCATTTTAATGTCTTGTTACCTCTGGTTTATATATTAAAAGCATGAAAATGTAAAAGTAACCATGTTACATTTTAATTACACTGTCATTAGTGTTAAAATAGAGAACGGTAACAAGCATTGGGGCATAATTTTTAGTGACCAGATTAAATTTAATGGCAGCTATTAACTTAATCAGATTTTTGGCAATCAAGCATGAAGGAGATATTTTGTGATTTTTTTTCATTGTCCACCTTTCTAGTTTTTAGACACAAACCTTTAATGACTTGCATGAGGAAATTCTTCATTGTTGCTCTGTAAACAAAATGTTTGAAAGCACCTGAATCATGCCACCCAAGGTCAAATAGGTTCAGTGTGATTCGGCATTAAAAAGGAGCTACCTGCCTAACATTAGGCAGTGAGAATACCCCTCTACACTCTTAAATCTTACAGATTTCCTAGGAAATGTTTAAAGCATTGGGAATATTTGCATCAGCTTACTTAGACCCCTGTCACGTTCTTGGATTTGCTCTCTGGAAGAGCCTGTTTAATTCTATTTCTTGGGCCCCACGCAGCAGCCCTAAGAATGACTAGTCTCTTAAAGAGACTTCTAGAACTAGAATTATACAAATACCCTTCCCTTTTACACATCTCCTATGGCTATTGAAAGCCTTCCTTATTCTTTCTCTCCACTTCCAAATTCTGAATGATGTTTTCAAGGCTTTTAATTCTCTTTAAATCTGTGCAGAATAGAAAGGCAGATTTTTTTAATTAAATAGGATATTGCTCCAATTGGGTGGTCATAGCTGGTTGAATACTACTCACCAACTGTCAAACACAGCTCCTTAAGCTTTGGTCTACAAGTTTAGCTGTGGATTCAAATAATTTGCATCTCCTGTGATCTCTTGGGCCCTAATAATTAACTTATTTCACAGCTGTATTTTTTTTGATACTTGATGACTCCTGTAAATTATTAAATTTACTTATTTGCACAATCTTTCCTCTGCATTTTAGTAAAACAGGTATGTGCATTAAACAAAATTATCCATGGACTGGCCACCTGTCTATTAGTGGAGAGATACCGTTTTGAAATCTGAAGCAAAAGCAGGAGATAGCACAATTTGGAAAGGCTCTTGATTCATAGAACGGACAAAATGAACTACTTTTACAGCAGTGGCTTCTAATAGCAAGTTGATGGTAGGCAAAAGCAAAAGATCCAAAATAGCTGTCAGTTTATATTGTGATTATTAAAAGCTTACTGTTTCAGTCTAATTGCTATGCAAGAGACAACTCCACCCCTTTTGTGAGCATTTTTTGACATTTTAAATTATACAGTATTGCTGATTTTTTTTTTTAAAAAAAAGACAATAGCACAGTGGGAAGCACTCATCATCTGAATTAATACACCAATTATAAACTATGTTGCAAATAAACAATTTGATCATTTCTGTTTCTGTGCCCCATGCTGAAAGTTGAAGTGTCTCATTAAAACAAAAGCTGGAGTCACATTCCGTATTTTAGCTGTCCATGTACCGATGACAAGAAAGTTCAGCGATAAAGCTGGCAAATATGAGCAACTGTGCGTTCTGAATGAAACACTAAACAGAGCTTTTGACACACTGAAATGTTTCAACAGCTACCTCGCTAATTATTAACTGCAAGAGAATTAATTTTGCTCTTCAAAGAAACAGTGACTTTTCAGGGTTTAGAGAGGTGCTCATTTGACAGTATGATTTTTTGCAACTTGAAAAATAAGAATGTTCTTTCTCGAAGTGTAGGCAGACATGTCTGCAAGGACAGTTACTGTATGTAATACAAGTAATCATAATGCCCAAAAGTATGTGCCAAATTACAGTCAAACAGGAAAAAGTGCCTATTTAAAATAGTTTGCAAAATGACTGCAATGTGAGGTAGTTGTGCATACCTATATACGTACATGCAAAATAAATGAAAATAGCCCTTCACCATCCACATGATTAGCCATCAGGTAAGATGAAAATGAGCTTCTGTAATTGATAAGTTTTAAGCATAGAGTGGAAATCAAATAATACAGTGATGGTTTACCTGTTGAAAAAGAACTGGCCTTATCAAAGAACTCTCCTTATTGCTCTGTCACTTTAATCTCCATCCACGAATATATGCTGGGGACTGTCTGTCTAGAAGACCTGGAGGTCCTGGTGGACACCAAGTTGAAAATGAGCCAGCAATGTACCCTTCCCTCGAAGAAGGCTGATGGTATCCTGGCCTGTGTTAGGAGTACTGCCGGCAGGCTGAGGGAGGTGATCCTTCCCCGCGGCTCAGCACTGGCGAGGCCACACCTGGGGTGCTGTGTCCAGTGCTGGGCTCCCCATGGACGTGCCGGAGGGAGTCCAGCAAAGGTCCACTGAGATGGTGCAGGGATTGGAGCGTCTCCCCTGTGAGGCAGGGCTGCGAGCTGGGACTGTTCAGCCTGGAGAAGAGAAGGCTCAGGGGGATCTCACCGATGTGTGTCAACCCCTGAAGGGAGGGTGCAAAGAGGATGGAGCCAGGCTCTCTTCAGTGGCGCCCAGTGACGTGACCAATGGCAACGGGCACAAAAATGAAACACAGGAGGCTCTGTCTGAACTTCAGGAGACTTTTTCACTGTGAGGGTGACTGAGCACTGGCACAGGTTGCCCAGGGACATTATGGAGTCTCCATCCTTGGAGGTAGATGTTCAAAAGCCATCTGGACATGGTCCTGGGCAGCTGGCTGTAGGTGGTCCTGCTTGAGTAGGGAGTTTGGACCAGATGACCTCCAGAGGTGCCCTCCAACCTCAACTATTCCACGATTCTGTGGTGTCCATCCCCATTGTAGTACATTGTGTAATGTAATTCTGGCTGCATGAAGAAAAATGTAAGTGCCTAAAGAGTACAAACACTGTTTATCTTTCACATAGCCTTTTACTCAACAGTTATGTGTCACTGTTATATATATAATTACATACTTAAGATTAATAAAAATGTATTTAATAATATACGCTAACAATGTTTTGGAAACAAAGCTATAAATGTGAAAAGTGTATATAGTAAAACTGTAAAATAATCTTTTTTAAATGAAATATACAAAAGGCATTCAAATGCTAAAAGTTATTACTCTTGGTCTGAAAATAATAATAGAAGATGAAAAAATTAGTAACTAGACGTTCATCCAGTGAATCATTTATCTGCACGCTGCTAGTAAGCAGATTCCAAATTGGCTCTTCTTCACATACAAGTGTCCTGCACATGCAGGTCATAGTTTTAAAATTAGCTGTTACTGGAAAGGAAGTCTGAAATTCAGACAATGGTGGCAGAATATCCAGGCTGAAGCAGTTCTTCTGAGGTGAACTGCAGAATACTTTTTTTTATCCTTTAGTATGGACAAAGGAAAAAAAAATCTCTTACATACTGACTATGAAGAAAATAGCAAAGAATGTCAGTCCCCCTTTAGTAGCTTAGTCCTGCTACTAGTCTGCATAACTCTTTACTACCACAGGGATCATTAAAACTTTTTAGAATACCTAGAACGGGACATGGCATATAGCTACAGTACAGATATTTGTTAATGTTCCCCTTATAATTAGAAATGCCACTTAAAGTCAGAAATACTGGATTCAAGTGACGTAATTTGTGATCTTTCCTGTAAATCAAGAGTTTCCTCCTTCCATTGCAGTACCAGTCTTGGTAGTCAGAAGAATCAAAGTTTTAGCTTAGTCGCTATCTTATTAAGACCTGCTTTAGCTGGGTCAGTCCCAGTGCTGGTAGCACAAAGCCACAGGCGCTGGCATTACGTCATCATCTTCACAAAGTACAAGAAAGTACTAAAAAGCAATTCAGTCATTCCAGTGTCTTTCACAACTACATCCAGAAATGTGTCACCTTTGGTACAGGGCCAGGCGCAATGAAGAACAAGGTTTGAAGTCCATGGATAACTTTATCTACTATATAATTAATGTAAGCCCGTTGCTCAGAAATTGCTTAAGAATGACTCTGAGTAATGCGTTAACCATTTACCACCCATTATTTAAAGAAATACTGTCCTCTGTCTTCATGTTTCATTAAAAAAAAAACACCTTATGTGGGTTTACTTTTTCTTTGGCTGCTTAAAGCTTTGCCAACTTTTCAGTACTCCCTTTACTGTAGTCTTTTTAAGCTTATTCAGCTTTACAGTGCTCCATCAGCTTTATGAAAATATTTTATTCCTGAGATGGTTTTCATCCTCTCTACTCTGTGGAGAGTAAAGCGAAGAACTAGCCGTTCTTCCTTACTCCTGCTTTCCAATTCCACAGTATCGTTGCTGATTTGGCAATTTTCCCCAGTATCCTTTCATGTCAATTATGTGTGCAGGGGGAAACCTTCTGGGAGCTGTAATATTCCCCAGGAGTCAGCATTCATCGTTCCTTTTGCCTTTTCATTCAGCATACAACTAATTTCTAGTTACTTGTTTAGGTCTAATAAATATTAACCTTCTCAACTGGTGTGTTTCAAAGCTTTAAGTTCACAGTATTGCCTGTAATATTATTTGTGGAAGTCTCTCATGCTTTTTTTACCAGTTCTAGCCTTTCCAGCAAGTACTCCTTAGGTTTTCTGGTTTTGCTAAGGTCATTTCTGATACAGTATTGGTAAGAATCAAAATAAGAAAAAAGACCTAAACTGGACTTTCTGCAATTCTTTTACAGTGAGTCTCTCTAGGCTCAGAAAGGTGTATGCATCATAGCCAGCTATGGGCTGGGGCATTTTGTTGAGTTTTTCAGAACTGATACGCATCTATCTTGTGCTCTGAGTTTCTCCTGTGACAACTGCTTTCAACCTTCACTGGCTCAGTTTCTTGTTTTAGGCAGAAAGTCGCTGTTGAAAGTGTGGACCCTTCAAGAAAACAGCAATAGGAGAGACCCATCTTGCCACCAAACGGTACCTCAGTGAACCCTCTCTCCCATGCTGCCAATCACAGTTGTGATAGGCACTATCATCAAAGTTCATATTCGGAATATAATGTAATGAGAGATCAATGCAGGGCATTGCCATTTGTGCCGAGTCTGACTGATTGATTGATTTTTGCTAAGTGACTCAAAACTGGGGTCTGGAGTCCTTGCTGAGACCATTATCACATGTAGAACTGAAGGCAGAAGCTGTGGGAGTTGAGGTGTCAAGTAGTAACTGACCTGACCACCAAAACTTTTTGGCAACTTCTGTGAATCTGCTGGTTTATGTTTTATGTTAAACATAACGTCATATGTTTATGATGGAGAGCAGAGCACCATTTAACGAGTAGAGCTACCTTATAATAAAAGAAGACTAATAAAAAAAGAAGCAGAACAGAAACCTGAAAAAAAGGGCAAATAGTAATCCAGTCTGCTCAGGCAGGATTTGTCTTATTTAACTTCTGACTTACAAAGGGCTGAAGTTTAGTCTAATCTAGTCATTCAGGATGGGAGTCCTAAGACTGTATTACACAAGGAGGAGAGTCAGTGTATTTCTCTGGTGACTCAAATGTGGTAATTGCTGGCCTGAGGCTGATTTTCACGCCCACAGCTGTGTTGAATGGCATCTTTGGCTGTACAAGGCCCAGTGGTCTCCTTCCACAAAAGGAGCAAGAGGACTGTACCTGGGCTCCATAAAACATCTCGCTGGTCCTTAAGCATGACCTCCATCTCCAGGTTGTATTTCAACTCATTGTTCTTTGTTTCTCTACAAATGGGTGCCATCAGTTGTCATGCATGGTAGCTTGACAATAAACGGTATTAATGCGATCGCCTATATGGATTTTTGTTCCCTGTGGTTTAGGGGTGTGTTCTCAGCTGAAGGCATCACGGAGGGTGTTGCAGTGCCTCGTAAGGGTGAATGTGGAGCCGGTGACCCGTGGTTTTCCTCCGAGCGTGCTGCCCTTAAGAATTATTTTAGCTATTGAGGAATGGTTCTGTCCGCTCTTTCCTGGGCTGACAGATTCATAACCGTAACAAATCTAACGTAATCATTAGGAGTTTGGTTTTATGACTATCTCCTGGATGATTGTTCTCCACCTAGGCTGCAGCGTTTCCACACCATCAGTCTGTCTCAAGCTAATGAAGCACTTTATGGCTACTTGTAGATCAGCTTTCACTCTTCAGTTTACTGTGCTTGTTCTAATTACTTTAGCATACTAAAGCAACAACCGATACTTGTTGGTTTTTCATAGTTTCTCCCACTATTATTTGCTTTTCTGAAGCCAGAAGTATAAATAATCAGATCTATATCACTGTCTCGATGTTTCTCCTATTGGAAGAATATACTAAGTGAACAAACAAATTCAGAAATTTTCTTGCAGTAGCTTAGAAGTACGATAGAAGAATTTAATTCACAGTATTATGGTGTTATGGTAAACTATGTGGAGCAACAGATGTATAGGGGCAAAAAAGAGTCATATATTACCATTATAATGTGACAGGAGAAAAAAATTAGTTGGCTGTGGCATGAATAAATTTCTCTGGTCTCATGAATAGCGTCATATAATTTAAAATAATCCTTCTGTATAATGAACTTGCAAGCTAATTACTCTTGGGTTGCCACCACATGGTATAACTCTGTCAGTCTGGAAACATTTTGAATTTGCAAAAGTTGTGAAGTTGATACAGTTGAAACTGGAATTGAATGGGTTTCCCTATCAATGTGTCTGAATTGTCACAGGGCATTATTTGAGGCAGTAACTATGATCATTGCTAGATTTATCCTTTTTTAAAACAATAGAGATAAAAGTGGCAGATGGTAGTTAATGATTAGCATTCCTTGTAAACAAACTTTTGCAGGGATATATTTAAAGTGGTTGTGTGTATATAAATAGACAAGGAGCATGAGCTATGCAACTATAATTGAATTGCATTAGCATAACTTAAGTAGAAGTTTAGTAAATACCAAACGCCTTAATTAACTTGCACAGTATTAGGAGGTTAATGACATACCCCCATAAATGACTCTTCAAAAGTGTTTGGCAACACGGCAGTTTAGAGCCAAACTAGTACTCGTACCCCACCCTTTGTGGCTGGTGTATGGTGATTTATTTAACTCCTACTGCTCAAGCTTGGCCTCTGCTGGGTTTTCTGGAGGCTGAAGCAACAGCCTTTCTTGCAGAGAGCTGGAAACCTCCCCGTGGCGTGGGACCGTACCCGCGCTGTGCCCTCCAGTTGTGCCTGTCTGCATCCCAGCCTGGAGATGCCTTTGCTTGCTGGGCTCTTCAACACCAGGCTGGGGAAAGTTAGCTCAGGCTCTACAAACTTAGGGGTTTAAACCCAGAAGCTCTGCTCCTTCTGCCAAAAATTTGCCCAGCAGCATTGTATAACTCTTGCACTAACAGAAGATACTAACTCTTTTTGTGCCCCTTCAGTCAACAGGGGCAGTAATTGCCTGTTTCCAATTGCAGGTTTTGCAGTCTTTCCTTTTTCTAACCTTTAATATTATTTTTGCTGCCGCAGTTTCTGGAAAATATGCCAATTCTGTATTCTAGTGCGCTCAAGAAATGTAATTGAATCTCATTGTTGGAACTGTTGGATCTGTGCATCGGTGTCCAGCCTGAGCTGTGCGTCTTTTTAGCTAAAGCACATGTCATTCATTGATGCTCATTCTGTGATCTCAATAGTGGGGTTAGAAGCCTGATTGAAAACCAGTAGTGATTTGTCGGTTTATTATGCCAAGTAAAGTAAATAAATAATGCAGTTACCAGTCTAGTTAATTATTTTAAAAATTCTGGTGAGTCAGGAAACTATATGCAAATTGTTAAGAAATTAATTCCTGTTGCACTTGCATAACATGGAAGCAGCACATTGGATCCAATATGGTTGAAGTGTATATTCTTCTCTCACGTAGGGATGTACTCTCTCACTGTACTGTAAATGAGCTAGCATCTCTCTTGGGAAAGAAATGTGAATTTTGCTGACAAACTGAGGTCCCTTAGCAGAAAAATGTGTGCTGACAGTTTAACCCAGTGGCCAATTGACTGATTATTTTCTCCTTTTTTACTTCTATTTTAGATGCTGAAGAATACCAGCCTCCAATATGGAAATCATACTGTGAGTATATGAGAAATTTAAATAATCTTAGTACCTTACCAAGATGTCACTGTTAGGTATTTTCCTTTCTTTGTTTAGAAAAAAGACATAAATGTACTAGGTAGAAATTACTGTATGGGACAGCAGCGAAACCTGAATTTTTCTGGGTCTCCATGGAGCAAGCGCAGCAGGGTTATGGGTGCCAGACTCTCCAGGTTGCCTTACAAGTGTGTAAATCCTGGTTTTCATGGTTTCTCTGCTGAGATTTTCAGGAAGGATTCCAGAGGTGGAGGTTAATGCTTCATGTGTTTACTAAAGGTCAGGCTTGAGTATATTTGTCTTTTTATATGGGTCACCAAATCACTTTAAGATAATAGTATTTTTGATCCCTAGCAATAGAAGCTGATTTTTGAAGTGGTGGCTTAGAAGTTGGAGACACCATTATCAGTTCTTTGAACCTTCCTGTCTTCTTTTAGAAAAATCATTTACGTAGAGTGCAGTGCAGAAGTGCATATTTTATGCTCTTTTTGATTTGTTCCAAATGTATTTTCTAATAAAGTAGCACAGATCTAAGACAAAATACTGGCTTTTAAAACCCTTATTTAAGGTGGACTTTAAGTTTTATCTTTTTTATTTTTAAACCCTTACTGGAAAGTTAATGGAACTGTAGCTTTGGGTGCAGAGGAATGGGGGGGGGGGTTTGCTGTTTTCAGATACAGAACAATCCTAAGCAAAAGTAATCTCTTTAATTGTGGCAAATTCAAGTTCAGTACAGTGCCATTACCAAATTGGAACTACAAAAACACAAGGATCACATAGTTGCGTGCATGTACATGTATAATTTTAAAGACTGGAATAAACTTGTTGACTTCAGTTTTATGCACATTAAACTACCTTGCTGACTTCAAAGACGTTATCTCTGTGTTACCTGAGAATGACATTCTGCCTCAGAATGGACTGGGATTTTTTTAACCAAAATTTGAGCATGCCATTAAATTACAAAACTTGCTTCTCCGAACACTGTTTTCTAGAGACTTTTTTTTGTTGTTGCAATATTTTTAATGTATAAGAACAACCTCCTTAACAGTCAGCAAGAGTATTGATTTGAGTTGGACATTTCCAGTGGTACCACTTTGCTGGGTACTTGGAAAGATGCAGGCACTTCAGTGGATTTTTTTAGAAGAGGAACCTGGCTAACTCAAAATCAATGGAAAAGCTCCCATTGACTCTGATGAGACCAGGATTTTAAATGACAGATGTTTCCTTTTTTGCAGGAAGTTTTCATTAAAAAGTAAGAGAATAAGGACATGGCCTTTATTTACCTTCTCTTAGTTGCCCCCCTGGTACAGCAAACAGTAAAAAAGTTTGGTTACTTTTGCCTGATAGCTTACACATAGTCCAAGAAACCTTTTTTTAAAATTAAAAAAAAAAAAAACAAAAACAAAAAAAAAACACACAAAAAACACCAAACCAAAAAAACCCAACAAAACAGAACGAACTAATAGAATATGAATATATAATTTTACTCAGATATATGTAGGATGCCAGTATTACGGTAATGACAAAGTCATGGTCTCAGCATCTGAACCCCATGCATGAATGACCTTGGAAAAAGTTACACAGCTCCAAAATGCAGAAAATAGTTTAAGATTACAGAGATTTACTGCTGAGACTGCTTAGCCACAGCCATACGTTTTTTCATTGCAGTATTAGGTAATGTATGCTTCTTTACTCTGCTAGAAAAATCTCAATCTGGTAAATTAATTACAGAGGTTATGTCCAATGATAGCATTAGTCTATGATGCAGTCTGCTGTCCCATCTCATCACAGTTTTAACTTGGTGTATATATTTCATTTTTAGCAGCTTGTGTTTACTGTCTATTTAACAATTATTTTCAGTGTATTTTAGCTAGTAACTTTTAAAGTTTGCTAACATACTATTAAGAGAATTTGCATAGTTATGATTTCCATTTAAGTCCTGGATAAATTTAGGTGCACTGTATTGCCTTTTATTGACATCATGGTCAAGGCTTCAATCTGTCTAGCTTCTCAACAAAGGCAGATTTTCCTGTTTATGCAGGCAAAGTATTCAAATCGAACAGTATTGCACATTTCCATGGGCAAATGCTGATCAAAGTGGAGCAGCTTTCAGAATCCAAGCCATACTCTGGCATAATGCACAAGCTTGTTTCAGCTGTATTTGGGAAAGGTAGACACTTCTAATGCAGAAGATCCTCACTTGCTCCTGAAGAATTGTTAGATGCATCAGTTTCACGGATTACAAGGTTTTTCAGACTTTTTCCAGTAGTTCGGGGACACAGAAAAGAAAAGAAATGGCAAGAACAATTTTGTATTACCAGGAAGGGACTTGGGGAAAAAATCTGGAAAGTTAACTAGCAGCCAGCAGTATCTAGACAGTGGATTTGATTGCATTTGTACCTGAGTAACAGATCAACAAATAAATATCCAATAACAGATTTCTTTTTGTAGTCTGCTGTATGTTAGGATGTTACACAAAATGGCCTTTTGCCTTTTTACCATCACTGAGGTAGAAAAGAAACAAAGATAAGAATCACAGATGTGTGGGTTGGCAGGGCCTTCTGGGGTAAGCTGATCCAGCTTCCCACTTGAAGCGTGACTGTTGCTGGCTCTGGAGCAGAACAGCCATGACTTTATCTAGCCGAGTCCTGAAAACCCTCAGGGATGGAGCTTTTGCCACCTTTGTGGGTAACCTGCTCTAGTGTTGCACCGCCTTCTTAGGGCAGAACCAATGTTCTTAACTGCTTCACGTGAAGAGCAGGCAATTTCTTTGACTGCTGAAACAGCGTAGTAATTTTTGACTTCCAGCTATAGCACATAGATGCTTGAGGTTTAAAAAGATTTAAAACACACTTTTCCTCCTTTTACTGCTGTTGAGTTTGGCATGTGCTAAGCAAGCCTGATGTCAGTGCCATTTCAGTGTTTATTTGTATTATTTAAAATCAGTACGCTGTGTGAAGCAATGTGGCAAGGAGCAGAGCATCAGCTGATGCCATGCTTCAGCTCCTCACAAAGTTTCCCTGACTTCTGCCATTCATCAAATAATAAGCACAGTGTCTGAGACTCAGTTTTGTTAGAAATTAAGGCTTTATTTCAGCCAGGCACTTAGGTTCCTAATTAAGCATGTGAGTAATCCTGCAGAAGTAGGACAGCTCATATTGTTGAGGCTCGGCATGTGGATAAATGCCTAAGATGAAGCCGAGGAGGTGAAACTAAGGAACTCCATGAAAAATTCTGACAGAGAAGTCAGTATGTTTCTTTGCTGCCTTATCAAAGCGATGATAGGAATTTTTCCTCTCCACTGAGCACCACTGAACACTAGTCATAGGTGAGTTAAAGGAGAAAGCTTGAGTTCCTGACACACTGCAGGATGAAAAAAGTATGAAGAGATTGATGATAGTCCCTCTTCCCTGGCAGAAAAGGAGTAAGTGTTGATTTTTGCATGTCATCCCTTTGTTTCTTAGGCAGATCAGATTTTGCAATTAGACAGTTCTTTCTAAAACATACTGTTGAATTTCCCTTATTCATCCCATGGGATAAGACTCATCCTCTAGCAGGACAAAAGAGAGAGAGATATTCTAACTAGTTACTTTACATCTCAAAGAAACATTCTCCTAGAAATTCAATACTAAATTGAAGTTCTGTTAACTTTATAGGAATGCTGGCAAGCTGTCTGAATTACGAAACCGATGAAGATGTTCGAGGACCAATTAAAACCTACTGCATTTTTTATTGCAGTGTTGCATTTAGGTCTGGTATTTATGGATTATGACTGTGCATTTCATTTGCATCTGATACTGAACAAAAAGCTGCTTCCAGTCTGATGCTGTTCTATAAGCAGTAATAATACATTTTCTTTTTGCATGCAGTTGACTTTGTATAAGGTTAATTTTCTCAGGGCTAAAATAAAAATGCATCATTATGTTGAAGTATCATCTTTTTTATGATGACAATGAGTTTGTCTCTAACCTGCCTGTCAGTTCCAAATGCTGGAAGAGCTTGGGTCAGATGTCAGTCACTGCTTACCACTGTATTAAATAAGTGTGGTTTTCTATTATTTCAGTTAACCATAGCCTTATACATTGGTTCCTATTTTAAGATTTTCAGGTGGGGGGGCGGGAAATGAGGGCAGAAGTGCAAGGCTTGTCATTTGAGCAAGTGAGGGGCATATGCGTTCTGAACTTCAGACCATCCCCTGGACTCTGCTGGGGTCTCACCAATGTCAGCCAGAGTGTGAGTGCCCAGCACTTTGGAAAAATGTATATAATGAAGTCGGGCAGAGCTGCAAGATGTTCAGCACTTCGGAAAATGAGGTCACTTAAGGAGGTGTCTAAGCTCATTGGAACTTAGCTGTAGGGCACATTTTTCTCAAGTCACCTTAGCCATGATATTGCACTTGTATTCATAGCCCATTAGCAGGCTTTCATACAGCAGTCATTTGAAGCAGAAACAGGAGAGAAGCTTCTAGAGAAGAATACAGTTTTTGGTAGGGTTACACTTCCTTTGCTCCTTAATACCTTAATCTGGGAGATACTGCCTTTGCCTAGTTTTTGACGTAGCTGCGCCTTCACTGTTGTTTTACCTCCACCACCCTTGCCTTGCTGTGTGTCTTTTCTGGGTGGCCTTGGCAGCTGTGTTCCTGTCTCTTCTCTGTTGTCACCCTCCCATTGAACGGCTTCGTGTCCCTTACCACAGTGCCACTGGTGGTTCTCAGTGCTTGCTTTCTGTTCCCAATCTGTCTTCTCTCCCTCCATCTCGTGGCTCTACATCTCTCTCCCGTAGTTCCACTGGGTTGGCTTCCTGTCAGTTTAATGTCTTTCAGCTGAAAGCTAATATGGTCAAATCTGAATTCTTTATCTTTCCCAGGAAACCGTTTCCCATTTGTGGTGTTTTCTGTGATTACCACCATTCACGATCTCAATCACGCTTGCTACTCGGGGCCATTTTCTCATCCTGCTTATTTAAGGCAGCCTACAATAATAAATTATATGCTTATTATTATTATTTATTTGTATAGTAATAATCTTACTACATTTTCCTCTGGTGTATTTCTAAATCAGGTATCTTGCTCAGTTCAGATTACTGTGCAGATTAATTACCCATGCCTCTCTGGGAATGACAGCAACCTTTTCCAGTCTATTCAAAATACAGTTGTTAAGATGATTTGTCTTCCTTGCATTCATCATGAATCCCTGCGCTGATTCATCCCACTGCATCCTATCAGCATCCAGTTTTTTGTGTTTGCTTTCAAGTCTGGCATACATCTGCCCTCTCCTGTTAGTCATTCCTTCCTTTGTTTTGTGAAATGCCGACTCTTCTCCCCACCCTTGCTTCTCCAGCGTGATCAGCCTCAGAGATCCTTTTGGTCATTTCAGAGAGCTCTTTGCTTTTCTCATTTCTTACAAATGCAGCACATCACAAGATGGGCTTCCTATGTGTTCTCCAGACCAACTTGTTTTGCACCACAGCTACCCAGGATATCTTAGAAACAGCTCCACTAGCTTAATTTGCTATGTCAGTTAATACTTAACAGGTCTGATGATTGAAAACTAGGATTTTGATGAAGTATGATTTTTCAATTAAAATTGAAATTAATAAATTGGGGAAATAGATCTTTTACTTTAAATTGGAAGCAATCATGCTGTTGCAATATTTTGAATCCTTCTCTCTACTGGAAATGTTATGAATATGTTTAGTATTAAGCATCAGCAACTTGCTGAATCAGTGGTTTTGCAGATTTCAGACATTCAGAAATGGACCCTAAAATCATGATATTGGGCTCCAGAATAATCTGAGTTTTAGAAAAAGACCTGTGATTTTTGAAGCAAAATTTTCATGCTGTGCTTGGCAATTCTCACAAGTCATTTGATCACAGCAGAGTAAGGCTTTGTATCGTAGTCACACAATTGCAAGTGGTAAGGAAGACCACAAGTTACCATGAATCTTGTGCAAACTCGCAGCACCGAATGACGCAGGTTAAATCCAAAGCCTTAGCACAAATTCAGGATCACATCCATTTGCATTAAAATTGATAGGGAACATAAGAAATCATAAAGCCTCTTTCTGTGCCCCTCTGAGGAACCGGGGGTGAAGGTTGGGTTGGGAAAAGGAGAGGTTATTTTTTTTCCATTTTGACATTAGCAGAGAACAAAAGCCCCTGAAGGTTTCACGTCCCCAGAGTGACGAGCTTGGGTGCAAGCCAAGGACTTCCCCACTTCTCAGATTTTGTCGCTCCTAGCCCCATTTAATGAGAAGGTGCAGAAGGTGGGAGAAGTTGCTGAAGAGTAATACCTACCACTTCACTTTCTGCAACAGGGATTCTGTGTTTATCAAACCTACAGGCACTGATGTTCCTCCCATAATCTACCACCTTTCTGGGCATAATTCGAAGCTTCACAGGCATTATGAAAAGCTGTGTTCTAGAAACGAGGTCTTTTAAAAAAATTCATAGACACGACATGATCTATCTAAGTACAAGAAGGTCAGCATACAGAAGGCCTTTCTCAAGGGAGGCAATCCAAACCTGTGGGATTTTTACTGGAGTTACAGAGAGACAGTCTGTCTGCACTGGAATTGATTACTGTCATTGTATGTCAGCGTCTTCTCACAGCTCTGGAGGGAAAAGGAAGGAGAGGATCTCATTAAATACATGCAGTGAAGAGGCTGGGGGCCAGGGTTCAGCGAGTACCCCTAGCCTCAGGTCTCTCTCCTCCAGCCCTCAGAAGATTTTCAAAATTGATCCAGGGCCATTTGAATAGGGTGTAATTGCTCTGAAAGGAATGTTTACTTGCTCATCAGTAATTGCCAGCAAATCTTGAAATAAATTACAAAACTGTGGTAAACCCTTTCAAATGTGCTGAACTCTTTCTTGGCCTATCCAAAAAACCACTGCTTGTACTGGTAAGCAATCTGTTCTGGAGTTGTTACAACATGGTGTATGCAAAAGTGAGATGTTACCCTGAGATACACCTAATAAATCTTTCTAGCTAGTCTTCCCTGGTATAGAAATGTAATAACAAGTACGAAAGGAGATAATACTTCTAAAAGTTGCAGCAGTGATCACTTAGGTAGTTTGCAGGTCGACAACCGATTTTCATGTAAGTGACTTAGTTATGCTGGAATACCTCCATTTGCCATCCTTTACATTTGCATTTTTCTCAGCAGCCTCTGGCTAAAAAGACTCATCTGAATAAAAGTTTGTGTATGTTGCCGTCTTCTAATCATCTGTGCACTTTTGTGTTTGACAGTATATCAATTGCAACAAGAGGCACCACGTCCCAAGAGAATTATCTGTCCTCGGGAGGTCAGTTCTTCTTTCTCTCTACCTTGTTAAATCAGATGAATTGTCGGCAGCATATGATTACCAAAACATTTTCTGTACTGTCTGCAGGTAGTATTTAATTTTTCTAAGCCATTATTTTATATATTCATTTTTCTTAATGTTGATTAAAGCAGATTAATATTTTCTAATTAGTCATGGAGGCCTCATTCTACCACTAGAAGCCACTTCATTAGACAAATGCTCATTAATCGTTGCCTAGTGTGCTTTTCTGTATGCTACCTGAAGTATTGTGTTTCCTTGTCAAAATGAAGGTGGTTTTGGTTCCTGCATCTGCATATTAACCTCTGTGTGATATGTTTCAACATGATACATGTAGCTCCAGTTTGCCGAATGCATTCTGCATGTGCAAGTGAATATAGTGAAGTGATAGCCGGAGAGCTTGGTTCTGTCACAGAAACTTCAAAGATTATAGAATATTTAGAAATCTATAGGGCTGCAGGTTTGGCTGAGTCATCTTGTCTCCGTGTTTTCTTTTTCTGTATTTCTCCATTTCTACTTAGTCAAATATGTCATTTCCTCAACCTGCATGGCATAACAGTAATGGAAAACATATGTAGATGTCTCTGCTCAATCAATAAAACTGTGATAGTTTTATCTTCTCTATTCTTCTAATTCTCAGGGACAAATTTTGTGCAAATAGGCATGTAATGCTAGTAATAAAAATACTGAACGCACGAAGCAATTGCATGAGGTATAAAAGTCGATGTGAAAGAAGATAGAAACTGCAGTTCATTGGCATTCTGTATAGCTAAACTCTCAAACGTCATCCTGATCTCTGACCTGCTTCCCACACAGTGTACCCATTGAGGTAGAGCCCTAGCGCAGCATCTCTCAAATAATATCAGATACTATCTCAAAACTATTTTGTGTGGGGCAGGAGGTTTTGTACCAAGGCACAGGGAGTTGCCCTGGGTCGTGAAGAAGATCCGTTGCAAAGCCAGGAGTTGAATCCAGTCTTGCCGAGTCCACCCAGCTCCTTAACTAAAAAGCCATTGCATTTTTCTCTCAAGTGCCATCTCCCAGTTGTTTCAGGGCAGGGAGAGCAGGGACTGGAAGTCTTCAAGCCCTGTCAGTTCGGAACGATCCCAAGACAGATACGCAGGATGCTAAGAAGGGCAAGCAAAACGCCGGAGAGGGTGAACCCTTGTGTCATCCTTTCTCCCTGTCAGAGGCAAGGCTCGGGGAGAAGGAGCACGCACTAGCCCTGTGGGACTTCAGTGCACATGTGTCAAAGGGTTTTAACAAGACCTTCCTCTCTGAAATTCTCAAGCAAAACAAATGACAGGTAGGTCTCTGTGGCTGGTATTCTCTGAAGGACAGGACATTAAAGTTTTTACTAAATGAGTATCAATTAACAATCAATTAGGCTATAGTTAAGGTAAACAATTTATTTACTTCCAGCGCGGCCTTAGAGGAGTTTCTCGCTTTGTGTAAGTTAGTAGTTTCCCTAATATTTTATTTATCTATTTCATACTGGAACTACTTTGAGGAAGAACTTGTCTTCAGAAAATCTGATTAATAAGCACTAAATGCTTAAGAACCATTGTCTACAATTTGTACTCATCTTTGTGGGGATACAAGTGACTTAGTTTGAATAAGTTTAATCCAAAATTTATTGTGCTAACTCAAATTAAAGCATTTTTTAGCTTGCCTCCATGAGTGAAAATTTGAATTGAGCTAAAATGTGCTGTAAAGTGGAGTAGCAATTGTATTCTTGTTCTTGAAAGAAGAGATTATCTACACAAGTGAGTGGAATAAATATGCAGCTATCAACTCTTTACCAATGTGCTGTATTAAATGTATTTCCTTAGACTTATGAAGTTATCCTTTGCTCCCTTTGCCTGATGTTTAAAGACCATAGATATTTAGTGCCTATTCAGGTCGCTTCCAAAGATTTGCAAAAGGAAGCTAAGATCATATTATATTAACCAAATTAATAAAGCATCTGATTCACGTAATCTGGGTTTGGTTCTGACTAATGAACCATTTTTAGTGGCTCATTTCATGGACTGAAGAGAGTCCTGTTTTGATATTTTTTTTTTTTTAATTTAGTTAAACAGCTGAAAATAAGAGACTTTATTTGGAGGTAGGTATATAAAGCAGTGTAAATTCCCACAAATGTGATCCTTGGTTGGTTTCTTGTTACTTGGATTTTGAGTCTTTGTGTAGCTCAGCTGTATGTGTTCACAGTCTGCTTGCTAGAACAGAATCTCTGACCCAGAAGCCAAAAAACATTACAACACCGATGATGTGCTTCATTTTTAAATATAGCTGGGGAGGTGGGGACGGGTGGAGTGTCCTGATACCCAGATTGTTCCTTGTGGTTTGTATTCAGTTTTATATGAAGTAGAACTACATACTGGTTTTATAAAGCATCACAGTCTGTTTTAGAGAGAAAATTCATCGCTGTGTTCCTATGGCACTTTTCAGCTTTTACAGCACACGTACGGTAAAGTGGGTGTTTTGGGGTTGTTCTTGATTCCAGTTTTACTTCAGTGTAATCTGATGAGTGTATAGGCTTGCCTCACTAAAGATGGTGTCTTATTAATCCTAAATTTCTGTTATAGAGAAATATCTCAAAATCTAATTTTGTGTTATGTATGTGAAAATACATTAATTGGCAGTGCGATAGTTGTTTAGTAAGCAATGTGATGCTCATCCAGCATCTGGAGAGCAGGTGTCAGCATGATGTGTGACTGATGGGGAAAAGATTTATTGCTTCATGTACATATCATAGGAACTGGACTTTGCTGAGGGTGTTCTCTTGTATAATTTAGGATGCAAACTGCTTCAGACAAATGTAAAAATTGCAAATAATTTTAAATCTTTCATGCTTACGGGAAGATGTCTTTCATTCATAATTGCCAAATCCCGCACAAGGAAATTGAAGCATCTGCTGCAAACAAAATCTGTAAC
Source organism: Falco naumanni (assembly GCF_017639655.2). NCBI lineage: Eukaryota > Metazoa > Chordata > Aves > Falconiformes > Falconidae > Falco > Falco naumanni. The sequence goes on along the minus strand of NC_054057.1, from coordinate 10,749,586 downwards.
ACCAACAAACTTGTGAAGAGTTGGAGACCTTTTTTTGCTCTCACTACTTGGCATTTTCATTATTCCTCCTGCTTTTCTATTGCCATATTCCACATTCTCTGTATTCATTTGCTCTTTCATTACCTCTTTGTTACTCCATAGTCACAAGGGGTTTAGCCTCAGGTCTCTGCAGTTCTGCCATGTGATTTGTGTGGATTTCTTGATTAACTATACTGTGGAGACAGAAATCACCTCTCCTGATATGCAAACCACCAGACTAAAAGCCGGGACTGTAAATAAAACATGAACATTTATATCTTTGTGTCTTTGAGCTTTGCTATCCTGATTTTCGGCGGGGTTTTTGGTTTTTTTTGCCTGCCTAAATATCTTGTCAGCAAAAGCAGGTTGTTCCTGCAATGGGAATCATACTGAATGAACTGTTAGGGCTTCAGGTATCTAACGGCTTTTAATTAATCACCACAGGCAGCAAGACTAGTGTGAATATCCTACCTTTCCAATAACATTGGATTTCTGCCAATATCCTCATTTGTAACCATATTCCTTCCAGCACTGTTTTAATGATTTATTTTTTAAATAGAAAAAGTTTCGTTTAAAAGTGTCATTCACGTGGAGGAGTAGCTTTTAAATATTGTGCAAGTGTGATCCTAGGGACCAAAGAATCAGATTCATGTTGTGAGGAAGCCATATTATAAGCATCTTTTAGGGTTTATACTACAGAAATGCTGATAAAATATGACATTCTCAGAAAAGAATTCAAGCATTCAACTTCCTGGTTTTATTTGAAAGTAATATTTTAAAGAATTCTTAACTTTAAGAAATATTTCAGGAATAGCTTATTAAAAGTTAAAATATCTTTTAAAGTAATGGAGACTTTAACAAAGTAAAAGAATAAGGAAGAATAGTGACATTATTTGGGAATATTTTTGGTTAAACAATAGGCTTGTTATAAATTTCCTTCAAGGAGGGAGTGAGCATTACCCATGAGGTTTTTGGTTACTTGTGAAGAGATATTCATACCTGTGAATGCTATTCACGTTCTGTTCCAAGAAAGCCTTAATTGCTGGCAGCAATTTTTAGGGCTGGTGAGTTTGTCTTGCATTAGACCTCACATATTCCTAACAGTGCCTTGGCCAAGCCAGTGTCAGCAACAGTGAGAATCTACTCATCTAAATTTCCCTAGTGTAGGCAAAGCCTTAGAGCCCTAACTTATATTATTATGTAGAAAAATGTCAGTTAATTGCCTTCCTCGTCATTCTGAATTCCAAATAGGTTGTGTCAGAAGCAGCAAAAAATATTGTCTCTGCCTTTAAAGCATCAAAATTATAGTTTCTTGATTAAAAGCAAATATGATTACAAAGGGGAGAGTTTTCTCTGAAAAAAATAATATCCCTTTTTCTTTTTGCTTAAGTGATTGTAAGAGACTAAAATAATGATGGCATATTCAGACTGTACCACTGAGAGTCTTTCACTCTTAACCGTCCAGAGGGTCAGGAAGTGTTTTGTGTTTTGACCCCCTGGGTATCCATTACCCAGATTTATCAAAACAAGTGTATAGATAGTAACATTTCATAGAGCATAATTGTTGAAACGATCACTAACAGGTTTATAATGATATTGCCGTCTTGTACATTGCTAGCAAAGAATATACGGGATCATTGCACATCTCCAAAACTGAACCACTGCAAATTATTCTTTACGCAGTTATCCTCAAAGTGTCTTCTGAAGCATGGGATTCAAGCTAAGAACAATGCAGTTAGCAGAGTATCCTTTAAAAAACAGCAGTATTGAAAAGTGCTTTAAAAATGCTGGTTACTTTCATCAGTCCTTCTTTCAGGTACAAAAGTGTTTCACATTTGTACGTAACAAAAGGCTTGTGATTAGGTAAGCTTGAGCAAGGTTGTTAAAATTAACCCTTAGCAAGATGTTTGCAAAGTAAAAGATAAGTGTTTAATCATTGCAGTAGTCTTCCATGAATTCCCTTATTCTGCTCACTTAGTGACCTTTACAAGCTGAATATTTCCTCTTTCCCCCTGCCCTCGTCTTTCTAAAAACAATGTTTATACTATGGTAAAGTACTAGAGAGCTGTAACAAGGCATTGAAATTGGCCATAAAGTTGATGGTAAATAATGGGAGTAAATGGGAATTTTCATGGCACTTGTTCAAATCACTCTACTGCAAAAAGTCAGACAATACCATGAGAAGGTGTCTCTTACTGTCAGTCCTGAGAGCTTATCTAACAAATATTATAATCTTTTCCTTAGAAAGAAACCTCAGCACACACACAGTGACACACCAAGAGACCCCATTAGCCGGCAATTAAATGAAAACAAGCAGAATTTTCTGAAACCTATTTCATTAACGAAAATGTTTGTACAGATAAGACTTAATGCAGCCTATATCTTCAAATTCCTATAATATTGCTGCTGTTTCAATTGTGGTTCTGTAATCCTATCTTCATGATAGAAACATAAAGAAACAAGGAGGACACAGCAGTAGTCTATGGGCTGCAAACGAATCTGAAGAGCAATTCTGAATAGACATTGACAAAAGGAGGAAAGTTCTTCAGCTGAAATCCGTAGTGAACATAGAAGAGCTGGAGGAGGCTGAAAACAAGTGAAGGTCAGGGAGGTTCCTTGGTTAAATTGGTGCAGAGGACCCATGGAAAGTTGGAAGGTACTGTTTCCAGCATCCATCTAAAAAGGCCACAAGCAGGTTTTCCTTATTGGATTTAAAATTGGGTTTACACACAGTGTCATTTTCCTGTGGTATCTCCATAGTGAATTTTTTCCCACAGAATGTCAATGATTTGCAGCAGGGGATGAAAGAAAGGAGGGAGGCTGGAATATTGCTTGCTCAAAATTTGCTTGAATTCATCGCATCAGAGAAAGTTGCCAATGTTTTTTTTTTTTCTCAAGGCATTTTAAGGACTGACAGGAAATCTCGTCTCTTCTGGAGTCCATGAAGTCTCACTCCCCTGCAGCAGCAGGGTGGTGGAGCACTCAGACAAAGCCAAATTGTTCTCATTTTTACAGTCCATTGCCTACTGAACAGAGGAGAAAGCTTTCTAATTATTCTGCAAGCACGATACTAAATATTGCATTGAAGTTGTTACAGCTAAACAAAGCTAGAAGACATTTGTCTGTTCCACTTGAATTTCATCATGTTTGATTTACTAATATTCTAGGTTATGATTTGCAAATTAGACTGATGTTCATCTTTGTCAGAGGAATACAGCATGAACCAGTTAGGACATTTATTGATCACTGCAACATGGAAAAGTTAAACCCATCTTTTTGGAAGACAAGATGGCAACTTCTAACTAATGAGCACAAACTGTATGTAGCTGCCTTTATGGACCAATTAGCTTAGTAATTATCTCTCTGGCTTTGCTTTAAAGCTTCTTTGGGAAGTTTTACCCTCCTCTCCATTCTTCCTTGGAAGTGGGTGGTGTGTGTGTGTCTGTGATTTTGCTATTCTAATTTTTTATTTCCTTTTATCCTGCTACATATCAGTCTTTTCATCTAGTTCTTTTTATTTTGACATGATGTTTGATGTAGGTAGTTTTCAAACCAAAATAAAGGAAAGTCTGTTTCTTATCTCGACCTAGATAAAATTTATCAATAAGCCTATGTGAGATGTCTGGTGTCTTTTTTCAAGATTCAAGATGAGAAACACAGAGTATGGAGCAGCTGATGAATTTGTATTTCCTAATATGAATAGATACAGAAACTTTACACATCTATCTTGCTTCCTGTACTTCATGTACATGTATGTATATAGCTGCACACACAGAATGATCAAATCGGCCAGTTACACACATCTTTTTGAAACACTGAAGAAAAGTAGGTGTGAACATGGTAGTGTTTGTATGGTTTTCAAACAAGGACTCTTAAATTTCAGGGTTCAGAATGAAAATTCAGATTTGCAGTGTAGGTTTCTGTTTATCTTTTGTTTCTGAAAGATTTGCATCTTTTTGAAATACCATTATGACTAACTAATATGTACTGACATGTTTTAACTGCCCTGTACAAATCAGTTAAGAGTGTATCTGTATGTGTGTATGTGATAGAGATGGTTTATGTTGAAATGAAAGCATCTGTAAGTTAAGATATTGTTCATAATTTGGAAAATAAATATTCTCCTACTAGTATTTTGTGAAGAAGCTAATAGAATCTCATATTTTTTCCAGACCCAGGAAAATAGCTAGCACTATATAAGCCCACTTACTGCTGTTCAGACTTTGCAGATAGCCTGGCTTAAAAGAAACATCTGCAGTTCCCAAGTACAGAGCAGAAATCGGCAGCAGGAGATAAACTGGATTAGTATTATTATTCCTCTTTGCATTTTTGCTTTCATCCTTCCCCTGTGCCCGTGCAGAGGTATTCTCCCAGTAATGAAGTGGCAGTGCATCTCACACCCCACGATGCTGTGCAGGGGCTTGTCTAAGGTCCCCTCCTCCTCATTTTCCACCTACCCCATCCATGCTCAGGTCTTATGGGTTGTTTCCTGATTTTCCTTCTACACTTACAGCCCATGCTTGAGTTTATAACCAGCAGACTGGTTATAAACATTTGTTTGGCACTTTACAAGTGCATTCATCAGACATCTTGCTGAAAGGCTACAAGTTTATGTCAGATAGTAGCAGTGAGCTGGTTGGGAAGCATGGCTTTTGGGGATGCATTATTGTAGGTGACATAACACCAACAGGTTTGTACAGATGTACTGTGGACTGCTGTGGCATGTGTAATAGGAATGTTTCAGCGCTTCTCACAGGTTACAGAACTGCAAGCAGCGTTTAGGGCATTGGTATTGCTTACTACATTTGTCTGCTTCTGCTGGAGATATTTTTCTTCCCATTTAAATGACTCAAGACATCATTCTTGGGGAAAAAAAAAAAGAGTGCCGTTTAAATGCTGTATTCAAATTTTTCATCTTGCATTCAAGGTAACATCGATATTCCTTCTTACATTTAATGATGTCCTTACTGTGTGAATGGAAGCTGCATAACAGAATAGGTGACTCCTGCTTTTGCTGCTGAAGTTGTTTGAACCTGACCCTCTCTCCCCAACTGTTTAGCAGCAGCAGCCTTCTTGATTAAGATTTATTTCAGTTTATTTTATCTCATGTTCAGGAGCACATTATTTTCTTTACTAGGTGAGAAAATATTTGGGTTTTTTTTTCACTTGTTCAGTCTTGCTCTTTTCCATTGGAGCTGAATATATACAGAAATATATTCTGGTTTAGTAGCAATAACAGATGTCTGTGTTGGGAGAGATTTTTGTTACCTTCTGAAGTTTATAGTGTTTTGTCTGGCATATTGATTATTGGCTGCTGGACAGTTTGCTCAAGGTCATAGATAGGAAACAAACCTGAGTTAAAAATACCCTCATAAAGGATGCCATAAAGCAGCTCTTTTAAAAGTTTGGTACAAGCAAGTAAACCAACAAGCAAACTCAATTCTTTTTTAATTCATTATCTTTTAAAAATTACAGAAATAACCTTGTTTAAGTGGAAGTCGGCCTGCAGTTAAGTGCCACAGTACCAGCCAGAGCTGCTGAGCTTCCTGTGTTGGCGATGCGTTATCCTTCTGCAAGAGAGTCGTTCTGCATCTTACCTTCTCCCTAGGTTACAGCACACCGTCAGAGCAGAGCTGTGCAGCTCTGAGCAGCAGTTAATAAAAACATTCTTTGTGTCCTTCACTTCTGTCTTTCCTTTTACGTTATTCTTGGGAGTGAAGAACTCCACTCCTACCTTTTCCCCAGAACTGTAAATTTTACCGCAGAACATTTTTTTAGAAATACATCAAACACAATTTGGTGCTTTGCTATGCTGATAGATCTAAACTGACTTTTGTTATTTAGGTAAGTGGTGACCTGTTTATCACTTGAAGGTTTGGCTTTCTCCTCTAGAACACAACACAGTCTACTGCCTTCTCCCTGCTGCCTTCACTCCCGAGAGCCTCACAGAAGTGGGCAGAGTCATGGTATTATTGCAGTTTTGTATGCGATTTATAGAAGTTAATCAGTCTGCTCCTGGCTAATCCCTGTCTCCTGAGAGCAGTCCAGGTGGAGATGAAGAACAGCCTGGATTGTGTTATCTTGGTGCTGGAGGAGGTCGTCATCCCTGCATCAAGAAGAGATGTTTGCATATCCTTTTCTTAAAGCCTTTCAAGGCTGAAGATTTCATGACCACCTCTGCTTATTTATTTAGTGTTTCATTATTTGTAACACCTTCCTAAGATCTATCTTCTTTTTTGCCATTTGAGACTATTACTCCCTGTCATGTCTAGTAAGCACACAGAGAACAAATTCTTTTCTTTCCTTTTGGAATCAGCCTTTTTCCTACCTGTTTGCTACAGCCGCTCTCTGTCTCCTTTTCTTTAGGCCAGTCTCTTTTCATGTCTTTCACAGCTGCTAGATACCCGCTTGCTCCAGTTACTTGCTTCAGTCTTTCTTGAGATGTGGTGGCCAAACCCGCTCTCGGTATTCCAGCTAGAGGCTTTCTGAGTGGACATTGCAAGGAGAGGATTACTCTAAGGATTACTCTTAAGGTTGGCCACACTCTTATTTTTATACCCCAGTATGACATTCTGGTTTTGGCAGTTTTTGCAAGAGACAGCATCAGTGATTCATGTTCATTTTATGATCTGTAACGATGCCAGGATCCTTTTCTGCAGAGACCTGTCTAGTCATCGTCCCTCTGGTATTTTGAATGATTTTGACATCTTGCTCCCAGCTACTTTCTTGGAGCCACTGTAGTCCCTTGCTGTCACGTGGCTGAATGTATGTCCGTCAAGTGGCCCTAACGATGGCGTTGGCATGGCTCTGTGACTGAATGACAAAAGGAGATGCGGGCTTACAAAACTGTTCATGTCACCTTTCTCTCTGGAGAGCCTCTGAAACACGGGTGGAATATGTTCCGGGGGCTTGTGCATTGCTAGTTGCTTTTTGAGGTACGTCTTTGTGCCTCCCTCATCATACAGTCGAAGTACATGAATGTATTCATGAAGTTACATGTGCTGGATGGGCTTGTCATATGAAGCCTGTCCCGTCAGTCATGCTGAGTGCCATTGACTGAAAATCCTAGGGGAGAAAACTATCATTTTGTCGTGTATGTACATAGCGTGTCTATAATTGGCCTGTCCTTGGCCAGAGAGTACAGATTTTACACTGCTGCTACTCCTACTAACAAAATTAGCAACAGGCTTTATGATATGATACTTTCTGCAAAACCAAGAGTTGCTTCTCTTTGAAAATGTTGATGCCAGAGAGCCTGATAAGGTAATAGTAAAAAAGTGGTAAAAAGGTAGTAAAACAGTTAGATAAATACTTCCCTTCAAAAAGAACGTTCTCCCAATTTAAATTGCTTAAGAGTCATTCACGTGAAATAATTTGTCCTATTCGGAGTGAAAGTTAGACACGCTAATTCATCTACGTAGAAATTTCTTTAAGAAGAATTTGAAGACAAAATTATGTTACAGGAGTAATGAAATGCAACATAGTTTTTTACTTCATTCCATTTAATGGAGGCTTACAATCTTCCTTAATACTTTTTGGTTCTTGATTGTAAGGCTAAAGTTTGCGGTTGGCTTATGACAGTTCTGCCAAAAGCTGAACAATGCAGGCAATAAACTTTTCTGGGTTTACTGGGCTTGTCTTGAAAGCTTCTCTTACAACTCTTTTATTTCTCTTCATGTCAAACTGAGCTGAGAAACGTATTTATATCTAGTCAACTAGAATTACTGAAAAATAATTAGGATTGTTCCAAACAGAAAATATATCAGATTAAACTTCCTTTGGGAAAATACCTCACTGCCTGCTCTGAGTGATCATACTAACATTATTAACTCTTGGATCTTGTTTCTCTGCTCCTTCTGTGTACTGGAGAGAAGAACAGAAAGCCAGGTGCAGCTACCCACCTTATTGTTTCCCTTCCTTTTTATACTCTCTTCATGGATGTGTTAAGGGAGTGGATGAAATAGGTAGATAGACAATGTTATGCCATGTTGGCCCTTCCGAATTACAGGCAGATTGCTGTCCTAGATGGATTTCTAAATTTTCATTCCAACATTTCTAGATTTCAGCTTTGGCCACTGGGTAAGGAAATATGTCTTGTGCAATGAAGCTGAAGAGAAATTTGCTTTTTCTGAAATTAGGTTTATCTTATTTTTGTGGTAGTACTTGTGCAGAAAGAATTCTTCAGGGTATCTTCAAATCTTCAGTGCAGTGTGGTTTGGGTATCAATGCTTGCAATGAAAATCTATCACATTAGGGGATGCTCACCTCCTGCCTGCATGATTCCCAGTAGTTTTGTGATGAGTTATCTTGCAGAGTGGTGTAAGATCTTAATACAATAATCTGTACATTAGCAGGAATATGTCATGCCAGGCCTAAACCATCCTGGCCAAAAGAGGAGCCACAAATCCCAGGGTATTAAAATTCAGTAACTTTCAAAATTATGTAAACGTAATATATTGAATTAGCTTAGATTATTTTAGATAGCTAATGGTATTTTTTTTAAGAAGACACATTTCCTTCTCAGTGTTGACTTCAAACCCCAGTGCAGCTAACTCCATATCTTGAAGAATATGCTGTAACATTGGGGGGGGGGGGGGGGGGGGGCAGGGAGGTGCCAAACTTGTAAAACTAGACAAAGTGTACGAGTCAGGTTTTTTTTGGGGGTGGGGACAGGCAATCAGGTTTGGCAGGCTGGAAGTCAAGGCTGGAGTATGCAGACTTTCAAAAATATGTGCTTCCCAAGGCCTTTGGAGAGTGCCAGGAGAGCTGTACTGGGTTTCATTTCTCTTTGAATATGCTTCAAGAATAGATGCCACTGAATGTTGCTGGCTTTGTAAGAGTACTGGATTAGTAGTGATTTAGGCTGTTTCACCATCCATCTTATTTCCTGATCAACTTCACGTTAGTTTTAAACAATTTTGGCATTCACTGCTGATTCACAATTTATACAACTATGAATTTCAGTAGTAATTTTCAGCATTTTCCCTGTGGTTTCTGGAACAATGATCAGAAATGCCTGCTCTGCAACAACATTTTTGGGTTGAGATTGGCATTAATACCTTTTTCTAAGCCAGAAAATTACCATCTCACATTTGAATTGAAAGCTGCCACTTACTTTTAGGGGAGAGAGAGAGAACCCATTTAATTTATCCTCTGTATGGGACTAATAAAAGCAAGCTGTGGAGCTCTTTAAGGCAAAATATATTTTCACTAGTGTAAAGACCTATTATTTGCCTTTACGTAATTTTCCTCAGTTTTGTACTTTGGTTTTGTCTATTAGCATAAGAGTCCTAAATGATTCAAACCCTCTGGTCTCTCCCCTTGCTCAGTGTCCCATCAGGGGGATGGGCCAGAGTGATGGATAAAACCAACGGGTCACTTGGAAGAGGTGACCCTTGTTTGAACAAGGAACTGTGCGGGCTATATGGAAAGTGATGAAAGAGTTCTTCATAGCCATTGTCTATGCAAGAAACCTAAAGTGTATATAAGGTTGGTTATTCTGGGCCCCTACCATCAGGGAACAGTCACTTTTCTACCTGTGGATTTTCTGTTCTTCTCACCACTAAGAATTCTCTTAGGTGGATCTGCCTGACTTTGTGTGTGCAAACCCATTTACAGCAGGAGAGGAAAAGCTAATCCCAACTGACTTTCAGTCACCTTTGCCTTCTGGGATATATAGAATTTCCCTTGAAGTTTGTACAGTGTCTGCAGTTGGCACAAAACAGACCTACTGGCCCCTTTGATATTTTTAAGCCTCTGCTCCATCAACTGTGCAGGCTTTTGGTTTATTTCCAGGTTCAGTCTGACATTCTGGTTTTGATCCAGAGACCCTGATGTTATTTTGATCTTTTGTCTTGCTTTAACTTTGTTTCTTTGTGTTTGTTCCTAGTGGTCAGGTTGGTTGGGAGAGAAATTATTATTATGGGTTGCGGTGAGCACACAAGAGGATTTTTAGATTCTGGGGCATCTGAATGATCTGGTAGATCTGGAGATTCGTTTGAGGAAATACTACAGTATCTTTCTTGCCTAAAGCCAAGTGCTGAAGTTGTGGCTATTTTAGACACATGGATGGATGCTAAAAAATGTTGGAGTGAAGGTTTCTGTTTTATGGAAGAGGAGGAATAATACAGGATTTGATGGGCTTTGTGTAGGTTCTCAGAAGAGCAGATTTTTTAGCTCATGAATAGCAGGAAAAGTGGTGATCACGGTGTCCAGGGCAGTTCAGTCAATTGCTAGTTAAATGAGAATTTCACAGCTACATTTGTATTTATGTATAAGTGGTGTTCTGAGAAGGATACAAAATGTGCCTCTATTTGCTCAAGGGGTTATTTCCAGACTGCTGTCTTATAGATATATATATTAATATTTGGGGGGGAACTTGTGCTTACAGGTAATTTTGAGGGTGAGTTGTAGTACTGTTTTATCTTTCTGAGGTAGATTGAAAGTGTTGGGGTTTTATTCTCTGTACACGTACGATCAAGGCAAATCCATGTTTTCAAACAGAAGCGGATTCTGAATCCTAGACGAAAGTCAAGCTTTACCTTCTGTGGTATAAAGGTTTTATTGGGCTTTCTGTGGGAATGAAAGTTTATGTTTGTTCCTTGTCACTATTTTCAGTGTACTGAGTGGCCTTTGTTACCGTGAAAGAGAAGATTGCATGTGGTGGTCTTACCTAACCCAGCTTCTGATACCCATTTTTTAATTAAGTTCCCAGTTAAATATATGCTTTGAAGGTCTTTAAGATCTATAAGAATGACAGGAAGGCAGCACAGTCACAGTTCCAAAATAATAAATAATGTAGCACTGCTAAAGATGAACATATGACCAGACTCCTTTCTGAGGTAATACGGCATTGTCTTGATTTTTTTTTTACTTATAAAGTAAAAAAAAAAAAAAAAAAAAAAAAAAAAAAAAGATGAATCCTCTACACTTTCTTCTCTGACTTGCCACAGATACATAGAAACACAGCACCTGCACTCAGCGATTCCTTTGATTTTGCCCTCTCTTCACTTTTCCTTTTGCTTTTTGCTCCTACTCCTGCCCCTCGGAGCTCAAAAATGTTTGTAGCAAGGTATTATTCCGAGGCAGGAGTTTCAAGGGTGTGACACCGCTATTGTTAGTGCCGTGCTAGAAGAGAAATGCCAAGCTGGGAAGAAGCACAGTAAGGACCTGAAGTCCCATAGGTCTGCCGTTGACGATTCTCATTATCTCGTGCAGATTTCGGTGCGTCTTGCGCAGCTCCGCAGCCTGGGTGGCTGCAGGGCGGGACGTCAGCCGCTTCGGTTAGCGCGTGGCATGCAGATTATTCAGTCAAAACCGTGACATTTATACATTGGCTACAGAGAAGTAAAAGACCTTCATCAATTTAGATTTCGTACGAGTCAGCGAGACACAATCAAAGCAAGGGTGCTTGTTTCCAGGCAGGTTAAATGGTGAACGTTCATTGGGTTTATACTAAGGGATGGATTGGTGTTGAAAACACCATTTTTCTGTGTGTGTGGGGGGGGGGGTACATATGAAGCAGTAATTCCATTGATCTGGGCAGCTTTACTCAAGTATGTGCTCAGATACTTTCAATAGTCGGGAGGCCTTACGTACGGCCTGGCGTTACATTCGGTCATGCTTAGGCGTGACAGCGCTGGCTGAAGTTGCAGCCCGCTCAGATTCATAAATGCCGTAGCTGGAGAGAGAGCGTCTCTTCAGAAAGACCCTTAAGGGAATGCGGACATGGGAATACGTCTGAAAAATCTGAAAGTTAATTGGCGATGCTCAGGACCGAGGTAGTAGCGGAGCTGGCCGGGGCGACAGCAGGCCGGGCGCCAAGGCTGGGGCAGCCGTGCCCCCTGCCGGCATGCGGGCTCCCGCCGCCGCCCGCGCCCGGGCCTGCTCCGGCAGCACCTGAGGGAAGGGGCTCCCGGGCCGGGGAGCGCCCCTGGGGGAGCTCGGCAAAGGGCTGGCGTCTGAGGAACCAGGCGAAGCGTCTGGTGTACCCGGACGGAGCTCCTGGATAAGCACACGGCATTCCTAAAACTTGGTGCAAAGCTCCTGAAAATACCTGCAAGTCCTGCCAGCAGCTCTCGGTGATCAGGCCCGCGAGCGCTCGGGACTTCAAGCCTAGCTTTAAACCCAGAAACCTTGTTTATCCCGAGAATATTAAACTTTTTCTTTTCAGTCAGTTGCTGCATACAGGCAAAAAAATGTTTTTTAAGAAGCTAAAAGGTGCGTAACAGAAATAATCTTACTTTATATTACAAATACTAGATCGGCAAAACAGCAGTAAACTACTCTCTTACCCATTTGATCAGCTTTTATACAATTATGTGTAGTTCTGTTTTTTCACCATGTTGTTCTTCCCAGAAATCCATCAATAAAACCACCTCTTCTGTTTTCATTTTTCTGTTCTGTGTAGTCATGTTCCAGTCACACTTCTGAATGTGCAGAATTTCATCACTTAGATGGTGCCATAGTCTGCATTAATGATCAAGCATAATTTATTTTTGTGCAGTTTGTTTAAAATTGGGTACATTTTTAATATTTTTTCCCTTTCTTTAAAACTTTAGGTGGAGAACAGACCAAAGTATTATGGAAGAGAGTAAGTGTTTTCCTCTTTTAAGTATCTGTTGAGTGTATCCAAAAGTTGTTGTTCTAGAACAAAAACAAAACAAAAAACAAGACACAATGGAAGTTAATAAACTTTAATTTACCTTTCACTTCAACTGGGAGCTAAATATATTGAAAAACTAATCATTTAGCTATGTTACAGTCCAGTCCTGCTGCTCAGAAGTGTTGCTCTGTGAGCCTGCATATTCAGTTGGCTTTTCTCAGGACAGTTAGGGAAAAAAAATATTGTCTGGAGTATTTCTTCCTTTTATTTTGGTTGTCGCTTAAACCTCCCGGTGGTCCTGCAGTGGTCTGGGGAGGAGAGAAGCCGCTTGCCTTTCTCACTGCCATTTTGTGTGTTACTATGCTTTCACCACCACATGGTTGTGGAAGTATGCATGTATACTACTGCATGTGTAAATGCCGTTCTCCCTGCTAAAGTAACAAGGTTTGAAATACCAAAAGAAGAGGTGTATTTTTGTTGTGAGGAAAATAACAGACCTCTAGGTTATAATTCCTTTGTGCTCAGCAGTCTTCTTGCCAATAAATAATTTGAAAGGGGCTGGATCCTGCATTGCCACGGAGATCTGGCCAGGTGAAGGGCATAGCCACTGCAGCAACCACCCAGATCTGGCATTTGGCCTTTACTAGGGTAATCTGCTGAGGCCCTAGCCCTTATCACTAGCTAAATTGCTTAGGTTCCATGTTGTATTTTTTCTTCCATCCCAGACACATCATCTGTGTTTAATCATCCTTTTCTACCAAAACAAACCCTCAAGAGCCAGTAACTTTGCCCGTAATTACTGAAGTTTCATTTTTTAAATACTGTCTTTGACAACAAGAAATTCAGATCTAGCCACTAAAGTACAGCAGAGCTGAAGACTGTAACTAGCCAAGTAACCCATCGCACTAACTACAGCAGGATTTGTAAAACCATTACTGCGAACTCTCATGGAGGAACCAGCCTGGCTATTGACATCTTCTGGGTTTGTGGAGCAGCAGGGCTAGCAGGAACTGTAAGAAGTCACCTCGGTGAACCTGCCCAGGCAGGATCACATTAGTTATTATCATTCAGAAAGAAGATTTCAGAACCACTGAGACAGTCCTATAAAATCAATTGACTCAGTGTTCAGTAGTGCTTGGAAAAAGAGTCAGAAATTTCTAGGGAAAGAAACAGAAAAAAAAACCATAATTACACTACTGTATTTATGATGTGGCTGCATTTTAAAGAGTGCACATATTCTGGTCCGTCTCCTACCCCTTCCCTCCTCCCTCCTTTTTAGGAAGGTTATAGAAGAAATGAAAGGTACAGCAAAGTGCAACAACAGTGGGCCAAAGGGATGCAGCTTCTGTCATAAGAGGAAAATCAACAGGTCTTCCTCAGCAGGTGTCCAGGAGAGGGACATGCACAGTGTCCCTCTCAAGTTCATTGCCACATGGTGCTGCAGAGGCCAAAAGCATGAAGATGTTAAAGGGTTTACAAGTAAGATTCTCAGTTTCAAGAAGGGAAAGGTCACAACTGGTTGGACATAACTTTTGGCTAAACCGGTGATGGATGGATGGATGGACAGGGATATGAAGTGAAAGAAATATGTCACTGCTTCCTGTACTCCTTCTGTAAGCATTTCTTGTTGGCTTCTATCAGAGACATGCGTCTGAGTTCAGGGGCTCTTGTACCATGTACAAGCTGGGTTTATGCCCTTATAAAAATGTACCAAAAATATCCATGAGAAAGCTTGGATTAGCCAGTGCTTACGACCCATAGTTAAAAATTAATTTCACAGGTGCCCCAAGTATCCTGTCCCAGGGATTTCTTAAATTGATCACCAGGAGAGCTTTCGTCCTAATATCTAACCTAAAGGCTGCTGTATTTTATAATGAGCTTCTGGTAGCGAATAGCTTATGCTCATTATTTTTAACTGGAGTTATGAATTGCCATGAGTTTTTTACTGATGAAGATATGCTTATATTATGTCATCTAGGAGATGCTTGTTTCAATTTGGATGTGGCAGTGAATGAGAGTGTGTCTGTGTCCAGTACAGACAGGAAGTATGAATTAATTTATATCATTTTGAATAAAAAGTCATTCTGGAAAGATCACCTAAACCTAGTATTTCCAACATGCGTTAGTTGTGAAAGACAACGTAAAGAGAACTGAACGACAATTGCATTTACATCCAATGTGTTTTTCTCCTCTTTCACTGCCAAGCCAGAGGCAGTGTTAGAAATGTGCCACTTCATATGTATTGTCAGAAAAGAGAAAATGCTGAAGGCCAGTACATTTTAGTGCCTTTTTTCAGACAGCAGCAAAAATAGAAACTCCCAAAACCTCTGAGAAGACCACTGGAGACCTATCAACTAGGAAAATGTACATAGGAGTTAAGACTCAAACTGCTGAAAAAACGCATTTGTACCTATGGAAAGATCACCACTAAATACTGATTATTGTAAGGTTAATTGTGCATCCTAGAGCCTCTTTCTTTCTTAAAATAGCAATGACAAAAGAATCAAGAGAAATACCACTTTTTTCCAACACTGAATGAGGAACTCATTGAAAGGAAGAAAACTATTTTTCTGGAGGCTACTCTGTATCTTCTACTTTAATATATGCAGAAAAGAATTTTGAATAATTGATGCCAATTTGTATCTCAGTTTCCCTTACAAATCTGAGGAAGCAATGTTAATATAAAAATAAAGCAAACATAATAAGAATTATCTCTCATTTTAATTTTAAGTCATCTCCATTTAAAAAAAAAATAATGCCTTTGTGCCTAGTTTTAAATTCTGTTGTAAAGCCTCTAGAAAGGAAACAAGGAAGAGGGGCACTGACTGGTAAAGGAGGAAAGTTGTGAGAAGATGGGGCAGTTACAGAAAATAATCTTTGGGTGCAGTTGAGTGTTACATTGACTGAAACTGCATATACTATGTAACTTTTGTTTTGTCTCTACTCTGGACTTGCCTGGGCTGGATGACTGCCTTGCCACTTTCAGATGCTTGGATGCTGTCCTGATGGCTTAGACCATGATCCTGTGCACTGCAGAAGTTTTCAAATGGTTTCTGGGGTGGAGGAGCAGGTGTTTCTGGTCAGATTGTTCTGTAAGTCACTGAAATGTCTTCCCTTAGGTTTCACGGGATCATTTCTCGGGAGCAAGCAGATGAAATACTTGCTGGTGTAGAAGGTGCATACATTCTTAGAGAAAGCCAGCGGCAACCCGGCTGCTATACTCTTGCTCTGAGGTAATGCTGTTTTAAACAGAGGCTCATAGTTCAAATGTAAATGTGTTTAATGGAGGGGGTTATATCTGTCCCTTTGAAGACTATGCCCACCGTTACTTAATATACTTCATGGTGTCAGAATGATTTTACACCCTCTCGTCAGCAGTTTGACTGTCACAGCATTACAGCAATTGAGTCAGTACTTCAGCACTTGGCTAGGAATTTCCCTTTTCAGGAGCAGACTGCGCCCATTTTCAATATTTTTGCTACCTAGCGTTGAGCATTGTAAAGATGGAGCTTCTCCTTGGAAATTTTTTAAGAGATGTGAATGAGTACAGAACAGGAGAGCGTCCCAGCAGAGGGCACAGCCAGGTTGTCCTCTGAGCTCAGTGATGTGTTGTACACAAACTTCAGCAACCACTGGCAATATTAACCCTGGATAAACCTGGTAGAAAATCATGAAGTCCAGTGGCTGACCAGCTGTCAAAGGCAGCATGCTGGTCTTTGGTTTTCTTCCCTAACCGGAATTCAAGATTGCTGTAGAAGTACAGTGTGCAGCATGGGATGATGCTGCTCAAAGAACTAAGAATCTGCTATTCAACTGAATGAAAAATTCAGGGGGAGCCCAAGCTGCAACCTCACTTCCCCTCACAGTTGCCTTTCCCTGAAAATACGGCCCTTCCTGGCTCAGCTGTGCCATTCAAAACCTGCCCATGCAACAGTCTTAAAGCTGCTGTATGTTAGTGGCAAAAGGACAAAACAAACTCATTGGTGGTATTTTGGAATTTTTATAGCATTATTACTTCTGTAAGATATAAACAAAAGAAAAGTCTGTATTTTTAGTCTTCTGCTGCTAAGCTAGAAAGAAAAAATCCTTTAAGGAGTTAGCCCAAGTAGCTGTGATACGGCGCTGAAATCATCCTCAGAATTCATATTGATGTGCAGATGGTAGAGCAGGAAAAGCCAGTGAGTCATGCCAACTAAAAAGTGGTGTAAATTAAAAGCAACTTTTGTCAGCTGAAAAAGAACAAACATAATTTTTTAGGGTTTTAGAGAGACATTTCAAAAAAAAAGAATAAAAAGAGCTGCTACAGGATGGGAATTATGGCAAAGTGCCTGTTGTTTTGACACAACAGCATGATTTCTAAATCCATCTGGATAATTATTTGTAGAATCAAAATTTGATTATAAATTGGGAATTCATATGAAAAAATGTAGGGAAAAAAGTAGGAGACTTAAACAGTTTTATTTGAATGCCCAGCAAAGCATGCAGAGACATGCACATTTGATGCAATATAAGGACCATTTAACCTAATGTCTTATCTTTGAATTCATTAATCAAGAATGTGATTCCAACCTCAGTGTTATAAACCAAATGTGCTTCTACAGCACTTTGCTTTTTAAAACACTTTAACAAAAACAACCCATAGATTACACCTGCCATAAACAGGGCCAGAGTTATCCCACAGAACTTTGGATTTTTACTTGAACCCCTGAATTAGGAGCTCAGTCTCCCTGGCTTCCTACCAGAGGGTGATTCAGGCGGTTAGGACTGGAATTACTTGCTAGAGATGCCTGTCCCTCTTCATTGACTGTAAATATGTCCATGGTAGTTAAGCATCCACTTTCTGCCCCTCAAAAATGTTTTGGGATGGAAGAGCCCTTAACACAATTATGCATCCCGCTATAAGGTCTTGTCAATGTAAACATACCTTTCTGATTGCTACAGTCCCTATAGGATTTAGATTTAAACCATGTACGTCTGGGTTTTGTAGCCTGTTGTGGAGACTTGACCTCAGTTCTGTAGCCCAGTTCATGTGATGCAGTCAAGTTTGGGGTTGAACTTGAATTGGTCTCTTCACAGAGATCTGGTTGCAGCTGTGTGCGTATTCCATATGTAATCCAGACATAAAGACTTGTCAGTGGAATGACCTCCTGGGTGTTTTGCCAGTATGAATTCTCTCACTCTTCCTTCTCTGTCTTTCTTGTCTCCCTCCTGTTTTTCTGTTATTTGCAGATTTGGTAATCAGACCTTAAACTACAGGTTGTTCTATGATGGGAAGCACTTCGTTGGGGAGAAAAGATTCGAATCAATCCATGATCTGGTTACAGATGGCTTGATAACCTTGTATATAGAAACAAAGGCTTCTGAGTATATTTCCAAAATGACAACAAACCCCATCTATGAACATATTGGATATGCCACTTTGCTTAGAGAAAAAGTGTCCAGGAGGCTGAGCAGAACAAAAAATGAATCAAGAAAAGCAAGTGTAACAAGTGAAGAAAATACCCCAGTTGAAAAGGTAAGGATTCAGTTTAAAATTCTGGCAATTAATACTAGTCTTCCTATCAAATCTGAGAGAAAAAAGTGTTTTGCCTGAAGACCTGTTTCTGTTTTTCTATACTTCGTTAAGTATTACTGCCCCACTGAAAAGTTTATGTCCTGTTAATGTGATCTTGGCTCCAAACTAGTGTTTGACTGGAGCTTATGGTGAAAGCTTTCTAGTAAGTACCAAATGCAAATGTTTTCACTGAGTAAATATATGTGTATATACTGTCTAACTTAGGAACTGCATCTAAAATGGTTCACAAATTATGTTTCTTTATCCATGTATACTCAAGCATATTCCACAGTAGGATTATGAAACTGGTTCCCGCTGACCCTTTACCACAGCTCAAGTTTGTTACCTTGCCATTCACAGTGCAAAGCTCCTCTTTTCTGCCAAGTCTTTGGTGGATGGGTCTCAAATTGGGATATTATGTGGTTTCTTCCCTTTCTTCTCGTGGGTCTGAATTTGGGATATTGTGTGTTTGCGTTTCTTCTCGCTCTTCTCATTTGAAGTGGGCTTTCCTTGATCTCCTTCTCTCATGTGTCTATATCCCATAGCATTGTATGGACTAGGACTTATTTACATGATGATAAATGGAGATTTTCGTGCAGTTAGCAGCCATCTGAAGATGTAAAATTAGAAATTCTTTCACATACGAGAAACAGTCTTTTTAGCAGTGACATGTGGATATTTTCATTTCCCGGGTGGTAAGGCAGTAAGAACTGTCAAACAAAACTGATTTTTTTGAGTCCAGTGTTAGCGCTGAATTGACTTACTGACATTTGTAAGTGTAATTCTGCAGAGTGACTGATGAGTTTAGTGTTCAGCATGCTGGCTAGCTAGTAGGGAACTACGGCCGGTTTGTATTTGGGAAGGAGGGAGTGGATTTTCAGCCAGATGTGCTGCCTGAGCCACCTCATATGAGTAGAAGTGCAGCACAAAGGAGAGGGCAAGATTTTTTTCTGATGACAGCTCAAAAAATGGTGATAATGGATTAAAGTGAGTGGAGAGCTGCATCCTTAATTCCAGATAACTGTGCTTGAAGATGTTTGGACTTGATGTAACTTGCTGTCAACAGTGAAAAAACACCTCTGAATCTCATTGATTAGGTTGTCTTTTATATTGCAGCTGAATGAAATTGAAGTGTTTATAGAGTATTATTTACCTCCAAGGTAGTTCATGATGCAAAAGACAGTACCATGGGTCCTCACCCTACCAGGAGTGGCCCTCATCTAGATTTCTGTACATGCAGGCAGTAAGAGCCTGCAAGACGGGGCTGCATGGTTGAGCTGTTGTGTAAAAGTAGCTGGCTTTAGCTAAGCCACTACACTGTTGGCAACCCTCTCTGCCTTCCTCCCACTGAGGGGAAGCAGCAGAAGGAAGAATAGCAGCTGCTTCTAACATATTTTTCTTGCTAGGAGGAGTAGGAGCAATCACAGCTACAAGAAGAGTGGGGCTAAATAGGTGGTCTGCTCCCAGGCTGAAGACCTTCTGTAGCAGCTAAAGCCTCACTATTGATGATTAGGACTCCCAATGGGCTTCTCTACTGATACTAGTAATTTTCCATCATCTCATGCAAATCCACGAGAAAAAATATTACTTCAACTATATTATTAGCAATTGAAAGAAATTCACAGAAGTCTGTATGGTGAAGCCTATCATGGTTGCTTTTGATGTGTATGTTCCTAGGGGAAGCTCATGAGAGTTCTGGATAGCAGGCAAAGACTCAGTGGTCATCATTCCCATTTGTTCCTCACAGTAGCCTCAGATAAAGTATGGACTGGGCTTTGGAATAAACTGGTAAAATAGCAAGCGTTTGTCAGTAGTAGCATATAGAGACAAAGGAGGATAAGGGAAATGTAATGTTTGTTTTTATATAAACTTTAGAAGACCTGTAAAATATGAAATTAATATGGAGAAGCGGTAGTTCAGTGGGAGTTTTATCAGATATTTTGCTTGAGGCTGTCATGTGTTGTACAGCATTTTAGACAAAGGCCAAGTTTGCCCACAATTCAAAATACCTTCACCCACTTCAATTCCTCCAATAAATTTCAGACCCCTAGAAATAAGTGATTGAATATTCAGTATGACATTTTTCTGCAAAGTAAATTCATTGCTGCATGTGTGAAAAACCATTGAGTTTTTTGTAAGGTGCGTTTTCTCTGACCAATTGAAGAGGTAAAATGTCATTTTTTGATAACTGAGCTGGTTTATTTGAAAGCGCTGCCTGGAGTGTTTTGAATATTTCAGAGGTGATGGGAGGAAAGTCATACGTGCAGGACAGAAACTTCCATTATTTCTCAAGAGGAAGGCGAGAATTCAGTGCTCAAGGTTAAGCATCAGTACTCCTCTTACAGATTAGGCTTTTTACAAGTGAGATTTTGTTTTATACTGAAACCAATTCTAGAGTGTGAAAGTGCAGCTGAAGGCATTCGTCTCCTTAGCGGGTTTGTTAACACCATCCGGGGAGTCTGCTCATTCTGTCACCTCCTACGTTGACAGCAGAGATTATTCAATGTCTCAGTCACTCCCCTAGGGGTAGGTCAGTGGAAGGGGACCACCAAGGCACGGTCTGACGGGAGGAGCCAGCACTCAGACGAAATGTCTTGGTACTGCCTGGGGTACCTGTCTGTTCCCATAGTGATAATTTCTGTGAGGCTGTAATTAATGGAGTCATGCCCATTCCAGAAAAGGGGTGTGATACATGGGCTGGATTAAGCTGTTGTTGTTCATGCTTTTTTATCCAACATTTTTTGTAACAGGCCTAAGAAAATATTTATGCTTTAAGATGCTTAATGCCAATGTTTCATCCAAAAGTTATTTCAGCCTGACTTTAAAGAGGTGCTAGATTTGTTGACACAAATTCCAAATTTTAGTCCAAATATTTTAACAGATCTCTAATCTGGAAGGAGCCGCAATGATTTTTAAGGAATCAAGTGGTATAGAACAGCATAACTGCAAATACTTTCTTAGCAGTGTAGACAATTGTCATTTTAACGGGATCCAGCTTAAAAAGAATTTTGAATAGAAAAATAGTTTTTTGTGCAAAGAACATTTTAAGATTGTATGTTGTCTGCTTAGGGTTGTAATTTAAGCTTGGACAAGTTGTGATCACCTGCCTAATGTTTGCTCTGCTTATGGAATGCTGTACTTGGGGCAAATGAACATATACTAGAAGATGTAGGGCAGATAAGTACCTAGTACTGGTACGTACTGCAATTAATTACCAGTAGTTCATGCTGCTGGTGAATGTAGGAGAAGTGTAACTTGCTGTAAGCAAACAATTGCCACATGTAGGAGAGAAAAAATTGCAGTAGTCTGTCAGTAAAATACGCAGTTCTGAAATGGTTATTGCTATTACATATCACATTATCCTGCAGCTGCTGCCCTTACTGCATCAGCAGTCTTTGTGTCCCAGGCAAGAAGAAGAAAAATCTTCCTTCCTAACCCTACCCCAGCAAATGTAATTTGGGAAAATATATTCAAAGAATTGAAATGTTGGAAGTAAATTCAAGCTGGAGTTTCATGAATTCTCTGATCAGGTAAAAGCTGACATGGTTGCTGATGAGAAACCATCCCAGTTTCCTGCTCTTGCACTTTCATTCCCACTGCTGTGACCTGCCCTGTATGTGCACTACTGCAGCCCCCTCATGTCTTGAGTGGGACCTGGATGCTGTGACACAGTGCCCTGTGCCACAAAGGCTGTCCCACACCTTGTTTCTTTGATATGCTGGTCTTACGCAGAAGCAGTTCCTTGGTTTAGGTTGCTTTATAGCTTCTCAAGTATTCATGTTAGCATGGAGCAACCATGTAACCAGCTGGAGTTAAGGAAGAACCTTTGGCAGCTGTTGAGCGTAAAGTATTTGCAAAAATGATCTTACCTTATCTGACAGAGGACAAATTGTTGGTAAATGCAATAAAGATCAAGGAAGGTTTTGTCAGTGCCAGGTCTCCACTTACTTGGATCCTGGCAAAGGTCCCATCAACTTCTCTCCAAGTAGGATCTGGCTCAATCAGTTCAAACATACCGGTTGTACATGAAATACGAGTTTGCTTGGAGCCTAGGCTGCAGTGTATGTTCTGCTCTTTGGTTGCAAGTACATGCCAGGAGCAGCAAGAGACATTTAACAATAATGGTCTGTAAAGAATAATGTAGCAGTTTGAGCTAAACCAGGAGTGAGCTGTATGTGGAGTCTTCACTTGACAGCAGTACAGTGCAGAAAATTGTGTTGCTGCTTGACATGGTAACCTCTCTATCTGTTTTTGCTGGAACTCATTACCGGGCATTGAAGTGCAAATGACAGAGCCCACAGTTAATACTGCAGCTAGAACTAAAGAACTGAAATGATAAGCATATTATGGAGTCTGGAAAGTTGTAGATTTCCTTGGCAGAACACACACACACACCCCAAATAATAGACAGATAAGAAAGCTATTCCTATTGAGGCAAAGGTGACAGAAAAGGAAGAATAACTTTGCTAGAAGTAGTAGTTGCTATTACTATCCTCATTAGTCATCCTGCTCACACACAGTTTCCCACAGCAGAAAATGCAGGACTTCCAGGAAAGACTGTTTTCTAAAATCCTCTAATTGTAGATGTAATCTGGTTATGGAACTAAATTTTTTAAGGGCACTGCAGTTTTCCTTACATCAAAACTGCCAAGAGACAGACGATTTTAAGAGAACCCCTGGTTTGGTTCAATTTTTGTAAATATTTACACTTCTACATTGTTATTCATACCACATCCCTTTCTGAAGGCATTTTAGCCTCATCTTACCACTTCATTTTTGTCTCTTCATCGAATTTTCTACAGGTACTGCTGTTACCCAATGATAAAGAAATATTTTCATTATTCTTCCCATTCTGCAGCTTCTCTAAACTTCTAATGATCCTAGTACAGGTTGTAGCTAGTGTTTAATTCTCTGCTGGGATGTCTACCCAGATGTTGAGCATTTCCTTCCACATGAGGGTTGCAGGGTACTGCACTGTCCCAGCAGCAGATCATGGGGTTAAGGTAGTTAGCAGAAACATCTGTTCCTGCAGACTCCGGGCTGGAACTGCACCGGTAATTTGACATGGTGTGTTTTACATTGCCTTCAACTACCTGGTTTTTGCAGCATGCTTGGTCAGAACAAATTAAAATGCTCATTTCTACAGGAACATTAACAACACACTACCTTCTTTTATTAGGGGTTACAGTCTCGCTCCTATGTGCATAGCCACATAATTCATAAGGGACTTCTCCTTGTCAGTACTGATTTTGCCTGGAAGATGCACAGACACAACACTGATAAGCAGCAACATAAAGCCTATACGCAAAGGTGGCCTTTATCTGCAGATTTCAGTAATACATGCAGTGATAAAAGGTGTGTGGCATTTTTGCTGTTAGAAGCAACAAACTTACACATAAAAATGATTCTGGGAGTAATTAATTCCTTTCATCAGTCACTCACACTTTTCCTGCAAGAGTAGCATTCTACACGCAGGTTATCACATGTATGTACTTAATTGTAATGTGCCCTGACATGAGTACTTAACTACATACCCGACTGCCTCCTTTAAATAACTGTTAGCAATTCAGCAGTGATTTTATCCAGAATAGTCTTTGGTATTATACCATAGTGAGGAGGAGTTTATATGAATACAGTAGATCTATCAGTATATGTAATTTAGTGAGCAGTTTTATATTTTGAGTGATAGATACTATATTACTAAAATATAGCTGGCTGATTATTTTCTTTTGCCTTTCAGTGTTGGCATTCTTCTGGATTTGCCAGCTGTGTCTCCTTATGTGTCTTTTTTTGTTTAAAGCATCATAAATATGAAATAGGCAATATATAAGAAATAAAAATAAGAAAACTACCAAAGTAAAATCATGGAAAGTTAGCTTTTTCAGTTCCTTCCCTCTGGCTGTCCATGTTTATGCACAGGAAAGGGGACACTGTGGTATTCCTAATACCTAATATTTTCCAGATCAGGCAAGGATTTTTGAGAGGAATAATCTGGATTCATTTCAGCAGTAATGAAAACTGAGGTAATCCAGAGAAAGAGAGATTCCATTGCAAAGTATTTGCTTACACTGCTTCCCTGAGCTGTTTACATCTCTCCAGGTTCCTGGTTTATGTTATTACCGTCAGCTTAGGATTCATGACTTTTGCCTTAAGCAGAGTAAGTGATATGATTATGCCTAAAGAGAGCTTGTAAGTTGGAGACAACACTGATTTACACAGATGGCGTGATGTGATGGATATGATCTGATCCAAATGCTACTAAAATTAATGGGAAGACTCTCAAAGATTTCTCTGGGCCGTGGAACATTTCAGGGCACTGCTAAGTCTATGTTGCAAAGTTGAATATGAAATCTGTTACCACCACAGCGTTTCCCAATCCAGCACTTTAAAAAGGTAGCTAAATGGAAGCAATGCAAAAACTTTGTATCTGAATAGCACAACTGTAGATTGAAATTTTCTCAAATGAGAATGTCAGATTAGTACTAAAAGTGATTAGATACTCTGAAAGTGCTTATAGTAGTCCTAAGGCAAACGCTACTTGGCTCTTCAAGTACAGTACTGTATCTGCAGCTAGGCTCTGCTGAAAACATAAATTAGTATTTTTCTCTTGGGTATTTTCCTGTTATGAGCATATTAATAATGCTAATAAAGCTAAATGTTTGTTGCAGAAAAAACATGTTTAGTTTCATGTAATAAAAGTAAAAGCCTTATGTTGAGGTTTTTTGTTTTGGCTTTTATATTCTTTATCTAGTTTGATGGTACTAA
This sequence comes from Falco naumanni, assembly GCF_017639655.2. Lineage (NCBI taxonomy): Eukaryota > Metazoa > Chordata > Aves > Falconiformes > Falconidae > Falco > Falco naumanni. The sequence goes on along the minus strand of NC_054057.1, from coordinate 10,724,645 downwards.
GTTAGTATAAACAAACTTCCATAGAGGTTGGGATGGAGCCATAAGAGCATAAACATTTCATTTGTCTAGTCCCTGGAAAATGAAAAGCCATTTTTTAAGTAAAAATCTATACTTCATTATCTTGCATAAATCTGGAGACGCTGTGTTAGAATAGGCACTAAACTTTTACAGTCATCTCTAAACTGCCATGTTTTGATCTTGGAAGACAAGTGTTCAAAGTCTTAAGAATAAGAGAAATACTAATTTCTGTTAGCGAAGGACTTGGAATTAGTGTCAAAAGGAAAGTGTTTAAACAGTGACTAATATTCATCCTTTTTTATTTAGAATATTTTGTCTAGAAAATAAAGTTTTCTAGTGATGTGCTTGTTTAGGTCATATAGTTGCTTGGGTAATTATAAGGAAAAAATAACCCATCTTCAGTGTTTATGTTGGACATGACAAGAAATGATAGGCCTGAAATACAGTGATGAACATTGCAGGTTAGTATTAAGAGAGGGAAAAAAAAGAACAATGAAACACTGGGATGGATTGCCCAAGGGGGTGACGAAATCTCCTTCATCATAAGGCACAGAAACACATTAGAAGACATCTGGGAGAAAAGGTGCAGGTAGCACTGATACCTGAGGCAGGCAGGAGAAAAACCTCCTAAAGTACCTTCTAGTCCTACTTCCCCATGGTTTTCTGTGCCTGAAAAAATATTTAGGCTCTGATTCATCTCGTCTAGATGAAGACATCTTACTAATGTAGCTAAGGAGCAGTTATTTGATTCCTCCCCATGGGAAGAGGGTACGTTTAACCTTCAATTCAGAATCACCACTTCACTAGTGAGGAATTAACTACAGCCACAATCCTAATGTCTAAGGCTACCACGAAGTGCTTAATGCTAGCCAAGGTACACTAAATTGTTCCTCTTCTGTGTCCTCTGCAGACCTGCCAAGGAATGTCTTCCTGCCTGGCTTCCTATGTCCCTACACACTGACTGGCATTTGTCCCATCACACTCTAGATATTATCCTTTCTGAGCATAAAATGTACATGTCAGAGCCACTGAGTGTTTTCTTCCATACAGGGTGCAGTAGATCTCACCCCTGAGGCATGCCGGCACTCGAGTGAAGTCAGGTGCAGAGCCCAAGCAAATGTCCTGTTTGAGCTGGGCTCTCAAGACAGAGAGCCAGCTCAGCAGCCTGCACCCTCATCCCGCAGCTGGGATACTGGGAATCCAGGTGCGGGGATCTCCCCAGTCACCCCTGGGCTGGGTTAGCAGCTATCAGCCGGTCTCAGCCCCTGAGCTCACTGGAGCTGCCAGACAGGAAAAGGCAGCAGCCTGGGCGGGATGACAGCTAGTCATGGCCACAGCGAAGCACATGCTGTTGACAGCATTCTTGACTGAGTCTTGACTACAAAGGTCAGGAAGTAGTAGTTTTTAAAACTGCTCATGTTTGGAAAAAAGAACGCTGGATGCTATAGTGTGAAAAGTAACAATGGGCTCTTTCTTGTAATGTATTCTCAGCCCTGGAGAACAGTGGGATTGCTCACAGTTGTCAGCATGGGTTATAAAGAATGAATACTGCCAGTTAGACTTGATTGCCTTTTTGATAGATTTACAAAGGTACTGAATGAAAAGAGTGCAGCAGATGCAGAATAATTGGATTTTTAGCAAACTAGTACAATGTCTCATGAAATCATACTCTTGACATTAATTCAAATTGGTTGGCGCGTGAATGTGATCACATGGACCAAAAATAGGTAGCGGAATTTCAAGCAAAGAATAAAGATAGGCAGCAACTTAATAAGCTGGGGAAGGGTGGCTAATGAAGTACTGCAGGGACAGGAGTTTCATTTAAGAATTTTATTGATCTGGAAAAAGTGCAAACAAGACATTAGCTAAAACTCAGGATGGTTTGTGCTGTGATGTGACTCACAGAATCGTAGAATCATTTAGGTTGGAAAAGACCTTTAAGATCTTTGAGTCCAGACATTAATCCCTGGAAATGTGATGAGTGTCCATGACAGAAACATCAAGAGAATCTCAATTAGAAAATATAAAAAGGCAATTGGGCATGTTTTAAGCACATGAAAAGGGGCCAAGCCACTTAGCTGGTGTATCTCTTCTGTCGAGAGCAAGGAGATTGTTTGCATTTAAGCCAGGTGTGCCACTGTCAAGCAGGGGCTAGTGGTGAAGAAGGGGGACATTGCCATAGCCTCAGGAGAAATTGTCTTCATTGCTTGTCAAGACTGGAGATGTTACACTTTGAAAGCCTCTTTCCCTGATTTTCTGCTGGTTCATCCATCAATCAAAACAATATCTATTGCTGTGGTAACTTGTCATCCCCTTTTGGCAAGCTGTAAGCCAGGAATGTCTTCTTCTCTGGAGACATTCAAAACCTGACTGGACGCAATTCTGTGCAACCTGCTCTAGGTGAAACTACTTTAGGAGGGGTTTGGACTAGATGATCTCCAGAGGTGCCTTCCAACCCTGACTATTCTGTGATTCTGTGAATAGTGCTGCTTCTTCTCAGAAGGATTGTGCCCAGTACCTGTAAGCAGAGAAATGTGGAAAGCCCTGCTTCCTTCACTCTCTGCCTGTGTGCTGCTCCAGGTGCTATTTGGCTGGTGGTACGAGGCAGCTTTTCTGAAGTCCATCAGGCTTGTTTGAGATCTCGTCAGAAGGGGTGACCCTCCCGGGTCAGTTTGTGGTGCCTTCTGCATTGCTCGCAGTCTGAGGTGTGGGCTCCTCAAACAAGGAAGATGGACTGGGAATGTAGCTTAGCCGTTTGGCAGAGTCCATCAGGAGCAAAACAGTCCCTGAGGAGGAAAGTACTGCTTCAATGAGAATGTTGTAGGGTGGTGTTTTTTTGGTGGGGAGGCAGGGGGCAAAGGTGGAGAAGGCATGTCCAAGGATCTCTGCCCGGCTCTATATACCTCCTAGACTTCCAGGGAGCAACTTGGCAGGCACCGATGATGATTTACGAATGAAGTTGTCCCAATGAAACACTAGGTGGCACATTTACTTAAGAGTTCCCGGGGATTGCATTAGGGTTGTCTTCCACTGCTGACACCCATTTGTGCTTGTGCAGTGAGTGTAGTTTCATGGGAACGTGACCACCAGATGCCTTTTTTTAACAAGAAGCGCATTAATCCTGTTCTTAAAAAAACTTGATGCAAAGACATCATTGCTTACTTAAATGTAAGTTAGTCTTTAGGTTCAAAGTCATTTCTGTGTTAATACACAGATTATTAAAAGCAGTGCAGCAAAGAATAGGTGTACATGGCAATGGTCCTACAGAAGGGTCCAGTCTCACAGGGTTTGTGTAAATAGCGAGAAGGGTTAATATGCAAAGACATAGTGTGGTTTACTTGTTTTACTTGTCTGAAAGGCTGAATGTAGTAACATATAATGCATTTTAAAAGTCAAATTAAGGAAACCTAACATTTCTCCTTATGTGAATGCAGAGCACAGCTTTTGATTTCAGAGCTGGTATTTTAAGGTAATAGCATCCCATGGAGAGGGCAAAATCCTCAAAGGCAAAAAATAGGCCTTTATTCTGTGTCTGTGGGACACCTGTTAAGTTAGCCAGGCTGCAGTTTTCTGTCTGCTGCTGCTTCTCCATCAGTGAAAGAATAAATACATGTCACAGAAATGCCTTTTCACACAATTCATCCTTAAGAAAACCCAGTGCCACAGCCATCACCAGGGCATAGCATTTAGCCTTTACCAAAAGAATACCATGATTAGCATGGCTGCTCTAAAAATTCTGAGTTGTTCCTGTGGATATTTTAAGAAGACAAATAACTACTTCGGACTAACTGCAGATACCATGAAGAGAAACTTCTTTAGTGCGGGAGATATCAATAGTGCTGGCTGCACAGGTTGTTGCAGCTCTCCTTGGAAGGGAATTGTAGGTTGCTGATGTATTGAAAATCCACCACCAGCTGGATTTCTGTGGCAAATCCTGTCATCCATCAGTCTACTTTGCTGTAACTCATGTATGGACCTCCTGAGTCAACAGAACTGGCTGTAGCTGTTTGGTGTGAGCTCTTACAAACAAAGCAGGCTGTATAAAAAGGGAGCTAAATGTGTAGGTCTGAACTGGGGTGTGCTCATTATGCTAGTGCCGAGGAGTATGGAGAATAGACCTTTTTATGAGAACAGGATTATAGGGATAAATCTTTTGCTTGCCTGACACTGACTGCGCCCCAGACATGCCTGTGCTCTCCAAGGGGAAAAGAAAGTTCCATTCCCCTTGCCTTTTCTGTCCTCTCCTCAACCACAAGAAGCAGGCTGTAGCTATTGTCTGATGCCAGTGGATGTGGTGGGGCAAAAGCAGAACAATTTACAGCTTGCCTTAGGACATCAAAAATGCATCCAAAGCAGCTGTGCTCTGGCATCAGGAGAACCTGATTGGGTTTGGACCACAGAGATGAATTTATGCCTCTTTTCATTTTCAGTAGTATCTTTTCATGCCCATAGTCCATAAGGTTTTTTATATCTGTTATTTTCCCAGCTCTGAGGAAAATACTAGTAGACCAGCATGTAATTCAGACAGTGAACTGAGACCTGCTGCCCTGCACAGAGTGGCTGGATCCCCAACTGCTGGTGGGCTGCATTCACAAAACTGTGGTTTATAATATAAGTACATAGCAAGACACCTGGGCAACTCATTCAAATAAATTAATTCTACTTATTTATATATTTTAGGAAGTAGAGGGAAAAAGAATTTCCTTTTATTTCACTCTTCCCTTCCCTTTGATTTGATTAATCTAATCAGTGCAGTTTCCTAAATCCATCTGGTCTATAATGCATTGCCGAATGTCAGGCCAAGTGAATTTGCAGACAAAGCTTAAGGCACTTCCAGAATAGCTGAAAATGAAGTATACTGGCAGAGATTGGACTAAAGAGAGTGTATTTTCAAGGACATTGTTCACATAATTTTGTTTCTTGTAGACCCCAAAGTACTAGGAATTAAGGGAAAAGGTTGGTTTGTGGTTTCTTTGTGGGCTGGCAGAATCCCAATTGAATAAAGTCAAGCCATCATTTGATATAACTTGCTTCTTATGAGACACTGCGTGCAATGCAGGATTCATATAACTTCCACATGATGCTTTGTAAGGAATATTTCCACGTGTGGTTTTTTAATAAGCTCTCAGTTCAGTACCTTAATTTTCCTTCTCCACATGTGAGCTGTGTACAAGCTCTGTATCATCCAGCTATAGACATTGAATTTCATGAGAAAATACAAAACCTTCTGTAATTTCCTTTGTTCTATTTCTCACTAAATTTTATGTTGCAAATGAAAAAAAAGAAAGTCAGTAGTTAGGGTACATGTAGCATTTTCCTCCTTTACAGGTCACAGTGTATGCTTTACAACAAAGGTGTGGTACTGCCCCTGTTGAAATGAGAGTGAGCCTGCACAGGCATGGGTCAAGGCACACAGGTGTCCCATTAGAGCTGCCCAGAACTAGAAATGTGGACCAGTATATTGTGATATACATCCACAGAGTCCAGTGCCTTGGGACTGTAGTGAACCAGCCTACTGAACAAGTACAGCACAGACAGCTTGTACAGACATTTCAAGCGGCTTTTTCAGTACATCAGCTCAAGTGCAGTTCACAGAGTGCATGGGCTAGTGTTCTGACCAGGTTACCTGGAGGTCTTGGTGCATTGCATCTTACTGCGTGACAGTAATGGGGAGATGAAAGCACAGCACGTTAGAACACAGGTGGAGTTCAGGCATCTACCTGCTCATTGTCTTCTAAGTAGAATTTTGTCATGGGAATAAATCAGTCCCATTAGTTCAATTTAGTATCTAGAGTTTCTGCTACACAGGCAGAACATCTCACTTGCAGCACAATTCAAGATTGGACTGGGAAGGGAGTGCTGTATCAGGTAGTGCCTGAGCTATCTATGGAGTAATAAATACTCTATCTTCTCTAACTCAGAAGAACTGTCTTTGGTACAAACAGATGGTGATGGTGAATTTGATTCTTCTGCAAATTATATTTGAGGTAGAAGACTGCAAATAAAGGGACAGTGGCTGAAATGTTATTGCTTTCCCATTTTATTGCCTGTCTATTTTCCTTTCAAAACATGAGCTCAAATTCTTGAATAAAGATAAGAATCATGACATTAGTAAGAAGGAGGAGATTAAAAATTTCATCCATCAGCAGCCTTTCTGATTGTATGTCAATTGGGCTAACAGTTGTAGAGGTTTGCACTAACACCACCACCTCTTTTTACCTTGCCAGGTGTTGCTAAGAATAACTTAGTATTTGAGTAGTTATATTTTTATCGATGTGTGCAAGAATGCAGGAAAAGTCCTTGAATGTTTAATATTCCAATAATCAGATGAAAACCCAAGTTAATTCAGTATTTGATAGCACTTCCAATCCAACGTAGCATACGCAGAGATGAGAAGAGAATATATTCCTGTAGTGTTTTGATATTTTTTCATTCTGTAAAAATTTAGCAGCTAAATTTGTGCATGGAAAATGAATCTTGTGCTCAAGTTCTACATCATCTTCAGAAAAAAACCCCAAATACAATAGAATTCAGTAACAGCATAACAGAGTATTTATTGCAAAAGGGGAGATGTATTTTTCACAAGCCTTCAAATATCAAAATTGTACTAAAAATGGGGAGGGGCTAGTGTGTATGTGTGCTTGTCCCTGCAAAACAGAAATCAGCAAATAGGACATACTTCTCTAATAACCCATGTGGGACTGTGGAGCACTTTGGATTAGCTGTGCACCGCGGGTAATCCTAGTTTATCTTTTTATTATTGTTGTTCTGTTCAATGCATTTTAAGATGCTATCCATGGTCTTTTGGGGTATAATTACATTTTTCACTTGATCTGTAATTTAGTAGCTGGAACAAGAGGACAAAAGGTTATTTGGAATCAGACCTGACAGCCAGGAGGCTGAAGTGCTGACATTAGTCTGCTGCCTGACAGGTCTATGCCTTATGATTCGTCTGTGCGTGTGTTTGTGATATATTTAAAAAGCAAGAAACCTAGTAGAAAGAATTCTTAGCCCACACATAGGTGCAGGCAAAATGCACAATAATGAGCCTCAAACAGTCTGTTTTATTTTCAGCAGGATGCCTTTTTTTTTTTTTTTTTTTTTTTTGGCTTGCTTTCCCTGAACCTAATGAAAATAGTTGTCACACAGAGCATCAGAGGATGCCTTTTTTGCTCCTAGAAAGCATGTCATTGCTCTTTGTCCTTCTCAGGTTTCCTTCCATTAGCAGCACATATTCTGTTGAACTTGAACCCATGTTGTTGAGCTAGTTGTCTGCCTCGCCATTTTTATACAGAGCAGTTGGTCCATCAGTGGTCATGTTGCCTGGTGCTCTGAAAACCTGTTGTGTTGTTGCATTCAGCATTTGCTAGCCAAAATAATGAAATTCTTCTCTATCTGCCCTTCAGCACTGTAGGGTTAAACGCTATACCCAGCTGAATTAATGTTTGTATCTCAGCGGTTGGTGAAAATCCCTTCTCCTGGCTTCCACCAAGTCCTTATCTCTGCTGCCATCGCACAGATGGCTTTACACACACTTTCTTCCTCTGATTCACAGATAGGAAGGCAAAGATGCACAAACAGTGAGTTTAGGACAGAAATGCAGATCTGCCTCATTTGCGAATGACATGTCGAGTGGGGTGGCTGTGGTAATTAGGGTTGTTCTGTAAATACGTTCTCATGATGGTTTATTTGGAATAGTAATACTGATCATAATGTATTTTGTACACGTAACTGCCCTCAGAAGTCCCTTTGTAAAGAGAGGGTCTGGTAGCAGGATGTTAAGGAGGCACAGTTGTGTTAGTGGAACTGTCACTGAAGGTCAGGGTTGTACCTGAGCATGTGTCCATGACAAGACAAGACTAGGCCTAGTGTGTTATTGTAGTCAAGGCCATGAGGTGTTGCAGCTAGGACCTGGGATAAATCCCAGACAAAGAAGTACAACCTCCAGCAGATTTTCCTTTAATTAACATCTCTTTATTGAGCTCAGTAGCAAATGCAAAGAAGACAGCTATTGTGAAGAAACTACAGACTCATGAGAGACATAAACAATAGCAGAAATGGCATTAAAAGCATTTTAAAAATTGCTTACTGTTCTCAATCATCAGCCTTTTTCCTTGAACATGCCTCTGTGGCACAATATCAAAGACAAAACATTTTGCCTTAATCAGACTTTTATAGATGTCTTGATAGTTGAGACAGCATCTAAAAATTGCAGATTTTCTAATCCATCTATGTTGCTAATATTAAAACAAATACAGAAACTATAGTGCTAGATATTTCATCAAATTTAGGCTTCAAAGCCTGAATTTTCCAATTCCCCTAACTTCTACGAATAGTCACTCAGATGAGTAGATAAGAATATGATTTGCATGTAAACACAGGAACAACAGGCATGCAGTGAGCCATCAAGTAAATTGACTGTGGACAATGAGATAGGGGCAAAGCCCAGGTTTGAACGTAGCCACTTTTGGCTCTTAGCTTATCCTTTGGTTCAAGAGGTCCCACTACTTCAGCTTTACAGCTCTGAGCAAGACTTCACAGTGTGTGCTTAGGAGAGACTTAGTAGGTTGTCCTTTTCCTGGTTTAAACACTTCAGCTTTCTCATCTGTGACTTTGCTAACGCTTCATGGGTGTATCTCCAGTAATGGTGCTTCAGGCTCTACCTTGCTTAGCTTTCGGCCCTTCCATTCAGTCACATTATTTGCTTCTACAGGGCTTTACTTTTTCTCTCCAAATCAAGCTTGAGAACTTTTGGTGGTGTAATAAAGGAGTCCAGGGAACTTGTTCTGGCAAAGGAGACTGTCCAAGCCAGAAGCTGAGGAGAGAGTTTCAAAAATACAGCCTCTAAAAAAATTAAAAACATTAACGTGGTTAGATTCCACATCTTCTGAAGCAGGCACTGCAAAACAAGGAAGTATTGCTGAATCTGACTGTATGATCTGTATAAGAAAGTATTTGTCCCACTTCAGTAATCAATTTTTTTCTCCATTTTAAACCTGTTTCACTAACTTTCTAAAAATGCAGGTGCTGTGCTGTCACTTCAGGAGAGGTTCTGCTGCTCTGTTCAAAAGGGAGCAGCAATAAAATTTAATGTTGTCTTCCAGTACTGCAGTCACCTCTGGCTACACTTCAGCCTCTTCCACCAGGCAAGAGGGACAGGGGAGGCAGTGATTTGTAACTACCCTGTCTACACTCCTGGGCTGGTGAACAGCAGGAATATGCAGCCACCAGATGCTTAGAAAGCCCCACATATTAGTGGCTAGAAATAGTCACCAGCGGTTTGTCCCAGGGTAACAGACATCAAGTTACTGCCATTGCCACTCTTCAGCAGAGGAGAAACTCCAGAAACAGGCCATTGGTGATAGTTAGAAGAAGAAATTCAAATGCCTGGACCTTGGGAAGAGGCAATACAAGCTCTGTCCTACATTCCCATCCTTTGATTGTCCATGGGGTGACCAAACTTCATAAAAATCATAGCTGTCTTGTGGTGTCTATCCTAACCCCAGAGAAGGAAGAGGGAGAGGGTGTAATACCAGCCCCTATTTATACCTCTTCCTGTTGGATATTTCCCACCATTTGGCTACCACCCTGAAGAGCAGGTCAGCCTATATCCCTCTTTTGAACCATGGAACCTTATGACACAGGATGAAATAACAAATAGTTTTGGCAAGAATGGGACCAGAGGTTTATCCAGATTCTGTTGCAAAGAGAAGAACATGAGAAGAAATGTGGCTTCCTATTGCTGCTACTAAGGACCAGAGATTTAATAATTTCTTCAGACAAGTGACGTCGCTTCCAGAGAAGCAATGAGGGAAGAAGTAAACATCAAAATATGAAATCAAGAACTGTCCATTAGGAGATCTTAGTTCCATTGACTTCTCTTTTGATTTAAACAATGTAGACACGTTTCTAAACAAACTATCAACAAAGTTGTGAATTATTGAGGTATTTGTAGAAAATGTCTTGTTATCCATCTTTAGCCTTAAGTGACATTGAAGGCACAACGACGAATGGAAAGTAGTCCACCAAATTCAAAATAAAATAACCATATCATACAGATATATCCATAATATATAATAAAGGGCTGGATCCAGCTAATACGTAATACTAAGCTACAGTGTTAATTTTCAGGAACAGCCATTTTAAAATATCTGTGAATGGTAGTAAATGCTGTGCTTACCAACATTTAAAGGAACAAGGTTATGAAGAAATAAAATTCATTTTTTTGGCCCCAAATGTATTACATAACTATTATGTGAGTATTGGACATCACTAACACGTGAATGTGAAAATTACATGAAGCAAAAGAAGTCTGGGATTAAGAAACTGTTGGACCTAATTCTCCAACAGCTTGGCTGAGCTTTGAGGCTGTTGTAATATCCTGCCAAAAACAGGCATTGCAGAATTGGAAGCATTATTTTCATGGTCGTGTTATATATAATTTTTTTCTTTTTTCTTCTTACAGTAATTTTTAAGGAAAAATTTTAAGGACATTTTTAATTTATGGACATTATTCTGTGTCCTTTTTTAACTTCCCCAGAGAGGTCATCCAGGCTGGTTGTGCAAAGTCCTCATTGGGGAGTATTTTAATAGTTCACATTAGGTGTGTTGCAATCTCAGCTTTTCCCTTATTAGCCAGGGGAACTATGGACATCACACTGTGTTGGCCATAGCAGGATTAATCAGACCAACATCAGAACAGACAGTCTCTACAAGGTTGCTCAGCCCTTGCTACCTTTTTTCAGATGTCAAAGTATAAATGGGGACTGTCCTGAGAATCTGGAGAGAAGGATGCTCAGGGAAGGCATATGAAAGGATGTTCACCCATTGCTGTTTGTTATTTAGTCTGCTTCACTGAAGCTGAAGCTCATGATGCCTGACTGCCTCCACGCTCTTCTTTGTGTGGCTTTTTTGGAAGAGGAGCATGGGAAGGAGAGGAAGAGGACTGGTGACAGCAGGGATCCGGACAGGAAAAAGGCAGTTCAGAGCTTCTCCGTGAAAAATAAAAGCACCTGTTCTCTGGGAGCTGAAAAGATTGGCATGACTGGAAACCCAGGCTGCTTTGAGTTTCTCCTCAGCCATCCCCATTCAGTGGCAGTAACCAAAGATGTTGAGCCCCAACATTTCAGGTCTTAGAGGCAAGGTCCTGCACTAGGATTCTGCCTGTAAAGTTCTCAGGTGTTGCTCTGAGAAATCTTGGAGAAAATGACATTGAAGACAACTTTTGCCCCGGTTGGCTGTGAGAAAGTGCAGCAAAGATTGCAAATTCAGTTGCTAAATAAAATTATTGTCTCTCAAAAGCACCCCGGAGTAGGGATTTTGCCTTAACACTCTTGAAGAATTTAAAAAATGGGATCTTCTCAGCAAAAATGTCAATTGAGAAACCAACAGACATCTCCAATCTGATGCACTGGAATATCTCCCCCTCACCCTGTGTTTTTTTCCTTTAATCATCTTTTTTCTTTTAAGTTCTCAACCCCTATGCCACCTTTATTTTTCCTCATTATTTCCCCTCTTGCCTTCCCAGGACAAGAAAAAGTCTTTCTTTTGGCTTTTTCCCACTTTATGCTTCAGAAACCCCAACACAGATACCCTGGTTTCTACCTATGGAGCACCAGTGCAGCAAAGGAAAACAGTCACGTTCTGCCGCAGCATGGAAGATGCAAGAAGGACCACCAACAAAGGGGTTAAAGGGAGTCCCATAGCAAAGATATGCAATGCCTTGAAATTTTAAGTGCTAAAATCTATGAATACACAAAAGAATAAATCTTTGCAATTCTAGGTATTTCTGGTTGACACAAAACACTTGGAGCCAGTTATACAGGGGATTTTTTTTCTGTGAGCACTGGAATTGGTGATGCGTGGTATCCTATTCCTTTGTGTTCTATCTTTCTGCACACCTTACACCCACTTCAGTAAGCCCAAACATCCCTCCAGACCTTTCACACATCCCTCCCTCACTCCCATTCCTCCTACTACTCTCTTCTCCCCTCGACATTTCCTTTTCACTACCTGCAAAGGAGGCAGAAGGCACTGCTGCCAGATCAGCCAGGAGAGAAAGAGCACAGGTGCTCAGATCACATCTCTTGCCTCGGTCTAGCTACCAAATTTTATGAAATTCGGACAACTTCAGCTAGAACTAGTCAGCTGGTTCAAAAGATAGTGAGGGCAAGTATTGAGACAGATTAACATACACTGCAATCATGTTTCTATAGGCAACCAGGCTAATTTTTCTTCTTAATAATTTCTTTTAAGCTCCATAGGTATGGTTTCCAGATATGTTTTTTACCTCCCTGTAAGTGTAAATGTAGTGATAAGATCCACCTCTTCTTCCTCTCTCCCCACCTCTGTTTGTAAATGAGCCTCTTCTGCAAAATACCTGGCTGGAGAGGCTCCACTGGTTTCCACCAGTGCCATACAGACTGTTTCTGGGTGTTTTACTGAAAGCTAGCCAGGTACCTTGCAACTTGCCAACTTAATATATCCCACAGATTGGCTTCAGGTGGCTTAAAAAAGGAAAAAAAAAAACCACCACCAAATTTTGCCTATCCCTGAATGCCACAACTGTAGCAGTTTCCACTACTTGATGGCTGCTGGAAGAAGATGCGGCTGTGGGTGAGTTAAGCACCTCACTGGCAGCATCTGAGACCTGCTCATTTGAAACTGTGGGGCAACTCTTGCCTCTCCAGAAAGTGGCTGGTGTTCTTGTATGGGGTGGAGGAAAAAGAGGTTTCACTGTAGCTGTCCTTCATGCTCGAGTAACCTGTGGCTCCCAGCCTTCTCCTCCCTTATCAGGTGGACTGAGGGAGGAGAGCAATTGCTGCTGTCTTTTAGCACCTGGGAATAGCATCTTTAAGTGGCAAAGTGTCCTTACCTTTACTTACAGAGGATAAAATAGAGGGAATCTCTTCCCTTGTCCTCTCCTGGCAGACATCCCTGAGAAACTGCCCGTTTATATATACCTCCATCCCTCAAAATGGGGGCTCTGAGTGGTGGGCAAAGGGCATCGGCCTTCTGTGAAGCAGCTAGGTCCCTGACTGAGGGGCACGCACTGTGTCTTCACTGCAATGGCAAGAAGGGCCTCTGCAGTGGGTCTTGTCTTTGTACCTGAGTAGACACTGTATCATTCAGGACAATCTGTTTTGAACTGGTTTGCAATACCCATTTCTCCTGATTGTGTTCAAAGTTACATGCACTCAGCAATACAAAAAATTAATCTCACAAAAATGTGTATCAAGTGGTCTCTAGTTTGATTTGGTTTAAATCTCCACTTAGGCATCTTCTAAACGATGTTCTCTTACTTTTCTGACTGCTCTGATTCCAAGAGAGTTTGAGTTTCCTTCACTTCTTTAATGAGATGGTTCCCAGTGAGTTACTGTCTTGTGCAGAGGGATAAATGCCTGATTTTCTCCATTTGAAAAAAGCCCCCAAAAATGTCTTCTGCTCAGCCTCAGCCGTTTGTCTGGGAGGTTTCCCCATCGCATGTCAAGCTGGCTTTTCCTCTCTGTGCAGAAAACTGCTCAGATGAGGCTGAGGGGAAGTACAAGGTTTTGACAGCACATAGAAGATTCCAGCTAATTCAGTTCATTGGGAATTTTTCTACACAACATTGTGGAAAAATGCCAGCTTCTTGTGGAGGAGGGTCAGTTCCAACAAATTACTTTAATGGAGACAGCCTGAAGGAGCTTGGGGTAGAAGAGGTCAGGCTCAGGCTGGTGCCTGACAGGGTGGTGTTTGTACCCCATGACCCTCTCCCTTACAGAGCTTAAAAATTCTGGGTCTGAAGTCTCATCATTGCCCTGCTGTCAGCAAGAAATTGTGAAAGTTCATTGATGTTTCATACTCTTCCCATGACTGACCCATCCACACTCCTACTCCTTGCTGACAGTGGCTGTGCTGGCTCATACTACAGATGTCTGTCTTTGGGTTTTTAAGCTTTGATCCAGTCTGGGCAATTAACTATGTTGGGGTCATTGAGGTTTCCCAGTGCATTATTTTTTAGCTTGGGAAAGGGGTTCACATTGCTGCAGGAGTCCAAAAAAATTAGGGAAAAGAGTCAGCATTAAATGAGCTTTGAAGGCGCAGAGTAAAGCATTTGGAAGTTAGGTAATACCAAACAGAGGGTCACTGGTGCAACCCAGTTAGGTAATACCAAACAGAGGGTCACTGGTGCAACCCCAGCTATACATTTACATGATGGTAGTGGTTTTAGTTAAGAGGATTTCATTTCTCTCCTGTGGGGCTCCTGTCTCAGTGCACTGGAGAAACTTTGCTCAGCTAATGCAGTATGGTTATGTAGTAAAACATGCCGTTGTCCCCAGGCTGGATTCAAGTGGTTTAAAACCAAGAAGAATTTCCAAATTTTGCCTTCCCCTGAATGCCATAGCTATAGCTGATTACAGTTTCTACTGTTCCCACTTCTTGATGACTGTTAAGTCATGGCTGTGGGTGAGTGGGTGGCTGTGGGCGAGCAGCTTTGCCTTGCTATTTATGGAAGTGAAAGGCATGTGACGAAAAGGAAAAAAAAAAGTCTATTGCAGTGATGAAGCTGGTTGCACAGTGGGCTGGATTACATCCCTGCCCAGAGCCCTCATTTTGTGTTGGCAAGTAGCTCAAACATGTCCAGAGGCTAATGAGGCTACTTCTGCTACTGAGTGCAAAGATTAGATTCTGCAGAAGTATTGAGTCAATGCAGGTGAAACGTAATGCGATCTGTTACCTGAATTATAGAAAATAATATACCCTATTAAATATTATTTAAAAAAACGCAACCTGCAACACCAATTAGGTGCCAAAAAGGAGAAAAGATTAATGTAATGAGTCAGCCTCTTGTCAATGAAATGGGACTAATACCAGCCTTTAGATGAAAATTGTCATGCTGCATCCAGACTGCACAGCTTCCCAATTCCCTAGTGATCCAAGGGACAAGGGAGGTACATTAACATTCAGGATTCAGAAGAGTTTGAGAGGAACATGCATGATGTGAACTAGCTTGGAGAAAAACAGTCTGCGCTCATGTAAACACAGCCAGCACCGTAAGACTTCGAGGGTCAGAGCTCCGCTTGAAATAAGACAGAGCTCTCTTCTCTAATACTTAGTGTTGTCAGGATGAAAGAAGTATTGCCCTAGAAAAATCAGTTTTAAAGTTCTGCCGGATGCTGGGATTTCACTTTAGAAGTAAATAGGGACATTCTTTGCTTTGCTTTGCACTTCAAAGATTTACATGCCTGACAGTGAGTAATCAGCTGTTCACTGAGAGCAAGTCAGTGTGATGGAAAAATAGGCACCCATTTGTTCCATACAGTCATGGGAAGAAACAAGTAAAACAAATGACACAGGGAGTGTTTGATTTTTTTGAGAGCATAATGTGGCTGAATAGAGCATTTCTTACCACTAAGGGTAAGCCAGTGAGTCTTCCAGCTTTGTGGTTGTTATAAGCAAAATTTTTAGCCACAATATTGTAATAAAAAGAAAGGAAAAATTAATCAGAAAATGCTTTGGAGGCTTTCTCCCTAGATCATGCTCTCAGTTGTTACTTGCTTTCCATCACCCAGAAGTATCTGCTCATCCCACAGATATCATAAGAATTACTATTAATACTTTCTCTTCTTATCAATATCTGTTTTCTATAATAGCACCGATGTGTACTAGGCACTTTACAGACAAATAAGAAAGCAAGTTATTTTTTCTAGAAACTTGTGATCAATTGGGCTTTGCCTGAAGTACTGTAAAATGAATCTCTTTGGGCTGTATTTATTTCTCTCTTACTTGTAACAATTTATCTTGCATGCCTGGCTGTGACAGCTCTTGTTTTACAAAAACTAAAAACACGGTAGGTGATCCACAGCAGAATCTAAGCATGACCTGCAGCTAGCTTGAATGATTTTTTTTTTTTTTTTTTTGGGGGGGGGGCGGGGTGAGATAAAAAAGATTACATTCTCAGATCAATCTTGCCTGGTTCTTTTTCTTCCTGTTCACCTTCCAAAATCTAGCCATCTCAGAAACTCAGCCAAGCAGATGTTTCTGTAGCCGGCCAAATTTGTATCTTAGAAGAAACTGGGAAAAGCAAAGTTCCCAGTGCTGATGGAGAACCACTGGGGTGAAGTGAAACACAGGGAGCTCAGTACAGATGCTGGGTGCTCTGAGCGTCCTGTCCCCTCCCAGGAGGCTGGCAGCTACATCTTGTGTCATGCAGAGCCTCTGATGTGTGCTCCAGGTTTGATCCTAAACAAATGGTGTGGAAGTTCCTTCATCCTGAAGGTGGTAAGGCGAGGAAGTCACTTGCAAAGTGTACATGAAAAAAAAATTATTCACATCTTCATTGGCATTTTAAATTATGTGAGGCACTATTCATCCCTGATGGCTGAGAAAGGATACTAGCTTTAATAATTTCTGCTAATTGCTGATATGATTTTAGGGAAAGATGATTTATCTTGCTTCAGTAGACAGCTCAGGTTCTTACTTACCAAGCTCACTTGCTGACAGTAAATGTACACAGCTGCTCAAGATAGAAAGCTATTTTAATAATATACTTCCTAGCACAATCTTTTTTTCAACAATAACATTTGAAAAGTTTGCAGGAAGAACAGGTGGCACATTTTGTTTAGAATATAAGCTTTCTTTTGATTTAGCTATCAACTTAGATCCATATGAAAATGTGTTTGATCTTTGTAACTTGCTGTACATTTTTTCCTATATATCCACTACTACAAAATACAGTTGTGTGAGACTGTAGTATCTAAAATTGTGATACCAAAAGTCTAAATATTTGCATATTTCTGATGAAACTTCCTGATAATTATATTTTACCTGTACACAATTTAGCACAATAATCTCTGGTTTAGTGACAGAAGTTGGGTTCATGAGGATGGTGTTTACTGTGCATGGCTCCAGTTGATATCACAAGTCTTTCTTTTGCCTCTAATACATTTTTCAAATATGGCCAACTAATTAAATTTAGATATAGAGATGCTTCTATATTGATATACATATTATATGCATATATATTGTATATGCATAGCATATCAAAAGATATATACATATGCAGATGTACTAAAGACAAAGTGTAATTTTATATTACATGAGTATGATAGAGTCATAAATATAAAATATTCCCACTGTTCTTTGGTTTCTGTGCAGATTTATGACCTATCAAATGGATTAAAGCCTGTGGCTGCTGCACAATGAAGGCAGCTGCTCAATATTTATTTTTATCTTCATTGTTGAAAAAGTAGACCCACTGCTCATTAAATTAGTCCCGGTTCTTCCAGTAAGCACAGTCTATCTCCTTCAGCAGGAGTCCAGGTTAGAGGTATTTGGAAGTTTTCCAGCAACACCTACTTTTTTTCTTTTTTATTTTTCAGAAAATGTATGTTTGGGCCTGAAATGTTTCATTCAAAAGAAAAAAATATTTTACTGAGTCCAAGTGGCCATATGTATTCGCACATCACACCTCCATCCTCAGCACTCACACCTCACTACTTCCTTGGATTTCTTGAGGTGTTCTCAGCCTTGGTGTAATCTGCCTGATAGATTGGCTAATTACGTTGAAAATTAATGATCTCCGGGCCTTAGGCTGTCTGCCATTAAGCTGAGAACCCAAGCCGCAGTCTGGCTGGCAGATCTTTCACAGACACAGCAGACCTGAAACTGTATCTTTTTTGCCAGAAAACTCTTTCCACCAAAGCCCCACCATTTTCCCTGGGATTCAAAATTTGGAAGAAAGACAAGAAACTTTACATAGAACTTGCTTTTCAGCCAAGTCTAGTCCACTCACACTCTTTGATAAATCATCACATTAGTCCACACCACCTATTATGTCCATGGAATGACAGGCTCTATGAATAAATACATACATGTGTATACATATTTTTATATATATACACACGCAAAAAAAAAATTAGACAAAATATGTTGTCTGTAAGTAGGTAGATTTGTGTTGTGCCCAGAAAGGCAGTACTGGAATTCTTCAGATAGTTCTTAGCTTTGGTATTTCTTGGCTCCTAAATGTTTTAGTTTGCTATCTATTTATAAACTTAGGAAGTTATTTTAAAGATGTATTTTAATGGCAAGTCTAAGAGAGGCTCATTTTGAACTAAAATACTTGTGATTTTCCAGTAGATGTTCTAAAAATATTTTAGTTGTGTATGTGTTGTGCACCGCAGTCTTTTGCAGTGGCAAGGGTTGATCCTCAGGCAGATTGGGGTTTGTTAGGAATTACAAAATAGAGTATTGGGTTGTAAAATAATCTACATCCCATGATAATATTCAAGGAGAGCTTTAGATTTTTATAAACATTGAATAAATTGACTGACTTTTGTTGTAGTTGTACACATTTCTTTTTTGAACTTGTGATGATGTGTTCTCTGAAGAAATAAGAGATCTGGTTATTCTGGGAAAAACAGGGACAGCGAGGAGAAAAACCTGCACATTAAAATGGGATTTCTACTTCCCTCCTCCTCTTCGTTTGCATGTTGATCAATAATTCAGCACTTAAGTGAAGGAGAGATAGAAGCTTTACTACTTGGGGTATTCTATATAGTGCACTTTTAAAATATTCTGGTCCTTGCTCCGATATTTGCAAATTCTTCTTCACAGGCTTAAAATTTAATGTCTTTTTCTGTTGTGGTTATGTTCCATTTCATATTTTTTCTTGTGTGAAAAAAAGGCCTTGTTGTGAAGGTGGCGCAGCTTTCTAGACTGTAAGCTCTTCAGGGCAGGGAATGGTCTCTTATTCCATGTTTGTACAGCATCGCTGTTGCCTTGACCTGGTTGAAGGCTTAAGTTCCTTTGCACTATTGCAATGCAAATAATAAACACTACTGAAAAATAAAGAGTCTGTTCAGTCAATTGGAGTCTTACCCAGGTATGAACAGAGGGGAACTAGGTGTCAAAGTCAATGCTCTCCATTACGGGTTGTTTAGCACATACTAACAGATTAAACCAGTAATGAGCAGCTAGTTGATGCTTTGCAGACTTTAGAAGATTTGCTGATGATAAATATGATGACATTTCTTGTTAACAATAAATAGAGAGACTGTACAGATTTACCAAACAAAGGAAAATTCTTCATACTCTGTGATCCTACCATTTTAAAAGCCCTTGAATCCTAAAGGGCTTCTGTAAATATAAATCACTGTGAACTGCAGAATTGCTAAAGCATACAGCGAAGCAATTCTGTAAATCTAGAGTGTCTGATCATTCAGTTCACTACATGAGTTACCATATAGTTAACCATATGAAAAATGAAAAAAAATTCATTTTTTCTAACAAAACAAAACAAAGTATCTCTAGGCAATGAGTTAATGTGTGTCAGTGATTCCAGATGCTTAGAGAATAAAAATGAAACTTTACCAACAGAATTAGCTCAGTAAGTATTTTTCTCATTTGATGCTTCATGCGGTTATGGGACCAGAGTCATCTTAGCTGAATGTGAGCAGGAAATGATGGCAATATTGATTGTATGGATAGCGTATGTAAAACTGCATTAAAAAAAGTGGCCTAAATGTGTTCAGTAGGATGGATGGCCCACTTCTAATGTGAAACAGGCAATTACACAAGGGCAGGAAGCAGAAGGTGAAAAATATACAGGGTAAAAGTCTGTCACTATGAGATGGCAGAGACCCCTGTTTAGAGCTGGTGCCAAACTACAGAAGAGTCTGGGCTGAAGATTCGCTAAATTCCCTTGAGGTGGGACTTCTTATCATTCAAAAATCAGAAATAAAAGTACTGCAGTTGTCTTTGACGTTTTACTTTTGGAGGAGGGGCGTTTTAGACATTTTGCTCTGGCTGCTCACGATGACTTTCTGATTGCCTAGCTGACATTTTTCTGATAGGGAAAAATCTGCCAGAATCACCTGTAGCCTAAGCTTCCCATGACATTGGTCTGTGTGAAACCAAGGAACTAATCTCCTTATCCCCAACTGATCTCCAAGGCCCTTCTGATCTCATTTGGTGCTTAGCACTGCTGTGATTTTTAAGAAGTGATGCCTCCCCCCCATCTCTTTCTTTTGCACACAATGTGCCAAAACCTGCTGCCTAAACCCTGCTACCTGGCCCTTAATGGCTGGGTGTAGAGAGTTGGTTGCTGGATGGTTCCTAACTCTTCCACTTATTAGTAAACGTGTATGTTTTTCACACTGCTGAGACCATCATTGATCAGACTGTCAGTGTAAACAGCTGGGGGAACAGCTAGAATTGCTTTTTTAGTGGCTTTGTTGTTAGCTGAGAGCAACCACTTGTTCATTTCCAGGGGTTGGTTCTTTGTCCCAGGGGCTCCCTGGGACAGATGTTCCCCCTCGCCTCTGCCCTGCAGAGTCTGTGCAGCTGTGATACAGAGGTGTAGAGCTTTATCTCACCAACACCCAGCTGATTTGCGTTGCACAGAGAGAGGCAACAATGTGGAAGTCAGCGGCACAGTCAAGCTGTGGGTAACCTGAAGCTGAATGTGGTTGATGTGCTGAAGCAACCTGAAAGTCTGTTGGGGCTTACAGCTGCTCCTTAATCCCGGTGTTTGCCTGGTGCTTGTTACTGGTCTCTGCAGCTGGGGATATTGCTACAGCCTCTGCTGCTCTTTGCCATTTATAGGCAGTAGTATCTAGTAAGGGCACCTTGGTTTTTAACCTGCACCTACCTGGGGATTGCAGTGGTTTCCTTTGAAAACATTCGTTGCTGCCACAATCTGTCCCACTGCTGCTACCAGCTGCTCGTTCCTAAAAAACAAACCAGGAATCAGTGTTAGAGTAACAGCCTCTTCAGTGGAGAGCAAGTGGTACATGTGTTGCAAGGCATGTTCTGCCTGTTAGTTTGCAAACAAATTTAGGATGTTGAGGTTTTGACCTATAAAGCTTGAGGTGATTTGTGAACTGTTGCCTGTGGGGATAACCTTTCTCTTTGCAACGTTTTGCCACTGCTGAAGTTAATGAAGAAGATTAGTAAGAGAGCAAAAAGCCCCCAGCTGGGAAGACCTCTTCCTACACCTCAGGAAAGTCTCCAGGTCTGGTGCCCTGCAAGTACTATGGAGCAGTGAAGGCTGTGAAACTGGGCTGCAAACGAAATGTGGAGCACAGGGGAAATGGAAGCAACTGGCTCACTTTCTATGCTAATCTTGTACTTCTGTTAAATTACTAAAAACCCATGTTGGCAAGTTGCAAAAAATTGCTATAAATTAAAATAAAACAAGGACAGCATGCAATCACAATGATGCTGATAGAAGATGGCAGGTCATTTAATGAAATCTCCTTGTATTGCAGGAATAGTAAACCAACTTGTTAAACTTCTAAAAGCAAATTAGATGGTTTTAAAATGAAGTGACAATGCATTTAAGTGATAAATCAACTTACTTTGTCTGAACGGACAATCCAGTGCTCAGCCTATTTTTCAAAATGTAGAATCGACAAGCTGTTATTTTTAATGTTGCAATGAAAACAAGTTTTGCCTAATTTGGAAATTGATTTAAGATAAATGGAAGCAATTAGTGTGGTGTGAAAACATACCACCCAAAAAGACATGTGTGGAGCTATGGTTTTCTTTCAGTGCAGTGAAGTCTGATTTTAGTTGTCTTGTGCTCTGGCAAGTCTTCAACTAGTTTGTGTAAACATGAGGTTTAAAATGCTGCATTGTCTGCTCATGGCTGAGTAAATCCTTCATTAATACCTTCTATATTAAGTGTGTCCCCTCCACTGGGGCTGAAGTGCGATACTTTACCAACAGCTGAGAGTCTGTCTAAGGCATTCCTTCAGGGGTGCTTCTCATTGATAAGCCTTTGCAAGGGCACGGCTGGGGCATGGCTCCTTCTTCCCATGCTGGCTAGATTAAGTCTGCGTTTCAGTTGAAGCCCCGAGAGAGCAAAAATGAGAGCAGAAGAGGGTCCTGATCCACATCAGCCTGCTAAGACATGAGTCTTTTGTTACTTCTTTCTTCAACCAGGAGAATAAGATTCTTTGCTGCTTGAAATTATAAAGCATTTAGAGATGTGCTTCTTGTTTTAGTAGCAGAAAAGGCATTCTCGGTGGGGCTGAGGCTGTCACTGCAGATTAAAAAAGCCCTGGGAAACAACTGATTAACAGAAAGAAAATGAGTGCAAAGCCCCTGTGTCTCTGTATTGAGCTTGTACAGGGGAATACAACTTTGCTCGGCAGTTGTCGGTAGAGGATCACCTTTGAAACTGACATTTTATCAAAGCACTGTAGTGGAGAGCTATAATAGTAATACTGCACTTTTGTTTTTACTTTGTTCTCAATTGTGATAAAAGTAAAACACTCAACTTTTCATAAATGAGCACTGAGGAAGCAAGATAAAAGGCAGAAAAAGATTTGAGTTAGATTGACTGAAACTGTTCCAACTATTTTTCATGTTTTATTAACTGTTTTTAACAAAGTGTTTCAAACTGGAAACAGAAAATTGCTTTTTTAAAATGCTTCAAACTTAAATGCTTTTTTAAAAAAATGGAATCTGGGTCTTGGTCAGAACTTCCCTCTGCAAAGTTCCTAGCCCGATAAGTCACGTGTACTGCAACAGGAAAAGATTTCCCTGAAAAATCCCACCTCCCAAGTTCAAACATACTGACTGATATGTTGTTCTACTCTTCACATTAGCAAAGTATAAAGTAATGGTACTTTGTGAAGCAAATTAATCCTCCCTCTTTTTTTATCATAGCCCCTAGTCTAACTCTGTGGTGTGCTGAATGCCTTCAGGTCTGAATTAGTAGCAATGGCAGGCTGCATGTTGTCAGTTCAAGCTCTTCCAGTATATGCTGGTGCTGCTGAGACAGTAAAACTCAGAGTGCGTTTGGTAGGAGCTGTTATGTCTCTTGTCTCATCAGCATCTTGATTTTCTGCGCTGCTATGCACTGGCCGCAGCTGTGCAAACCCACTGAAAGCCACAAGCTTGCTCCAGAAGTCTCCCAGATAGAGCTGGTGTGTACAGCTGTGTCCAAGGGGATAATCTGAACCTCACTCTGTGTGGTTATATGCAAGGAGAAGGAGACTGAGGTTTTTGGGCAAAACCACAAATATACAGTGACATCTCCCACAGACACTGATCTGCACTTAGGAGTAAAACCATTCTTGGGTCTTAGCCTGGTTCAGCCACTGGGGCTGGGGCAGGAGCTGCAGTGGGGCACTGTCGGGTGGTGGGTCCCAGCCTCAGATCAGGCTGCATGGAGGAGTGCATCTCTGCTATTCCCAGTCACCTAAGGAAAGATGAAATTGCTTCCTTGTTTTTCCTTTTGGGGAAGAAAAAAAAACCCAGCTTGAAGGAGCTTTTTATTCTTTTTACTATTTGTAGAATGGCTTCATCTTCATGTGGCAGCATTCGTGTGCGTCTAGTGCCTGTCAGTAACATAAAGAGGGTGGTAGCAGCTACGTGGCCACTTTGAGCAGTGTTTTCAATGAGACATCTGCCACAAAGCAAAAACCTGTGCTCTGCAGAAGAACGTTGGTGCAGATGGCACCAAGTACCACATATACACAGAGGCCACATTCCCCTGTCCCAAACAGTAATCAGGTAATGTGCTTAAGATAATATATAAATTCAGATAAAAGCCAGCTAGGTAGACTGCAGAAAATACTTTAGCTGGACAGGATCGCTGTATACACAGTCAGTTGAAGTTATTCATACTTTCCCAGAGTTCATCCCAGAGTGCTGCAGTGACTGTCATCCTTTGGTGTGTGGGGATCAGAAAGGGGAGAATTCAGAGTGATTTCATAGATTTGGAGCTGAATTCAAGGCAGAAAAGCGACTACAGAGCTAACTATTTCCAGAACCGAAGTTTTGTGATATTTAGTTCCATTGACTTAAGTGGGGCTGTAAGGTATGGATGAAATCTTTTACCTACAAAATGTCTTAGCTGAATTGGTCCTGATGGTGAAACTAATTTGTTCTGTTGTGTGTATCACCACAAGTGAAATGAAATAAATAAGCTGTAAACCAAGGTACTGCAGTTGAACAGGCATGGATAGAGGTAGGGTACAGCATCAGTCTTGATTTTAGAGTACTTTAAAAGTGCTGCTGCTGACAGGACAGTATCTATTCAGATCAGCTAAACCGCTGTTAAAGAATATAAATATTAGAGTGGTGGCAACTACATATTTCAAAAGAAATTTCTTTCATTCTGCAAAATACAAACGTTTTCCTTTCTGTGGGCAGAGTCAACTGCAGTTTGAGTTTATGCTGGTAGTAGCCCCGTGGGTCCCATGAATTAAATCCCAGGCTGAGTAGTGATGTCATTCCCTCAGTTCCTTTTTAATCTCCTTTTTGTGCTGAGAGCAGCCATCTGTCCCCCTCCAAACAATGACGGAAGCAGCTGTGCATGGTGTGCCATCAGGAACAAAAGCCACTGCTTCATACCAGAGGGCAGTGGGCTGCAGGTTGCAGCGAATTATAAGATAACAGGGTCAAATGACACCTGTACAGAAAAATACAACTAGGATTATACAGCCTTTATGTGTTCATTCAGTGGCAGAGAATTGGGGTCAGTCTTTGAGGTTTTCTCTAGTGGCCATGGGAATGTATATGTGTTTTCAAGGACAGCCACGGTGGTACTTACCCATGGAGTAGTAGAGTAACAAAATCAGCTTCAAGCAGCAGGCCAAGCAAATACAGCATAAAACAATTCTTTCAAAGGGAAAATAAACGAACTTGGATACATTCTGGTACTTTATACAAGTTCAAAGATTGTGATCTCAAGTGGTTTGCGTATCCTATAACATGTCCTTATAAAAGCGCACTGAACCATGCTTTTCATGTGCATTCTGCAGCACACAGTAGTTCCCTTGCTGCTTTGTGGGAAAAAGGAAGCTGAACGAGGGCCGAGTGCTGCTCAGAAGCCTTATCCAGGAGAAGCTGGTTATGCTTTGAGCTGCTTTTTCTGCAGGGTGAGCTGGAAGGAGCTGGAGGAGGGGACCTACTGCACAGGGTTAAATAGCCCATTCCTTCGGGTGGCTTTCTACCTTTCAGCAAGTCATGCTAGTCCTGTCCCAACTATTCTTTTTTGTGTGCTGGGTCCACAAGGAGAACAGAAGCTGACAGAGGTTTAAGCTATAGGAAACCTTCTTATATGCTAAGGGGGAACATAATACATGGGGTAAAGTTCGTGCTTATAATGAAATAGGTAAGTGATCACAGAACCTCCTGTCTTTTTAACCCCACATCACTTTTGTCTGCATGAATTCCTGCTCTGTTTCTAAGCAAACATGCATTTTGAAGCCATTAGTCAGAGGTATACCAGGGGTCACACAGCCTTACCACTTCTTTTGGGATGACAGTCCAGGATTTGACCCTGTCTTTCATGAACAGGGTGACATTCCTTGAAGCTTAATGGGACAGAAGCACATATTTCACAAATGGGTAAGCTGTAAACACTGTAAACACAGGGGAACACATCCTGGGACACAGAGCTATTCATGGATGTACAGCTGAGCCCAGATGAGCTGTAAGACAGCCATGGCTGGCCCAGCACCAAAACCAGTGATCCCTGCCATGCCACAGCTCCACTTACGCACATGGAAAATGGTTCCTTATTGCCCTCTTTTCTTTTTTTTTTTTCCCATGCAATTCTTTAGGGATTCTGAAATAGAAGTTCACAGTCATAAAGTACAGCATCTTTGTAAAACTTGCATTTCTCCTTTTTTTTGGTGAAGTGCAATGGCTTAGGCTTGTTTAAAAGTATTCTTTCAACTTGAAAACTTGTATTCTTATTTGCTAATTGGTACATCCTGTCCTAAATGGTATGAATAACTCCTTTCACCTTAGATTGTCTACCTAGTTTATATGTTTTTACAGGAAGAAGTCACAAGATGCTACAGTAAAAGGGGACAGAGATATTACTAATGATGGAAAACACATGATTGCATTTCTAGGTCCTTGTATTGTGTAGTTTACCTGAAGATGTTGTGACTGCTGAGCAGCAGTGTAGCTCAGTCATGCTGTTTGTAAGTTTGAGACTGAAACTTCAAAGAGTTCGTTCTCACCACCCAGAAACTGCCAAAACTAGAGAAAAATCCTGTTTGCTGCTTGATAATGATATTGGCACAGTCCTTCTTGCAAATAGCTTATCTCCCCATCTCCATGCTAAATGAACAGAGCATTACACCATTGAGAATCCATTCCTGAACTGTTACTGTCCAGGAACAATTTTATAAATTACCTTTTAGGCAAGATGACCACTGGTTCAGGAGTCACTGGTTCACAAATTATTTGTTCTCTTCCACTTCCAGAAATTACTTCTTTAACCCACATTAAAGTCTCTTGTTTTAAACTGGCTTGAGCTGGGGCAAAACTTAGGGCGCTGCTGTTGGTTCCCGAGACTGCCACAGCATACTTTACATTCTGGCAGCTCTCTGGTGTTGCTTTACAGCCCCTCCAGAGATCAGCTGGCTCGGCTGAGAGGTTAGTGGCTCCGAACACAAATGCCATTGCTGTCTGACTCTGTGGTTTCTGGGAAACTTTCCTGAAGCCTGTTTTCCTCCACGTTTTGTCATAATCCCAGGAGGGGTGGATTTTTGCTTCTCTATATGAACAGAATCTCTGACTGTGGTCCCTAAGATTCAGCCTAGAGCATATGTTGCAATGCTGAGTTGGTCTCACTCTTGAGAAACTTTTACTCCCACCAGCATATAGTATCAGAACTCAAAAGTGAGAAACAGAAGAACTTTCTGTGGTTTATTTTTTTGTATTGCATTTATTTTTGTTGTGTTAAGTTTTACTGTGTTGAGAGCAGACAGCCAGTTACTGTGCTGCTTTGAGATAACACCTGGCTCTAGGGTGTAGTAGCATCTGAGACAGAGAAATAAGAATTATCCCCAAAGTGAGGAAGTAAGTGTTTGTGTACAGTGCTATGTATGCATTTGGGTGTGTAATGAGGCATACGTCAAACATCCAGGCCTTATGCCCACCAGCTATACAACATAGTAGCTGTGTAACACTGGGATTCATTATCAAGCTCATTCATTTGATTAAACAGACTTAATGCAGTCTCACCAAACATGGTCCTCAGTTTAACCCTGTGATTGAGCATGGCAATCAACCAGCTCCTTCAATGCACAAGCAGTTATGGTTAATGACAACCCCACACTAGCAAGGCGAAAGGCCCCAAGGGCAGGACTGCTGCACTCTAGGTGCCTCTAGCCCCTTTCCCATCCTTTCAAGGACCCTGCGCCTCAAGCCCAGGCTTCTCCTTTCTCAGAAGGGACATTCTTGCCTTCTTCTCTTTCCCCAGATGGGGAAGTAAGCATGTTAACTTCTCCACTTCATTGTGGTGGCTCAGCAGGTTTGGCTCTAGTTCAAGCTCTGCAGTCTCCTTGCAAGGCAATGATGGTTTTAATCGATGGCAAGCTGGCCTTCCTAAACAAAGTGCTGTTTCTTCAGAAAGCAAGAGCTTCATAGTGAAAATGTAGAAAGATGAACAGGTCATGTACTTGTATAGCTCTCGTGGTGCTGAGGTGGCATCTGCTGGGGGTCTGGATAAAAACTTTAATATTTAGGATATTTTTTAAAATCTCTGTCTCTTGACTAATAGTCCCATATATTGCAGAAAGCACGAGTCACTTCCCTCTTAATTTGGAGAGGCCATTGTATATCATATTAAGTTCATTATGTTGCTAGGCTATTTCCTCTGTGGGTGAAATGTCAACATACTGGCAACCTATTAGCATCAGAAATTTGTATTAATTACAGACTAATTCCTCCATAGTTATACTTCTTGAAAAAGTTAATCCAGTGAGCCCAGAGAAACCTATAAAGGTTACATGCAGCTGTATAACAAATGATACAGTAAACTGGGTATTCCGTGTTTCCAGAGCAGGAGTCTTAGCCAGGTCTAAAGTATGGGAAGTATTGACAACCAAAACAAAGTACACTTATTATTAAATGATTACTGATAGATACGGTTGAGGCTGATTCCTTACTTCATTTATTCTAAAATTGAATAGATAGTAGAAAAATAGAAATAGAAAAGAGTTCAGGGAGATAGTAATCTTAACTAATTTTTAATATCTTAAAGTAAGCAATCTGTTTCTACCTGAATCATCTAATTTCCTTATATGATCCATAAATGAACTGCAAGAAGGCAATTCAATCTCACCCATTTTAAACTTGATCTGTCTTAGAAAAGGATGAATCACTGTCTGGAAGTTTCTAGTTTTCTCCTTTGGCTACAAAGAGACATCAGTTTACTGTTTTAGGTTAGACACCTGCTGTCCGTCCGTCCGTCTGTCTGTCTGTCCATCCGTCCAACCATTCTATCCTTAAATGTCCATTTGTTAGAAAAATAGTCTGTTAGTTTTGTTGTCAACACAAACAATATAATTGACAGAATAATGGGATCATTGCAGATTTTTTACAAATATCAGGATTAATATTATGTCTGAATATTTGTTTGCCTACAGATCAGTTGTTGTCATAGATGTGCCTTAATTGATAGCTGTGATAACAATATTCATTCACATACACTGTAGTCAGTCAGTCAGTCAAATTCAGTTAATCACGTGTTGCATCCACACAGAGAAAAAGAAGTAATTCATAAATAAATTCAGTGCAGTTTCCCTAAGAAAGCCCTATCTGCAGATGAAGTAGCTCCTGACTGCCCCACCACAGGGGACCTGGTGCTCTTCTTCCTTTGTGGCAGCAGAAATGGCAGCAGCGTCTGGCTCTGCTCTCATCTGCCCCACTTAGCCCTCATGTCCCCACTCTTTCATCCCTCTGCTAACGTTTGGGTCATGAATATTAGGCGCAGAGGAGAGGATCACAAACTTGGCCAGGAAAACACCATTAATAACCTTGACAAGTATGGAGATGGATTGGGAAGGATAAAGGAGAGAGTGGGAGGAAAGGAAGTTGAGGCAGTAAGTAGGCTAGACCTGCTGGTACCGTGTTAATCTCTACAGGGTTATTTGAGGGAATCGCTGAATTAGTTCATACTATACCTAGATTCTTTCCTTATTTCTGGACTCTTTCTTCCTTGATACTGGCATGGTATTTGTAACACAATGCATATTTATTATGGTTTACAAAAATAAGAAATCAAAATACTATTTCAGATATATTAAATAGAATGGTGGATGTGAAATAGATAGCCTAATGCATTGATACAATTGCCTGACAGTATAAAAGGTTTTTTTATTTTTTAATTGGAGATGGCTATGTAATTGCATACCACTTAATGTAACCTCCAGTTGTTGTTCCAAAATAGACACTAGTTTATTATATTAATACTCTATAAGAGGCTTACAACAACTATTATTTTCATAATAGTCTCTCTTGTGACTTCCTGATTCTACAGCATTTCACCTTTGGCTGTTGTATTGTTTGGTTCACTACATTGTTTTGAGAAAAATAATCATGATGCGTACAGAAAAATCTCTTTGAGAAGGATTTAGAAAGAGGATCTGAAGTTTAAGGGGGATTGTATTTCCATTTGCTGTAGGTAAATTGTGTCTTTTATCTGTGGGGGAGGGGACCGAATACTGTGTCATTGCATCTAAAATGACAACGGGTCACTGCGATGCTAATAAACAGGCAAACACACTAACTTATGAGAGTTCTGAAGATTAAAATTTTAATAACTTTAACTTCAGAGTCTTTATTACAGGAGGAGTCCTAAATGAGCGGTTCCTTTTGCCCTGAAATGGGTTATCCTTAGAAGAGAGGGAAGAGAGGTGTGGCTGGCAGTGATGGAAGCGCACCCACGCTCTCCAGAATAGGAGCCCAGTGTAGGTAATCTCCTGCCATAAACACTTATGCCTATTGTTAACAGCTCCTCAGGCTCATGATTTGCAGAGGAACTGATGGTTATTAAAAACAAGAAAGCTGAAACTCTTAAGGAGTAAAAAGCAAAACTATAGGTATATCTGAATCCTTTAAAAAAAACTCATTGCTTTTTTTTTTTTTTTTTTAATGACAATGTCCAGGTTACTGGCCTCCAGCTCACCTGAAAGGAAGTTTTGTGCTGGAAATGAGAGACTTTTTATTATGAATATGTTGGGACCTGTGTTTGGGGGAGACTCTCAGCGATTGCAGCTGGAGTGCTGTTAATCAGAGGAGGTCTACAAGTATTTTTGTTTATTTTTGATTCTTTGGGAGCAAGTAGATTGGGTTCCCCCAAAAAGCAAACCAGAGAGCAGCAGCAGCTCAGTTTCTGTGTGGTCTGACTCCTTTCCTTCTAACACCAAGCTTTTTGTTGTGGAGTTTTCTGGCCAAGCTCACCTCTGCAGTGTCCGTTCACCTAATTGATGTCAAAGAAACTTCCTGCCAGAGGGAGAGTTTCTTAGGAAAGTGGGGTTTGCAAGATTAGGTTGGCAAGTGCCACTCTGCAGGCATCATGCTCTGCTTCATGTTCACTACGTTTTCTGCTTGGAGCTTGTTTCCTCCCACTGTTTCAGCAGCACTGAAGCCTTTTAATGGCAGCTGCTGGTGGTATGGCAGTGGGAGGCACAGGCTGGCAGCATTGTGGTATGGCAGACCTTTGGCTGACTAGCCTCCGCCACCACTTCCCCTCCATGCCCTGTGTTTTGCTAAGAGCTGGCTTCTTTGGCATTGTCTCCTGAGCACATCGTGGGAAGAGCGCTGTGGGAGAAAACCAGAAAAAAACCAATAGATGCAAGATTCCGGCACCATGTGTCATCTCCACGGCGTGTTTGCAATTGAATAAACATAATCTGTCTGATGTTACCGAGTATGCCGTGCCTGCGAGGAAACAGGACTCTCTTTGACCTATGACTGTATCTATGTGCAGAGTTCAGTATATTTAGTTAAAGATCACTCATGGATTTGTCACAATTCCTCATCACGGAGCGATCTCCCTTTCACTTGTGTTGTCGTCCAAGGAGACGTGCCCATGCGGCTCCTCCACTTGCTGTAGCAGTGCCCGTCAGCAAGTAAAGCGGGAGCCAAAGGCCTGCCACTCAGTACCCTCTCCCTGCCAGCCAGGGGTGGGCACGGTGGTGGCAGGAGGGCAAGAGCCATCACTCCTGCAGTGTCCCTTCCTGCCACACTGGAGCTGGCATGGGGGAGCTGGGCGGCATGCTGTGAAGTTCCCCTGCTGCTTGCATCCAGTGAGTACTCAACACTGCCCACACGACTACAGCAGAAATCATGCCACATGTACAAAACCAAAAGCTTTTCATACTACAATTTGTTCTTTCCTAGCCCTGAGGCCTTTGTTAGCAAACAAGACGCCAGTCTTTGAGGGGAGAGACAATGGTGTGGTTCAGCGCACTTTGCAAAGGCATGCTGGAAATTGTGCAACAGCTGAGTCACCCTCTCTTCCCCCCCTACTTTTAAATATGTTATCCTGTTCAGTTACATTTATTTTGCTGTAAATGCCCAGTTTGATATACAGCACATGTGTTTTACAGAAAGACTAGTGAACTAGAATCACATGTTATGCAGAAATCCTTTGGTCTGAAAATGCAGACAACCTGTATTTGTCTTTCAGCCTTCACTAGCTTAGATGTTTGGTGACAACTAGCAATAATACTTTTAACCACCAGCGTTCTCCTCCTTAGCTGCAGGCTAACTTGCTAACTTGATCAAGAGACGCTCTTTGAATGTGTTGATACCACATGCAGTAAATTTTGTATTAAGTAAAAGAGAAGAGCACTGGGATTGACCTATGGTATCAGTGTGTTGGAACTAGTTGCTGCTGAGAATTTATTACGGCTGCTGTTTGCATTATATTTAGAGAGAGAAAGGGTTATATACGTGGTCCAGCTCATATGTTTTACAGCACCGTTTAGACACCAAACCTGGTAGGGCTTTGTATGATTAAGATTCTTAAGGATGCACTCACTGTTGCCTTCTGTACACATCCTGTGTTTGCAAGGGATCCCATTAAACAACTGTCTAAACAGGGCCCAAGCAAGGCAGAAAAAAGCAACCTAGGGGATAAATAAAATTTCATATATGATAAACAGTAAGTACTGATCTGCCTTAGTCATATGAACTGGTCTGGCTGAGTTGTCCTCCTCCAAGTCTATTAAGCTCAGTGCTTCTGTGCAAACACTCAGAGTTTCCATCAAATACAGTACTGTATGTCTGATCCCAGGATGACACTCTGATATTCCAAAAATAGCTTAATAAATAGAAATTCCAAGATGTATCATCATAAGCCTGTAGCTTGAGTATCAAATCTGCCATGTTATGTAAAAAAAATATTGGTTATATAATGGGATTTTTATCAGTCTAGTGACAAATACAAATATTAGAGCATTATTAGGAAACTGACCTCTCTCTGACTTTGGATCTGTTAGGCTGGAAGTCAAAGAGAAAGTAGCTTATGTATATAGGGGGATTTAGATGCTGTAGCTTCAGAGGTGTCTAATGACTTAGACCTAGTTTGGTGGTTTTGTTCCAGATAAATGTACATACATTTAAAATGGTACTGAGGAAAGAAACTGGAGTGTGGTAAGAACTTCAAGCTGCTCCAGAGTTTCCTTCCTGATGGCCCCAAACTGAAGCCATTGCCACTGCTGGGGTCAGAAGTGGCATGTACTCCTCATCTCTTGAAATACATTGAGAGTGAGCTGGGGAACTGTAGTTTGTCTTTATCTGCTGGAAAGCAGATAAAGGTCCTGAGCTAGCAGAAATTGGGACTCAGTAGTGGGAGGACATATGGAAAAGCAGCAGGGATTTCCTCCAGGCAGAGCAATGTTCATACATACATTACAGCCAGTTGTCACAGCGGTCAGGTAACAGTGCCAAGCCCTGGGGAAAGGCCAGGCAGGCAGCAACTGCTCGAGGAGCAATGGGGTTGTGTGGAAGTCTTCCCTACCAGGGAGCAGAAGCTTTGAGTGTGGGAGCATGGATAAAGAGACGCTGTGAGTTACCTGGAAAAGAAAAAATTTAGGTATGCTATACATAGAAGTAAGTGCATCATTTTATAACTGAGAAGCTGATTTTGCAGGTTGCACAGCTTCTTGAAAACCCTAAGTAGGGCACTATCTGAAATTGCATGGCCTGATGTTACTGATGGCTGACCATCTGTCCCCATGGGCTTTCAAATCAGGAGAGCATCGCTATTACTAAGAGCAGGCAGTCTATATGGTGGGGGGTTTAGTAAGTGAAT
This sequence comes from Falco naumanni, assembly GCF_017639655.2. Lineage (NCBI taxonomy): Eukaryota > Metazoa > Chordata > Aves > Falconiformes > Falconidae > Falco > Falco naumanni. The sequence goes on along the minus strand of NC_054057.1, from coordinate 10,691,566 downwards.
TAGATGAACCTTTTTGACTTTTCAGCCTGACGTAAAAGCAGACTGAAAAAAAACAGAGGCAAGTTCAACTTCACAAGTTAACAGAAGTGAATTAAATACTTTAATTTCACCTGTTTTCTGGGTAAATTGAAGTGAGGCAGACTATAAAAGGCTGATGTGGTCTCTAGTGTCTCTAGTTCAAAGAGGCAGTTTTGCTAGTATTGCTGATGGCCCCGCAGTTTGCTCTGTTGCATTAGCCACACCTTAGAGAATGAAATCTCACAGTGCCATGCTCAGCAGGTAACTCCTATCCTCTTCTTATGGGTGGAGAATGGGCATACTCACTAAGGAAGCAGGAATGGGGAGCTGGAGAGAGGGAAGCCAGTGGGAAGGGGGCGCTGAATGTGCTTCCCAGGGGATGCTCAGTGTCACACATCTTCTGTGTCCTGGGACAGGGAACTGCCGGCCTGTGAAGAAGTGAATCAAGGTCCTCAAAGTAGCACTGCAAGCTGTAGCACAGACTGGTCAGGGTCCAGATCCATCCTGTCCCTGGGCTCTATTTAGAAATCAATTTCTGCCCCTTCCCCCCCTCCCCCTAAGTCTATAGAGGCATGTAAGCGGAGCAGAGACGACTGCTGATGCTACCATGCAGACCGTGTTCTGCAATCAGGGCTGTGCGCATGGGCGTCCTACATCTGTGTGAAGCTCCCCTGCTGCCTTCACTCGAGCACGGCACAGGGCTCGGGGGGCTTCCTAGCCTGCATCATCCTAGCTGGGCTTTCGACTTCCCCTGACAGTGAGCTAGTTCCATGCTACCACGTGCACACTGACAAAATGCTCTAGTTTAATAGATGGCATAAAAGTGCTATTAATGCTTGGAGTGCGGCTGGATTTTTCCCCTCGTACAGGATATCGGGGTAGGGGGTGGGGTGGGGTGGGGGGTGGGAGTAGGGGGTGGTCAGTGGGGAGATATTTAGCCCTGTAAGATTAAACAATCATCATGGGTTTAAGGGCTTAATCTGCTGGCATGCAGGCTGCTGGCTGATAAGTCTCTGAGTCTGAGTATAATTGGATGCAGCATCAGATTCAGTTGTGTGGGCTTTCCTGGGGCTTTTTGTTTGTTTGTTCATTTTTAACACACTGCGGAGTTGAAGCAATCTGTTCCTGGAAATGCCTTTGGGCATGAAGCTGTAACACTGTTCCCTCGCCGGCCGGCCGGCATTTCAGCAGCACCTAGCTGGAGACCACCGCTCAGGGAGGGTGGGGGTGGTGGTGGGGGTTGCTCAGTGTATGAATTCGGGCTATTGTTCAAGACACACATCTGCCTTAAGAAATCACACGGCACAGGCCGTTACTTATTCAGATGCAGAAGCTCCTTCCATCCCACAAGACGGCCCATTCAAGTCACATGCCAGAGGTCTCAGCAGAATGGGCTGCAGCTGCTTCAAATCTGCTGTCTAACATCAGAAGCAGTTGGACAAACTGTACTGTACTGACTGCAGTCAGGCTCCCGGGTGCCGAGGAAGACAGGGAAAAGATTTGGGATCCCAGCGCTATGTTCTCAGAGGATCTGTGGCTGGAAAATGACAAAAACTGTGCTGTTGTTCACAAGTCGAAGCGAGGAAGGAAGCGCCAAGAGCTCCTGGCCGTGGCCCTGGGGGTGAAGGTGGGAGTCAAGGGGGCACTTTTGTGGCAACCTCTGAAACTCTTTGCCTATTCACAGATCACCTCCTTGGTCAGAAGAGCAGCCTTAACTCAAAATGACAACCACTTCAACTATGAAAAAGCACACAATTTTAAGGTAAGCACATCTTCCTATTATTTTCAGCTAAAAAGTTCTGTTTAGATGCCTCACATTTTATTTTTTGATGTGCTGGGGTTTTCACACACCCACCGATACTTCGAGAAAAGTGTTGAAAAAAGTATTTTTCTTTCTACTTTAAGTTCCCTTGACTGCATTCTTAATGTGGTTTTATATAGGCACTTAATCCAAATAACAGTTTTGCTACTCACTACACTACTTGACTAGCATTTTAGCTCTTTTTGCACAGATTAATTTTTCTTTTTTATTCAAAGTACTTCATGTTGATTCTCATAAGTGTATCCATTTTTAAATTAAAAAAAGGCCTCTTTTCAAAAGAAGCCAGTAGCATTTTACCAGCAAAAATTTTGGTCCATTTCTGTTTCAGATGAAGTTGAGGGAGCTTGAATACTCCCTAACAATAAAGCAGACCACAGTGGTGGTATTGTCCCCTAGCTTTTGTTCCACCACCATATGCTAAGGAAATGCTCTCAGAGCCCCACTGAGCTTAGGTTTGCTTGTCATACTAAACCAAATAGCTGGACAAACACATGGATGTTTAAATGGATCATCTTTTTGCTGTCTTACATATATAAAATCAGATTCTTAGGGATTTTTTCTCCAAGTGCTGTGTCTGGCATGCTGCAGCAGGGAAGTGACTCAGCTTTGGAGCTTTGGAAAAGGACCTTCCAGGCAGCTTGTATTAAAATGTTTTGCCAAAAGGACTGTGCTGGTTTTGGAGTATGCCAGCCAGTTACTGTATCTAATGCTGTCAAATTGCGGTTTGATGCTTATCGGAATGGATACAGAGAGAGTAAGAGGCAGTAACAAGACAAGAAAGGAATGCTTCTCAGCTTTGAAACCTCAGTTTACTTAATGCTCCTTGAGGATGCTGATCTGGGTCACTGTCAGAATAGTTCAGCTCGTTAGCAGAAGGAGAGTGTTCTGTAACTCAGGCCTGTCAAAAAAGGAGAAGCACTGATTAAAATTATTTCACTGATTTCCTGGTTTAGCAAAAAAGCTTCATTTCTTATTTTTCTACATATTCTGCCATGCAAACATTGCTCTCCTCTGCAGTACCTCTACTGTAGTTCGTAAATCAATAATTTAATATTAGTGAGCAAGGCAAATAATAGCACCTCTTTTTTTATTCCCCCTCCTTGACCCAGTCTACAGAAAAGTCAATATTTATCTCACTGATCGGCACTGAAGGAAATAGGGAAAATACTCTTGTGGGTTTTTTCTTGATTAAAACAGCTTTCATTCTTTCTGGGTTTTGCCCTCATTATCATTTTAATATGAAAACTATTTTAGTTTAACTAGAAAATATTTTCTCATGACTGAGACTTTTTTCCACTTTGACCCGTGCATTCTTTCCTCCTCAAAATTCCCCTTGTTTTGGCTTTGATTTATAATTGGACATGTGCCCAGTTAACTTTGCGTTTGCACAATCTAGCTGTTGTACAGTCTCTGTTCTTTTCTGTTTCAAAAGAGTCATAGTTTAACTGGAAAATCACATGATTAAAATATATATGTATTCAAACACATGACAGCAAAAAATTATTGTTTTATCCTAATAAAGGCAATAAATACTTAGGGAAGAAACATTTTAAAAAAAATGTCCAGAAAGGCCAGTCAGAAGTGTTAAATTTACTTAACAAAGAAGTATGTTCACTATGCAAATACAGTTAATTTTCCAAAGGAATATATTAGAACATGTCTAGTCGTTGTAAAAAAACATGGATAGAATGCTTAGAGTAGAATATTTAGATTTAAAAGATGGCTAAATTCAGGTCTATAACTTTAATATATTCCATATTCACTACATTAAAGGGGTAAGAAGTTATTTAAAAGAAAGAATGGCTTTATGGGTCTTGGGGCAAAATTCTTAATGGCTTTTGACAGCACTCAGGCTATGATGATATGGGATTTATCTGATGGAAAACACTATTTTGCAGACATTCAGAAAGTTGTCTTCCCCATTTTTTAGGTGAAGACTGATGGGTATTATATCATTCGTCTGAGTTCATAGGGACAAAGGTTACAGGTCACAGTGTCCCTCATAATCTTGTCACAGGCAATTCTTCATGAACAAACAGGCACTCTTTAGCTCTTGTCCTTTAGCCATGAAGAATCTTAAAAATGAAGGACACATATTTCACGAAGCTGCTGAGATTTTTGTAGATCTTACACTGAAGATCTTACCCACTGGAAGAGAGAATGAACTAAAGGCAAAAATAGACTCAAGGCACAGATTCAGGGCAAGGATGGCTCTCCCTCCATCCTTTCCAAACTAACATAAAAGTTAAAAGGGACCGTTGGAGTTTGGAGCATGAGGGCACCAGGTTATGTCCTTCTCTGCATCTGTGCTTTCTGATTTAGCCTCAGTTCCGAATTTCAGGGCACTGAAGGCAAATGAACAAAAAAAGATTTAGTATCCAGATTGATTTGTTAAGCTGGGTGCATCCTGGGCACACAACGCAGTCACATGGATTTAGGTTTGGAGCTGGCATCTGGTGGGACAACTTTGCATAAGCCAGTGCAGACATACCACAATTCAGGAAAGAGAATAAATCTCTGAAGCCCTGTTTAGAAAGACAGAGGTATTTCTGTAACTATGTGGGCGTCAGCCTAACAGGATTGTAAAGTCTTGCATCTTGTTACAGTTAGGATCCAGCAGGCTCTCTGGGATGTGCTTTACCTGCCAGCTTCAGTGGGGTCCCAGCTAGCAGTGAGGTCAACCTCATGCCCGAGGGCAGCAGCATGGAGTTTAGGGATGCTCCATGCATTTTGTTCTAGGCTGGGAATTCATGAGAGGGCCTCTGCGCTACTTTAAGTGAGCGAATACAGTTGAATAATATGCATTTTCTACACTATTGTGCCTGTTTGCTGCTATAGCACAGGCAAATCCCGTTTGCAGGCAGGCTAGGGGAGTAAAGGCAGCTGATTATGGACAGGTCAGAAGATCTACTGGGAGAAAGTCTCTGGGATAAATTTCTCTTTGTGTTAATCACTGCAGATAAACACTGCTTCTGGGAGACAAAGGGTTTGCAGGAGGCATTTTTTAACAGACATCATGAAGATTATGTGTATTTAAATAAAAATAACAGCAGAGTCAGCTTTTCTTCCCTGCAAACGGCTCAGGTTCAGCAGGAGAGTACAAATTTACATGTATTCAGCTGAAAGTCTGAAAAAAACTTGTTTTCTTTGGAGGCAAATAGAAAAGTCTTCAAACCCAATCACATAAATAACAAAATTGTCACAGAAACAGCACTATATAATGCCAATAAAAAAACATGCGTTTCAATTCAATTTTTTTAGTTTGTTTCTGCAATATTGCTTAAGGGATTTTATTGTTCTGCCACTGTGTGGGCACTGCTTCACTTCGGTCTCAGTTTCTCTCTCTGTGAAAACGGCTCAGACACAGACTAAACCTGAATGAGATAGCACCCATGGAGGGAGTTCTGCTGTTTAAAAACAAGGGTTCCAGAAGGCCAAAAGGCAAAGGTGAGAGCACAGAAAGGCAATAAGAAGAGACACTCAGTGTAGTATTGGGTGAGACAGTATAGCAGAGAAGAGAGGACGATTGTAAGAATTAACTTTTCATTGAAAGATCTGGAAAGAAAAGAAGTGAAGAAGCTAAGATGTTAGGGGTTAGACATTGTGGAAAGAAGAAGAAACACTAAAACAAGAGAAGTGCCATGTATAGTCTGAAATGTCATGGGTTTGGCTTATATGAGGAAATATTTTCCTGTAAATTCTTTTTTAAAGTCGGAATTATGTGTCAACTGTAGCCCAAGCAGCCTGAGCCTATGCTGTGTGTACACAGAGAGATCACCTGAGACTGCAGGATGGGGCAGGGACCAGTAATAAATAGATTTTGATCACGTTTCCATAAAATCTAAGTCCAGTCCATTTGTAATGATGCAGTTACAAAGGATGGGCCAAAACCTAAAAACCCATCTCAAAACCCTAAGACCTTGGAGGCAAAACTCCCAATTACCATTCAAAAGTGTTGTGTGCAAGCTTCGGGCTGCATTCAGGCATTGTGCTCATAAGAACAGATTTCCTTCATTACTTCTTTAAAATTAATGGCAGGCCATAAGTGACTTAGTTCAAAACTGCATCTTAACAGATGTTTTGCACCTTCATCTAGAAACTTCGGAAGATCTCCCTTTTCCAGTTAGAGATAGCGAGTATTTCCCTATTTCCACTTCACCAGAAACCACCAAGACTAGCTTTCCACAGTGCATTTCAGCTGAGAACTTGCCATTTGGGCTAAAATGCAGATCTGTGAAAAATGGAAGTGAATGAGTGAAGAGAGTTAACCTTTGAGGGCCACCAAGCTGAAGGGAACAAGGGACGGGTGCACAGTCAGCACTTCTCAGGTGGCGTCCTTGGTCAGAGTTGATGACTTTCCCATTAAATGACAGGAGACATCAAGGAATAATTAGCTATCATTTTCTAAATAGGCCACAGCAAGATCCACTGCAATAAGCTTTATGTAAAGTGAACAAGTAGGCCACAAATATCCTAGCAACTGCAATGGGCTTTAAATATGAAATTCCACCATTTAAAAACTCCTGAATAACCTTTTGCAGCCACTTCCCACAAGGTTAGTTTTGTAAACTGCTGCAAAGCAGAAGACACATTAGCTACCTTCCCACAGCAGATGATTTTCACCCACAATTAAACACAGGCGAAAAACTACTAATTATGTGGTTATCAGTCTAAAAATGGTAAAGATGCAGGCATAATTAGTTGTAGCTGTAGTTTTGTATCTACTGAAGGTCACAGAGAGCATAAGCCTGAAACTCTGGTCACCAGCTGATGTTAGGTACAGCCATTTGCCCCCACTAAAAGCCATGTCTGAAATTCATGCTACCCACCCTGCAAAATAAGATCTTTCAATCTGTCTATCTCAAACTCTATTGCAAAGTGTTGTTTCCCGGAGATACACATTTTTCTGAGAGATAAAATACCATTTTGAAAGATAAATATGACTAGTCAGACATTCCAGTTTTGACCTTTTACTATAAAAAAGGACGAGGAATTACTATTGCTTTAAGCTTATTTATGCAAGTATTGGCTATGAGTAGTTGGTCAGGAGTCATTTGTGGTCAGGCTCACATTTTTATTGCTAAATCAGAAAGAGAGGTCTGTATTAAAATCACAATACTTCATCTTCCTGGGGAATGGACTCGAGTACAGGCTTGTGTAGGTGTGATCCTGCAGACAAATGGGGTGAAAGCATTAGCAACCCACATGCTTGGCTTTAAACTTCACAAAGTTTATCTGAAAAGGGCAATGACCATTTTTTTTACTATATGAAAAGAGCAGCTTTCTACATCCTGGGGTTGGAAGTGGCCTTTCAGCCATCTGCCCAACGGGTAAATGAGCAGAGAGAAGGAAAAGGAAGCATTAGCAGCCAGAGTGTGCATGATTTATGTTTTGTTAAGTTCAATTAAGTCTCTGGCCAGAACTAGTTCATACCATGTCCATTCATACAGATGCAGACCTCATTATTTATTCATCTTTTCAATGAAAATGAAATGCTTACTTTACCAGAACATACACCTTAAAAAGGTCTGCTGCTGTAACCTTTGGAAGAGCAGTAGAGGAAGCAGTGGTGGTGTGCAAAACCTGGCTGGGGACCATGAGCTCTGTTAGCATGCAGGTCATTTTATTCCTCCTTATTTACTCATGGGTGGATTGTAGCAAAATGAAGTTTGGTTTACTGAAAAAAAGCCTACTGACATCTTTTCCCTATGCGAGTTCAGTTTACTTCCTGGAGTAAGGAAGGGTATCATTTGCTTTTATCACTAATGGATTCCAGCGTGCAAAATCAGATCATTACCCAACCGCTGCCTGGAATGGCTGCACAAATCATTCATCCCTGATACAAATTTACAGCAGTCACCTTGAGTTTTGTTCAGTGTCATCGCATAGAAATGCACATGTAACACCATAGTTATAGTGCGTTCAAACCTGAGTGGTGCTCTTAAAACATGGGTCTTGCATCAGATGTGTGGCCACACACAGTTACAGGGAACCAAAACATGTTGCATTCAAAGGGACTTTTCAGTCACTGCATTTCCCCTATTTTCAAGTGATCTGTTGAAGAAGAGCATTTGAATCTCAGAAACATTCCTGTTTTGTTTGAACTCGTCAAATAAAAGCACTGACTACAGTTCTTTGGATTATTAGTTTTATATTTTTTTTCCTTTGACTAGTGAACTTGGTTTCCTCCCCTCTGCTACAGCTAAAATGTCAGTTAGCAAAAATTATTTGTTTTCAGTGTCATACACAGCTCAGTTCTCTGTTATGTTAAGCCTATTGAAAGATAAACTTCAAGATCAAAGCAAATTTCTGTTCCCATGGTTTATTTCATCTAGACTTTGGAAAGATGTGGGCACTGTGTGCTAAAGATTTACTCCTACTGAGTCTTCTGTTGTTTATCCATTTCAGTTGTTCCATCTGTCAGACCATCTGCCTCCAATGACCCCATTTCTTTTTTTTTTTCCCCCCATTTGTATTACAGGTCCATACGTTTCGAGGTCCGCACTGGTGTGAATACTGCGCCAACTTCATGTGGGGTCTCATCGCTCAGGGAGTGAGGTGTTCAGGTAGCCCTTCCACATTTTCTGTCATTCTTTTGAAATGCTCTGACATCTCTCCCACTCCCAGCCTGCAGTCCCTGCAGGAGCTGGGGTAGGGATTACTTTACAGAACAAGGCAAGAAATCCTCCCATGCAAGTTAGGGCATTGTCATTTTCCCCATTAGCTGGTTTAGAAATTAAGCTACCGGCTCTTGGTCACTGAGGGTGCTATACTTTCCGTAGTACCTTGGTGTGCATTGCTGTATACATTAAGAATTAATCTTTGTGGTTAAGTTATCCCTGGATGGTTTTCTGTCTTAAGAAACAAGCTTTGGAAATGGCAGAGCCAGCCAACAGCTAGGCTTCATAACTCATCTTTTTGGCCACCAATTACTGAGAATTGCCCTTGTCTGCCAAAAGACTGTCACCTGTTTCTTATAAAATACCATGCATTGCTGTAAGCCTAAAGTAGCCCATCTCGAAGGAAAGCAAAAAATACCACCTTAATTTTCCTAGAAAGATTAGTTTTCTGGTGCCTTTGTAACTGTATTAGCATTTTAATAGCGCTTTAATTATTTTGTTTGTTCTTTTGTTAAAAATAATCATCTTGGGAAAATGCAATAATCATCACATCGTGAGGTTTTGTATTCAGCAAGTGAAATAGTATTTGCTGCATTGTAAATGGGGTTTCATAACTCCTTGCTACGGACCTTCAATCCCATCAGTGTCTCTCACCTGAATATGCTTCTGTCTTACCTCTCCCTGCCCTGACCTCCAGGCATTCCTGACCTCAGACTGGCACCGAACATGTCCAGCCCTGACATCTACTTTTCATGGGCAGAGGAGGTAGTGGTTATTAAAATTTAGACCGCAGTTTGAAGGATCAAAGTACCTTTCACAAATGTACAGTTTTAATAAGTGCAGTCTCAATTACTGCTGCATCTTATCTGCCTGTAGATGAATAATGGTAACACAAAGAATTTGAGAAGGACATTAAAAAAGAGGAACATGAATAGTAGTTTGCTTTTCAAACTATTTGATCTGAAACCCAAGGGTGCAAAAACTGACCTTGCTAATGCATAGCGCTGTATTTGTTCACATATATAAAATATTAAACTTAGGAAAAGGCTTATTTATTTAGTATGAAAGATAATACTCTCCCTCATTAAATTACCAACATTTAACTCTAAGTAGACAGATGCACTTGGATTTAACTTCACATGCTTGTAGAACAGCACTGAAGACAATACAGGGAGGATCCTAACTGCAGCTGCTCACATTTGTTTAGATTTCACAGAACAATAATGTATTATGCAGTAATAACTGTATGAAGAAACACACAGAAACCCACCCAATTCCGCTAAATATGTAGGTGTGTTTGTACTGATTATATGATTTGGCTTGATTAATATTTTATAGAGAATAATACTGAGATGTGCTGCAAGTAATAGAGTCATGTTTACATTTTTAATAGCTTAGGCAGTAAATCAACATGAAAAAAACAGTAAGTAACTTGCTAGTGATGATATTAGATGTGTTATGTTATCCCAAAGGGTACTGTCAGTGATGGGCATGACTGGGAAGGCATTAAAACAAGAATCAAAGTTATGTGAGATAATGTAACTCACAATGGTGGTGTTTGCTTTACTGAGGCTTATAAATTAATTTGGCTGAATATTTGAATCTATTAGAAAAATTCAATTTGTGGAGATCAAGCAGTGATGTTTAAGTTAACAGAAACCCACCCGTGCAACCAAGAGTAGGATTTGACTTTGGAGTAAGAACCACTTGTAAAATGAGTAACTTTTTACATCATGCCTTTCCTAGCATTTAAATGCCTAAACCAACCCACAGACTGAACACAGGGGACACCTTAGTCACCAGTGAAGTGGTCAGACAGGGATGGGGAGGCTGCTGGTGTGGCAAAGCGAGCCAAGATGCGACACTGCTGGAATGCAGAAGGGAGGCATGCTAGCTCAAAGCACTGTCCCAGTTTGAGTGCTCAGGTGAATCCTAGGTCCTTCACCCATAAGCAGTGCTAAGCCACAAGCTGGTCAACAGAAAACAGTCATTACTGTGTTAATTGTATAAAAGGCAGAACTAAAGCACCCAGAAGCTAAGTCCCATGTCTTCAAATGCAACACCCAGAGCTATGCGTTCAGCAGTGAACTGACCAAGTGGTCTGCACCAGTGGTCACCTCCAGCTCAGAGGGGTGCGAGGGACATCCAGAGCTTTTAGAGCTTTTCAACAGCTTTGCTGGAGTTCACTTTGCCCACCATAAGGTTTTTACAGATTTCCATGCTCATCTTTCTGATCTCCAGCTTACTTATTCTAGCTTTGGTGACTGATGGGGAGGTTCTGCCACATGCTTGATGTGGCCCAAGGGAATAAATTGTTAGACAAGACCTGTTGGCATTAGTATTAATTAATTAACCTGGCTAACCTTGTTTACAGACTGTGGGCTGAACGTACATAAGCAATGTTCCAAATACGTGCCCAACGACTGCCAACCAGACCTCAAGAGGATAAAGCGAGTCTACTGCTGCGATCTCACCACGCTAGTGAAAGCCCACAATACCCAGAGACCGATGGTTGTGGATTCATGCATTCGAGAGATCGAAGCAAGAGGTTTGTGTGCTTAGGAAAGCAGCAGGAAAAATTAAATGACGATGACTTGAATTACATGCTAAGCTAGGACAGGGTGGTATGCTCATGCATGCTGAAGACAGGATGAGAGAAGGGGTTTTTTAGCGTAGGTGATACATTGCTCTGCATTAGCTAGTAAAATTAAATCATGGCATTTCATAATGCAATTTCCTGAAATGCTTTCTGAAAACATGTCAAAACATGTATTATGTTACACTTCTGAAAGGGGTGAACTTTCAAGTGAACTTTAAGTTCATGTTTATGTGTCTTTTTTCATTATTTTCTTTTCACATACCTAGGGACACTTCCAATTTCAGAGTAATCAGTTTAAATCAAGCCCCTTATTAATAACCTTTCTGGGCATTATGGGCAAAAGGACATATGTGACTGGAAGTGACTCAGACAAGTGAGGTCACAGGCTGTGGTGTTTTGTGATACGTCACAAACCGCGCAAGGTTTTGCATGGTGCTCAGGTACTGACTGATGAATACCGTAGCTCGGGCAGCATGTCACAGCCAACACTCCAGCTTGTGACACGTTTTTGGTACGCAGATGCATGCCAGATTGAAGAAATACCATATCCACTCCAACACAACACAGTAATGATCGTGTATTTTTGCTTTGGGTAGCAAAAGTGTATGTCATGCTGCCAAATAAGCCAAATTTCCCTGTTAGTTATAGCTTCAGCACAGGAGTCTCATAATGTTGAATTCATGGCATCCCAGTAATCTGCATGGCAACACAGTGATACTAGCCATAGGGGTTTCAAAGCCACACGTCATCTACTGAAATGAATGAAAGATTTACAAGTAAATCCCCTGCACTGCTCCATGAAGCTCCACCAGGATTATATCATCATTGCAGGGACAAATAGAAAGAATAGTTTGGACTAAGACAGAAGAGCTTTACCCTGATGATATAGCAGGAAGCTACATTGCATTTGAGATCTAATCACTTACTTGTACATTTATTGATTAAGATAAAAACTGCTGCCTGTTCTGTTTTTTCAACATCTTTAAATTTCTTTCTTTAACTGCCATAGTACTATGTGAGATACTGATTTTGTTCTTAAGAAAACAAAGTGTACAGGATCTTATAAGTCAGTTAGCACTGTGCATAGTCATAATAAGGAGTTCTGGGATTACAATAAATAATTCTGGGATTAAAATAAATAACGTGTGTAACTGCTTGGCTAGCTCTGCCTGCTCTGCTGGGCTGCCCTGCATTTCATGTTGGTGTGGAGCAGTGGGGGGAGAGTTGTGCAAGTGAGCAGATCTCTTGTGGTTTAAGAACTGTAGAAGGCGTGTACTGATGTGAAGAAGAAGAGTATCCATCACATCTATCAGCTGTGTATAAGTAAAAGCTGACTGCAAAACCGGGAACAAATGTTGTCAGGGAAAGGCAGTTTCTTACTTGCATTGCTATTTATCATTAAGCAACTGGTAGAAGGAAAGGAGACCTCTAAAGCTTTATTAATCATAGCCAAATGGAAAATCTCCCACATAAAATGAATAAATCATGGTAATATCACATGCCCCACCATTAGCAATTCGCAGTGTTTTCCTCTAACACAATCAACTATGTCCCTAACAAAATAAAGTATAAATTCTAAAATTCTCTAATCCTTTAAAAACCAATTTTAAATTATCCTGAGCCTGCCTTAAGTGCTCCAGAGTTTCACATTACAATTAATATTTTTCTTCATTTACTAGATCTGTTGTTGTTGCTTTATTGTTTTTAAACCTGAATATTTGTTGAGTTACTGAAGCAAAGTTAACTGAGAACTTTTTGTTTCAGGTTTAAAGTCCGAGGGCCTCTATAGAGTCTCAGGCTTCACTGAGCACATTGAAGATGTGAAAATGGCCTTTGATCGAGGTACACCATTTTTTATTCTTGTACGATTTTAATCTAATTTTTCAGTTCTAGGACTTCTCAGTTCTTTTGGGGTTTATATAGTTACCATGGTAATAAAACTGGCATATAAGCAGAAGTACAGAAAGCAACCTGTCTTTTCTGAGTTCTTAAATTAATCTGTAGTTATTTTCACAAGAAGAAACTATATTTCATAGTTGGAAGGAATAATTAAACAGTAGGTAATGATAGACAGAAGGCTAAGTGCTTGCGGGACTGGATGATTGCTCAATCTAGCAGCAGAGCCTAGACTCCCAGTTCAAGTATGAGCCTGGATAGTACCAGGGGAAAGTTCTTAGTCCTATCCTTAGTAAACTCAGTGCTTTACAATACGATAGTCTATTTATGAGTTTAAGCGCCAGACCTCCAACTGGGAAGTCATTCTGCCTGTAGCCTTGTAGAAAGCACTGCACTACTGTGCACATGATTGCATTTGCACACAGATGAGAGGAGCATTGAGGAGACTGGTTGTACAGCATATTGAAAAACTTATAATTAAAACACTGCCTGATTACCATCCTAGTAGCCCTTTTGAACTCATTTAGCTTATTATGTTGGTTCTGGTTCTGCACATAGTCTTTGCACACAGGACTAATTTTAGGTACGTATGTAAGTGTGTGCAGAGTAGGGCCTTCATCAACAGAAAACACATTTTCAGGAACATTTAAGGAGTTACATAAATATTTTTCTCCTTTCCCATAAACAGTGTTTTCCTTCCTTCTTAATTTTTTCAGGTATTACCTCTGCCATGTTAGGGGACAGGGGCAGACATAGCCCAGTGATCACAAGCCCACAGGGACAAGGCAGGTCCAGATCAAGCCAGAAGTCCACCGGTGGATCAGGGTGCTGGCCAGAAGGGTGCATGGCCATGATGCAGCTGCAGACAGCTACTATGTTGCTCAGGCAGGAACTGGGGGCCCTGGGGGCCCATGGCAGGAGGTTCCAGGGCTCCAGAGGAGCCTGGGCAGGGCCAGCAAGGTCTGTGGGTGGCACATCTTAATGCTTACTGTGCCTGAATACTTTTTTGTTCGGAGATAGTTTGTCCTGCAGACAATTCCTGCTAGGAATTTCCAAAGTGACTGTTTTCATGCTATACCAAAATACCCTTTAAAAAATAATAATAGATTTTAAAATGTGTTGGATGCTGCAGTTGTGAACATATGCATGGACACACATAGGTGAGCCGTGATTTGGGTGAAAGAGATGCACAGACTGCTATCATGGGAAGGTACATTTGCAGGTGCGCCACATGAAGCAGTGGTACTGAAAGGGTCACCAGTCTCCCCAAGTCCCACTCTGCTCCCTGCAGGTGGATCTGAGCTGGCAAACCCTTTTGTTCTGTGTGTTAGTTCTCCTCTAAGTGTACCAACCTAAATGAAACCCAGAAAGAGAACCACAGGTTGAAGAGGAAAGAGTTTGAAGAAAGCAGATCAAAATTCGTGTCTGAGCCTGACCTGAACACTGCTGCAGCTGTAGTTCCCTTGCAAATGCTTCGAACCTTTGGAGCCACTTAAGGTTTACAAACAGGGTATCTTTTGTTATTGCCTATACTCATGGCATAATCTCGTGGCAGTACACACTAGAATTAGACCCACAGCAAGGAACAAAGTGTGATTTACTGGCAAAGAAGGCAGCACCTAGAAACAGGAAGAGCAGGGTCACTAGCAATATCAGATTTCCAAAGGGAAAAAAAGCATGGATAAATATGGAAGCAGAGAAAGCCAAGAACCAAGTTTGCATACAAAGGCTGTGGGAAAACCATTGGGCATAAATTGATAAAAAGCTGCGTCTTCATTTCCTTTTAACAATCTCAGGAGGGAAAAGGCTAAGAAAGGAAAGAGCGTTGCCATGAATAATGCTAAAAGCAGTGGAACAGTGAACAAAACCGTGTTATGAGAATTGCATGACTCCAGTATTGCTGAGACCAGAAGCTGAAAACTTCAAAAACTTTCCAGTTTTGAAAATGTATTCTCCCTGAACTGAGATAGAAAAGCAGAAGAGAGTTGGGGGGTTTTTGCAGGAAGCAATTTAAAGAAAACCAAAATAGATTTTTTGTTCTGACTTGTGGGCTGTGCCACTAGAAGGTGGTTGTCAGCTGGCAGAATGTTGAATTGGCAAGGTGCCCCCAACCTGACAGCTCAGGCTTTGCTTCCCTGTCAGATCTGTTTACAGAGACAGGGACCCCACCTTCTCTTTTGCATCCCAGCCCCACAGGTAGGAACATCACTTTTCTGATGCCCAGTTACCCCTGCTTAGCCCTAGAAGCCAGAGCAGCAGGGAGCGGATATTCCTCCATATTCCAAGGACGTGGAAAATCCCAAATCTCTGTCCCAGGTGACAGAGCTGGGAAAGAAGGGAGCTGAGAGCCAGATGGCAGGTCTCACCTCCAGAAACACCTGGAAGGCTTTTGTTCAAATTTCGTTTTCTGCCCAGAAAGTGAAGTTTGTGGGAGTTTTACAGAACTGTTGTTTCAACATTCACTACAGGAAATTAACTTTTTTTTTGCAAAATTATATTTAAAAAAAAAAAAAGGAAAATTTGTGTCTTAAATATAAAATGGAAAATTCCTGATCAGTTCTGGTTAATAGATAGGTGTTGCAGCAGAAACAGCCATACAACAGGCCACATCACAGACATCTCTGACATCTCTGGAACACACTGCATAGCAGAAGGTAAATGTGTTTTAAAAGAGCCTGGAATAGTTAGCTGTTAAAGTTGAAGCTGAAAGTACGGGTATGAACCAGAGGAGAGAACTCTTTAATCTAATGGATAGTCTTGGCACAATACTAAAGGATGTATATTGGCCAGGAATAAATTTAGTTTGACAATTCAATGAGCAATTTTTTAACCATATGAAAGCAAGGCTCTGAAACAACCTTCTAGTAAGAGCAGGGATAAAAACCTTAACTAGTTTCACAATGGAAGTTGAGGGGTTTACAAGAAGGGTTACATGGCATGGTGCCTGCAGTAGCAGAGCACTGCACTCTGGCATTACAGAGGTCCCTCCCTGCCCATCATTTCTGAGCCAGTCCCCAGGTACTTGGCTAGAATGCCAGTATGCTTTCGCACCTCTGGAAATGCAGTTTTTAATAAATAAGTTTGAAAATAAACAAGCAAGGAGTCCTCCTGTTTTAATGCACAGGACACATCCTTCAAGTAATGCCATCAAGCTTTCTGGTTTCCCAAGCTCTTCGAAGCCACAGGAGCCGGAATACAGTATGATACAGTGATGGGGAGCAGGGGCTGACTGCGCTGTAGGGTACCTCTTCTGCCGATCCCATGCGCAGCTGAAAGGGTGCGATGAAGAGAAGCAAGCCCCCCCACTGACTAATTCTGCTTCGCCAAATGGACACTCACTTGTTGCTTACAAAGAATTACAGCAAGAATAGAAAATCAAAGGCAGGTTTGAAAGTCAACATCTTGGGAAGAGAATGGCATCCCACATAATATTATTTGGGCCAAGTGAAGCTGTGATGGAGGGGTTTAGAACAGGGAGAAGTTGGTCCTCGTCTGATTTAAACTAAGACTCCCTTCCAAAGCCAAAGAAGTGTAAATACTCCTACTGTAAATTAGCATTAGGCTCTCTGAGGCACTAACAATGTTCCATTTTAGTGATTTTTGTAATGAGAAGGAGGGGAATAATGTGGATTTATTTAATCTGGTGAATGTTGGTGCTGTAGAATGACAGTTGCTCTCTGTCAGCTTTGTTGAGCTGTGGCGTTGTGGCATCCAGAAGACCCTCATTGTGCGCTTTATTCACAAAGCTGCCATTGTCACCAGTGCATTCTGTCCCCCCACTTGTTTGTATGACTGGCTGGTACAATACACTTGCTAAAAATATTATGCTGTTAAATATTACATGAGTACTTAGAGGCATCCTGACTCATATTCACTCTTTCACCAGTGTAGGAGAAAACCTGTCAAATGCCAGATCCAAGAAAAAAAAACAAAGCAGCACGTTAGTATGGCAAAGGTTGTGCAATAAAAACAAAGCATTAAGAAAAAATGAACTTAAGTAGAAAAGTAATTCAGTGTTCAGAGGGCATAGCTGAGGCTTTAAGAATGTAATACTTACTCCATTTCATTCTCTAATAAACTATTGAGATATTTCTATGGCACCCAAAGTCAGCTGAAACCTTTAAAGAACAGAATAAAGATTTTCTTTGTCTCGAGATATTCAAACTACAACATAATGCAACAAAATATGTTGAGAGTCGAAGTAACAAGGAAAGAGAAATGATGGGGTTTGAGTAGGATTAGGTTTGTAAAGCTGAAACTAACTATATGTTTGTAATCCAAATTTTTTTTAAAAAAAAGATTGTATTAACATATAGCCACTGCAGTGGTACTGAGAATACTAATTACAGTCTGAGGAAAGTTACTGCATTGAAGAGTGAAAAAAATGATTGTGGTAATGTAGAAGATACCATACAAAATAGGCATAGTTCATACAGTATGCTACTGCAGAGGATCCTCTGAAATTTGTGTCATGACTTTACCGGCAATTAATTAACTTTTCTTTCTTAGTGCTCTGAATTTTAAGTGTGTTTAAATAAAAATACAAATCCAGGAATTCGGTGAGGATAAGAAACAAGTGCAGCCTGCCAAGGGCCTTCAATTGCTGAAACTGAAAGCAAAAAAAAAAAAAAAAAAAATCCAAAATCTACCAAAGAAAAATAAAAATCTACCTCCCCCTACATACTCACTGCACAAATGTGTAGGTATACTGTAACAGATGTATTCTTATGCTCACTTTAAAAAAAATCTTCACTGCATTTGCAATGGGTGTGATTTGTCTCTGAAGTGAAGAGGAAAAATCTTTGACTTGGGAACTAATGTATTTTTCCTACAGTAAGAGAATATGTAAATAAAGAGGTACGTTTGAAGTACATTGTAGTTTGAAGTACCTGTAGCTGAAGTGGCTCTTCACGGAAGCTTGCTGGGCTGCTTTTTAAAAGCACTAAATAAATAACACTTCCATTTAGTGTACTGGTGACCTGGCTAATAGATGCAACCTTCTGCTTTGCTGTATCTGTTCTGATGCAGCTGCTGGCTCCTTGGAGGTAGCTGTTTTCAGTGAGGCATTTTGAGTGCTCGGTGTCCATCAATTAAATAGAGCTCTCCACACAAAGCTTTACAAGACTAATGCTACCGTGCCTGGAATGTGTGGATTAAACAAAAGATTGGGGCAGTGTAAACATCCTCCTAGGGCTTATTGATGCTGTATTAAATTAAATGCTGATGGATGTATTCAGACTGCTCAGCTGCATCAAGAAAGGCTGCTTGTTTTAAACACTTAAGCATATAATCTCCTCTTGATGAGAACATGTAGTGCTATTAGTCTTAATGAGAATTATGTGCATACATTGGACAGGACGTATCCCTTCAAGATTAATGCCAAAGGTTTGTATAAAACGTCTACAATCAATATAAACTCTTTTAGTCTGCTGTGAAAGCCTTTATCACCATCTTAGATGCCATGTACCAAGCACACCCACTCATCTGTCTGTATCAGGGCATCTCTACAAGCACTAGTTACTGCGAGACAAGGAAGGCAATGGCTTTACAGCCTGTCAGCGCCTCGGTGGTAACAGCCCAAGCTTGTGCTTGCACCTCCTGGCAGATACAAGCAAACCGCTCTCTGTTGTTCAAGCAACCATAACCTCACATCACCCCACTCACCATATGGTCTCAATCTTCACCACCTCCTGCAAAAGAAGCATTGTTACCGTTATCCTCACTTGAAAGGTGGTGAGTAAGGACTACAGGGTGTAACTGATCTCAAAGAAGCCTGAGGTGAAGCTGGGGGTTAAATCCAGGCAGCCTCAGCCCTTGCTTGACCATTGTCCTACCCCATCTTTCTACTGGAAGACTGGAGAAGCAGAATTTGTCGGTCTGGAGAAAAATGTGAGTATGAGGGCACTGGGTAGTACAGAAGAGAGGTAGTCATTTGAACTTGAAGAATAACAGTGATCCAGCCTCTCTGCTAGCTCTTGTAATTTCACTCATTGCAAGCCATGCATTAGTCAAGGGCTTAGCAGCAACACTTGCTCATGTGATTCAAAGTGCTCTGTAATGGAGTTCTGACTAACTGGGTTGTAGTATGTGGCAAACAAAATGTATGTCATTTCAGTTGCATAATTAATCTATTTAGCTGTTCATCCATTATAAGTATCCATATTCATTTAACAAATTGCGATCCACATTTCGGAATAAATTGTATAGCTAAATGCCATAGCATGTCGATTTAAATTCAAATCTTTGCTATAAATAAGTCAGTCAAATAATAAGACATTAGAGGACATCCAGAAAATAAGGCAGCTTTGTTACTAGCTAATCAGTATAGATAAATTGGTGCAGAACTTACAAGATTTGGATGTTTACTCTGATTTTTCCTACTGGTCCAAGGTTCATTGGAAATTGATGTTATTTCTCTGTGCCTCTGTTTCCCCAAATGAAAATAAAAAGAATCATTCATACTCCTACACATTGATCTGCAGATACAAAATACAACATCAGAACAAGTAATTAATAGCTTATTTTCAGTGAAGAAATGAGCCAAATTCAATAAATATATTATTAACATGATTTTTCATCCAATGTCAAAACATTATGTGTGAGATGGTACACTGCAGATATTGTCGATGTAATCACCAGCCCCACCAAAGGATGCAAGCAAATAAATTGTTTACTAAAAGGTAAAGAAACTACTATTTCTTATTCATACACTGTAAAGTTGGTAGCAATGTGTTCTCATTTAAGCCTTCCAAATGCTTTCAGGTTGTTTTTTCTTGTCAGGTTGGACACAATAAATCTGAATTAGAAGCCTAGCCTTGCTTCAGTCAAAATTAAGCTGGTTTCAAAAGATTTCTTCCTCTTCTTCTAGATGGTGATAAGGCTGATATTTCTGCCAGTATTTATCCAGACATAAACATCATTGCTGGAGCACTGAAGCTATACTTCAGAGACTTACCAATTCCTGTGATCACCTACGACACCTATTCCAAGTTCATAGAAGCAGCCAGTAAGTATTGCATAATAATTTGTACTGATCTTTAATTACATTTCCCATCCATAAAACTGTCCATGTTAGAGAAAAGGAAAAGACAGACAACAAATTGGAAGCAAGGGCATTGTTCTGTTCGTTACTTCTCTGCCATGTCCTGTCCCATGAAACTTTTGCCTGATTGTTAATCAGATGGGACATCACACAGGTTAAAAAAAATAAAAGTAAAGGTAGGATATCAAAATAACTGACCAGTTTCAGAAAGTGTGGTTTCAGTGTCAGTCAACAAAGCTACGGCATGCCCTGGGATGGGGCTTTGAATGGAATTGGTAGCTCTTTTCTTGTAAACAACCCAAATTCTGTGCTAAGAGGCAGAATGTCCAATGGCATTGCAAGGACTGCATCAGGCACTGGGAAGATCCCCGTGCTGGTGTCATGGCCGCAGCACTGGCTGCCAGGTGCATGCAAGACTGGGGGATCAGTGAGGAGTCAGGGTTGAGTGGAAATGTGAGCCTTGAGGGTGTGTCCCATTTTCCCCATCTCCCATATCCTGGCCTCCTCTGGCAACAAGGACGAGTCTGCACTGCAGACAAGCTCATCCCCTCCTTCAGTCAGTGAGGGATCAGAGCAATGAGACACCCCACAAAGCACATCTGCCCCAAAATTCAGGTGCATCCACTGTTCATTAAGTCCTGCAGTATCTAACCCGTGCCCAGATGGGAGGCACGTGCAGTTACCCCCTGCCCAAAGCTGGCAGGTTGTGGGTGCACGCTGTCAGGGAGGGAGGAGGACGGCAGCGTTCATTGCCCTAATGTTGGCAGAGAGAGATGAGATTTGCCTCAAATTCTGCTCTCCAGGGCACAGCCTCCCATGTAGCGATAGTCCCTAACGAAAACTCACCAGATGAAGTGCATCAAAATCAAATTATTAACAAACATGTCAAAGACCTGAGGTATCTAAGAAGTAGCATGCTTTCTCCTTTAAAAAGTATCCTTAGCATTTTTGGAATGGCACCCAGTATATTGATAAGCAGCAAGAGGAGTGGTCTGTGTGAATCTGCTGCCTTCCCTTCCCCTTTGGCTCACTCCCTCTTGCACTCCCCATGCAACCACACATACCTCTCTCCTGCACTCTCTTACTCCTCCTTGGCAGAGAAATTATTCTTGCTCATTACTTGTCCTGTAAAGAACATGCCCAGAGGAAGCAGTTCCTATCATGTCAATATACCAATGTCTTAAAAGCAGGATGGAGAGATTCTTAATCTTCTAAAATTTTGGGCTCCTGGTGCCATTTGTATGAAAAGTTGTGCAGCAAATACAACTCTGGCTCAGTTCACAGCTTAGGAATCTATACTTCTCATGTAAAATACATGTAAATCCTGCTCAGATTTTGACAGATTGCCAAACAGTCTTAGATGAGCACTGATGCTCTCCAATCACTGATACCTACATATTTAAATACGTTCTGAAATCTTTATGTAATTCCATGCCACTTCTAGCTAAACTTACATATTCAAGCATAGTCTCTAAAAGCATATATCCACGCTCCCATCTAGTTTTGAAGGCTAGTGGAAGTAATCTTACGTAACATTTTAAAGAGTTAGTTCTTGGCAGTGTTACAAAGCATTTAACAAAGCTCAGATACTGTACCTGTGCAGGCCTGTAGGTAGAGCTACAGACCACGGAGACAACTATTGGGTGCCCTTTGCTGCTGATTTCTTTGTGAAGCCTTTTTTTTTCTTTTTTTTTTTTTTTTCTGAGGATGCAGAAGTTGCTGCTAAGCTCCGTGTTTATGAGTTTAATATTTATCCCTATGAGCACAGTCAATGGCTTGTAAATGACTCCATAATATTAAGTTAGCTTCCTGAATTATTGCTGTTTACAAATGGAAAGCCCTATTAACATTAATCCTGTTTGGTGTTTTTACAGAAATCTCCAATCCTGATGAACGACTAGAAGCAATACATGAAGTGTTGATGTTACTCCCTGCTGCTCACTACGAGACACTTAGATACCTAATGATTCATCTCAAAAAGTGAGTTAATTGGCATGCAGGATAATTCTTGAAGAGCTTAACAATCTTCTGCTTTGAAAAAGAGATACTACAGAAAGTACCAATAAAGCTTCCATTAGGGTACTGCCACTAAAATAATAATGTCACAAATAAGCAGACAAGCTATGTTTGTATAACTGCATATAACAGATATAGCATAGCTGCCTTTGCTGGCAGATCATTGCAAACCTTTGAAGAATTAATTGAGATTTGCCACGCTTTCTCTGACGCAGACAGTATCTGAAAAATACTGGAGTGGTAGGTACTTCAGAGATGTGCTAGATGTGCGGCCGTAAGTCATGCACATCTTGATCATGCTGCGCTTCTGCCTCCCCTTACCTCCTGATTTGTCATCTTGAACCATAACCCTAAAAGGAAAGAGCTGTCTCTTATGACTTGTTTGCTCACGTAACAGTTAAGCCAAGAATCAAGCAGGGCCTATTTTTATACAACTAGTAAAAGTCATACAGGGCCTTACCAGTTATCTCTGTTTTGGTTTGAAACACACTTTGCCTCATTTGCTTTCCAAAGCTTCTTTAGGCATACATAAGGCTTCATAGGGCATACAACATTTTCAAAAGTGCTTAAATTTCATTTTTTAAAGTGACTTGGGACAGTACTTCCAAGTTTTCAGCTAGGTACCTATGAGATTTATGAAGTGCTCCAAAGAGGATGCCTCACGTTCACTAATATGAAGCAAAACTTTTTCAAAACCATGCTAACTCCACTTTGCTACTTCGAGTATATACATGCCTCAGGAAGTCTTCTTTGCTTTTAAAAACTGAAGCTGAGTGAAGACTGGAACCATCATCTCAAAGCAGACCTTCATTTAAGGATATATTGCCCAAGATGTCCCTTGTCTCTGGTTAAAGTTTATGGTGCTACTTGGAAACAACAGAAGAGGGGATAAGGGAGGAATAAAACTACTCAGTTTTATACAGTAAATCCTTGATCTTTTCTTGGTTGTCCTACTACTTGCAATACAGGTGCAAATTTGGAGTATTTTCTGGGTTTGATCTGCACTTTCTGCACTATTAATGCAAACCTAAAAAGAAAAAAGACCTCAGCTCACATAAAATTGCATCAGAGAGCTTGTTTGAAGTGCATTTCATGCTCAATCAGGTTCTCATTATGCAGAGACTTCTCCTCATTTTGAATCCGGCTCAGGGCATTACAAGGGAGCAGGTTTTTTCCTTTTGCTGAGACATTATCTGGGTATGCAGGAGCTTCTGCAGACTGCAGAAAAGAGAGGTGCAAATATCCACCCTTGTCAGCACATATGCATGGACAACTCAGGATGAACCGTGTTGGCTTTTAAGAAGGCCAGTGGAGGCTGCAGACAAGCAACTAGCATACAGAATCAGTACTTTCATGTCCTGGCAGCGAATTTTTAATAGACAAGTATTGACTTGCCTGCCTTCCTTTGTACAGGCTTTGGTTCAGCTGTTGAGCTGAACTACTGATGAGACAAAAATAGTCCAAACAGCTGATTAAGCTTTCTGTCTCAAGTCACGCAATGAATTTCCTCCCCTTTCCCAAATCGTGACTTTTCAATGTCTGCACAGAAGCCGAGCGCATGTCAGTTCCTATGGAGAATCTGTTGGAGAGATCTGAATGTGAAAGAGGGAAGGATCCTTTAAGTTCAGACTATGCTGTTCTGTAGATTAAACACAGAATCCCAACTCCAGCCCCACAGGGCTCTTCCTGCACAGAGGAAACATGCACTGCTGTCGAGGAGGCTGTGTAAAGACTGCAGGATCACAGCGTTTACACCAGTGAGTGCCATTTCTCAACAGGAAAGAAGCTGCACTGAGTTGTTAAAAATCATAGGAAAATCCAGCAGAGAACAATGTCAGCAATGAAGAATGAGTGTGTTCGTCAGCTAATGAAGTATTTTCTTGAGTTATCTTCCTTTTTGCTCAAAACTGGAGGAAACACAATACCACAAGCAGTACTCCCTGTGGTGAAATACATACAACTCCATCCATGCTGCCGTTACAGTGAAGCTGTGAATCTTCTCTGTGTTCACCCCAGACCATGGAGCAAGCCCCACACTCTTGCACAGAGGTGCTAGTAAGGTGTATGTGGCATTGCGTAGCTGCGCTGCATACATCCCCAGATGGAAAAGCAGTGTTACACACACACTTGCGTAGAGGTAGCTTGGGCTGGGCAGCCTTGGCTTGTCTTTTCTCCTTGCAAAGCACAGCTGATGTATCTGTGCTAGAAGATGAGGATGTAGCTGTGAGTAGGGGCACTAACGAACTTCTCTCCTGAAAGCAGAGGAACTGTTTTTTCTGTGACCATGACACTCTGCAGAGAGCCAGTAGTAGAAGCAAAACATAGTCACGTAAGGACCTCGCAAATAACAGGAGACCAGACTACCGCTGGTTGCAGCCTCTTTGTGCCCCCTCAATGGCATGAGTGAATCCACTGCTGCCCAGCAGAGAATTGCCATGGCCGGGCTGGTCTCACCTCTTGCCAGGAGAGCTGGTTTCAAAGCCAGATGTGCTCCACTCTGGCAAAGCAGTGGTGTGGAGGAGCTGTGAAACTTCCCCCTTGCTGTACTTCGAAACAGCAAGTGTCAGGTCCATGAGGGATCATGGCTGAACAAGGGACCACGGCTGTCTCTACACCGCAGTGCAAGAGCACCCAGGACCAAACTGAAATGCCAAAGGCTTGCTGGGATAACACTGAAGTGCTCCAGTTCTGCTACCTGGAGGAAAACCTTGAGCACACCTTGCACTTTCCAACAGGCCTGAATGATTTTCCAGTCAGGGCTGACTTCTCTTGCAGCTTGGCCCATCCTTGATGTTCTTTGTTTGCTCCAGCCGTACATAATCTACCTATTCTTGCATTTACATTACATGACCCATGGCAGGGAACAAAACAGCCGAGGTTCCTTCCTAGAAGTGCCTCTGTTCTCTTGTCAAGGATAGACGGCATTTGTAGCAGCCTGGCTTTAAACAGCCACCTCCCCAGGCTGCCCCAGGATTCAGCCTGCTCCTGAAGTAGAACAAGTAGGGCACGAAAAGTATGAAGGGATGGGTTCCCCCAGCCTGAAAGCATGTCTGGCACCATGGCAGTCCTTGGTAAACAAAGGAAAATCTAGGTTCGTATTCAGGAACCTCACCCACACCTCAGGTGTGATGCACACCGAGCCCCATGTGCCAGAGAACTGCAGTTACTGTAGCGTGGGGGACTGCTCCATGCATCATCGTTTAAATCATGATTATGCTTTTCAAAAAAAGCAATTGCCGCTAATTCTTCTACCCTAATGGAAAGCCACATGAAAAAAAAACACTTAAGAGTCGCATGGGGAGTGTTTAAAGGCACTGGAAATCACAGCCTCACCATAGCTGCACTGAATGAAAGTAAAAATTGTTACTGAAAAATGTCATTATCAATGCTTAATGTGAAGCAGGACTAAAGATTAGGATGCATATATTCATTTCTTCTGGGAAGTAAACAGCTACTTACTTTTTTTCTTTACTTTTTTTTAATTTTTTTTCCTTTCTTCTTCTACTTTAGGGTTACCTTGCATGAAAAGGAGAATTTTATGAATGCTGAAAACCTGGGAATAGTGTTTGGGCCTACTTTAATGAGACCTCCAGAGGACAGTACCCTTGCTACACTGAATGACATGCGGTACCAGAAATTAATTGTGCAGATTTTAATAGAAAATGAAGATGTTCTCTTTTAGACAGAGGGGCATCTCTTCAAAGCCATTTGTTTTAAAATAATTAGTTTGAAGGAAAACCAACATTTCTTTAATTTTTTTTAAACATAAAGGAAAGTTCCTTGACTGCACTTCAATTTCTGCAAAGTTGCAGATGGATGCCAAAATGTTTAGGGAAAGCCTGTGTCTCATAGACATATGCCTCTTTGTAGAAGGGAATGAGAAGGTCAGAAAAAATCCTCTTACCTTGTATCTTTTGCCTTGCTCAGATGTATATTTGTTTTGAGAACAAATTGTTGCAAACAATTTTATTGTTAACTTATTAAGAAACACAAAACGTATTTTAATATGGCTAGAGAAGCAAAAAGGTACTTAATCAGTGTTACCTGTATACACCTATACATTTCCCTCTCCATGAGACATAATTATATATGTCAATTGTGAAACAGAACCTATATTGTAAAGATATTTTTACTTTACCTAGCTGAAAGAATGGCATTTTATTTTAGCAAAATATAAATCAGTGCGGTGCATTGATTATTTTCCACGTAATTCTTTCCTGCATTTTTGCTATGATATATTGAAAACAATTACCACTAATGCAGCATTATCCTGACATACCTCTTTCATGGCAAGCGTTCTAAAGGAGAATTATTTTCTTGTGTGTATTCCAGCTTTCCTTAGTTTCCTTGCATTTAAGCACTAGCATCCTAAGATTGTACACTTTTACCCATTTCCTATTTCCCAAAACATATAGTATTTTCTCTCAGTTTGTTTGTTTTTTACTCCCATGTAAAATATGGTATTGAGAATTTTTCAGAAGTCCTGGAGGTAGTATCAGTTTCACATGCCAGATTTTTCTTGGATTACAGTAATATGTAAGTTAAGTGATGCTGGGACACTGGATATTTTCTGGCCTTGTTGAAAAGTCAGCACTTTTTTGGGTTAATGATGAAGGATTTGGTTTTTCTGTAAAAATCAAGTTATGTTTTGTCATGTTTCTGTATTTATAAATGTACAGTAAATCTGCTAAAAATGTAGGTATTTATCTTGAATGTGTTTCCTGATGGTTTGTTAAAAAAAAAAAAAAAAAAAAAGAATGTGTAGGAAATGTGGGAGTTGGTAAATTTAATTATTACAAATTTTTAATATTTTTCTCCCCTCACAAACATTGACCTACAGAGTTCATAGTCTAACTGAAACTTATTCCTAATGTTAAAAACTGTTTCTCCGCATGAGATGTTTCTGCAAGCATAGAAAATCAACATACTTTACTACCAAACTCAATTTTCAATACAAAAAAAATTCTAATAATCCCTCAACTTGATCGTTTATATCATATGCTTGGTAACTCAGTGATGCGGTTTCCTGAATTATTTCAGGGAGCACATGTTTCTATTCAAATTGAAAAATGTGTGTAACTATGATAATGAAGGGAGGTATGACTGTAAATTTGTCATCTTCTAGAGAAATAACTAAGGGCTAGATAGATTAACCCAGATTGCAGAGCAAATGCTAAATAGTCTGAGTTCCCAATACTTCCATAGATCCTCCTGCCTTGTACAGGACTATTTGTTGTAGGTTACGTACTACTTAATACTGTCACAAAAATGATCTGGAAATTGTTTTATTTTGTGAAGTGAAATATGCTTTGTAATTTATGATAGTGTAAATGGAAGAAAAAATCCCATTAAATGTGTTAAAGAGTTCTGGTGTCTGTCACTGACCACGTGGCAAGCTGCCAAATGAAAATCAATCGCTAATTACCATCCTGACATTGCTGGAAACTTTCCTACTTGGAAAACTTTGAACAGTTTTACTGAATGTCAGCAGTTTCAGACTGGCACTGGGATGCTTGTACTACCACAGCCAAGCCTATGCACACATTTATTTTCTGCGACCACTCTGAACCACCTCTGTGTAAAACTTCAAGCAAGCAACAAATCACAGTATCAGTCCAATCAATATCCAAGAATCGCTGCCATCAGAGCACTCTTCCATTCCTTTGAACACAGACATTTGACTAACAATGATTTATTTTATTTTTTCTGGTCAGTTCAGTAATAAGTTGGTTGGTTTTTTTAAAGGCAGGAACAGTATTTCAGTACCATTTTTTTTATTATTATTTTTTTAGGAAGACAATCAAACCTTTCTGCTTCTGCTTCTCCCTTTCACTCTACCATAAGCATACTGGTAGCTTGGACATGCCTCGCCGTCTGGGGTCTTCAACACATGTCCCATCCGAAGGATTTGATGATAGTACAAAGCAGTGCATTTAGAAATACCCTAATTAATATCTCCAAAGATCCAAATGTAGTATCTTTGGAGAGCAGAACTTTCTAATCTGTTGGACCGAAGGAAAAGTATGATTCTGCAGTTTAAAACACAAATATTTAATCAACTGTTCATGTTCGTCTTAGCTGATTAACTGATGTCCAGCATCCTCAGGGGCATACTGAGCACAGAGGTAGCAGGACCCTGCCCCCTCCATACATTAGTGCCACCTTGTGCTGCGCACGCTTGTCTCTCAGGTCATACTTATGTGGCCATCGCCACTGCATCTGGGGCTAAGCAGCACCTCTGAGACCCCATCATCTTTGTTCCAGGTTCACCATTCAAGGAAACTTTCCTTGAAAGTCAAGTCAGCCTTTCCTCTGACTGCTAGAACAGAAGAAAAAGCACATTTATCTTTAATGGAAGCCTATACTCCGGTACGCAGGAAAAAAATAGGTCTGACTGGATGACACCAAATCCCTCCCTTTGCTTCAAAGCGTTCAGCCAGAGTTTGATGACTTACCTCACATGAGGCACTGCTAGAGAATAGGAAGTCATCTGAAAGGTGCCACAGGAGGCTGGGTTTGAACCGATGGAACTTCCCTGCTAGGTCATTTCATGTCTGGCAGAACACAGCTCTGCCTGCCTGGGGGACACCGGTGGCTGCCTGCATTGCAGCCTGTCTGCAGCTGTGCAGCAGGAACCACGTTCCGCTCCCGCCCCTGGAGAAGGCCTTTGGTGGGGTGCTGCGGGCACCCACCGTGACTCCCATCCGCCACCCAGCTAGCCCCGTCTTCTGGTGTGATGGGTCCGACTCTGCACCCTCTCAAAGCCGGTCCTTGGAGCTGCCGTGCTGAGACAACTTGCCTCCCATAAAGCAGATGTGCCATAGCCACAATTAGTAAAACATTATTACATTAAGTTAACGGTTGGTAAGGCACTAACTTTCCGAAGGGCTGTGGAACAGCTGCAACCTCTGTCTTTGCTGTCAGATTTAAATATCCTGAGCCTGCCGGGGCAACTGAGCGAAGGCATCATTTCCCGCGAACACCACGCGGTTGGCGAGGCAGCATGTGCTGTGTCGGCCTCCCAGGGACGTGCGTACTGGAAAGACAGCTGGCCAGCAGGACCAAAAGGGGAACTGTCGAAGGGTTTCCTCAACTAGAACACCAATCTGGGGCTCCTCTACACAGAGACCAGTTGTTGTGAAACTTAAATGATATCTCTCCTGCTGTCAAATACTATTGGAATCCAAGAAAGGATGTAGAAGTTACAGAGGAAGGAGAAGAATTTGGAAGGAAAAAAAAAAAAAAAGATAGAGAAACAAAGAGCGCAAGTGCAGATATTGCATCCTTGGGAAAACTTTTTTTAAAATGAAGTTACAAAGGAGTCAGAGCTCTGCTCTCAACCCGCTGCTCTGTGAGCTGATGTCAGTTTAAGCTACAGAACAGGTCTAACAGAGCACAAACCTGGGTGAATTGGTACCACGTCTATTTGATTTCTAAGCAAGAGGTAAGACTACACTTTCCTATACATTAACAGTCTCAAAGCTCACACGGCATTTGAGCTTAATGAAGGAGACAGGGCTGCAGGGGCACTTGGCCTAAGAGTCTGGACAAGAACGGATCTGGTTTGGGATCTCTTCTGAAACAAGGTGCTTGAAAGAGCTGAGCTGTGCGTTACTGTCAAATTTAGGAGGGAGGAGGGACGGTGGGTGTAGTATTGGGCACAATCCTGGTCTTAGACCTCAGAGAGGTGCCCAGAGTGCCTGGGGTGATAAACAGCTGGGCTAAAGGAAGGCTTAAAGTCACACTGCAAGGAGGTGAAAGCGAAGGTAGGCACTGACAGCAGTCTGCAGAGCCCACGGAGCAACTGAGTCTTTCATGGTACGTTCAAACACTGCACAGTGCAGCCCTGTACAAATGACACGCTGTGAGATGATGGAACCGTTTGCACAGGGCCCTGCCTGGACTCGCAGGTGCAGAGGGAGAGTGATATGCAGAATCGAACTCTACAACTCGAGGAGAGTTACAAAAAGGTATGTTTATTGCAGCGCCGGGTGCAAGGGGGATCGCTCCTCCTAACTTACACACCGTTTCAAGAAGCAGTCCGATATTTATTATACAAAGTCATGCATATACATCAGGTTTCCGAACATTCCGAATCTGCTCCCTCTGGTGCCTCTTCAAGAGGTACTTTTCATCTTCTTGGGCAGTTACCTGAAGTTCTTGTTTATTTCTGCATACATTAGCAGTCTTTGTTATTTAGTTTCTGTTATCTTAAAACATCTGCTATGTTTTAACATAAGTTTTTAACGATTAGCCCTTCCTTATTGTCCACTCTAAACACGTCAAGCTGGTAGCTGCCCACTGGGCTGGTTTTAATCTCTACCAGCACGCTCCCTGCACAGGGGATCCACCTTCTTTGGGGTGGGGGCCATTTCATTAGGAAAGTCGCTGATCTGTTACTACCACAATTATTTTACCCTAGTTTGTTTTCTTTGAGCAGTTAGCACGTCCTTGTCAGAAGGCTCCTTATTTACATTCTTGTTGAGCTCATCTACGTTGTATGGTCCCTTCTGGAAGTACTGAGTGCTAAGCTCATGCCCTTCCTTCTTTCTGTTATCGTTAATAACGATATTATTGTTTGTTAATGTTTCTGTTTTCTATGCAGTTTCTGTCTGCAGCAGAGTTTTAGGGTTTTTTCACTCTATCAAGTGCGCTCTCCTAACCCAGCCAGGCTGCTGCTCTCTCCCCCTCCCTCCCACCTGGAGATGGAAGCAGCCAACAGCCTCTTGTGCTCTACCTCCAGCTGCTGCCGGCATCACACTCCCAGACACAGCAGAGAGCGGAAAAGCAGCCAGCTCCCCTGGCCCTGCTAACAGCTGGGTAGGTGCTGCCCTGCTGCCTGAGAAGAAGCCAGAGAGGGTAGAAAAGGGGCTGGGGCTGGAGGAAGGGTCCTTCTCCAGCTGTTCAAGCTCCCCAAAGTGGCAGCAGCTGGAGAGGTTACATTTTCCCTCGATGTGGCACTTTCCCCAGACCTTGCTCAAAGGGCACAAGCCACGAGAGCCTATCCAGCCACCTTCTTGTTTCTGTATTGACAAGTAGAGTCAAGGTCTGCAGAAAAGAAGGAAGAAGATTTGGGTGCCAGCAGACCCCCCTGCCAATAACCAGGAACCGATGAAAGCTCTGAGTAGGAAGGTAATTCACAAAGGCTTAACGCAAGGAGAAGAATGCCATCTAACTGGATCTTCAAAGCAGAATTATATTGTCATATCCCCTACAGCTATCTAAAGGGAATGAAGGGACTATGGGGCTCATGGAGATAAGAGTGAGAGCGTCAACACATTTTACGTTCTTTAGCTGTAGAGATTAATTCCTTGATTAAAGATCGTGGTTAAGATTCAGAAATCTGAACCCTAGGGGACTACAATTATTGCTGAATGCTCTAGGGCTTGCCGATTTAGGACATCGGTGGATCTTACGTGGGGGCCATACTTTACATTCCCTTTCTCTGAAGGCATGGTATTCTGGATATAATCGTGCTGGTGCTACAGCTAGAGCCAGGACTGGGAGTTCGGAGCCTGAAGGACCTGGATTATTGCAGCATGCTGCAAGGACTGCCGTTGGGAGGAAAGCTTGTGTCAGTTGAAGCCAGAGCTTTATAGGCTACAATATACAGGAGCGGCCGGTTATAAGTAGAGAAACTGTCAGGGTTCAGCTTACAGTAGAGTTGGGGGTGGCAGGAACCAAGCTCACCACTGGGAGCTGCCCTCATTGCAGGGCCTGACAAGGTGGGGGTCAAATTGTTCTCTCTTTTCTTTTAAGTATGAGCCATTTGCTACTGCTGAGATGAAGGTTAGAGTGAAGAGTAGGGTTTGGAACTTCAGGTCTTGAAGAACATAAATTGCTGCTGGCAGTATTTGAAGATACATTATTTTCTGTTCCACTATAGGGCAGGTATGGGTGTGACCAACATGCATGAAGATCCATATTAGTTCCCACATTCTGCTGCCCAAGAACGTGAGAGGACCAGAGTCCACAGGTATTCGTAACAAGGTAACAGGGTTAGGCTAAGAACCCAAATATTGACAAACCAGTATTGTTACTGCATGCGGCACAGCCCTCCGTATTAGGAACAGGCTGATGTCAGTAAGGGGCAGGTACTTCTGGTGGGCTTTTTGTTGTTGAAGACATGAGCCTTACAGTTATAATTAAGGTAGGAA
Source organism: Falco naumanni (assembly GCF_017639655.2). Taxonomy (NCBI): domain Eukaryota; kingdom Metazoa; phylum Chordata; class Aves; order Falconiformes; family Falconidae; genus Falco; species Falco naumanni. The sequence goes on along the minus strand of NC_054057.1, from coordinate 10,659,396 downwards.
TTACGAGACAGACTTTGGAAATCTAAAGCCTAAAGAACGGAGTTATTCCTGAAGTTGCAAAAACTGCAGTGTGCTGGTATCAGTATCATCAACTCCATCTTGCTATTCAGTGTGTAGGTGCTGTGGTTGGGAGTATGGAGACTGGACGAACTGATTTTCTTGCAAGGCCTGTATAGAGCTAGGAAGGGTACTGGTGTCAACAGTCACAAATATCTGTCATCTTCTGTTCTGCGATAGGAAGAGGACCTTTTTTTTCTAGAGGCACTGAATCAAAAACTGTCATTTCGCACCTGTAACAATGCAAAGGCAGCGTTGCAGCCCATCAAAATGGTGTTTTCATATTCCAAGGCTGAGATAGTGCAGTGCATGTCCTAGACTGTTAGACGAGGAGTGGTTGTGTACCGAAGCGTTTGAGGGTGCAAAACATGTTGCAATAAAGCTGGAGGACTATGGAGGGGGACAAACCGGTGTACTTTTATCCGTTCTGCCTAAGAGGAATAATCCTTCGCTCTTGCTGCCTCGAAAAGTATCCCTGACCAGCAGGTATTCGCTGACATAGGCCAAAATCGTGCCAGGGATTCACCACTAACAACCTGGGGGGCCAACCCACCAGGCAGAGGGTTCAGACTCCCTCCCCAGCTCCGTTTTGTTTGGCAGCACACACACAGCCTGGATGTGGATGCTGCAGTCCCACAGCCGTAAGCAGCAGCCTGGTGTCCACAGGGAAAATATTCCTCCCCTTTATAAAACGGTTGGAGTCCTTCCTGTGGTTACGGTACAGGCTAAGGTTTGAGGTGCTGCTAGCGCTCAGAAATCTAAAGGCAGGAGAACTGAAGTTACTGCTGGCTTCTTCTGGGTAGACAGCTTGATGCGGATAGGAGCCAATTCTTCATGTGGTCTTTTCCCGTACGCAAAGGGTCTCTTAGTTTTAATTAAGGTGACATTTAGGCTTTGAGATCTAGGAGTTGCAAGAATGGATTTTAATGCTGAATGCTAAAATGCCCACTTGTGCCAGAGGGTATCACTGTTGCAATTTTCTTTCTAAGGTTGTATTCCAGGTCAGGGTTAGAGTTTAAGAATTGAAAGAATCAAACGTGCTGTTGAATACCGCTGGGAATATGGACCTAAGAAGAGCTCTGCTCTTTACAGGTGCTAGTGCCATATGTTCTTTTCTACAGTAGGCTCAAACGTGTCCTTCGCCTTAAGGTTAGCATTTGAGAACCCCAAGTTTTGAAAGTCCAGTGTATTTGCTGGATGATCTGGGCCTTCAGCGTAAATAAAAGGTCTGATAACAATATTCACTAGTGCCCTTCATGCTTCTGAGGACATCTTTGGGTCCCCTTCGTATAATTACAACTGCATTTAGTATCGGGGTTAAAGTTGCTGTTACGTTTTGGAAATCGAAAGGTTCCAAGAGAGCAGCTGGGCACTGCGTCGTCTGTGGTGTAGGGGAGGCGGATGCCTGCAGTGGATGGTGCCTCTCCTCTCCTGTGGGTAGAGATGCATCCCCTCGACACCATTAGGTGAGGGTGTGGTTTGGTAATCTAAGGTCTCCAGAGCCCAGTTTCAACTTGAACGCAGTAGGGTCTGCAAAGTTTGGAAAAAGGACAGTGAGAAGTGCAACAAACGCCTTTTTTTTTTTTTCTCTTTCTTTGTTTTCACTGCAAGAACAGTTTACGTGTCGTAAGTACAACTAGTTTGAGAGCTGACATTAAAGTTACTCTTTGGGAATCGAAATCTTCCGAATACCAGCGTGTTTCTGAATTTTGGGGAGCCTGCAGAATTATGAAGAGACCTGATGTCAATATGGTCCAACCCTACACAAAAGGAGCATGTTACAATGTAGGAGAAAAAGTCCTGCGGTTTTATTTTGCAGCGTACTGGGCATCTGCTAGAATCCTGCACGTTCACCCTTGCTGGGACTACAAAACCCCACTGATTTTTATCCGATCCTGCAAAGACAGGACAGAATTTAACTGCAACAGTCTTATTAAATGAATATAGGATCTAACTTGCATGCATTGAAAGAGTCAATGGGTTACTTTACTTCCCTTGTTATATCAACACTGTAAATGTACGCATACCGAAGGAACAAGGACTGTTGCGTAAGAAACATGCAGAACACACATTTTCACTGTCAGAGTTGTTTCCATATAAACACTAACTTTACCGACAGTCTTGTGGAACAGTGTGTTGCGACTGATTCGTAGCCGTGACTTTCAAACGCACGGCAGGTTTTACTGTCCTCCCGCGCCACCACACATGCATGCAGGCAGCACCCTCCCAGTCGCACGTCTCTTACAAAGCTTCCCAAACCTGCTGGTCTCGGGTCAGCAGACCCTGCTCCCAGCACAGTGTCAGAAAGGCCAAACCTCTTTGATTGTGAGATTCTCCGAAACAGGCTTAACTGAAAAAAATGCACTGAGGTGATGTACATTTGGCAATAAGTGAGCTAAGAGGTCAGGTCTACGGTAATCAAAAAAATAAGCAAGTGGCAAGTGTTTTGTATAAGCTTATAACTAGAATGGAAGCTATAAATGTCAACCAGTAATATTTTTTTATTTTTCAAAGTAGTAATTTTACTTTTCAAAGTAGTAATTACCTTTACTTCTTCATAAACTTCCTTCTTCCCAGGCACTTCCCCGGGACACAAGATGAGAGGAGCTGGTGTTCTCTTTCTCTGTAGATACAAATGAGTAGCAAAGCTGTAGATCATATTCACTGGAGGAAACTTGACTTTATGGCCTGTTGTGGTCCTTGGCCCAACAGAGCCTGACACCCTGGTGGTACACATCTCAGAAAACGTTAGTTGCTTACTTGTTAGGAGGGAGCGTAAAGGCCATCTTTTCTCACTGGAAGGTATGTTCTATTGCATAGGACAGATTTTTTGCTGCTGCTATTAGTAAGTATGCCAGACAGTGCGGAGTGCTTTCAGGTGTGCACGCACGCCTCCCTGTCCAAAAGCTGTTGGGTTCGAAGAGAGCAATCTACAGCATAACACAGGTGCACACCCTGGGCTCCTCTCCCTCAGTAACCCGCATTCACCAGTTGCTGTACCTCTTATCTTTATGGGCTATTCAGGGAAGCTGCAAGTTAGCAGAAGTTGACCTGTAAAAGAAGATGAGGCTGAAATACCACTGCTGTCACGAACCCCTCCGCACGCTCATGGCATCCTCGAGGAACCGACTGCGCAGCAGACGGGAGCGCCGTTAGGGATCACACGTGCGTTGCACGGCATTGCTCCCCGAAGAACAGATCGCCGTTTTGAACACATAGCGCGGTACAAGCGAATCTTTTTTTCTCCTTTCTGGATGAATAAAAAAAAACCCGGTAAAGCCACTGGTACGGCCGGTAAAGCCACTGGTAGGGCCACATACCCACCACCGCACGGCAAAGGCAAGCCCCAGCACCGCCTCTCCTGTGTCACAGACAGGATGGGGGACAGCCCCGTCCCTTCCAGCCCACGGAACCCACCGCGCCCCGGCGCAGCCCCTCCTCCCGCGGCCGCTCGCCCGCCCCGCGCCGCAGGAGCCGGGCAGGTGAGCGGGAGCCGCCCGGGACGCGGGGCCGCCGCTCCGCCCACGGGGCCGGCCGCCACCTGCCGCCGCTCCCGCCGCCCGGCGGCCTCTCCCCTCCTCCTCCTCGGCCGCGGGGCCGTAGGGGCGCGGCGGGGCAGGCGAGCAGAGCGCTCCCGCAGCGGGCGGGCGCAGGTCAGTGTCGCCGCCCGTACCTGTTGCGCCGGCAGCCGGCGCGGGGGGGGGGGGAGCGGTGCCCCATCGCGGGAGCCCGGGGAGGTGCGCGGGGTCCCGGCCCCGTCCCGCGGGAGGCAGCGGCCCCCCCGGTGCGGGGCCTCGGCGCCCGCTTGCGGGACGGGGGGGCGGCGAGCGCAGGGGTCGGGTCCCGCGGCTCAGCGCCAGGGCTGTATTTACCGTCACCTGTGCCGGCCGCGCGGGGCGGCGCTTCGGGGCCCTCACCGGGGCTCGGCCGGCGGCGGGGCACGGAGCCCTCCCGCCGGCCGCCGCCGCCAGACCCGCCCGGCCCGGCCCGGCGCGGCGCGGCGGCTCCCGCGGCCAAGGGCGGACCTGCCCCCGGAGCGCTGCCGGGGGAGAGCGGGCCCGGCCGCGCTCAGCTGCGCCCGGCGGGGCGGCGTGCCCGGCTGCCAGCGCCCTCGCTCCCTTTCTCCCCCGCAGGCGCCCGAGATGGCGGACAGCACCGCGGCCACCGCCGCCCCGCGCGGCGTCAAGGGCGGCTCGGCCGGGCCCTGGTGGAAGTCGCTGACCGGCAAGAAGAAGCACAAGGAAGCGGCGGCCGCCCCGCCGCCCCCCGCCGCCGCCGGCGAGGCCCCCGCCGCCCCCGGCAGCCCCGGCGGCCGGGAGGAGCAGCCGCCGCACTTGGGCGAGGCCCCGGGGGCGGGCGGCGGCAACCGCCGGAGCCTTCGCATCTCGCACTCGGGCCGCTTCAAGGAGCGGCGGAAGGTGCGCACCTCGCTGCTGGCCGACAGCCCCGAGGTCTTCGACGGCGGCGGGGCCCCGGGCCAGGCCACCCAGGGGGGCGAGTAGCCCAGGAGGGCTGCGCCCCCGGGGCCGCAGCGCCGTGAGGAGCCCCGACGGGACGGGCGGCCGGAGCCTGCGGCGGCCCCGCTGCTGGGGGGGGGGTCGCGCTGGGCCCCCTGCACGGGCGACACGGAGGCGTGTGGCAGGGCCCGGCCTCCCCGGCCCCAGCGGGACACTGCGGGGAGCCCGGCACCTCCGCCGGACAAGTGGATCGCGTGCTGTCTTACAGGAACGCCGCCAAGACCGAACCCCCGGCTGGTGGGACGATGTGATTGTCTTAACAAAATAACACCAATAAACACCCCGCTGCCTGCGCTGTGCTGAGCGGACTCACAGGTGCTATCCCAGGGCCGGTGCCGGGGTCTCCAGCCCTTGCTGACTTCCCAGGCCCGGGGCCCAGCCCTTCGCAGCTCTCCCGCTGAGGAGGCGCTTCGTCGTTCTCGGCTCATGAGCTGCCTTATCAAAGGAAAGGGGGAACGAAGTGCTCTTATCTAGTTTCAGGGACAAGGACCTCCGGCTCTGCCCTGCCGTGTGCAGGTACGCCGTCAACGCGACCCCCTTCCCCTGCAGGGGTCAAAATAGAGGGCTCGCGAGGGGCAGGCACTTGCGTTCACCCGTGCCCCGTCGCATTTAAATATGCAAAAGGCAGGACCATGCTGGTTTTCTCCCTCTTCTTACTGCGTGATGATAAGCAGGTGTTTCGGAGGCTGGTCTCCCATAGTTCTGTTACAGAGGGAGGCCGGTTGTTGTCTAGCAGTTCACGCTGTTTACCCAGGGAAGGTGTGATTTTTGCATAACGGGTGATAGCTGGCACAATGGAGCTCGGGTGAAGAAGCTGGGTGATAAAATGTAAATATGTCTTGGGAGAGGAGACCAGCCCTGTGAGAGCAGGGGCAGGGTTGTACTCCTAATGGGGAAATAGGCTTGGGCACAACTGGAAATGTTCTTTGCTGTTTACGGTGTCTGAGGCTTGTGAAGCAAGGTTGAAGATTCCCAGGATTTCTTTTGATAGTGACATAATGTGCTTTAACTTGGGCAGCTATCTGCTCCTCTTAACAGCTCCTGGATTTTTGGACAAAGTAAACTAGAAGCCAGATTTGTACTGATGATGTGCCTTACAGAGCAAACTCGGCTAAAAGCAGTCGGCAATTACACATTTCTTGATAGCAGGTGATGTAGCAACAACTGATTTATTTATATTAAATGCATTCGCAATATACTTTATATTGTTAAAATTATTTTAGGCTTTTTCTGAATGTGAGATGAGCTATTACGTAGTGGCAGGGACTGAAATTTATTTCCCAGCATTCAAGTATTATGCAGTTATAATTTTGTTTGGTTGTAACTAAAGATTTAAGGTCAATTAAAAATAAAAAAGTGAACTGAAAGGAAACAAGAGCTGAGAGCTGAGTTCCAGGTGAAAATATAGATTAAACCACTCACTGACAATCACTGAAATAATACAGTAAGTGCTGGGCAAGTGCCCCTTGGTTCAGTGTGTGTAGTAATATATAATGAAGTTTGAAAGCTCCTGTGCGATAAACTCACTGGCTAAGGTATGTACCAGTCCTTCACTCAGCTTACTCCTTCAGACTCTGAAACCCAAGGACAAAGGGACCGTAGCATCAACTCTATCTCTGTAAAAGCTTTTTTTCCAGCCCATGTGCAGAGGTACCCTCTTTTAATTTCATTTGGTAAAACTACAAAGGTACTGGACTGCCTTTCCATGTTCCACGCTGACCAAGCAAAGAGCTGGGGAGTTGTGGGGGGAGCTTCTAAAAGTTTCTGCTCAGAGATGCTTTTCTTCTGTGGAGCATTTTAAGTCAAGGAACACCTGAAAGCCTCGTGTTGAGAAGAAGCCATTGAAGCAAACCCAGCCTCAGACAAAGGGGCACGAGAGAGAAGGAAGAAAGTTTAAAACCTGGGAACGGATGAAGAAGAACCGTGCTTCAGCTACAGCTGACCCCGGGGCAGGGGGGAAAAGAGGCAGAAAGGTGTGGCTTTGCTGCCAGAGTTGTCATACTACCTTTGGAAGGCAACATGTTTGTATTCATTACAGGCAAAATAAATCTGCCTGTATTTATGTATTCTAGGGTCCAAAGAACCTTTTCTCTGTGTGTGCGTCTAAAAAGGAAGAACAAGTAAGCAGATGCTGCCCTGCTGTGCTTCCTACTCCCACATCTGGTTTAGTATGAGCTCTGTGAGGGTCAGAGCCTCAGAACTATCCAGAGGCCCAAGTATGCACACTAGTGTTTTATACATCTCACGCAGATGCTTTTCTGTATTTTTAATACTTACGCTGTTGTCTAAATACAGTTTCTTCTCTTCTGTACCTCCAAGCCGCCCGTTTCTACGGTGAGCCTCTGTTTGCTCTTTGGAAACGTCTCAGGTCTTTACCTAGTCACAAAGTATCTACCGATTTGGGTTTTATTTGAGGAGAAGTCTGGTATGCTGTTCAGGTGGCTGCTGTTAAGACTCTATATCGATACTGGTTAATATGTGATGAAATATTAGCCATGTCTTATTCCTTGTGTATGTTACTTTCAGCTTGGAAATTCGGTCAGACTACCAAGTCAATAAATGCACGCACCATTACTTGCAGCCACCCTCCATCTTTCTCCTGACCTTGAGCTGTGGGAAGGAGACGTAATTCTATCTTCCTGCTCAGTTAAATCCTTGCTTCAATGAATTTGATAGCAGCCACTGAAAAACTAGATCCATGAGAAAACAGGCTGCCTGCCTCGTCTCACTTTCCCCGCCCTCTGTGCCAGGGCCAGGCAGCAATATCCTTCGGGTAGTGCTGACCTGGGTACCACAGCGAGGAGTGAGAAGCCCCCTTGGCCATAACCAACTTGCAGCACAGAAACAGTCCTCTTGTTTCTGGTCTGAGCATCCAGGTAAAGCTTGAAGTGATCTATACATGTGTAAATGAATTAAACGGATACAGAAAAAGACAGCACTTCACGGAGCGTCTGAATTATTTTTTTTTAACCCTTGAAGTGGGGAAAGTTTCACCGTTCTTTTGTGTTGGAGAGTACTTGCTCAGTTGTAACAATAGTGCATTTCTGTGCCTTGAATTATTAAAAGGGTGTCAGTGTTCTTAATATAGATATTTTCCTCCTCTCTTTTATGAAGAGCATGCATCAGAAAGTAAGGGTAGGAAATAGGGCAGCTGAGAAAGTAGTTACTGTTAGTTTTTAACAGCAAGAAGTGACATACTAACAAAATGAATGGAAGTAAGCAATGAGGTTCAACCTCAACTAAGTCAGTTTTAGTGCAATTTTCTTAATATTATTCCAGATACTACTAAGGCTTGCAAGTTTGGGGCAAAAAAAAATTTAGTAAACAGAGTGAACTTTTCAAATAAACTTGCAAAGTATATGTCTGCTTATTACTTCTCTTGCCAAAACTAAAAATAAATCTCTGAGTAGATGCCTGGTGAATCATTCCCTGCTATTGTAGGCTAGTCAGTCTGGACCTCAAGAAAGATTATAGGGAGCACCTGCAGAAAATGATCCTAAATTGGAAACACTGGAATAAATGCCTTGAAATCCTCAAGATGTTTAACCTCAGATGTTATGTCAGGGTATGACTTGGAACTGAACTGAAAGAACGGAGAGGGGACTGGTTTTTGGTTGTTTTGTTGGTGTTTTTTTCTTAAAGTTCTGTCTTCACTGTAGTGCGACCAATGAAAATTGTATGTTTGGAATATCAAGACTTTTGTCCATTAACGAGATAACCTCGTATGAGGGCTAAAATCTGAAGGACAGAACTCCCAGCCTTGGCCTGGCCAGCACAGCTGGATGCTTCACAATAAAGCCCATATTTAATTTAGCTGATTCAAACATCTGATAGCTAATTGGAAGAAAAGCTGTTTCAAGTGCAGGTACAAACTGAAAGCTTATTGTGCTGCCATTTGGGATCCTATCTGTTGGGGCAATAGAAAGAAACCCAAACCTGGTATTTTCTAAGACATTTTTTAAAGCTGGCGCGAGAGAGTGTTGGTTATTGAATGATATTTGAGACCATATAATTACACCATTCTGAAAAACCTTTCCCCTTCATCACTAATTTGTTGTAAATAAGATGGGAAACCTGCTGGCTGTGATATTTTATTTCAGAATAAAACAAAAGGGATAACGAGACACCGGAAGTAATGAAGTAGTTTATCATGTTATCCTTTATGAGATACCTGAAATTCACAAATAGCTCGAAAAACAATATTTGGATGTAGTCTTCAACAAGCATATTGATTAGCAGCTGCAGCTTGCGAATTTGATTGACTGCCCATTTCATCTAGATAAAGCAATATAACGTCAGATAATATGTGTTTGGGGGATAGCAAACAGCTTTCCGTGATAGCTGTAAGGCATGATTTTAAATGAAAAATTTACTCCGGTGAGTGATCCTCATCAGATCTAAACGTCATGTTTCATGTGAATAAAAATTAGTGACAACAATGTTGTTTTTTTAAGGGTATTACCGGGCTATCAGATGCTTTGGGATGTGTGAAGTAGGCTTGGTTCAGGGGATTGAGCCTGCCTGTGCTGTGAGTCTCCTGCTGCCTGTTCACAGGTCTTTCCCCTGAGCCAAAGTTACTGTTCATCGTGGCGGCTCCTCTTACACTACGGAGGTAAAAGCCACGATCCTCCCTCTCTCTGCATTACTGAAAATAAGAACCATACCTATGAATGTCTGCTGAAGTGAAAAATTAGAGGTACTGTGCACCTGAACGTTGGTGGCTCACTTTTCTTTTTTTTTTTTTTTTCATTGCTGACTGAAGATACATTTGTTTTCCAGGTCTTTGTTTCATCCTCAGCCTGTAAATGTTTGAGCAGATAAAATGTCCACTGATCTCACAAGAACTTCTCAGTGACAGGAGAGTGGGCAGCACTTCAGTGGCCAAAGGAAAAGGCAAAGTTAAAATAGATCCATTTCTGCGTGTGCTTCTGGGCATATTCCTGCTCAACGTTATGAATGGGAGCAGAACTGAGCCTTAGTCTTGATTCTGGGAATACGACTACGTGGGAAACAGAAGGAGCCTCGTAGTCTGCACATCCTTGGTTGTGTTTGTCTTGGCATGCCCTTCCAGTGACCGAGGGTTGCGAAAATCAGAGTTGGTTTACCTGTCCTGTTTAACATCATTGGGTTTGGGACGGGGAGCATGGTGTAAACTTCAAAGGAGAGCCCTGCCAACCTAGAAATGCTGCCGCCCAGACCTCTGTGAGGAGGAGGTGGAGAAAAACCTTATTTTCTGGCTTCTCTATTTTGGGTTCTTTTCTTGGCATACCGATGCTATAGCAGTCTCCTTGCTGGACTCTAAAGCAGCTAGAGAAGTAGAATGTATGAAATAGGCAGGCGTACAGAATATGCAAGGACAGCATTTTGCAGTGCCATTCTCTTGAGGAAGAGACAAACCAATGAGCAGACATTACATTGGGCGTTTAAAGGTAGTCCAAGTCTTCCTGCAAGGCTGGGAAGCTATGGTTTGTTCCTGGCTCAGTTCTCAACTGCCTAACAGTAGATATGAAAATGTTTCTAGGTAATGTTAGCTATCGCAGGGTAATTAACGTGCTGAATTGCATCTGAAGTGCAAAACGGTGAGAAAGGGAGGAATCATGTTAGAAAAGCAAATGTTCCTGACCATGATTGAAATCGCACAAGCTTTGGAAAGCTGAGGCCCTCTTTTAAATGATCAGTTGAAGCACTTAAAGTATTATCTGTTTTTGTTACAAACAGCTATTCTTTCTTGATTCATATGTTTTTGTTTTCCTGCTGTAATAATTTACCATAGTTACCTTTTTAACGAGTAATCTTACTCACTATGTATTACCTCTAGTTTTACTTACTGCTTTTTTTTTTTTTTTTTTTTTTTTTTTTTGTGCTGGGACAGAAATTTGGCTGGGTTTGTACCTCGAAAAACATTTCCACAAAATTTGAAGATATTCCTATGACCTATGACTAAACCTAAACTCAAATTACTAACAAATACCTTGTAGTTGTGGAGAGCTCTGGACAAGTGAGCTCACTGCCGTAGACTGATCCTTTCATCTTCCTGCAAAAAAAGCATGCGTCATCCCAACTTTAAAGAAAGGAAATTCAAGATCTAGGGCTAAAGTAAAGTGTGTAAGTACCTGAACAGAACGATGCATCTAGTCTGAGACCAGAAATCAGGCTATGCCGAAACTGCCTAAGAAAACCAAGCTGGAATAAGTGATATCAAAAGGTTCAAATGGGCTTTCTAAAGTTTTATATCCCTGAGATGAACCTTTGGATATGTGGGACTTTTAACAGCACTTTAACTTTAACTGTGTATTTCAACTAGCGTGGTTGTGTGATTGTGTCTCCGCTCGTGCAGATGCAGATTTCCATTGTGGTCAAAGGGTCATATACACTTTTATGTGTATTTTGGGGGACAAGAGCATTGAGGTGTCTGATTCCACTTGCTTCAATGGTGTCTCAGTACCTGCAGTAAAACCTCTTAGAAGAGAGAGCATAGTTACAGCAAGCCATCAAAATTGTACTAAGATGAGGAAGTTAAAAAGGTAAATGTCTGGTTTGTTTACCAAGGCAAACAGAGTTAACAGTGCAAAAGAGCAGCCCAATAACACATGTATTTTTTACTCTGTATTTTCAGCTGTTTGTGCTGAAACAGTGTAGCTCCTTTCTCCCCTCCTCCCCAGTATATTCTTGCTTTCCAGCTGCTATTTGATCTTTTCCAGTCTTGACTCGAAATTATTCCTTACAGAACCTCTCAGTGAGATGGTTTCAGCTCAGTCCCGGGTAGCGTTTCGGCAGAGCCATTGTCCTTTTGTCCCCTGCCTGTAGATCAGCTTTTACTGCTAAGCAGCTTCTTTATCAATCTCAATGAAATCTCCTCTTGCGCTTTTTGTCTGCGTCGAGAACAAGACCAAAGGTTGAAGGTAGTTTTAAGTCCTGAGGTGTGCGGAGCCCCCCATCCCTCCCTTTGTTTTGGTGTTAGTTACTGCTTTGGATTTTACCTGTTTCCCTCTGCCAGCCAGGATGGGGCATACCCTCACCCACCACAATACAAACCCATTTAATTAAAAGCTATTCAAGCTCTTTTTAAAAATGTTTCCTTCCACAAATGCCCATGTCAAGCAGCAGTCATATGACACCTTGCCAAACCCTGCAATCCCGAGCAGGAACCAGCAATACGTTTTTAACTCATTTTTGGGTTGGAACTGTCACCATAAAGATGCTCAGCTTGTTCCCAGGGTTTGGGAAAAGTCACTTGCAAAGGCTTTGCTGGTCCTTTATGGCTTTTGCATGCGCTATAACGGTTTCTAGAAGTGATACCAAGAAGGGTCTGATATTTGGGGAGAGGCAAAAATGGCAGTATAAATTGGATTTCATGGCATTGGTAACTTACGCATGCGAATGCCCAGCGTATGCTAGCAAATGGGGTACTTTCAGGATGTATGTGACACCCCGGCTTTGGCATCTGCACGTAAGATGCTGCCTGCCAGTCTGTGTGAAGGTTTTGCATTTAGGCGTGGACCTGTGCGAATCGACACAGGCTATTACACGCAGGAATCATTTAAAAATATACTTAACATCTTGCTTGGGGATTGTAGCACTGGCTGGAGCATCCCTGCACACCCTGTGGGACCCCTCGGTAGCACTGCACCTGAGAAGGCGCCGAGTCTACCACACCTCTCTTAAAGCGCTTTGGTAGTCCCTCAAGAGGAGACAGGGCTTGCTCAGCCAGCAAAATGGGCAGGAAAAACTACTGCTGGAGGAGTTAATGCCACAGGGATCCTGGAGGAGCACATCTTAATTAATCTTCTTTGCCAAATCGATTGTGCTTTGGCTTGGGAGAGCTGGGTTGCCGCTGCCAATTGCTGTGACAGCTACCCCACCTGCTTTCATCTGCCTTTAAATAGTGTGGTAATATCATTGGGGTACGTTTGACAGATTGGAGAAGGGGTGCGGTGCACTGAAGGCTTGTCTAAAGAAAGGACTTGGAGAGAAGCCATTTTTACATGATAAAATAAAGCTGAATTTCTGGGGAGGGATCCCCCTGTCTCAGGTCCGTATCTGTTCATCAATGCGCCCATTAAAGTCTTGTGAATGGGAGTTGCAGGGTTTTAGCTGAAGATTCGGCTGGCTACAGGGCGCTGATTGAAGAGCCCGCTCACCCCCGCAGGCAGCGGTGCATGCTCTGACCCTGAACCTGAGCTCCTTATTTTTGCTAACGGGTCGGAGCCCAGCCGGTAGGAAATGCGCAGACTTGTCGCTCACGTGACTGGTTTGAGAAAGGCACACCGAGTCCCGTTCTACGCTGATGGAAATGTATCATCACTGTGCCATTCTGATCAGTCTTGCTTGTGGTGCTTGCTCATTAGGCCAGCTAATTGCTTTCTGCTTTGAACAGCTGCTGTTACTCTGTGCTGTTAATCTTCGCTCTGAATCTGCCCAGAGGCTATTAAAAATATGCCTGGGGATAAAGATGCCTTGCTTTATCAGGTAGTTAGAGAAACCTGCCCATCCAATAGACATAGACAGGGGAGATTTGCAGCCCGGGGTAACTCTCCTGACAGAGCTGTAGGTCTGAGTCCCCTCCGGCACGAGGGAAACTCAACTGAGGGAGCCACCTTCCCTTCGAAGTGCATTAAACATCATGCTAGGTATCTCGGTGCTGTTGATGGGGCTTGAAAACTCCGGTGAGAAAAGTCCATGGAGAGCTATTAACACAAAGATGGGGTTATAACACCCCAGTGGGAATTCCTCAAACAGAAAGCTTTGAAGCGGTGTCAGAAGTGGGAGAGCAGAGCAGAGGAATTATCCCACGTCCGTCTTGTCCAGGAGAGGGGAAAAGGGAATACTGGCTATCAGATACTGTCAGAGGGTACTGGACCAGATGGATGTTTGGTCAGACCTGGTAAAAGTCTGTCTGTCATGAAAAAATAAAAGCATGTCCTGTGCAGTTCTGTGGAAGAAACGGTGCTGGCACTTGAGCTCAAGAGGGGATCCTGGGCTCTGGAGTGTGCCTTGATGAAAGCATGTCCCAGCAGAAACAGAGGACACGAAAAACTCCTGCCTGCCCCTAGGACTTCCACCTGAGCCCAGCAGCTGAGCTTTGAGGAGTCTCAGCCTGGAACGGAGTCCATAACCCAAAGCTCCTTCGTGAACCTGGGCTTTGCTAGCAGGCCAAAGGTCATGCCTCCTCTTTGCGCCAGAACAAGGACCCGCTGCACAAAAGGACGTGAGGTCTGCATCTGTCGGTGCGATTTCTCTGTGGCTCAAGCCCAGCAGGCACCTTTTGCAACTGCTGCAACGAGCTGTGTCTGCTATATTTTATCTAAATGTGGCTGTACTTTTGCACATCGTGTACTAACTTCTAGGCAGATAATATTTGCTAAATGCTTTTGAATTCCTCAGCATGGGAGCTGTATGAGCAGAAGGTATGGCTTTCTGCTCCTAGGGGTGAGCAAGTACTTGGCAGGAGTTCCTGTGCCTGCACTGGAACACGGAGTATCTTTAAAATGCCTTGTCAGAGTCAACAGTTTTTTTTTTTTAGAAAAACCACAAAAGACAGCTCCAGGCATGTGCAGGGTCCATGACATACTGGGGTTTATAGCAGTTAAACTGTCCAATGTTCAAACAATAAAATATTCACGATTACACAGCAATAGACAACGTCCTTCCTGCTGCAAGGAGGGGCTGATGTGAAAAGCTTTTCACCCACATCATCTGGGAGGAACTTGCATCCTCAGCCTCATTCCCAACAGAGACACCCTCGTCTGTCAGCTCTGGGAGCTTTCCTTCTGCAGTAAATGACAGCTTTTACACTCCCGTGCTCTTTCTCGTGACTCTCCAGATTTTAAACTTACCTACTAGGGAAGCAGTTTTTTATATCAGTTATGGTGTAACCTTAAGAAGATCTCGAGTAAGCTGGTAAAAGTTTAATCTACAAGAAGGGTGAGAATTTTACCTGTACAACTCCACCTGCGCAAGGCTGACCGTTGCACAGTCCCTTTTGTGTATACATAAAATCGCTTAACACTGATCATTTCCTGAGCTGTCACGTAGTAGCTTCCTATAATTTATGTTCTGCAGCAACAGCCTCAGTCTCATAGAGACTGGTGGTCTTTTTACACCGCTGTAATAAGACCCAGGAAAAAAAAAAATCACTAAAAATACTTCTTTTGTCATAGGTACTTCAGAATCTGTTTTAAAAAAAGAAAGAAATTTTCAAGTTGTTTTTGTGGTGGTTTTTTTTTTTTAAAGGGGAGTTATAAGTTCCTCTGGAGCAGTGGCTATTGCAAGTTGCATGACCAACTCAAGGGAAGGGGATCAGACAACCAACTTGTAGTAACTGCTGAGATTTTAGCCTGTATGAATTGTGAATCCCAGGCTCAGTCTACTGCTCACACCAGTTTTTTCTCACTCTTACAATTTGAAAATATGCCGTTTACAAGCTTTATTTGTGGAGCACTGACAATGGCTGCTGTTATTGATTCTGATTCTCTGTCAGGAGTGATCCTGTTTGGAGGGTTTAAGCTTTCCATAACACGTAAAGATTTTGCTTTTTGATGCATCAGTCTTAACATTCACTTTGCCCTCTGACGTCCTGAGAGGCGTGCTGAAATTGTATGATTGGAACTTCCAGGGAAAATACAACCGCCGGATTTGAAGAGGTTTTAGTCAGGCTTTTAGTTACATTAAACACAAGTATCCTAAAGATTTATTCATTAGGAACAGGGGTATAGATGTTAATTTTTGTGTTTGCAGGCATTCCTCTTGAAACTGATGACCCACCTAAGGACACAGTTTCCACAGGTTTTCTAAAGCTGTCTCCTATCCACAACTAATAATACAATGTTGAAATGGCTTAATTTAGCTGAAATTTAAGAGTACTGGGTATAACTAAATCAGGAGTGCCGGGCCTATAATTTTCTTAGATTCCTTGGGGAGGGAGAGTTAATCTGATGTTCTTTGCATTGGTGCTAAAGTACGTCTGGGTGCTCAAGGCATTACAAGGGAAACTCCAGTTCAGTGTATCAGCCTTGTTTTGTCTTGGTCCCGGAGTAATCTCAGTGGGCACCAAAAGACTTTTTAATCTCTGCTCTGTCGCCTTCCCTAGCCGCTCCGTTCACATCCTGTGGTTGCTGCTTTCCTCTGCTCAGTGTGTCGCTGCTCAGGCATAGGGGAAAGGTCCTTCAGTCTCACGCACTCCAAATTCTGAATTTTCTACGTAAGGCTTTTTTAATTTCTCGTCTTCATATGTGAAAGCAGTTGACTCTCACATGCTGAGTGGCTCTGCTTTTTGCTGGCTTAGAAAAGCTGATCAATGGATGTCTCCCACGCTGTATTCACATGCACTGCCAGCTCCGCAGACCGTGGTGGCATGCTGCACAAGACGAATAACCGATCGACGATCTGCTTCTGAAAACATCTCAGAAGGCACCTGGAAGGAGGAGCCGGAAATCTGCAGGGAAATCTCCTTCTCTCCCCCACCCAGAGCATCAGGAATATAGTTAATTCTTTATGCATTTGCTGTCAGTGCTGCAAATGCAGTTGGCTTTGAACTGTAAATTGTGCCAGGGCTGAAAGGTTGAAGGAGTAGGAAGACGGACAGCCAAGGAGTAGGACATAACGTGCTCTGTGTTGGTCACAGATGCAGCAGGGTAACCTGCCAGAAAGGAACAAGGCATGACAGTATGCCTTCAGAAGTGACATCCGTTGTAAAACAGGTTTGGATGTAAATATCCATTCACACTGTATGCCCTTTGATGGGTAAGCTGTCTGATTCAGCATGGTCAAAGAAAACAGCCCAATAACGAACGGGGGGCAGGTTTGACACTCTTGTGTTTTAATTGTTGTTTGGATTATCAGCGCGGCTCAATCCCTATTAACAAATCCTTTATTGGCATTTTAAGTAGTAATGTACTAAAGCTGATCCTGATCCATGGCTGGTGAATGAAAGGACGTTTAATTTCCCGATTGAGAAAAGCTGCTAAGGACAGAAAAGCTTTCTTAATGTCCTGTTGATATCTGATTTTCAGTGGAGTGTACCAACAGTTCCTGCTGGCCTCAGCCACAGTGGAACAACTCTGAGGTTTTTCTGCTTTTATTCTCCAAGTTTTATATGCAGAAAAATCTAGATTTCCTGCTACTTCTGGAAAACAAATAATTACTGCTATATACGCTGAGAGCTTTATTGTGTTTTTCAGACTATGGCATCAGGGACTATGAGCTATATGGCCAAACCAGTGCTTTAAGTTGAATGTGCAGCAACCACCATATGTATTTTAAAATAATAGACGTTTGACTGCAGGATCCAGAGCTGTTACATTTAAAGAAAGACATTTCCTTTTAATTCTGAGCGTGAAGGCTGAGGCTGTAAATGTATAAAGGGCATAGGATTAAAAAGTTGTGTCTTCCACAGCAACCAGACCTGAATGGAATGATTCCCTTGTTACCTGGGAAATAAATTATTAAACTGGATAAGAGAAATAGTCCTCTCATGAATCAATAATAGTTTAAAAGAAAAAGAAAAAACATCCAAAGGGTCAATTTTCTGAGTGCAGGAAGTGGCTCTTGGTGAAGAGGCAGTGGAGGGCGAGGTAACAAGACTATCGATTATTCATAAGAGTCAGAATTTAAACTGTGATCTCAAGACTTGGCAAATAAAATGGCAGATGAAAGTCAAAGTCAATAATGGATCCAGGGAAAACAACCCTTACACTGGTGAGCGCTCCAGATTTTATTGTTAGTCAGTAAAGAATGCCGACTCAGTACTCCACAGGAGTCCAGAAAGGTAAATAAAATGTTAAGATTTATCAGTAAAGGAACAGAGAACAAAACTGAAAACTGCAAGTTCATGACGTGACCGCAGTTTGACTGTTGAAGGCAGTTCTGGTCTTTATTTCAGGGAAAACATGGTAGGGCTAGAAAAGGTATAGAGAATGGTGAAAAAAGTGCAGTAAAGATGTAACAGTTATACAGAACCACGAACAGCAAAGGAAGGTGATCAGGACACCATTATTTTCTGCCTTTATGCAAAAGCTGGAGAAAGCTGGTTGACAGTGATTGGGAAGTATTCTTCACAGCCAACGGATTAAGCTGTGGAACTCTTCACCATAGGGTGTTGTGGAGACAAAAATTCTAAGTAGATTGAAAAACGTGTTATGAATAAATCTGCAGATGGAAAAAAAAATCAAAACCTATTAAATACAAAGCTATGGATTAAATCTCTGTCTCAGGTAGTCCCCAGCTAGACTGTTAGGATCTGCAAGGATAGACTTCAGAAAGTATAATTATGTGTTTGCTTTATTCTTACACTCTTTCCCTAAACATCTGCTACTGACTGCTGCAGAGACTGGCTACTGGCCTGGACAAATCTTTGCTCAGATCCAGTGTGACTGTGCTTGGGCACCATAAATGTGATTGTTTGGCAGGCAAATACAGTGAAATTAAGTTTATGCATCAGATAGTGCTGGAAGATACGTGCTATCTTACGAGAGTCCCATAAAAAGTATACAGGCCGTCTATCATTCTCTTGCAAATACATTGCAGGGAGCTATTATAAAATGGCATGATGTGCTCGTTATCTAAGCTCTATCAGACCATCAGTACTAACTCAGTACTGTTATAATATTGCTGCAGATTATATTATTTTCATAACACAGGTCATGGCAGAATCTTGGCGCCAGAACTTATGATAGTTCAAAAGGTTATTTCTCTGATAAAGTCAAATGGTTGCTTTGAGATCAAGGTCTTGCTACCAATCGGTCTGGTTTAACGATGATTTAATATACACCATCTTAAAAATTAAGATATGCCTAAAGTGCAGCTCCGAGATGCATTAGAGTTCACAGTTTTAGATGAATCTGTGAAAATAAAACATGACTTCAAAGAACTAAGAGTTTACAAAATGTTGCAAACCTGAATGAATTAATATTCTGAATTCATATGTAAGAGAGGGCTGAGAAAAGGGGGTTTTTTCCATGACTATGAAGAGATCCGGACTAAACAGTGGTGTAGATCTTTAATAGAGATCAACCACATTTTCCCATGCATGTGGTACCGTCCATTATCTGAGGAACTCAAAAGTATTTTACAAACGTGAATTAGCTGAGGGCTATGAAACAGGCAGGCACTAGAATAACCTCTTCCTTAGAATGAGAAGACTTCACTATAGAAAAGTCACACAGTTTAAGAAATTTGCCCTGGTAAAAAGCATCAAAAAAGCAAATTTTGTGAAGACAGCTCTCTCATATATATATCTCCACATCTCTGCTGTGTTATATTTTCGCATTATTTTAATATGTTGCACTTTGAATTAAGAAAAGACCAAATATTACTAAATATACTAAAGAGATACCTGATAGTCCCGTAGAATACTGTATTTTGTTGGAAAATACACCTTTTTGTAGCTGTGGCTGACTTCAGCTGAACTTCATTCTTTACAATCCTCTTCCTGTTGGCAAACTCCACTTCTACAACTGAATTAGTGAATTAGTGAATGAGTGAGCTCGTGACTCACGGCAGTGCCACCTTCTGAAACCATAAGCTCACTCATTTAGAAATCGCTCCTTTCTCTAGAATATTCCCTGTAAGTTAAGTTCAGAAACTTGTAATAGCAAAACCATTATTCACTGATCAATTCGCGTTCCCTTTTTGAACGGGGCGAGAGCGCACAGTGTTCTGGGGAAGCTGGAAGCTGGCGAGGCTGGTGGAGCAAAGCTGGTGTCTGCTGCTGCCCTTTGCTATGAGCTACGGCAAATGGAAGTTTTGGGTCACCAAGAGGGTCAGTAACGGGAGATGTTTTAGCAAACAGGCTTTGGGGTTGGAAACAATGAGTCACTCCACTTCAAACAAAAAACCCCACAAAACCCAAACAAAACAGCCCCATGACCAAACTGTCAGTGGAAGCAGTCTGTGCCACTGTGGAATGGCTTGTGAATGTAAACAATGAATGTAAAGGGAGGGCAAGGAAAGCAAGCTGGAGGAGAGCACGTAGGTGAGGCTAGTCCTGGTCAGCCGTACAGTTCCATTGCGATCTGCTAAATTTTGAAAATTGGGTGGGAAATGTGGCTTCCTACTAAATGGATGGGATATTTCCAAGGCAAATTAAAAGGCAGGTGAAAACAATCCTGGAACTTAACATTGCCAGGCTCAGAGCTGGCGGGGCTGGCTAAAATGCTAAATTCTGCCCCTCTTCTGGCAGTTCTGGTTTTCAGGAAAAGCTGAACTCCTCCTTGAAAATTCAGTCCCTTTAAATTACTTTTCAAGTTGAGTACCCAAATCATGAATCACTGCTTCTTGCATTAGCTCGTGATCAACTCGTGTTCATTTATCTGTTCGAATGCCTTGCTGTTTTCTGTGGAATATTTTCCGCAAAGTACCAGGATAAGTTTCAATGCCTTCTATTTCAAATGAAGAAGATTTCAAGGAAGAAAAGCAACAGAAAAAAGGTGCTGTCGGAGCACAACGGAACAAAGTGTGAACCTAGCCCTCCTTAAAATCCTTTTCCTTCCATGGTGTGCCTGCTTTACGCCCTCTGTAAAATGAAACGTGGAATTACTCGTGCGAACAGGCAAAACATTCAGAAATTAATCACAGTATTTTCAGGGAGTTACAAACAGCACACTTTAGGATTAAACATCTTTCCTAGGTAACAACTGGCCACTTAGCTTAAAACCTTCCACATAACGCAGAAGCCAAGAGGTGCTTCACAATTGACCTTTACAGAATTCTTATATGATTTTTGAAAAATTTTAATAGGTTTTAGACATGCAACTTCTGCTGTCTTCCAGTGGGAAAAGGAGCATGACATTTCCTAGCCATTCTTGAAGTTTCCTTTCTAGGTTCCTAACCCCTCCAGCTGACCTCAGACAAAGCAGCCTGCTGGTTTTAAGGAAAGGAAGGAAGACAGGGAGGAGGATAGGCATTGGAAATCACCGTTCAGAACTGTGGGGATATGGGTGTTAGGCAGGACTTTGCGTTGGTATGAACTTACCAGGAAAGTAGTGCAAAGACTGCATACAAATGACAGGCTGCGGACTAGGGCAGCAAGCATTGTTGTGGTCTGGCTGAACTGCATCACAGAAGTAACTCAATGAAAGTGAAGAATGACAGTAATTTACAAAAGAGTCTATATCCTTAATGAGCGTAAGATCCCTCTAGTTCTACTGACAATGCATTTGATGTACTGTTCCCCAGTTTATTGCAGAAACAGCAGGAAGTCTCTTTGAAAGCAAAGCAACAGCAACAAAAAACCTGTAGAAAAGTAATGATAATGTCCTATGTGTCCAGGCCTCTGGGTCCTTTTCTTCCTGAAGTTGTGTTCTGACCCCTGAGACCAGGAATGCCATGTTGATTCTTGGAGTCACTTAAACACTGTGTCTCTTTTTTTACCCACCAACGATGCTATTAAACTGTTGCAGAAAAGGCTTTGAATCAAGAGTAGCATGGCCTCGGAAGCAATACGTCAAGTCTGTGCTGCACTGATGAGATTGCAATTGGAGCATGCACCCAGCTTTGAATTCATCAGGCATTAAGAAAGAGGGAGGGTAAGTAAAGGCGGTCTATAGGAGATACTTAATATGCATGAGCAGAAGCCTAGAAAGCGTGACATATGAGGATAGACTAGAGTTTTTTAATCTAGAAAGGAAAAGAGCAGGAAACATAATGGTCTCAAAATGCCTATAAAATTGCTGCAAGAAAGAATAATCTGCGTCCTGTGTCCTTGGTAGCTGGCCCAAGGTGTAATAGGTCTCAACTACAAAAAGGGAACTTAGATTTGACATTTGGAAAGCAAAGCTTGAAAGACTTGCTTTCGCTATACATGGTTTTAAGATAAGGGCCTTTCTGCAATATAGCTGACACTGCCTTGGGGCAGGAGGCTGAAGCCAGAGATTTCTTCAGATCCCTTCCAGCCTTCCAAGCCACTGGTTGGAAAGGGAGAAATAATGGCTGGCTGTCTTTATTGGCTGTTTTATGGACACAGGAAAGAAATTTATATTAAGCTGACCTTGCTGAAAACATCTGTTTGGTCCTGGGAAACGTGCTGAATGATTTCAATCCCTGTACGGACCTAGGATGATTTTGACACTAGCAAACACTGTATCCACCCCCACAGTACCTGGCACGTACTACGGGAAGGTAGAGTAATATGAAGAAAAGCTTCTTACTGGGGATGATGTAGGATCTTTGTCAAGAGTAGGATTTGTAAGGGGTTGTAGATGCCAAAACTCAGCCCTTTCCAGAACGACCCTGGGGAGCGCAGCTGCCCGGCCTAGGCGAAGCTGAAGCCATAAGTGACTGCAAAGTGCATGCTAAAAGGAATTACGAGCTCTGATAAAGAAGCAGTGAAGAAAAGCTGCATAAGAACAGGTAAGCGCAGATGTTTCCAGAGTCCAGAGCAAACCAGTGTGGAAGGATTCAAAATTTCCCACCAGCATGCGTGCTGTACTCACCCAGCACTTCTCCCGGTGTGCCCGCAAACCTTCTCTAGCCTGAGCTGAAACCTATCATTTCCTAACGAAGTAAAAATGCTTTTCAGATGGTTTGACCTGCAGCTGGAGTACCCTAAACCAGGCACGAATCGCCATGACGGAACGCCTCAGCTCAGCCCCTTGCAGCAGTCCCTGGATGTTTCCTTTACATAGCAGGCAACGCGGCGCCCACCCTGGAGCCGCACAGATCGGAGGAGACGGCAAATCCTCACAGTCACATCTGTCAGCAGCAAGCACAGCCTTGGAGCAGTAAATCTGCCAACTCAGATTAGCGATGAGCAATAAAAAACCAGTGATGAAATAGCAGTTAAAGGCTTTGGCTGAGAAGTTTCAGAGCATGGAGCAAGAACAGGATTTGCTGGCTCCCCATTTGGTTCAGCAGGAGGTTCGTCTGTTCACCTGGTGGGGCTGGATGAAGAGAGGCTCTCACTGCTTACTTGTGTAAGCAGGTTTCACAGGCTTCTCACTTCTCACTCTTTTTTTGTGGGAAAAGGAAAGCAGGTTAAAAATTCTTTGGGTAAATTGCGTCCTGTCCAAATACCAAAATACCATGGTCTGCAAAGAAGGCTTCAAAAAATGAGGGAGAGGAGTTGGTTGCAGTACTGGTGACAGTCCAAAAGCAAGTCAAAGAGGAGGAAGAGCGTGTCCCTGAAGCAGGGACATCTAGGTGCAGATGGGTGCTCCTCTGGGAACACAACCTCTGCAAGAAGACCCTGCTCCCAGCTGCCCTCACTGCTGCTGATGAGGAGCTGGTCTACCTTCCTTCTAGACAGAGGGTTTGGTGGCTGTCCTGATGCTCACTGAGCTATTCCCCTGCCTCCCTCCCCCCTGCCCCTCTACCGGACAATGGAGATGGGAAACTGGGAGCAGCCTCTCCCTTCCAAAGGTGTTTAGATTTCAGTTTTAAACACTGAAGGAGGAAATTGCAGGGGAAAAAAATTTGATCCTTAAATACCTTGACTATAAAGTACAGCCTATAAGGTACAGAAACCATTATGCACAGAAATATTCATGGGAAGACTATTTTGTTTCATTCGGAGTTAAAAGAATACCAAAAAAATTGTTCATATTTTTAATAGTTACAACTTGACAGGTCCAAAATCTCACTATCAGTGGGAAATTGGCATGGTTGTGTTACCAGTAAAATCTCACATGGATTGGCTCTTATTTTCACGTCATTTAACATTTTTCATCAGTGACATGGACGAAAAAATAATTCCCAGTCTTAACAATTACTGGAAGCTTGAGCTGACACAAAGACTGGAGGTAGTGGGTAAGAAGCAAAGAAGGCGTGTCACGGATGGAGACCAATCTGGGTCTTCTGGTCACGTCAAACAATTGTGTACAAACCAAAAATTCTTACAGAGGTCATAGGGCAAGCTCTCTTTGGAAGCTTCCAGTGGCCAAAATATCTACTATAAACCTTCATGTGTGTGCAGGCAAATGGTGAGAACGAGGGGGGAAGGCATATTGCCTCTACCATTCCAGGGGTGTAGCCACTTCTAAAAGAACATCTAGTTCATTTATCTGGGAATGATTAGAGAGAAGACTGATCATACAAGATCATACAAGAATGATGAAAGCACTGGAAAATATACCTCATAGTGTAAGACAAGAGGAGTTCAATCTATTTAGCTTTACAAAGGAGCCACAGCATGACAAAACTTTGATCTTAGGCTCCTTGATCTAGCAGATGAAGATATAACAAGATCTGGGACAGGATGACAGCAAACTCAGATTATAAATAAGATGTAATTTTTATAAAACCATTGCAATTTTAAGCTAGTAATAGAATTATTTATAGAAAAGAGACTCTAGTTCAAGTAAGAAATTGTTCATGAAAACCTTCTAATTCATGGTACGTATGATTCAATAACCAAAATAATCCCTCAAGACAGGTAATCTAAGGGTTGCTAAGAAAATTTCCCACAACTACTATATTATTATTATGTCATTACATGTTACAAGCATGACAAGAGACTCTCAATAAAACCCACATTTCTTTGTAGCCAATAGAGAGAAAGTCTCTGCCCCAAAGAGGTTCTAAGAGAAATTATTTTATGCCATATTTTGCAAATAGAGTATTTTGACCAAAACCAGCCAGGAAGCTTGTGGCTGAAAATGGATTTTAATCTACACAGTCCTTAGCATTATCTTCACCAAAATGTCATGGGCACCTCACTGAGACATCTGCCAATGTTTCGCGCTGACAGAGCGAGTGCGCTCCTTAAGGTCTTCGCAGTGCCCCCGTGCTGGTGGCTCACCCCTTGTGCTGCAGAATGGCGATGGAGGAGTGCAGAAGGCAAGGGGTGAGGAACACTGGCACGTGCACACGGTTCACGGGGATGGCTTCTCAACCGTTGCTGGTGGGACAATACCGATGTGACTTCTGCGTCAATGTTCCTTCTTTTTATTAGAGCCTGCAGAGGACAATAACGTAAGATTTGCATGATGTGAATTAGCTAGTAACCTGCCAATGCCGGACACAGAGTGGGGTGCATGGGAAATGCAGGTCCACGCTCCTGATGTGCGTGAAGCTGAGGACGCTTTCGAGGTCTGTACTGCTCTGAAAGGATCTGAAGTGCAGCCCAGCAGCTACGTCTCAGCTCAGGATAACCACAACCACACTGTGCTCACAGGATGCTCACAGGTCCCACGACCTCCCCCAGCTCCCTCTGTGCAAGTAGTTCCCTGTGCGTTGACAGCGATGCAAAGGGCTGGGGGCAGAGGGGCCTGTCCTCAGCCCACACATCTGATGTATCCCCAGGCACAGCCTTTGCGAGGGTCTTTAACCCTTCCTGAGATTTTTACTGCTCCAGGTCTGCCCCTGCGTGTGTGGACGACCTGGCACACAGCAGCCCTGAACAAGGCAGGCAGCGGCGGTACAGTGGCAGGAAGGATTTTTCATGTAGAACTGAGCATTCTTCAGGAGCTGAAGTCAACTGGTTTTTTGTTGACAGCTATTCCTAAACATATTGAATCTCTTTAGGTTTGGATTTATTCTCCCCATTTACAGAAGAAGAGGAAATGATTCTTCTCTGCTTTTGTTTTGATTTTCTTTTCTCATCCTGTGTTTTCAGACTACGTTTCTAATGGAGCACGATATTTTGAGAGGGGTATTTCTGGATGGGAGAGGAAGCAAAAACCCCAGGAGTTTCACTTGAAAAATGGAGGCTCACTGTCAGAGATCTCTGGTATTGGAACGTATATACATCCTCCGGGGACATGAAATCTGTAGGAAAGAATCACCCAGCCTCCGTGGCTATTCCTTTGGTGAGGACATCCATATGCTTCATAATTATGTGTCATACAGAGGGGGGAAAAGAAGCCTTGTCATGTCTAGTGCCTCCAAACGTCCCCTTATACACACACACACGCCCTCACTCAGACATGCTATGCTTTTCCCTGCGTCCTAAAGAGTCGGCGGGTGCTTTCAAGTGTTTGTGTAACACCGTCACTGCTAGTGAATACATTGGATATGCTGAACAGCAATTAAATAGCAATTAGTAAGCTGAATGCTTTATTGTGGTCGTAGTTTCTTTCCATTTTGCTTAGAGGAGGCAAGAATGTCTTGGCTGCAAGGCAACCGACGGCTCAGAAGGGTGATTATGCATTTCCACAGCATCCAGACAGTTAAGTTTCATGATGAAATTCAAAAGCCAGCAAGGAAGAAGTAAGTCTGTGAGACGCACGGCAGGAGTGACTACTATTGTAATAGCACGTTACATATGGACATACATTTTGGAAACAGTTCTCTGGTCGAGATGCTGCACTCCTCCAGGCTTGTAACTAAGCCAAGGGCTTTTTCTTCCCTTCTATGATAATGCTTTTTAAAAATTGTTTCATACTTTGAACACTGTTTTATTAATTCCAAAAATTATGGCACTTATTTTCTTATCTTATTAGGATACACAACAGACGAAAGATTGTGGAGATCCAAAGACCCTTGTCCGTTTGGTCCTGTTGACATCTCCAGTATGTCCTGTGGCTGCAAGAAGGCGTATCACAAGCTGTTCAGCTGTAACTAAGCTGACTAAATGAAAATAAAACAGCTAAGGGTAGCTGGGTGTGGTGCCAACCTTTGCTCATGTGCTTTTGTTTGCAGTTGACAGAGTCAAGGCTCAACTTATTTATCTTATTCACTGAAAACCATATGTCTATATTTAATTGTCGTCAAAAGGAAACGGGCATGTCTTGTGCCTCCTGACTGGGTTGGGAAAAGGTAGGGGTCACCTTATATTAAATCTAATTTTTTTGCTGCAGGACTGCGGTGTCATCCAGACCAAATGTGGAGCTCGTTATCGCTGGGTTTTAAACAACCATTAAAAAATTTAATGGAAATATAGCCATATATAACAGACTTCTTCAATCATATTTCAACATTAATCAGAATTATCCTTGAACTACAAGTACCTTTGCAAATAGATGCAGTACAATAGCACAGGTCTCTATGAGGTATCACTTTTGTAAACCTCAAACCTGGGAGATTTCTTGTCTCGGGATGCAAGACCGGCTGCTGGTTTTGTATCTAGCCTATACCTAGCTCTCAGTTGAAAAACTTGCTAGTTCAACTAGTTAAGAGAACTTGGAGTATCCACCAATGTTTCTATACAGACTGTGGCATTTTAAGACTACATGATAAACCCATTTAGAAATTCTGTCTGTGGACAACACATATCCTCAGTATATTGAAAAGTCTAACTGCTTAGAAACTAGAAAAGTTTCTCCATTTTTGTCTGTCTTGTCGCTCACATTGTGTCCTCCACTTTCATATCTGAGGACATGATAAAGGAACGAGTACACCCGCAGAATGGCACTTGCTATGCCATCGTTGAAGGTGAAGCCTTTCTGGTGGCGCCCTAATCTGGAAGATAATCAAAGAATGAACATAAATGTATTTTAAGCAACTACTCCGCTCTGACTGCTGCTGAATGTAGACAAGGATGGTAAAAAACAAGCACAGCAGCATGACATATACTGAAAGTATGGTAAAAATCAGAAAGACTTTAGGAAGCAGCAGCGTTTTGTGACAGAATGATCACAGTTCACTCTCAATATTATAAAATTTGCAAAACTCTCTAAAAGGAAAGACAAAATCCAAGACAGATTAGCTAATGTGACATTGCGCTCCTAGAGAGCTTGATTTCATTTAGGTGTGTCTAAATCTTTATATTATATATCCTAATTAGGTATACATTTGGGATTGCTGACACGACAAAGCCCCTTCATGGTGCAAACGCAAGTTTTGCTTATGTGTAAATGTGTCCGGATCAACAAAACCCCAGCCAGTAATTGAAAATCAACTACTATTCACAAAATGTGTGTCGGTCAAAAAGGATTTACACCTAAAACATTTCTCCAAAGCAGTGAGTTACATCTAGCAACACTGAAAGCCCTTCGCGTCTTCTAAGATGAATAATAATAATATTTATTTATTATTTTATATATATATATCTCTTATAATAAACTCTGCAGCATTTGAATACTTTGGATCAGGGTGACACTATGAAATGATGGTATTGTTTTCAATGTAGCCAGATCTGCTGGGATGTCTTATGCTTAGAAAGCAAGCTTTTGGATATTTTTTTTTCCTTTAGAGTTGACTTTACCACTGGTATTCAGAAGTCTTAAAGTCTTCCCTCTGAGTTTTCCTTCAGTTATGCCGCAATTAAAAGGCCGGGCAACAGACTTTGGGCTGCCATAATCTTTAAGAGATCGCCACCCAGTGGTGAAAGGGAGTAATGCCATTTTTCAGCTCCCGGAGGCAGCAGCAGTGTGTATAGCCGTGCTTAGAAATGATGGTGCAAATCAAAATATCGCCATAATAACAAATGCGAAACAAATACCAAGGATCATACAATCAAATGATTTTTTTTTTTTATGTCAGGGTGGATTAATCAAGGAGCAAACCGTTTAGAAATGTAGATGACATAGCTTGCACTACCATGCCCTGCTGTAAAAGAAACAGCCCTAAAGTAGGTGATTTATGATTTGAACTACTGACATTGGTTATTATGAAGACAAGAACCACCTGGACTGCACAGCTCTGACATCACCATTCAGAAAACTCAATAGAAATGATTGCATTAACATGTCTACTTCTTTAGCTGGCTGGGTTACAAGTAGCCAAATCTCTTAAAAATTAGCGTGCTATTATTTTAGTCACAATTTTTCTGGACTACTGACTGTTACTTGTAAGCTGTGTGATTGCAGCGGAAACAGGATCACTCATGAGGAGTCCTGGGCAACAGGTGGGAGTGAGCTGGCAGTGTGCCCTTGCAGAAAAAGAGTCCAACAGTACCTGGGCTGGAGCATCTCACATGTGAGGAAAAGCTGAGAGAGCTGGGACTGTTCCGCCTGGCGAAGAGAAGGCTCGGGGGGCTTCTCATCACTGTGTACAAATATCTGAATGGAGAGTATCCAGAGGATGGAGCTTTTCTCAGTGGTGTCCAGTGACAGGACAATGGGCATAAACTGAAACACAGGAGGCTCCCTCTGAACATCAGGGAACGCCTTTCGTAGTGTCATAGAATGGTTTGGGTTGGAAGGGATCTTTAAAGATCATGTAGTCCCCATAAGCAGGGGACACTTCTACTAGATCAGGTTGCTCAAAGCCCCATTGAACTGGACTGTGAACAATTCCCTATAATCATATAATGGTTTGAGTTGGAAGGGACCTTTCAAGGTTATCTAGTCCAGCCACCGCTGTGATGGTAACTGAGCATTGACACAGGTTGCCCAGAGAGGTTGTGGAGTCTCCTTCCCTGCAGACATTCCAAAGCAATCTGGGCATGGCCCTAAGTAACTGGGTCTAGGTGACCCTGCTTGACCAGGGGAGTTGGACCGGATGATCTCCAGCGCCTCCCAACCTCAGCCATGCTGTGATTCTGAGTCTGTTGTAACGTAACCATCTGGTTCGTTCCCACGTACCACACCAAGCTTACCAAAAGCTATTGCTTAGAAGTGAAGTTCTTGATTCACAGAAGTAAACTGTCAACATGAAAGTGCTAAAAAGAAGGGAGAACAGGTACTTCATATGCTACATCTACATAGTGGCCAATGTGTTTAATCCACTGAATATGACTTTGCAATTACTTTATCCATTCTTATCTGCTTGCCATTTCAAAAATATTTTCTGTATTCTAGGACAGAAGTCAGAAAAACAGACAAATTCAGCATCATTGATTCTTCTGCAAAACTAACTTACCTTTATGTCACAGATCATCTCAATGTTTGGGATCACAACTAGCAATTTCTTTAAAGCAAAGTAATTAAGTAGTATTTTCAGACCACTTGATTCTGTGTTCTGCAGTACTGTTGAAGGGCTTTGCAATAATAAGGTCTTCTCTGGTCCTGCATTATTTGCGGCTCATAAAAGCCAACTCCACAGAAGGAAAGCATGAGTTTCAGGAAATTTGTGTTTGGGTGCAGTTACAGACTCTACGATCAGAAGTGACCAGCTCCTGGCCTGTGGTGTTTCCCTCCCATGTTCCTGAACTTCAAGAGAAGTTATTTCATCCAGAACTTCTGCTGTTTGTTTGTGATCTGCCACCTAACAAAAAATGAGAGTGTGTGGTATCCTGCCCTTTGTGAAATGCAGTGCTTACGTAATCATTAATCCTCTCTTATTTACCCCCTTTTTTAAAAATGTCACTCATAAGGTGGGGGAGACTGTCTAGTTTCACACGATATATTCAATGAAAAGTAAAAATGCCAAAGAGCAACTCCTTTCTGGGCCCTTAACCAAATAAAGTCTTTTATGTCTCCAGTGATCCACGAACTTTATCATCACGAAATGTTTGTGTTGGTAATTCATTGTGATGTGACCAACCACATCCATCACCTAATACAACTGGCTCCAAAGATGGAAAAAAATACACCTACACGAGGCAACTTTTCCCTCACTCTCTGGAATAAAGAGCCTCCTGCAAGTACATTGCACGGGGTTTTGAGCCAGTGACCCAACACAGGCGACCTTGGCTTGGGAGCCTTGGCTTGTGCTTCAGCAAAGCCCGCTCTCCAAAACACTGATACCAACACGCTTCCTGTGGAGCAGCAAGGACAAGTGCATCTCAGGAGCCGACCCAAAGGAAATTTTACATAAAGCTTGCTACTCTGTAAAATAGCTTCATCTTTCAAGACAGATTGCATGCATAAAGTTAAACTTCTGGCAGTTGCATTGGAAGTCAGACCTGAAAGTAAGCTCCAGCTCCAGTCACTCCATGGGTATCAGAACAGACCGCTCTGGATGTGGCCACTACCAGTGTCACAGCCACAGTTATGCAATTTGTGTCCTGAAGATACTGTGACAAAACTAAAATACCCAATGCTTTATCATGCATGTAGTTATGCAAACATTACTCGTAGCTGGAACACGTTCATAAACCCACGTACCTAGGTATGTGTTTGTTTAAGACCTGGGAGGAATGCCAGATCTGTATTTTCCTGCTTCCTGTTGCTTGAAGGAACAGGGTGCAGCTGAAATGTGTTGCGTAGTGGGCAGGATGCTGTCCCAAAGACTGGGGGAGCTGTAAGGCTCCACCGCTCGTGGACGCATACAAACCCCTAAGTATTATATTGCATTATGACAGTGGCCTTGGTGCAAATGAACGCCGGTTGGGAATAAATTCTAAAAGCAAGGGACTAGGACAGCCTTGTTTTAGCAGGGTAATGGTTAGCATATTAATTGTATTTGGTTTTCAGCTGATGCAGCTTAAACAGTACAAAAACTAGAGGTAGACTGGGCAGCAGTAGGGAAAACAGATCCAAAGTACGTCAGTATCAGCCTATCATCTGTCCTCTACTCATGTGGCTGTTGTTGGACTGAACTGCCTGATATATGCACCTGGTAATAATTATGTCTCCAAACTGATCACACAATTGCAATTCCTTGATTAGCGTAAAGCTTCACTTGGTGAAGGTACTGTTCAAAGTTAATGCCCCAGTCCACTATGTGGACAATTCATACATCAAAAGCTGCTGATGCTGGTTGCCTAGGATGTGGTGTTGTCTAATCATATTTACTAGGCTGTCTTCTCAATCATATCAAGGTCTCACAAGCAATTTCATTTTTGCAATGGAAGCTCATATGCAGGTTGCTTCCTTGACTGATACATTGAGGAATGAACCACGGACCTTGGGGGAAAAAGACCTTGAGGATCTAAGTGCTGCTGCAGTTTGAGCTGACAAACTAGCGGCGTCGTAGCTGTGGGCTGTAAAACGTCTCTGTGAATCAGCACAGATGGGATCTGTATCACATACCGCAAGGGGGTTGCGCTTCAGTTCAGCCAAGCCTGGCTACCTCAAGCAGATGAAATTTGGCCAGGGAGTTGAACAATGAACTGGTGTGTTTAAGCTTCTACTGGCTTAATGAATGAATAGCTATGAAAAACGCTATCAAAATGACCTCTTAGTCTCTTTGCCTTTATTCTTATTTCTACATTTGTCGTAATAGAAGCAGTGCCAGTTTGTGACTTCTAACCTCTGTGATGTAGCAAGGTTATTAATCCTTTTGTCAGCTTAAGCCATGTTGAGAGACTGAAGCAGAAAATGAGGATCAGCTTTCTTTACCAGCACCCTCCTGTGTTTGGGTGTGTGTATACTTTGCTACAGTAATGACAATCACATTTATGTCAAACCAAACCTTTTCCCTTCTTACATATTCATAGACGTAAATGGAAATTTAACATGTTTAGCATAGATTTTATTTCTCTATGTGGGAGACCATGATGAAAATTGTCACAGTTTTGGCAACCATCTCAGAATATAAAGATCTGCTCATGGATCTAAGGCAATGTTTGGTCGTTTCCATTTAATCTGTGCAAGTCCCTTGATTATAATGTGTTTATACAATTTCATTAAAGTAATGAAATAGCAAAGTAGGCCAACTGTCTTCTCTTCACAGACCCAATGCTGCAATGAACAATCTGTCAAAGGGATAAAAACTCTTATAGAAAGTAATCACCTGACTGCAGATATTCGGGGCAAATTTTGTAGGTGTCCCATGATTGCACTAATCTCTTCTGAACATGTGGCAGCCTCCTGGTGACTTGGCGGGATGATTTTGCCGCACCCAGCTCCACCAGCCGTTGACAGGTGGTCTTGTGCTTCATTTCACAGTAGGCTCCTATAACTGCTGCATTTCATTCCATAAATGATGAGGGAAGAATGTTCCTAGAGTTATTAACTGCAGGAAAGACCCTGAGATGCAAAAATCCAGTCCATATTGGGTCCATATTTAGCTCATCTTTGGAAAGAAGGTTGAATGTGGACTCTCGTGAAACTTGGGTGTTGGGATGGCTTTAGTTCCACCCCTGTGTTAGCAGGGTAAGCCAAGGCCCCAAAGGCTGAAAACGTGGATAAGAAGACATGTGTTCAAAACCCTTCAGTTCATTTGTTTCAAACCTGTTGTGTTTCATGCCATGAGAACGAAGCACTCAACTGGATTCTTCCCACAGGTCTGCCCTGCGCTGGCTGCTCCCCCAGGGTATACCTCACTCCTGCTCCTGCATCTCCAGGGTGCAGATGCTAAGGCACAATTGGCTGCTCCTACATTGATTTCAAATCCTATTTTTTCCAGGAACCGAATTCCCTCACAGACTTGCTCAGCCACAGAGCTCAACTTGAAATCAGATTTATCACCAGCCTTGCTTTATTACGACAGGATAAGAAACAGCAATGGTTTACTGTCGATCAAGCAGTGGTCAATTGTCCAGCTACCTGAATTCCATAACCCTAAAGCTGCAAGTGTCTTTTGTATACATTTCTTTAGTTCCTTATAACTTGTAGCGTATTGTTGAGTATTATCCTTTTTCGTGCCCTTTCTAAATGGTTACATACTTAACCCAACCCCTAAGGAGGCACACAAGCTCCAGACCTCAGCAATGACGGGTACTCAGGTCAGGCTGTTTCTTTTAATGCTGTACCTGGACGCGTCCTGGTCTGCAAACACAATACCACAGGTATCTTTTGTAGACCGTTCTTAGTTCCTGGATGGACTACAGACATTCTGCTCATTTGCCTGGTATCTGAGCCCTTAGCAGCCACATTCTCCTCTTTACTTTGGTTGCACAACTGTAATAATTAGACTTGCTGCTTTCCAGGCCGCTTTTGCATTGCATTAACCTATGCCTCACTGCAGAGTCTACATCTCTAGCATTTGCAATCCAAATGCACCTGATGCGTGACCGGCAGGCCTGGCAGTGGTACCTCCAAGGATTGCCCCACAACCAAAGAAGGACTGCACCAAGGTCACCCCCAAGCAGTAGCTGACACCCCAGGCTCGCATTTGTCAAGTGACCTCATGCTCTTGGGTGCGCCTATGATACTTCCCCCTTCACCCATCGTTTTTGATCAGACCTTTGGAGGCTCATGCATCAGCAGTCAGGTAAGATGAGAGGTCTGTTATACAGCAGGCATTTGTTTAGAAAGGGTTTCTCTGCCTTTGTAAACGGACTTCGTATTCATTCTTGCTCTTTCTTTCCTCCGTACTGAAAAACCTTCCTTTAACCAGCCTGTAATGTTTAGTGCAGACTTCCATGTAGGAACAAAATAGGATAAGGTATCTGCAGCAACAGCCAATAAAAGTGAAGCTAAAAAGGAAAGATTTTTAAGGTTCGATGTATAGCAGGAAGCAATTTAATTACTTACAGGACAGGGGAATAGAGAGCCCAAATAGACAAATCAGTGCAACTGGAATAACCGCAACCAGCAGCTTCCCAGGGAAGTAGAGACGAGAGATAAGTCCATCATGAAAGAGGCTTAAGATAACTCACACTACATCGCATTTGCTGCGGGCTAAGCCTGAACACAGGACAGTTGCCATGGCTTAGCTGATGTGCAGTTACTTCTTAAGCTCTTGTACCTCAGTCACATGTGTGAGCCCTAAAGTTGCAGGAATACACACTAGCTCAGCTCGGCAGTTCCACAAAAACATGCAGAACTTTAAAAATACGAAAGAACCCACAGAATTTGCTTGAGAAAAAAGAGAGAAAACCACTTTCTTCTGCTTTTTGTAATTCAGTTCAAATTTCTGCAACACCTTAACCTTGCAGGAGCGTGACGTATCAGAAGGGAACTGCTACAAGAAGCCAATGATGCAAAAGCACGTAGTTAAAATAATGTAAAACTAAACATAAAATTCAGTTGTGTGCTGAACTGGGTGAAAAGCAGAATAGGGAAATGGGTATTTTGGTGAGAATCAAGAATAATTCTATGCTTTTGGAACCATGAACGACACCCAGGTTTAGTGCCAGAGTCATAGAAAAAAGACTGTTTTTCTCACAGTCGTTCTTTCAGGAGTCGTTCATACACTTCAAATGCCTCTGGGTCAGAGAGCAAGCAACAGTTCAAGGCGCTCATGTGTGACTTCCAGGGCCAGCTCCAATGACCAGAGTTAAACAAAGTGTGCCGTTTCAAGAGCAGATATTCAAACACTCCCTGAGTCAATGACCAAGGTACTTGCCTACAACGTCAGACCTAAATATAATCCCTTACTCCAAATCAGGCAAGGAGGGATCTGAACATCATCTTCCTGTACCCTAAATGAAAGCTGGATGTGTACTTTGGTCAACCGTAAGCAGCAGAGACGATGAGAGCTACACAGGCAGCAAACATCCATGGCCCTGCTTCCTGCTTTGTCAAAGCTGGAGCCTGAAAACCCCTCCGGGCAGCAAAATACATTTTTGCCGATGCTGCTAAGGTGCCTTAACCTGAATCTGGTGTAAGCACAACACTTTTGCCTAATAAATCTCATTTTATTCCAAACTGTATATACTTTTATCAAAACTCACAAATAAATGTACCATCCTCCAAAAAGGAAAACAGTTTTGTAGAATTCACAGCATAGTTATGACCTGTAAATTAAGAAAGTAAAGTTTTCTAGTCAAGCCAAAAGGACTTTTTGTCTTTGCTTCAAATAACAAACTAAAAACTTGGAAATGTTAGAAAGAAGTGAAATGAAGGGCAATGTGTTACAAATCAGAATGAGAGAGACATAGATGACCTTAAAGATGAGTAGAGATCTGTGACAGACCACTAACTACATTAAAAGTAGTAGCTGTGGTAGAAGCCACTTGGTGTGAAACCTCTGATTTCATCAAATTCCGCATCCAACCCCCTCCTCTTTTAGCGGGTACTCCAAAACCGGTCCCCAGCTGGAGAACGCGTGGTATTCAATATGCAGGAGAGTACTAGAAGGCAAAGAAAAGGCAGAAATCAGGTGTTAAGACAAAGTAGCTGCCTGTGAGTAAAAAGCAAACGGCGTAACTGGTGAAAACATGGTGACCTTGTTGCCTGGAGACATGTAAAGTGTGTTTTGTTAGTGACTTTCCAGTTGGCTGGGATAGACTTGGCAGCCCAGTACAACCGGCGTGCTGGCTGATTGCTAGCAGCGGGCCAGCGGCTCATTTTCTGCGGGGTCGTTCTGCCCTTTGCATTGAGACTAGTTCAGCTGGTGGGACGCGCTGCAGAGGTTTGCTGCTGCAGAGCACCGGCAGAGCTTGGCACCCACCCCGCTGCAGAATTTTCTAGAGGGAAAGGGAACTGGGGGCTACCTGGGTGGCTTCAGGGGAAGACTTCCCTGTTGCACAGCACTCTCCTGCTAAATGCCAGAATAATTAGCGTAATCAGTGCTGAGCTGCTCACCTGCACAGTGTGTCTTTGCTAACCTTGGAAACAGCATCAGAAATTATTTCATCTGGGCTTGTTCTGTTTATTTATTCATTTAGCTTTTGAGCTGAAGTGCACACCATGCTTAAGAGACGAGCTGATTGAGCGGTTCTGGATACTGCAACACTTTCTAAGGGAACAAATATTCTCTTACATTTTTACTGTTGCAATATCTAGGACCCTCAGGCAGCCTTCCCTCGTCCTACCATAAACAGCACACCCCGGCCTCAGAATAAAAAAGTGATCTCTGACTTGATACATTTAATATCCCAGTATTTTCTGTGACTGTGTTCAGCTTTGGCCCATTTTACCTCATGTTCAGGTAAATTTTCTTTATTTATGAGAGTTCATCTGAGGATGAACATAGTGACTTGATAAATATATGATCAAAAACAAATGACAAGGCACAGTAATAGCACTAAATGAAAGGGAATTTGATGGCAAGTTTATAATAGAGAAAGTGGAAAAAAAAAAGATCTTGCCCCAAATTCTGTTCATAGATTTTCCAGCTGTGGGACTTCTACATTTTTATAAATTACCACCTCCTCTGCAAAAGATTATTAATCTTATTTTTCCTAGGGAGAGATGGAAGTCACGCTGTTAATCATGTTACCTTCTACTGAGCAGTACTAACGCTTGTGGTTATGTTGGTTAGGTTGATAAGTGGAGAAATCAGAGAATGAAAGCTGGGTTATCTTCTTTGTGTTTTGTCTCCTCAAACAGGATGGTAGCAAATCTCACAACAGCAGTTTTTGCTTGCCAAAGAAGGTGAGGCATCTTCTACACAAGTGAGAACTGTAGTGGGTGTCTCTCAAACTTGCACAAACTCAAAGCAATCCTGCTGCTTCAGTAACCACATTCTGCTTGCCCTTCCATCCTGTAACATCATTCACTTTCCCGACTAGACAAAACCCACAATTTTATTTTCATCTGAGTATCTGGAAAAGATGAGTTGGCAATTAAGTCTTTTCTATGCCCTACTGGGGAAGTGGATGCAAAAAACAAGATGAAAAAGGGTGGGTTTGACACACCATGCCTTTTACAACACTTCCAGGACAGTTACTGCAAGGCAGTTGAACTCGTTCTCTGGAGAGTTTTATCCCAGATATTTAAACATCTGGCTTTTAATGCAGAATTCATTAGCACTTTCAGTCATAATAACGGAAAATGCGCTGAGATCCTGAAACAAAAACAGTTGTTATTGCAAAGTATTAAACGTTGAGTAAAAGAAGCAGCTCCTCAGTGGCACGTAATAGTTACAGCTCTTATTCTACAAATCACTTAAAGCCACTTATAACTACTATTATTAGCTGTAAAAGCCCACTTGGGTTTTATGAACGCTGGAGAACTGAGACAAAAAGATTGCTTCAAAAAGAATGGTGTCTTAATCACTGTAAGTCTTTTGGCCCCCACACAGACATGGTCAAAAGAAAAATGGAGATTATACCAGTCCAATTACTTAGAAAAATGTCTGAAGATTTAAATTAATGTATCTAGGAAGATTTTATTTTAATTAGAACATAGCAGAATAACAGCAGCAACCTGCAGTGATACCATCAAATCAAGGCTGTTTCTATGGGAACACCACCAACTCCCAGAAATTATCGTGTCAGTTTGCCATAAATAGAAAAAAAAAAAAAAAAAAAAGAGAGTTTTTTTTTAAAAAAGAGAAAGGAAAGGAAAAAAAAGATTACAGAGAAAGAGAATGAAGAGGACAATACAGTCCTTTTGATGCTTATTGCCAATATGTTGTCAAGTTTTAGTCTGAAAAAATGTAGTGAGATAAAAATTTCAGTAAAATTTACACTACTCCTGCCACACATTTGAGGACTTGAAGACCTTTTCTGAAGAATTTTTAAAGGATTTTATGGAAAAAAAAACATGCAGTGTACTATTTTATACTGACCTCCCTGCTTCCTGTGCATTCTACAGCATGAGTGAGCTCAGGGTTGGTGTGGGAGAGAGAAGTACTTTTGGTTATAGATATTTGCTATATTTCTTCATTTCTATTTTTCTGCTAGCTCTGTAATTTGAAAGTCCAGTCTGAAAGAGATGCGACTACAAAGCAAGAGAAGTAAGCAATGAGTATCGCAAACAGAAACTCTTATTTCCCTCGATCTACTTATCTGACTGCCACCCTTTCCAAGCCATCTTCTTCCCAATAGCTGCCTCCAGCCTGCTGCCTTCAGCAACCACATAAACACAAGGGAAACCACTCAAGTTCCTCCCAGGACTATTTAGAGATGTCGCATCCCTTTGAGACTCCAGTCCAGCAGCATTTCTGCACTGACACTCAGCGAGCTTGTTTCTCTGGCTCTCCTCACCACCATGACACGCTCCCTTCTGCAGAGGCAGTGCCTTTCTGATGCTCAGACCAGTGGCAATAGCTTCCCGGTGCTGTATTCCCATCTGTGAAATTCTCTCTTGCTTGTGGCTTGTGACTGCTGTTTTTCCACTTACAAGATGTGTGTTTCATTCTCAGTGATTCTCATTTATTTCCTTCTCAAGAGCCATTTCTCCTGAAATGATAATTGAGTCCTGCCCTATTGTGGCTAGTTATAGTACCTGAATGTCACACCGTAACCTTTAGTGTTTGCTTCGTATGTATTGAGAAGAAATTCTCCACTTGTAAGTAGTCCATGATAATAAATTATTATTGAATTTTATCTCATTGAATGACTCAAAATAATAATGTCACTTTGGGCAAAACCAGGCAGTGGTAGTATCAGTAACTTCTGCTGAGAATATTGACAGTAAATTTGATGATAGTCCTTCAAGTGTAATATTACCCCTTTAACAATTTGATTGAAGCTCCTATCTGCATATAGCGCAGCAGAGGGCACTCCCTTCTTCACATCGCTACAATGAGCCTTAAGTACTTTAAGTGCTCTCTTGGGCTGGGAAAGGTATCAACTATATTTCAAAAATACCTTTAAATATCTATTAAAATGCTGATACCACCACTTGTAAAGAATATGTGTGAGCCCATTTGTTCCAACAGGACTTATATGAATACTCTTCATATACAGCAGACCATAAAGTATTTCAGATTTTGTTGTTATGTGCTGAAAAGCTGAACAGACATTTACTAAGAGCATATTTAAATCTTGATTTCAAATGAGGCTGTATCTTTCTTTAGACACAAAAGGCCAAATTATTATTTCAAAGAAAATCTGAAGGATTTACAATCCACATGCTAAAGCTGCAAATATGTTTATGCAAACAAATCATGAGACTTGCTGCCTGCTCGCCTCTACTATCCAGTAACATAGACTGGCCCCTCTAGGCAAGTGTGATTTTAAGGACTCCGGAGTTGAAGAGTATTTCAGGTTTGACTGGTGGTAAACTGGGCAGAGACAAGGAGTGGTCCAGAGGCAAAGGGAAGTACAGTAATTCTCTGAGAATAGTCCGTTATGCCCAAGTTAGTGTCACAAGCAGTAGGGACTCCCTGGGCACTTGTACCCAAGAAGACCAGCTACAGACTTGCACCTCTCTCTGACTACGCTGATACCTAATCCACACGTGCGATGTGAATAGCTGCGTATGTCGTGATGTAGGAGACTTTCACTTGCTGTTTAGTGTCCTGTTCTAGGTAGACTCCGAGCTAAATCTTGTACTTGACATCAGTGCTTAAAGAAAGAAGCGTTCCAAATAATACGTTCAAAGTCTAGGATGCAGAAAAACGTTCGTGCTGCTTCTTTGCTATAATGTGAGAGCTGAAGCAAAAGGAATTTCGCGGGGGGGGGTGGGGGCTTAAAATTGCTTGCAAAGATCTCAAAGTACCTTTCTATTTCAAGAAAGTGGCGAAGGAAACCAACCTCTTCAAACACACTATTTGTGCCCACTAATTATTACCTTCAAGGACACTCCCCCTGGTGGGGATGAAAAGGTTATACTCTGAAAAGTGAGATTCAAAACATATTCTGATTCTTGCCATATTTCACTTTTCACCCTAATTGCAGACTACCACCGGGCATGCTTTCAGCTCATTATTCTCCACAGAGGCCTGTTAATGGCATTTCATCTACTGCCTAATTCTACAGCTTTACCATGGAAAAATTCCTTTCAATTTCAATACTGATGGGGAGCAAACAGTAGGTCTGGCGCTCTGCTTTTTGTTTAGCTGTTCAGTAACTGGGTAAACATTAACCAGCTGGATAGTGCAATTATAATTTTTTTTAAGGTACTGTAAATGCTTGCAATAGCATAGTATCTGGCAGCCTCGCAAATATTAATGAATGCATTCTTGTTCCACTCACGCTATTAAGAGCGATTAAGTACTTTCACAGAGGTCATGCAGAAAA
This sequence comes from Falco naumanni, assembly GCF_017639655.2. NCBI lineage: Eukaryota > Metazoa > Chordata > Aves > Falconiformes > Falconidae > Falco > Falco naumanni. The sequence continues at coordinate 10,619,382 of NC_054057.1, read as the reverse complement.
TGAATGGCAGAACCAAGCACTGAAGAAAATCCAAAGCTTTTTTACTAAGAGATACTTTTTAAGACATCCCACAGCACAAACAGAAATAAGCAGAAGAAATACAATTAGTGGAGGAATTGACATTAGGTACTAATTATTTACTATGAGCCTGAACGTACTTAGACATTGTTTCCAATGAACTCAGCAAACAGCTTGCTCAACAACATCAGGAGTAAAGGTTTAGGATCTGGATTAAAAACACAGAAAAAAAGTAAACACTAATATCCCCCTCTAGGGAAATCATCTCTACTAATTATTTGTCTACAGCTTTCCTCAGTATTGCAGTCTAAACTGCATTTGTAAACATGGCTTCATCATTCTGTGACAAGCAACTCGGTCACTTTCAGGAATTTCTTACTAAAATGTACTAAAGCAAAATTAAAGTTTTGAGTTATTATTAACTCTGTATGGAAAGGACAGAGTTTGTACAGGTAACAAGGAAAAGATCAATATTTGGAGACAAATATATGGGAATATCTCTGTTCATACATGGGAATACGTCTGTTAATTGTGGAATTAGAGCTAGCAAAGTCATCAAACACAATGGCTGAGCCTACTATTGTAACAGAATTTTCAGGTGTTGAAAGCTATGCAGAAGTGTAATCAAATGGCATGCTAAAAGCAAGAATATTTTTTCTGCTTTTAAGTTTTATGCATTTTTATGCAAAAACTATTTTTTACATTATGCACAAATGCCTCAGTCTATAGGTATTTTTGCTGTCTTAAAAATGCATGCATAAATAATGACAAATAGAAGCCGATTCATATTTTCTGACAGATGTATTTAGCCTTGATAAAAGTTTGAAGTATTTCTTTAACATTAAAGTTAAATATATTTTGCTTGTATTCAGTGGTGACTAGAAAGCTTTACATGTGTTTTTTATTCAAAATACAAAGGTACAAATGCTGTAAAGGACTGAAGATTTTCAGATTTGTCTTATATTGCCTAGAGAAGAAAAAAGTAGAAGTACTTATGGTAAGTATAAGTACTTTCTTTGGCAAGTATTTAAATTGACACATGCCAATGAAGCATCCCAGATCGTTCTACTCAAAATCAGCAACAATACACCAAACAGGGGATCTGGTTGTTCTTCCTTTGTTTGGGACACTCTTTATCTCTTCTTAAGAGGTTTAATTTATTTCAGGTATTTTTCATTTTCTTGTGTGGGATTTTGAGGAGTCTTGAAAATGACAGTGTCGTAAACATGGTCTTAGTATAGAAAGGTATTTTTAAAGAAGAAATGGTCAATTATATATTTGCTAACAATAATCGTAATCTAGTGTTGAACAAGTTATGAACAGGAGGAATCTCCTATTAAGTAATATGCCTTTTAAAATTTTAATTTTATTTTCATTGATTCGTAGTGAAAACAGATGAATCAAAATTAAATTTCTCTGACTACAAAGCATCACTCATCCACCAGATTCTATAGCAGGTCACCACAGGCCATTCACATCTCTCCTGTCTTTAATGGTCTTGGCTTCGCAGTATAGAGGACAGAGATTCTGCTTCCTCCTGTTTTAGGTTAGATTTACCCTGCCTTTCATTTGTACTCTTGTCAGATTACACATTTGTAATCTCTTAGAAATTACAGACTCATAATGAATTTGGCTTTCCACAGAAAGGCTAGGACCAGAAATGGAAGGGTGCAAAATTTCTCATTTAGGCTGTCAGGGCTGAAATTACGAGCTGGGGTTCAGCTATGCAAGGTACTGCAAGGGAAAGAAATGCAGGAGAAAAATACCAGGTACAGCAGCTCTCTGTGCTGGAATAAAAAGATGAGAGTCTGGGGCTGCCACGTTGCTCGGCACAGCCACTCAGAAAGTACTCCTCAGATTGACCTGAGAGACATGTTCCCAACCTGTGGTGAAACCCAAAATATGCCTTGTAGTTGCTTGCAACATGGTACCAAGGAACCACAGAGAGCATCACACCAGTAGCCTCAGTCTAGGACAGATGCAGAGGTTCTCCTTTTCTGGAGAAATGGATATATTGTTTGACCCATGTTAAAATGCATTTGCCAAGAGTAAAAGTACAATTTCAGCATACAGCATGATTTTGTAATAGTTATGCAGATGGAATGTATGGAAAATAGGCTTGTATTTATGACTATACTTTGTAAACCATATCAGTGTTAGCTACAAATATGTTCGAGGCAAGTTTTCTGTATTTGAAACTTCTAAAAATTGGTAGATAGTAAAATCCAGGAAAGGCACATCCTACATAGTAATTTGGGGTCCGTTTTGTCCCTGCTGCATTGCCCTTTCTGTGGTCTTGGATGCAGCTGTGGTGAGGAGGATTTCATGTGGGGAACGAAAAGTGGGCGCTAGCCTTCACAAAGCTCCTCGCAGTTTGGCTTTAGCCTGTCCCACTACCACTGTGTGCTCCAGAAGTGCCTTCGTTCCCGTTCAGCATTGGAAAGGGAGCACTTCTTTCCACCTGTGTCTCTCAAAGACAAAACAGAAAGAGGAGACTTCCATAGTTCCTAGGCATGCAGCCCCATAGGACTCTCTTACTAAAATCTAATGTGCTGCAGATTTCTGTAACTAGCTACTGCTAGCCAAGAGGCAAGTATTGTGTGTTTCAGTGCATTAAACGTACGCGAACTATGTACTGTGGGTAAAGTTGCTTGTTTCAGACTAGATCAGCGCATGAACGTTGTACCAGGTCAGTCCAGCTGCATGGGTGGAAATGGCCAGCGTTGCACTGCACAAATCTGCTGTCATTATGTGGACGTGGTTGGGAACTGAAAGAAAGTGAAAGAAAGTTCATAGGAACAGAGTGAAACCAATTTTTTCCTGTGCTCTTGCAGCATGTGCCTCTGAAATTCCTTTTTGATCTAAACCAAAAGATGGACAAAGTCCATTTCAGCATTAGCAATCTAAAGTCAAATCTCAGATGAGATTAATTTGCATGAATAATCAAAGTTATTTTCAAGTGTGGCATTATATATACATTTTTTAAGTAAATGCTTACATTTTTATTTTTCTGGGGCACTACCTATGGCATTCTTGGTTTTGTTTTGTGCTTTGAGGTTCACGCTAGTGGCCAGCTGGAAATGGGTTTAGAGCTCCCTGAGCGCTGTGGAAGCACCTGGGGCAGATACTTAGGGCTGAGAATTATTTAAGCTGACAAGCGATCAGGAGGATTATTTTCAGAATAATAAATCAAACTCACACCTCTGAACAGACAGGACAAACAGATCTAGAGCATGGATTTTTACGCCCCCGTCCTGATGAGCAGAGGTGCCACAACCCATTGGTGACTTTCTACCAGGCTCAGAGGCTGATCTTGCCACTGTCTGGATCCAAGCAATATCGATTTGTCCAGATTGCTTCATAATCAAGCCGGGTAATGAAGAAACCGATTTTACATTACTGCAATGAAACAGGTTTTCCAGAGAAATCCAGAACAGACAGGCCTGCCTCTCAGCCACCCGACAGCACCGTTTGAAGGCCACCAGGCAGGGAAGAACCCACACTATGATTTTTAAGTTATTCAGCAGCAGCATCCTGCCAGAGGAGCTCGCTGCGTGACAAACCAGGGTGCCTCATCCCTCCAGCTGGCCGGGACGCCCTCGCCCTGGCAGAATGCAGGCAGGCTGGCTGGGGCAAGGCTGTGATGTTTCCATCTGCAAACTGCCTTGAAAGAAAACAAGATTTTTTATTATTATTATTATTTTTTATGCAGATGCTTCTAGCGCACAATCTGGAGCACACAGAACGAGGGCGCCCAGTGGGCTCCAAGCGCGGGCCCGCCTGAGGCTGCTGGGCAGAGGCGGCCGGGCAGGTGGGCGGCCATCGGCGGGGGCACAGGATGGCGGCGTCTTTCTCTCCCTGCCCTGGGGCTGCGGTTTGGCTTCCGCAGGGGCTCGCACAAACACCCGGCTCCGCCGAGGCGGCTGCGGGCGGGCGGCCCCAGGTGCCGCGGGGCTTTACCCCCTGAAGGGGCTGCCCGCCTGAGGGGGTGCCCGCCTGAGGGGGAGCCCGCCTGAGGGGGAGCCCCGCGCGGGAAGCGCGGGCTCTGGTGGGGCCGTCGGTGCCGGAACCGGCCGGATCCGGCCGGCACCTGCCCGCGCGCTCCCCTCTCGCTCGGGGCGCTGCGCGAGTTAAATTTCTACTTTAAAAAAAAAAAAAAAAGAAAAGGAAAGAAAAATGTTTTTGTTCCCCCCCGAGGACTGAGCCGCGCGTCGTTCCCCTCAGGATCCTGAGACTCCTTCCCCCGCCTCCCAGCCGGCCCCCCCTCCCCTGAGGGAGGCGGGCGGCCGCCGCACCTGGCGCCCTCTGCCCGGGGAGGAGCACCGCGCCGTCCCGGACCCCGCGGCACCGGCCGGCCAGCAGGTGGGCGCGGGGGGGCGCGGCGGCTGCCGGGGCGGGGGGGACACACCGGTGCCTGCGACCCGCCTCGCCGTCCCGGGCAGCCGGAGGCGCCGCGGTGGGGGTCGAGGCGGCCGCCTGCCCTGGCCGCTGGGGCCGGGGGCCGCCGTGGGTGAGGCGGCGCGGAGGCCGGAGCTGCCCCCCGCGCCGCCGCGGCCGAGACAACTCGGCGGGCAAACGGGCTGCCTCGGCTCGTAGCCAGCCCCGCGGCTCGTAGCCAGCCCCGCGGCAGCCTCCGGGCACGGCCGCCCCCCAGCCCCGCGGGGGTTCCGCCGCCCCTCCGAGCAGGACCCGGCCGCGGTCGGCGCCCGGCGGGGGCCCGGGGGTGGCGGGGACCCCCCAGCCTCTGGGACGCGGTGCAGGTTTTGCGTGGGGCTGCCCTTCGGTTTTGTCGAAGGGGAACGGGCCGCTTGCAGGCGGCGGTGGGTAGGGAGAACTTTTTTCCTGTTTCTCGCCCTTGAGATAGGTGTGCTGAGGAAACGGGGCAGAGTAATGGTAAAAGCAACTGTGTGTTAAATGCTTACATACCTATTGGAAGGGGAGGAATGGCGGAGAAGTCTTGGAAAGAAAATCTTAAAGGTTTAGTTGTAGTTAACGTGGGTAAAAAGGAGACTAAAATCTTGTCGCTTCTGTATCAGCCTGTTGGCACTGATACAGAGCAACGGGGAGCATGCTGGTAAAAGGTAGCAAGAGGGGGGTTGTTATTTGGGTGTGCTTGGTGTTTGCAAAGGTTCAGCGGTGGTAGGTGATGCCGCAGCCCGTAGGGGGTGGGGTGGAGGAAGGGAGTGCCCCTGTCATCCAGAAGTTCAGGAGTTCTAGCAGTAGTAAGGACATGCCGGGCCACTAAGCAAGATTTCTGAAAGGTAGCAAAATCTGGTTTAGGAGAGAAGACACTGAGACATAAGGTAAAGGTTGATGATTTCAACACAGAACGGTCTTGGGACAGCCTGCATTTACGGGCTGAAATATTTGCAAATGCTTCTGCTGATTCAGACAGTGAGATACTGCTGAAATTGTGGTAACAGTGATACCTGTTACTGTGCATGCTGCATGAATGGAATTGTTGAACTGCTTCCCGATACAATCGGTATGCTCAGTTTCTCCATCTGTATATCCAGCACAAACTCCTGTTTATTTTAACAGTGTGTGTTTGTATAATAATTTTTAGTCTTCAGTTCGCATCCTTTGTAGTGAAAGACAACCCACAGGGAAGATGATCAAGGAAATGGATACAACTTTATTCTGTGATGGCAGTTTGAGCTGGAACAAGTGGTGTGTGTGTGAGGGTGGTTCCCGTTCACTGCGTGGACCTGTGACCCAGTGCAGTGTTGTGGCTGGAATGTGCAGGCGGTGCAGACACTGCTGCCACCCACGGCTCCTATGGGACATTTCCCAACAGGAGGTGGAAAGATTGAGTTTGCTTTGCCATCAGTTCAGCTTCCATGTACAAGATAACATACAAGCTGCTCAGTGTGGGACCCTGAAAGAGGATTGTGTAAGTGCGTTTTGTTTCACTGAAAAAATACTTTGGATGTTTTGCTGTAGATGATGATGATGACAAAAAGTGCGTTAGACTCATAACCAGGAAGAAATTTTGTGGGTGTCAATTCTTTTCCTGTAGAAGTTCCTGGTCAAGGAATGGGGCTTAGCAACCCCATGCAACTCCTCTTGATGGCACAGTTATGTTGTTATTAAACATTTTAAGTTGTTATCTACAATGTCTTAATAGGATTGAGGCTCCAGTAGGCTAAGTCGTGTATAAAAGTGCAGGTGCCTATACCAGCTTGTAATCTAAGTATGAAACTTGATTTAAAAAAAGAAAAAAATCCAGGATATACATTCAGTGAAGACAGGGGTGTATAAATAGTTTGATCAGCTTTGCATACAGACTTTGGTTGCTTAGGGGCAGCTGCAAAGCTTAATTCATTAGCTGCAGTGCTCAAGTCATTGCTGGTTTGGATGTATTCCTGAAAATGATTGAGATTCTGATTCTGTGGTTGCACTGCACTGGAAAGAGCAACATATGACTGCCTTTAACAAATCATATAGTACAATACAAAGCAACTCCTTTTTTTTCCTCTCTCTCCCTCAGCACCTCCAAAAGGAAATATAAATAAAGATCCTGCATCATCTCAATTTCTGTTACTGCAGTACACCAGGAAGGGCCATGCTAGGATCGTGTATGTAACGGCTACTAAATCTGACTTTGCAGAAAGTATTTATATAATTCCTTTTTTTAACAGTAAATCAAAACATAGCAGTGTTGCATCTCAGTAATCACACCATAAAAGTCAGCAGTGTCTGTTGAATGTCTTAACAGAACATAGCATAGATCCTAATAGATGTTCTTTATACTTAAAAAGAGTAATTTTGTTGGTTGATGAGGTCAGGGTTTTGGGAAATTCGTTGTCCTCTGAAAAGAAGACCTTCAAGTGAAAACGTTACCTTAGCCATAACAAATAGAAAAATATTTGCACATTTTGAGAGCTGTAATAAGTTTTGAAGTTTAATAACATTATTTACTATTTTATATCCAAAATAAATATTAACTGATATTAAATAGTTTAATATTTTAAAATATTCTAGCTCCAAAGAGAAGCAGAGCAGTGAAAGGATTGGCATCAGAATTCTTTGTATGTTTGTTAGTCATTACTAACCTATAGGAATTACATGATTTTTCAGAAGCATCTGCTTCTGTGGGAACTTTTCTTCTCTGTGCTTAGTGATTGGGATAAGTTCTGTTCAGTTATCAGAAGCAGGTGAGACTGGACTAGCTCAGTTCAGCTCTCTTACCCTTGACTTCCATAAATTACTGATCCCCCATGTGTGTGGGAATCTGCTGCATTATTAGGTGGGTATTTTATGCCATTCATTTTAAGGTCTAATGAGATCACAGATGAAAAGTTGAAGCAGACGATTGCTTTGGGAAAATGATACTAGGCTTTATTGCGCCAGAATAAAGATTTCTAGCTTCTTCAGAGTATATGTAAAGTTAATACCTAAAGAAACACAATAATCAACTATAATATCCAGTAAATTGTTTTATCTAAAAGTCTTCAGTACTCACACTGAGTTACTTAGTGACTGCCGTGCCGGTTTGAGATACAGCTTTCTGGAACACCTTTACCAGATCTTGTACAATTAGTCTGTGCTCTTAAAAGTAGTTACTCTTTTTGAAAGACTGAAGCTTTCTGAAAATTGGCTTATAGTAGCAAAATCTTAATGGGATTTTACATTAAGTTGCTTTTTCATTTGTGGTCGTTCTGCATCAGGGTTGTCTGGTGGCTTCCTAGCCAAGATAAAGAGTGATGTAAACCGTGCTATATTTGCAGACAGGAAAAATGTCCTCGGGGCTTCCAAATTGGAGAGAAAAAGTGTGTTCTTTTGAATATGCCCACCTTAATTTGACTTCCAAGTATCGTTGGGTGGACTCATTTGGTATCATGTATGTGACTATGTGACAGCTCTTAAGCTTCCTTTGAATTGCTTTGAAATATGTGAAATGACTACAGAATTTTCATAAGGTGTGAAAAGTGTGTTTTCATGCCTTGGTAATTCAGACAACAGCTGAAACGGATTTCCTTTAGACTACCAGAAATATCTCTCTCTCAGCTAAGATCATGCATGGGGGAGGTGCGATTCTTTGTTGCATTGACCCTGTGTCATCTTTCACCACTGATACAGATATGTAACCCGCTGTGATGAGAATGGCATCATTTTGTAGCCAGCCCAGGCAGAGAGGGCAACCTAACAGCTATAGCTACAGTGTAAGTGATAATACAAAGTGAAAAGCAGAGGAACACTAGACCAAAGGTCCCTACAAGATAAAGTTCACTAAATGTAAGAACAGAAGATTCAGTATGAAAGCACTTGCTCAATCTTGAAACTGCTCTTACAACTGTCCAAGAAAACTACCTCCTGTGTCTGCTCTGCAGCTTGTATGTAATCGATATGCTATATCCTTACACTGTTGGCAACTGCAGTGTCCGCCTTGACAAATTAAAGCATTGGCTAGAAATTACAGTGCTTCCGCTTGATTCATAAGATAGGGGTAAAATGCTTCCTTCTAGATGAACAAAGTGGATGAATGGGTTTAGAGATAGCAACCCCCTTGTGTCGGCCCCTTTCACAAGCTATACACAGGTCTGTAAAAGACTGCTGTAACATTTAACTTTTTCTAGTTACTGTATCATGTTTTACTCTCTTCATTATAAGTAACAGAAAAGGAAAAAAAGAGAGCAGAATATGGTACTGGATCACAAGAGAGGTCTTGGGATCTTTTGTTCCTCTTTTGTATCCTCCTATTTGAAAAGTATTATGATACTGCTTTCCTAACCGGTGTAATTTTGTGCATGAAAAATGTACATGCACCAGCGCTACTGACTGCGTATAAAATAGTCCTGGCAGGTTGTGAGCTTTTGTCCAAGTCAGTTACACTTTTGTTGTATGCAAAAGAAGAAAAGAAATAACACTGTACCTATACAAAATCTATAGGTCTGCTATGCTAGTTGAGTAGACACATAAAGAAAATCATGAGGCACAGAAAAGTCAAGCAAGGCTTACATATCAGGAAAACAAACTGGGGTTTTAGCAACTTATTTTCAGAGGGAATGTTTGTTCCTCTTGGGGATGCGTGAATCACTGTATAGATATCTGTCAAATTCTGCCTGGGATTTGGACAGAAAGTTGCTTTAATTGATCAGTTGTGAGTGCAAACAGCTTAACACATGTTAGTGATGTTACTTGTGTTGCTGCAGCTTGTATTTGCTTGAGTATTTTCAGCATTAAACCCTGAAGAACTGATATCACTTCTACTGAAAACAAAGGAGAACTTAGCATAAAAAATAATAAGAGATGGATTAGTCCCTAAATTAGTAAATTGATAGAGGGGTGGAGACTATGTAGTGTACTGTGTGAGTGACAGAATTGGGGCCCAACAGGTCATTTAATACAGAATAAAAGCCTTTTTATCCTTGAAATGACTAAGTAGCAAGGAAGTTATGCAAAAGCAGATTGTACAAAATATTCTTGGATCAAGTGATCATGAGTTTACATTGACTTAACAGTAGGATAAATGATGCAGTGCCATGTGGGGATGCTTGAGCTTGCTCTGAACAAGCTGTACCAGGAGCTGCAAAGGCCTGGTGCAGCTGCAGAGTGTACACACTGTGGTTGCTTTGCTGCTTTCCTCAGCCCAGACCATTTTACCTGGTTGTTTTTCTTCAATACTTCCATCTTCTATCCAGTCCACCAGGTGAGGCTTTGTACATTAGCACTAACACTTACCAGCTGTACTTCTGTTACCTCCTGGAATCACATTTCCTTTTTTTTTTTTTTCAGATCCTGATCACCCTAGTTCTGCATTTTTTCTGTTTTTCTCAGTACTAGCAACCTGCACTGAACCCCTAGTATCATCATGCAGTTACTTACTTTTGCGCCATGTGTACTCTTTCTTTCCCCAGGGCAGACAACTCTACCTTTTAAGTGAATTGGCTCCATTTGTCTTACCTTGTGTCAGGTGCAGGCAATAGGAGAGGTGAGTGATGAAAAGAGCAAAGACGAAGAAGAAAGTGGAGAGGGGTAATGGAGAGAGTGGTAAACCACTAGAAAGGAGAGAAATTTTCACAGAGGGAAGTAAAGAAAGAGAAGGGCCAGATCCAGACTAGTAGAAGTGAAAGCTGGAGTCCAAAACCAGCATAAACTTTGAGACCAGAGTTGTTGGAAATGAGTAAGTCCTCATCTTTACCCTGCTTGGTCTGATGGCAGCAGATACTGGCTGCACTGGAAGTATTCCTGGGAGCTGATTCTGGAAGCTGATTCTGATCTACTTGTTAGAAGAAGGATAATTGTAAAAAACCATTTTGCTTCTTTGTGTCTATGATAGATGCAACTTTAAACAACATCTTCTATTGCCAGTTGATCCCTGGAATTACTTTCCTTCTTCAGCAGGCAGCAGAGTTAGTTGACTGTTTTTGGATTCCTAGTGCTCATTGTTTGTTCTGTGTGTGTGAGTAGGTATCAGTCAAAACATCCTCTCTGAATATAATGACTTCTGCAAAGAATTGCAACTGAAATCCTTCAATAAGTCAAAGGGCTGAATCTTTAATTTAATAAAACTCATTTTTCCTGAGTAAAGGAAAACTCAAGAAGTTGTAGTAAAACTTTGTTTTACTACATTCAGAATTAGGCCTACAAATCAAAACATCTTTTGTCAGGGATTTTTTTTTTTTGTTGCAGTTTCAAATAACTTTGCAATTTGTTGTTAATTGTAAAATAGTGAAATTGTTGTCCTGACTAAATGGATGTAAGTTTGGAGTTAGATATTTTGTCAATTGCCTTTAGAAACAGCTAACAATTTTCTGTACAAGAAAGCGTATTTACGTTTCTGTGCACATAGGAAGTTTTATAAATATATCAGCTGTGAAACCTAAGGGGCAATAAAGAACTTTGCATTTTATTTTTTTCAGAACAATGAGTTAGTTAAAATACTAAAAATGCAATATTATGGCAGTGTAGTGAGGCTTCCTTAATAACATAGGGTGTTATATACCTTTTACTTACAAGTATGGAAGCCTTACCCTGGTGCAAAGACCATCTAAGATCAAGTAAGTTATCAACTATGTCATTGAAAGGGAGCAGCATTTTCAACAGGACTGACAGATAAGAGCATAGAACTAAGAATGTATAAGCATGTTCAGTAGCTGTTTGAGGACGTTAGGGCTAGCGTTTTTACCATTGGAAATGGATTTGAAAGGGAAATTAAATAATCACAACTTCACTGAAAATCAAGATCAAAGCTTCCCATTCTTCCTTAGAGGTGAGGATTTCCCTGGCAACTTATACCTGCAGGTGACCAGATCATCATGTTTTACATCCTCGTGAAGGACAATTCTCCTTGCAGCATACAGTGACCACAGCCTGTGCTGGAGCATGATATAGGTACCGTACTGTAGGGAGGAGTGGTTCATGTTGAATTACCATATTTATTTTCCTTGTGCTGCCAGTATTAGACTGTGTTTCTTAAGCTGGTAGATATCAGCCTGATGTGGCATGCATACAGGTTTCTAAAAATCTGTATTTTCAAGATGGAAACCTGTGAAAATAGGATCTCTGATGGAACGTCATGTGACTGAAAGTGAAAATTTTAAAATTGAGACATGGATTTTGAAAGTCCTGTAGTCTTCTAATACTCACATTTGCAAATTATTTTCACTTGACTGGCATTTGAAAACACATTTGTTGAGCTGTGTATAGCAAATATAAAAAAGCAAAATGCTGAACACTGCCTTGTTTGGGTTTTCTGTTTTGATGCTAGCTACTCAATTGGAAAGCAAAACATTCTACTACTAGGGGATTTGGTTAAACAACTTTAGGAATTTCTTTGGTGGAAACCATTCTGTGTACAGGTATACTTTTCAAATATATCTGTATTATATGAATAACGGTACATAAATATATGAATGACTATAAAGAAATATTAATAATAATGTGAAAACATACAGTTTAATTCTCTGCAAAGACTGCAAAGCTCGCAAATATTAGCTTGAAACATCAGATTGCCTCTACTAAGAGAGCTAAAGTGCTGTTCACACTGAAACTCTTGAGGAGTATAAAAGTAAACAGTTGTCTTCAGAATGTGGCAGTGACCTTGAGCTTCCACTGAGCTGCACTTTCTTTATTTAGCTTAGGCCAATGATTAACCTTCCTAATGACTGTATACCAAATTTGCCATTGTTTATATATCTGGCAGTGAAATAGGCCATGTCTGTCTTTGTGTGGATGATACAGTATATTTCAAGGAAACCCTTTGTATAAATTGTTTCCTTTGCAAAGTCCTGTCTTAGAAGCAATTAGGACTTGCACAAATTTACGTCATTTGTCTTTGGACTCTTTAACTTCAGGTTAGCGCTACAGTAGGCATAATATATTTCTTCTTCTTATGTGTCATTCTTTTCTCTTATTTAAAAGAGAATGACAAATTCTCTTTATTCTGCTCCGTTACAGCAAGTAGTCTTCTGCGGCAGATCCCCAACAAGCTATGCCCTGAAATAGTCATGTGTAAGACCAAGAAGTCATGCACAGCTTTGCCTCTTAAGGGAGGTTTGTCAAGACATAGCACTTCAATTTCTAGCCTCAGCACCACAGGGAACCCAGCAGAGATCTGCCCACAGCACACATGGAGCAAGGCGTCTTCAAATTCCTGTAATCTGTGCTAGGTCAACCCTGCCCAGTTTGGTGCAGTGGTGTCAGGCTCCTGACAGAATAAGAGTCATGCTGCTTTTCAGGCAGGAAGGAGATGCAGCCCTTAGCTGCATCAAATCTGGCAGAAATAGTCCAAGCCAAGGAGAACTTAGGTTCCTTGGCTTAGATGCAGGATACTGTTACGTGCCGTCTGACAATCCCACAGACCCTGTGTAGACAAATACTGCTTAAGAGTGTTTCATCAGGTATTAAATGGAGAAAGAACCCTCGAGGTTTGTACATTTCAATGGAATTGAAGAAGTGAGATTCTGCCTTTAGTTGCAGTGATGTAAATGGTGGCTGAGAGCAGAAATTTCTCTCAAGTTATGAACAATACAGGTGCTGTCTGTTAGGAAATGATGAAAGGCTAGAGTCTTCTTAGTTGTCTGTAAGAATCTACATGTGAATGCCTTGAAATATATATAGTAAGATGGGTATGTATATGAGCGTTTGCCTTTCTTCTGTAAAAGCAGGTTTTAACAGTCTGACACTTTGCACTGCTTGTAAATCTTTCAAATACAGTGGAGACTATCAAGTTTTTTTTTGTGGATGCGATTATTTTTGCAGAGGAGAAAGAGACTGTGAGGATACTCAGAGGCTCTATCTTGATTCTTCCTTGCTCTGTTCTCTAAACAGTCATTCACACTAAAAATGGTAGAAAGGAATGTAGCATCTGATGCTTTAAAACTACATGGTTTGATTCTGTTATAATTTAAACCTAAACCAGTTCATTCCAAACAGAAGCTTTTTCCAAGTCATTTCCAGTTGTGTGATAGTGACAGCAGAAAAATTGACCTGTGTAGCACATGTCTACTCTCTGCTTTTCTTTTCTCTGTCTCTATATGTGTTACACTGTCTTTAAAATATCTGTGGTGTGCTTGTACCAGAGATTTCAGCTGTTCTTTGGTGATGTTTCACAGGAGCAAACGGGAGCACAGTTAGGCTCATTGTCTACTTTTCAGATCATGAAAGTTGAGCACAGGTTTATTGATGCTCCCATTTAATTCTGAAATTCTTTAAGTTTTCTATTAAAATGTAAGGACTTAAATGCTGTAACTCAGAACAGTATGGTTAATGGGGACCATATTTGATTATATAAAAGCTGATGAGAATTTTAAAAGTTTGTGGTCTACTTCTTTTTTCTTCAGTTTTTAATCGAGAAAGCAAGAGCAGTATTTTAGATAAGCTTTCCTGCATGCCTCTGAAATACCTACCCAGCCTTCACTTTGAAGGAAAAAATATCTGTAAATTCCTCCAAAGCTGAATTACCTACCTCAGACTGCACAGGTGCAGTGATTGCAAATCTAGTGGTAATGAATCGGTTGTTTTGCAGTCCTTTCCTCCAAACTGATTAAAAGGGTTACATTTTCAATTCCAACTGTATTGTTTCATATTAATGACTATACCACCTAAAGACCTAAGGACTATAGCTATTTAAAAAAGCAAAAATGCTACTAGTTAGGAAATATTTTTGTGTATAAATATATGTGCATTTAAATAATTGTGATTTTTTTCCTCCGTCTTTTCCCCTTCTAGACATTGTTCTAAACTGAAGGTACAGCTGTTTCATGCCTTCCCTTTCCATGATGGGTGAAGGTATTTTAAAATAGCCTTTGCAGACAGACCTGTGGTGGTTCTGCTGAGCATGAAGTGTGGCAGGAGGCATGTCAGCTGCTGTCCAGAAACCATGTTGTTTCTTAGTTTGGCTCTGTCCTCCCAGCAGGACTTTTGTCTTAGTGTGAGTCCAGTACTGTGGCAGTGACACTTTAGGAGACCTTTGGGAAGCACTTGGATCAGAGCTTAGGTACATCTGGTAGCTGGGCAAGGTGAGGGCCAATCTATATAAAAGTTTAGGCAGAGGTAATGAGTTTCCCACAGGTGAATCCAGCACAGGACTGAGAGAGCAGTCCTTGAAGAAGAAAGCTCTGCACCTACTCCGACTTCTCTGACACTTTAAAATGAAAGTCTGGGTGAAGACTTTATTTGAGCCTTCAGAAATCTGGAGCTTGAGTTGTGCACTGAGGACTGCACTGTGGTTCTTAAACCCAGCTGCTATTCGAGCAAGCACTGTGAGAAGATCCAAGGAACAATATGTGACACCTGAAGTTACCAGTTTTAGAACCACCCTTATCAAGAGAACAAAAGAAGGCCAATTATTTTGGGATCAGAGAGCAGTAATAATGTTCATTCACTGATGAGGTGACTTGTGAGAAATAAAACAGCTCAAAAAGTATAACTAGTCCTTGTAAATGTGCTTCTGAATTATAATTCTTATATTTCACAAAGCTGGTGCTGGGAGGTAGGTGAAACTATTTTGCTTGGTACAAGTCAGTCATCTGCAGTGGAGTGCAAATGGGATCAGACTAAGAAAAGGAGAAATTAGGCTGAGTGTCAGGCAATCTGAACTACGAGTTATTTGACTGCGAAAGAGCTTCCCAAGGGAAATAATACAAGCCACGTTTTTCGGGACACCTAAAATTAGACTTCAGAAAGCACTAAAAAAAATGTGCAACCTTGCTTTTGTGGGGAGGTGGACTAGAAAAGACAGGGTTTGGGTTTTTCTTTTTTTTGCAATAAATTCTGCAATTATTGGGCCTCATTCTATTCTGTGATGTGGAAGTCAAGGGAAGTTGTACATTACTTTTTGCCTGAGAAAACTGAGGCTAAACACACAAGCTTTTCCCCCAGCTATTGCCAACTTTTTACACTATGTCTTTTTATTTCAGTCTCTCGGGGATGGTTCAGACCCTTCTCTTCCAATTATAAATATGTATATTTAGAGGAGAGGAGAAAGGACGTATGTGCCTTAAGGACCCTTTATGGCATGTCCCTCTTGTGTGGCTCTCAACAGACACTGTAACTGATTGACGTGATACTCCTTTTCTGGTTTTAATTCAGAATTTTAGTTTATAATGTGCAAATCTATAACCCTGGCATGTTCTGCAGCTGTTGTCTGAAATTGCCAACTATATTTTAACTAGCAGCTTAATGGGAGGGAGGGGGTAAGAGACAAATAAAATACAGCCTTTAACCAAGGAATAGAGGCCTCCAAATAATGGGTGTTGATATTCTGAAAGTGTTCAAGTCTTCTCCATAATTTTATTTAAATACAAACCATGTAAGTGAAATAGGTGCAATAATACAAAAAAGGTTTTCATTGCCAGTTCTACATATTAAGTAAGCCCTACATATTACGTGTGTAGATTATGCAGTTATGACTAAATCTTAAGAGCCAGGTTTTTGTATTGTAAGTTAGTTTGAAGATGCAAACCTTTATCTACGTACAGTCCTTCTTTGCTATCAGTTTCCGCTTGTGTGAATGACAGTACTCCCTCTTTCAAAACCCACTTGAACAAATAGAACCCTGATGTGGAAAATGGTTCTTCACTGTATAGGTATTAATGTGATCACCTTCACACTGCAAAATGGTACTGGTATAAAAAACCATGTGAATTAGTCTGTGTACACTAATGCACATCAAGGTCAGGACATCGAGCCTCTGAATTTGTGGTAAGAGACAAAGGAAAGCACATACGTGGAATTTTCTGAAAGGTAGTTCATTTGTAGAGGATTTGGAATAGGAGGAAAGCTACAGGGCATCTCCAGTATTTTCTTCAAGGGCTATGTGTTATAGCCCCCCCAAATGCATTCTTCTCCTCTGTCACTGGGCAGGAGGATTCAGGATAGCGGAGAGGGATACATGGTGAAGTGAATATTTCATCTGCACTGAGTTTTGGGTTGTAGATGGGCACGCAGTTTCTGGTCCTGGATCTTAGGCTGCACTGCTTGGAGGAATGGGTGCTGGAACAAGGACTGGTGAGAGAGGAAAGTCATCTGTTTGAAAAGTCATCTGATTGCATTTGAGATTGTGACTTCTAAATACCAAGAGTTGATTCCCATTTCCTTTCTCCCACTGCTGCTCGCCTCCAGTGTGCTTTGTCTCCTGCTGTCATGCACGTGGTCTGCCTCAGAACCGTGGGTTGTATTTTTTTCCTAATTTGACTAAGAGCATATTTCCCAATCAAAATCCTTAATGAAGATAAAAGGCCTGTATTGCAGGGTATGAAGACACTAACCCAAAACATATTATTAGCAGGGAAGACTCATTCTCCTTATGCCCATGTTTTTGAATGGCTTAACTGAGGAAAGGAGGTATCTTCTGATAATTGCTTTTTGCATAGGGCAACAATGAGGGTGGAATGGTAGAGATGCTGTGATGCTGCCTTTCTTGGAAAGCTTCATTAAGCCATTATTAAAGCAATTGTAACCAG
Organism: Falco naumanni; assembly: GCF_017639655.2. Lineage (NCBI taxonomy): Eukaryota > Metazoa > Chordata > Aves > Falconiformes > Falconidae > Falco > Falco naumanni. Next base: position 10,602,454 of record NC_054057.1, on the reverse strand, counting down.
TTCTGTTACTGGTCCAGAGTGCTTTGACATGCTATTCCTTTGCATAGCAGTCTCTTAAGGGAGAAAGCAAGTGTTGCAGAGGCTCTGCATGTTTAATTTTTGATTGATCTCCCATAAAGTGTTTTACAAGATACAGCAGAAGGAAGATACTCAGATATTATCTGGATATTGTTCACATACGCTAGGTAGGAAGTGGACAAGGCTGCATGTGCATTTTAACTTCATGGCCCCTTCTAATCTATTTCTCTCTAACAAACAGCTAGGTATTCTCCTAAAGACTGTAACTTGCCTCATTTCTGTCTTGTCTTCTCTCCTGAAGTTCTCCAGCTTTAACTGTCTCATGTCTCCTGCTTTCTCAGGTGATTCTTACATTACTTGACTGAAAGGTTTCAGACAGCTGGAAAAGCACAGAGTGCCTGCTTTTAAAAAAGAAGGGAAGGACAAAGGAGATAGGGGTTCGGAACTGTGATCCTTTGAACTTAGCATCAGTTTCTAGGGAAACGTCAAAATGAGTGAGATGTTTCTAAATGCTTGGAGGAGACAGGAAAACAAATTAGCATCTATAGGGATGTATAAAGAGCAAATGTGTCAAATCAATATAATTTCCTGCTAAGATAAAGCCTTACAGAAAGGAGAGGAGTAGCAGATGTCATATTTTGCATTATTGTAGAACTTTTGATACTGTTTCACATGACATTATGAAGAGTTTCAGAAGACAGTCATGAGACAATGGACATAAAACTAGATATAAAACATGTTCGGAGCATTTATCCAGGAGACACTGTCAACATAAAAGATGTTACCAAGTATGGATTGCCAAGGGTTCTCTTTGCCACTGCCTAGTACTTTCATTTGCAATTTTACTGATGAAATACAGGGGTTGCTTCTTAACTTTACAGATGACTTCAGACTGAGAGGGGATGCAATCGTACCAGGGGCTGGGTTAGAGATGAAAATCAGTGGGTGATGCACTGTCATTCTGCAGGAGATTACAAAAAATATAATACACAGCTTTTGTTGGAAGATGTGTGTCTTTTTCATCAGTGTGTTACTGAAGAATTGTGAAAAGTTAACATTTCAAAATGGCAGAAAAAACACATGTGACTTTAATACTTGAAATTCTCGTCCTTATATCAATAATAGAAGCTTTAATTTGTAGAATTATTTCTTCATTTATTATTCATTCATGTCTGTCTTTTTTTTTTAACATTGGAACAAGTACAGTGAACCTTACAAAGTTCCTTACTCTGTCCTTAAAGCAGCAAACCTCTGGCTTAAAGTCAACAGAGTTTTTGCCCCAGCAGGAGTGCTTACATGTGGTTAATGGTGATTTCTTCTCTGCAGAATTGCATTACAGGGCTATGGGGTAGATTAAGGCAAGGTGTAATAGTTAAAGCTGGACAGGCTGCCATCTATGTATTTGGTATTCATGGCACTTGTCCAGATCTGTGAGCTTGCTCTTTAGATGAATGTTGTCATCAGATAACTATACTGAGGCTGTTCGTACTGTAGTTTTGGAAGCAGTACACTATAAAAGTCTTCAGTCTGCTGAGAGCTAGAAACTTGGCTGATCTTCAGCTTACAGTGTATAAACACATTCCTCTTTTTTTTTTTTTTCTTTTTATTTTTCCCACTTTTATTTCTCCTCCCTTCCTTCCCCTCAAGGACATAGACTTTGGCTGTATTTTTCATAACTGCGTGAAGCTAGAAATCTTAACTGATGCCTGTGCCGCCACCGCCACCACCACCTCCCCCTCCACCACCGCCTTCTGGAGGGCCCCCTCCACCACCACCTCTGGTAAGATTGACTTTTCATCTTTATTAGCAAAAGCTTAGCTATAGTGGCCAGCTCAGAGCCCCCAGGATTTTGGTGTGGATATTCATGACAAATATCTGGGCCAGACACTTGTTTTTTCTTCTGTTTGTTAGAGCTGTGTTCTCCGGAGTGGGGTGTGTGAGATGATCCATTGGGGTGTGGGAAGAAAATATTAGAACTTCAGTCATGCATGTCTATAATTTATAAATAAATATATGTATATTGGGGTGCATGCACAAATATTTTTTTTTAATGCTGGGGTGTGGGATCAAAAAGTTTAGAGATAATTGCATTAGAGTACATATGGTCAGAATTTAGCATTTGTGGATGCTTCTCCAGCCAGAGGGAACTCATTTTTGTATCGGTAATGTGCAAGTGGTAAATGTTAATTTCTTCATCCTTTTTCTTACAGCTTCTATTAAGACTCACAGTGTTCAGCTGTAGGTGTTGCTCTTTCTAGCACATACCGCCTTCCTGGGGATACAGCACAATATGCTTTTATAAGTGTGCAGGAACAATTACCGCTTGTAACAGATCAGTACTGTGTGTGTCATGAAATTGAACGTGTGCCATGCCAGCACATTTGCAATAAGAGGAGGATGTTCTGAGTCGGGTTTCAGGGTATTACGTTTTCATACTTTCACAATCAATTACTGCACCTATGATAAAACATGTTTAAGTCATTCCTTGTATTCTGCAGTTTGTTCATAGCCTGTTTCTGTACTGAAATTCTTAGACCATTTTGAAATAGTTAAACCTGACATGGATCTGTTCAAGACATAAAATTTTTCCTTTTTCATATGTTTTTCTGTCACTGCTTTACTTATTTGCAAGCGTATGTTAGTCCCTGTAGCAAAACAAAACATATGTGGTATGTCAAATGTACTTCAAATTATTATTTTTAAGAACTTCATTTCTACCTTGCATTCTTTGGCATTTCTGCCTGTTTTGTTCTGATGAAGGTCTGTTGATTTTGTTTGATAATGTTCCTGTGTTATCTTCTTCCAGAAAGGAGTTTCCTTGCATATTTCTCTCTGCTACTTTGCAGGCTGAACCATTTTGTAAATTGGAGGAGAAATGTGGAGATGAATAGGAGGAAGATAAAGACAGAACATGAAATAAGCAGTGCTTCATTCCTTTTATCATTCTGTTTTAACTTTGAGCACCATGAGCAGTGTTTTCAGTTAGCAGCTTTTCTGGGTTGGTACGCAACCTAGAGTTAGATGCTGAAATAAGTGGGCCAAATGTTGTGAGCAACTTAATGCCCACAACTGCAGTTTAAGTCAACAGAAGTTGCAAGTGTTCTTATCCTAATAAATTTAGCTCAGTAAAATACTTAGAGACAGTTTTAGACTTGTCTAACATATGCCAGTTGTTGTAAATGACTTGAGAAAGCTAACAGGATGCTTAAAGACCAGTATGAACAGCTTTGGGGTTTTTTGTTTCCCCTCTTCTGATGTCTAAAGCCACTACCATGATAGGGTTTTGGTACAAGAAGGCTTATACTGTATTTCCATATCTTAGTTAGATCATTCTATTTCAAATATGATCTTCTGTGCATAAGACATATAGAATTTAGGGTCAGTTTTATCTTGGTGATACGATACAAACTAGATGTATTTCTAATTAATGTCTGATATGAAAGCCTTGCTTTTAGTAAGTGTTGACACTAAAAAGAGCACATGAACCAACATAAAGAATTAGTAAAATAAAATGGCAGAACATTGCTTTTGCTGTAACAGCAAAAGCAAAAGGATTTTTCCCTGTCAAAACTGAATGAGAGCTAACTTGGAGAAGATTTGTGATCTGCCTGGTGAGTTCAGCAGAAGCACAGTGTAAGTCAGCGCTCTAGTTGGTGCTGAGTTGCAGGGTAAAATCTTATCATTGGGGAATCCATGAAAACTTGCTACAGACCCTGTTTTCTTTTACTAGGAAGCGGTTTTCTAGAAATGGGCATCTGTCTTTTACAGCTGCTAAACTGCCCAGCTGTTGTTACAGCTGCTAAATGTACAGTTGGAGGATGGAAGAAGAAGAAAATTCTAACAGGCATGTAACTTTAACCAAAACCTTCAAAACAGATAAGTTTTATTTGGCCAACACCTGGAAATGTTCCAAAGTAAACAGCACTGTGATTTTTATTATACTGATATAATTAAACCAGAGTAATGTTTACATGGTAGCAATTAAAAGTTAGGTTTTAATTTCACTGCTGATATGCAGGCAAGCCACTAGTTTAACTTAGTTAATTTATGTTAGAAGAGAAACATCTGTGTGTAGGTTGAGGTTTTAGAATCCTGTCATTTTGCATGATGCCATTGCACGGGTACCATAGACTTGTCTTGTTTTTCTAATTATATGGGTAATAGCCATACTTTCCTCTTGCTTTCATTATTGGGATATTTTTAGCAGAAATAGTCACCACATTTTCTTTTTTCTGCACATTTTCTTAGTGAATATTATGAGCCATGGTCCCAAATGATTTTGCAGTCCTTACTTCATTGAAATCCTAAGCACTATTGACACTTGACTTTCTTGTACTGTTAACTCCCTCTTAAGGCAGAAGTTAGGTTCTTTCCCAATGGTTTCAAAATTTTTTGACTTGCAGATTTTCTCTTCGGTACTCATACTGAATTCTGCTCGCAAAAGTTGTTACCAGGCAATACTAAAGTGATTTGGAGATGGTATTTAAGACATGCTAGAAGCCACCTGTGCCCAACAGCTGAAAATCTACTGGCTATTAGAGTGTACTTAAAAGGAGGCAAAGTAGACTTTTCAGGAGGCAATGGTAGGGTATCTGCAGTAACAAGTGTAGGTGGCTGAGTCAAAATGTAAATATAGCTGATGGGATTAATTGAGCATATCTTCAAATGCCTGCCTTCTGGGGGTCGTAGGTAAAGATGAGAGGGATGAGTAGGCAGACTAGAACTGTACCCCAGTATATTTTCTGGTACTTGTTTAAAGAGTTCAGATCTTTTCTCTTTCCCTTCTTCCCTCCACCCTAATAAAGGAAACTTAGAAAGGAGGCATTAGGAAGTTTTTTCTAAAGGTCTTTCAATTTTATAGGCATGTGTGCATCAGGTAAACTGGTTTCTTACATAGGTTTTTTTGTTGTTTTCTGGAGGGAGAATATTGTTTTGGGGTGGTTTTTTTCAAAGGTTTCTGCTCCTGGAAAAACTCCTTTTTATTCCTCCTTTCTTTAGCCTTCTAGTTTGGCATATGAGGCATTCTAGTTAGTTTTGGTTTATCATATTTCCTGGAGTACATACCACCACTGAGACGGATTAAAAATTTTCTCCACTTAATCTCCCAAGAAAGGATCAAGAGAGAACTTTGCTTTGATAAACCACATTCACTTTTTACATGCAGTGGAGACTGCTCGCTGCTGTGCAGCCTTTGTCTATACATTTGAATTCCTAATGTTATGATCAGTCATCACCTATTAAAATGTTAATATTGAAAGAAGTGTTGATGTGTAGCAGCCCTGCTGCGTTGTGCCTTATTCAGGGAAGATGTTTGTTTAATGATTTGTATGTTTGTGGAGTTTAAGCAAATACTTCCATTCTCTTCAGAATTGTTATTATTAAAGTCTTAGCATGGAAATTAACCCCTGAAATAACAACAGATTGGATTATTAAAGCCAGTAAAGTAGCACCAGGAGTTTATTTGCCTTATCGGCATACTGAAAACTAAGAGAGTGGGAGAAGAAAGGAATATGCTTACTTTGGTGAGAGAAATGTGAAACTTGAAATAATCCTGAATGCTGTACTGGTTTGTATATTAATCTTAATGGTTACCCGGCTCTTAGTTTTGAAAACAGAAAAGAAATAGAATTTCTGTTGTAGACAAACATATGTCAGCGTTTACCAAGTTTTTATTCTGACTTTATTTTCTAGTCTTGTAATAAAAAAAAACCTCAGAAAAGCAATTCCTTATGATAAAACACTGTGATAAGCACATAATTTTCACAGAGGTAATATTTCCAAGGTTAAGAAAAAAATATCAGCTGATAGTTTTCCAGGTGGAGTGGGGTGGGGTTATGCTTTTTTTCCCTCCTTCATGCAGGTGTCAGAGTGCAAATCTTGTTTCATTCAACCTTCCCAAGAAATTCAGAGACCTACAGTGTTTATCTGAAGTTGTGTGGGAGCTGGGTTTGCTCCTGTGACATTTAGCACTGCTGTTCCTGGAAACAGGAAAAAACATTGTATGTAAACCAGCTTGGCTAAGGATAATGATGGTTTATGGTATTTTGATTTGGTTTTACCAAATATAATATGAGACAATGTGGGCATGTAACTGTGTGTGTGCATAAATGTGTGTGCGTGCTTGCCAATTATTTATTGTAAAAAATTAAGGTAATTTCTCAACTTTTCATTCACACCCCTAGATGTGCAAGCATAACACTGAAAGAACAGAATCATGCATAGTGCCGATTACAAAATATGTAGGAATGTGTTTATTAAAATTTTATGCGAGCTGTGAGTTAGATGATATTTAGTACTTTTTCATGAAGTGCCGAGGTCAGGAGATACTAAATCATGTTTTTTGTTGATAGGTAAAACATACCATAGTGAGAAAGAGTGCAGACTTGGTAATCTTGTTGATGACTGGCCATAGTACAGACTGTGCTAAGGGTTGGGCAAAATGCAGCTGAAAGTTTTGAGAACACATCGTTCCAGCCAAAATAAACTGATTTATAGTGTTTCACTAATGTATCACATCTCACACCAGCCTGCTTTCATAAAGACGTGAGAGGCAATTATGTAGAAAAAATGCTGTGTCTTTGTGTGGTTTATTTGATGTAATTTTCAAATAGTGGAAAATGTGGGACTGCGTAGCTGTATATCTCAAAGTGTTGCTGCTGTAGCCTTCTACTCTTGTAGTCAACAGATACAGAAAGGGTAAGTGGGAGCTAGGGAAGGTGGGGAAGAGGTAAAGAAAACATAAATACTAGGTTGGCATTGCTCCATGTGTTTCATCTGGACAGGTACAGGGCATGTTCTGCATGTATGCTATATGCTAATCTTGAACAGTTCACTTGAGATCTCTTAGGTCACCACTTTTAATGTATTTGGGTGGTGAGGTCTGTTTTGCATGTTTCTTCTTAATGCCGTGTGTTGTACACGTCTGAATGGAATGGAGAACACTTTAATGTATTTTTCTTATTCTTGCTGTCTGGTTTTCGTCTGTATAATTTTCCATATAAAAGTATGGAAGTTGCAGCATGTCACAGAGGTACCAGCTGTAAATGATCAGGCCCAGAAACAGTATAGCTGCAGAGAAACTAATAGGTTAATTTACCATTCTAATCACAAGGTAATATTGTCCTGAAAAGTCAGTACCCCATCTGTAGTGTACACAGTGTAGTGTACACAGAATATTAAATTCCATTTGTCAATTAATATTACACTTTTAATTAAGAGAACCCAGAATTATAGCAATGCTTGAGTTGAAACTCCTCTGTGGGGCTAGAAGGTGACATTGCAAGCAATGTTTGTTTCTCACCGTTCTCCTATCTTGGGCTGATGATAATTTTGCATGGATGCTAAAAGGCATTTCAGAACAATCAGTGGCTTCTACATGGGTAACTAAGTAGGAGAAATGGCCTAGCCTTAGAACAGAGTGAGATTAAATTGTGGTAAGCGTAAGTTGAATGTTTTGTTATCACTATTCATAGTAGCCCTTGTAATTCTGGGGACCCAGCTATGGTAGACAGAGAGAATAACCAGCGGCAGCATCGCCAGCTCCCACAGCAGTATTTTCAGCCCTGTGCTGTTTGACATTTTTGTTGCAATGCCAGGGCCACAGGTTTTCTTGTTTATGTAAGAGTTTTCACTTCTGTTTTCAGTGATGCAGAGGAGATCTTGGGAATTGAATCCCAAAAATTTAGAAATCAGAAATTGAAGTTCAAAATTATTTTTTGAAGCCAGTCTCAGGGTATTTTTGATATCTGACTTGCAATCTTTCTGAACCACTGGGAAACACTTCTAGAGTAGTTCTGAGTTTTATACTGCCTTCATTTTGGTGGCTTCTGTTACTGCGTATTTTAAAGAACAGCCAGAATTTATGTTTAAAATGTGTGTGTCAGAAAGTTAAATACCCACAGAAAAGCTAAATGGCTTAGCAGGTATAAATCATCATATTGATTCTGTTGCATTTTTGCATTCAGGTACAGAAATTTAGCACCCCACACTGGAAAACTTTAAGTACACCCTTGTTAATAAGCCCACTGCTCCATTTGTAGCAGGAGCAATTGAACCTTTAAGTATACAAGATTTTACATTGTCTGATGAAGTGGTGCTAACATAAAATGAAGAGGGTTTTTCTGGGTGCAATGGCATTGATTACTGGTGGTTTGAAATGAGCACTGGAATATAGATTAGAAGAGAGTTAACTCTTGCTGTGCTATTTTTTTATCTTTTGTTCCCTGCCGTTGTGTCAGCTATTGTGCTTCAAGCAGATAGATGCTAGTGCAGAGAAGACACCAGGCTCTGCTAACCCTGAAACACCTCATTATTTGGGACTAATGCCAGGACTAGGCGGTGGCTAAAATGCCAGGAAGAGATCTGTAACAACTTTTACACTGTACTTCCCTTGCTAGAAGTTGAGGAACAAGACTGGTGTAGACACAGCCTATCTAAGTACACACATTGCTCGATGACCTTTTCAACCCGTCACGTTCAGATTGCAGAACTTTGTGTGATGGAGACTGAGATCATGGCTAATCATTATTGAGCTGGGTGTAGATGGAATCGTGAAATGCTGGTCCTGTCATTCTCCTGAAACAATGACTTCGTTAGCTGCCAGGAACCCTTTTGGCAGGTCCCTTCGTGTGGGTTCCCTCAGAAAAGTCAGCTGGAGAGTGACCCCTCACACGGGAAGCATTTGAATTGCAGCTTGTTAGAAGGCTGAGAGATTGTTGTGTTTATCCAGGTAGACCAAGTGCCAAGAATTAATTAGTTTCACCCTATGCTACGCCACAGAAACACAAGAAGCAGCTCTGATCTTGCAATTGACTGTGCAGGTGGAGTCTTGCAAATTTTCCCATAATTAAAAAGCTTTAAATCAGAGGTTGGGGCTCTATGGTGAATAGCTGAACCAAAACTTGCACCAAAACCAGATCTTGCAAGCTTCTTTATAAACAAACAGTTTAAAATATTTAAAATGAAAGAAGTCGTATGCTTTGTTGTTGAGGTTTGTTGGATTTTTCCTTAAGATGGAAGGGGGGATTGTTTGGATTATTTTATTTTGCATTTGACACTGCATGAGTGAAACTACGCCTGATGCATATTTAACGTAAATGCAAGAAGGATGACAATGTTTTTCTCTATTGTACTTCTGTTTATTTTATTATTTTAATAAGCTCCTGCTTTTTGTCACGATGGCATTTCTCGGCACATTCCTGAGGGAGGCTAGCTGCCGGTTCAAGAATTCTTCGTAAAAGCAATGTTCTTGCCTGCTGGGCAAACTGCTTCTGCTGCAAATATAAAATGGTGAATTCTTGGCATAATTCTAATCTAGTAATAGTGGATTGACTTGGGGAAAACAAGTTCCTCTGGCATTTCAGATTTCATGCTGAGCTACAAATGCATAGATGACTTTTATAATCCTACGCTATATCAAGGAAGACATGCTGGTTAGTTTACACTGAGATTCCTGGTCATCTTCCATATTCTACTTTGTTCCAAATCAACCTCATTCTTTTAATTAAAAGTTATGACTTTTTAGTTTGTCAGAATGTTCTGGCATCTTACAGTATTATTTTTTTTTGTCAGTTCTGGTCTTGAAAAGGTTTCAGTCTTTAAAGAGTTGATTTCATCTAAATTCATTAGTCCTGATGGTTACAGGGATCTCCTTATGGAACTTTTGGTCAGAAGGTTGTGGTTAAGTGGAAGGAAGTTATGGAGTAAGTTGCTAGCAAGCAGGTTTCCCTTGTTCTTAGTCCACTCTTTTTCACTATCTTTTTTCTCAGAAGAGTGTTTTAGTGGGATGTTGCCCCTTTAAAGCCCCTTACTCCATGTCTGTGCCCTTTACAACTGCTGTGAGCACCAGCCCTGTGCCTAGCTTTTATTCAAAGGAGCAGGAGCTTCAGGGTTGGATGGGGACCCAGTCATCATCTCTCCCTCCATGCTCTCCTACTTGGAGAGCCTCGCTACACCATATGGGCAGTGAGAACACTCATCATCCTTCCTCAGAAGATTTACCAACCCCAAACAGGCTGTGTTTCACTCTTGATATTCTTAGCCATCTCTGACATGACGCACATACAGCATTACACAGATAGCTTCACCTTTATTATCATCTTTCCTGAACAATCTGTATTTGTCTACACCAGAATTCCAGTTATTGTTAATATAGGAATAATATTTGGGGGTGGGGGTGTGTTACATTTCCAGTTGTTCAGGCTCTTCCTTGATGCTTTGCAGGTCCCTGAATTAAGGTTTAGATGTTTCAGTTGTCTCTCACTGTGCTGATGCAAGGTTTCTTTGGCCAGACTTGGCGCTGCCACATTACTGACTGCATTGCCTACACAGCTGTTGCTGGTTTTGTCCTGTCTGCTGTTCTGCATGCTGGTTTTAGTTGTCCGTTGCCATGTTTGTAGAGTTTTTCTTTTGCATTTTTTAGTTTAAGTTTGGTCTCTAAAACATGTTGGATTGGATGCCTGAGAAGGCCAGGACTGGCCCAGGAACTCTTGTTTTCATGAATGTGTGCCTCTGTGATCACGTGTCTTATTCTAGAGCTTTCTCTTCATCCTTCCTTATCTTACTGCAATGTCTTTCCCTTCCTTAAAAGCCAAACCTGAGGCATTGCATGCTGCATTGGTGAAGATCCGTTGCCTCAGCCCATATCTGTGCAGCTTTGGATGAGCAGGGCAGAGAAAAATAATGAAGCGAGGGTTTGTTAAGGGGTGTCCTCGGACTCTTTGTTTACTAAAACACACGCCGCTTATGCCTTCTGCCAGTATCTGTGCTTGATCTCTGCATTGAATCCTTTTTTTTTTTTGTCTAGGGGGAAAAATTTGGGCATGGGAGAGAGGAAGGGTGATTGACACCAGATTCAACAGAAATAAATGAAATTGCCAGCAAAAGAGAGCGCTCTGCCCATTATAAAATACTGCATGTCAGACTGATTGATTTTTAATTTTATTGTTATATGTCTCACCAAATAGGTAGCTAGAGATAAGCCAAATGTATTATGACTTCTTCTTTTTTCATTTTATTTTTATCTAGTTCAGATAAATAAATGCATTTTCTATATGGCTGTTTTTTCAATATTTCCTCTGAAAAGTGACCAGGAAAAGGAATCTACTGTGATGGTACAATTCATTACATGTTAGGAGTATAAATATTCAATCTATAAGATCTCTGAAATAAAAGAGAATGCAGCGCCTTTGGATGGAATCATGCTTTATTTTATCTTACTTATGGCTCCTGCCTATTATAGAGCTGGAGTACTGGATCCTCTTTTCCCGTCAGCTGATAGGTTTATTCTGAAACAAAGGTCCATGACTGCCTGGCTGCTGGATTGTCCAGAAGGCTAGCGGTACATTTTTGCTGCAACTGTCATGTTTGTGAAAATCTACACTACCCTGAAGTATTTTGCAAATTCAGTAAAGAGCATATTTGAAAATCAGAGTAAATACAACCCATTTATAGGACAGTGTCTGCATCCACTCTGACCTGAACTGCCTGCCCAGACTCCAAAGGATTTCCCCTTTTCTGTGTGCAGGGGTGCTCTTCAAAATCTGAAAGATAATAATTATTACTACTGTAAACTTTTTCAGAAGCCTGGTGCCTTCTGCATTTACATCATTTTGGTATCTGAGCACATATACCTCTTGAATATTTTAAGTATCACAGGAGCCCAGAGGGTAGGTCGATGCTCCCATCTGTCTTGCAAGATGTAATGTGACTTTTCCAAGGTGATGCAAGTATTGCAGCAGTAATGTACCCAGGAATGGAGCTCATTGCCATGGATTTCAGTCTGTTTTCCTTAAAACAGTCTCTCAGCTCTTAATTTGACTGATACAACTCAGTTCAGGTTGTTAAGATTGTGATTATTCAGGGCTGAACCTTGTGTGGTCCATATATATAGGGTAAACAGTTTTTCTTCTAAACAAAATGATGCATTTTCACAGAACTCGTAACTGGAAGAAACTGTTATGAACCACTGGCTACCTCCCCGCTGTAAGGTACTGCATGTCAGCAAGTAGCTCTGTTTGGGGCCCATGACTTGTGCTTCACAAAAAGCACTTCTGCCAGAGAGGAACCCGCCTTGAGCTGAAAACTTAGAACCTGATAGCCTGCTGCCGCCTGCAGCCCCTTGCTACAGGGGACGGTCAGTCTTGCTGCCTTCTAATCAGAGCTTGTCTGGCTGTGTCTTGCATTAATTCACCAAATACCTGTCTCTGCTGCCTGAGTCCTCACCATCATTTCCCTGTAAAGTTTTATGTGTTGTGCAGTGAACCACCCCTTCAGGTAGACTTCAGGGGTGGTGGACCAGACTGCGCTGCTAAAATCTGAACTGTTTCCTTCAGCTTTTTGGATACCACTTTGGCTCTTTTCTGTGCATCTTCAGTTTTTCAACATAATCTTAAAGATCCAGAGACCAGAACTAAACTTTTAATTCAATAATTTTGCTCACATTATTTTTTCTGAAAGGATGAAATATATCAGAGGAGTGTACTAACCCTTCTTGCCATAGCCCTGTGCTGGGAGGTCAGGCACACTCACTCATGCAGGCTCGCTGCTGGAGCCCACTGCCAGGTTCAGGCTCGTGGCACTCTGGATGCGGGCTTTTATTTCAGAGGTATGGCCAGAACTTCTCATCCAGTAATTGTCAGTTTTAAATTTGTATATTGTGCACCTTCCGCTTTTTCCCCCTTGCTTTCCCCCTTGCTTTCCCCCTTGCTTTCCCCCTTGCTTTCCCCCTTGCTTTCCCCCTTGCTTTCCCCCTTGCTTTCCCCCTTGCTTTCCCCCTTGCTTTCCCCCTTGCTTTCCCCCTTGCTTTCCCCCTTGCTTTCCCCCTTGCTTTCCCCCTTGCTTTCCCCCTTGCTTTCCCCCTTGCTTTCCCCCTTGCTTTCCCCCTTGCTTTCCCCCTTGCTTTCCCCCTTGCTTTCCCCTTCCATTTTTCTCTTCCTCCACCCCAGTGGTGGGGGAGCATGTTTTACATTGTTGTTCTTGAGACCATTTGAAAAACTGCAGTGATTTGGATCTCTCTGTATAACTGTGATGTCCTCATTCATTTCTTTTCCAGTTTAAGTTATCAGCTGCACATTTTAAAAGGTTTATTTCCATCAAGGATGAATTACACTCTGGAACATCACTCTAAATATTGTGATTTGATGGTATTTTCCTGTTTACAGGTACTTTGGAAATCTGTCAGGTAGCCCAAACATTGATCCTATACCTTACTGAATGGCATGGTTGAGCATGTAATTCAGGACACTGAAGACAGAAGTAGTGGAGTTTGAGGTGAAAAGGGAGTAGTTCTCTTATGTTCAGACTATTTACATGTGTGGTTTGTTCTGTTCTGTTTCCGAGTATGTACCAAATGTGCCCTTCTTTGTGTCTGAAATAGTAGCAGAATAACCTAGTAGTTACTAAGGTAATGGGAACCCACCGTTCCCTCACCAATTCATGTAAATAAAGTATGGAATTTAATTTCACTCTGTGTTACCTGAGGCAGCTCTGGGATCTGATAGAACAAATGATCTTCACATTCTTCTCTGCTTCCCTTCTGATTTTCATTGTAAGATCGAGATGTTTCTGTTTTTGTAAATAAATGATGCTGCCCTGCAGATGGTAGGTTAGAAAGTAGCCCAAGAATTGCATATCTTGTCTTGCAGCTGTTTTTCCTGTGACCCAAAATATAATTGTCTTCCTGCTGAAACGCTTCTGTTGCATGTGATCAGGATTGAAAATGTGACACCCGTAAGAGCTCCTCTCGTTATTTTTCTCGATACACAACTTATACATTTAGTATCTGTTCTTGTGCTATGGATTGCAGGCATAGCATGTGTGTGCATCCCAGATCAATCTTAATCAAATGAATGAAGGTTCCTTTCTGATTGTGTATCAAAAAGCAATATGGTAAAACCACAGATTTGCAAATGCAGGGCACCAGTAGATGAGTGGGTGAGATACTTGCCTGGTGAAATGATTCTTGACAAGAATTGTAACCGGCCTTGGGAGTGCAGACAGCAAAGAAGAAATCCAAAGGAGCTCTGACTGCAGTGCAACCAGGCAACAGTACACCCCAGAGCATCTTGACTTTGTAATGGGAAAAGAGAATCTGTATCAAGCTGCTCAGCAGCTGATCAATCACCCTCATCCACCGGGCTGGGCACGGAAGATTGTATCTCTTACATATATAAGGAGTTAGAAGAAACAGCTGGGGCATGGATGGAGTTGTGCTTGGAGTAGGGGATCTAATGTGAGAGAAAGGCAGTTTGTGACGCTGCATTACGGGCCAGCAGAATGCTGTTCCTGCTTTTTTATGTTACAGATTGCAAACAATATCTTAGCCATGCTAAAGTGACGTCAAGTCATGGGTCCCTCACAAATGTAGGTTGCCACAAGTGGGATATTTTAGCCTAATAGCTATTTGCATATCAAGACTTTATATTCCAATAGCCTGCCTGCTCAGAGAAATAGATCGGGGAGATGAAGTGGACAGCTGGCATAATATGTGGACACTTGAACCCGGAAATGAAAAGACAGCTGCTGGATCTAATTTTAAACGTAGGTCTCGCTCAGATCCCTCTAGATCCTGGTTGTCCTGCTGCAGCAAAGTCATTAGTGAGAGTGGAGCGTCGTGAAGTTGAAGATACTGGTAAAAAGCTTTTGTGAGAAGGGGAATTGCCCTTGTTCCAGTTATGGTATTTCCATTTTTCACAGTAAGTACTGCCAGCTTACAGAAAATGTGAGTGGAAGTAGTTTCTGGCTGGTACATGCTGTAACACTGCTTACACAGGCAGCTGTTCTGGGTTGTCTTCATGGGTAGTGGGACTCGCTGCGCTGAAAGCACAAGGGCAGGCAGCGATGTTTCGAGCTGGGAAACTACATAACAGAGTGGTGGGTTTTGGAACATTTTAAAATGATACATAGTTGCGGGATCTGTCAGAAGATTATAATTTCGAGTTTTTACATCAGGTGTCAGGAATGCAGTGGGTATTAGCAGCCGTCCGGAGTGCCATCTAGTGGGGCTCTGCAAATCTAGCTCGCTTTGGATTTTAGCAAGTACGAAAATAACCACAAGTAATACCATACCGGTATAATTCATTGTTTAGGATTAGCAAGCTAGACATTTTCTTACTTCAGCAGCTGGTTAAGTATTTTCAAGTTTCTGTTTTTCTTTCAGACTGCTATTGCCAAGTTGGGGTTTTTTTTGTCTTAAAGTGTGACAGTATGGTTCTGCTTTATTATGACTACGATGCAAAAATTAAGGGCTATGGAAACATTCCTGGTACTCATGCTCTTCAAGAAGTTAGCTAACCTATGGGACTTTTCAGCAGATGTGGAAGCACGCAGCACACTGCTCCTCTGATGTGAAGGTTCCCCTCTGTTAAACTACTCTGTTAACCACTATAGGTTTGGAAATAACAGCTTTGCTGGTTTATATCTGCTTCAGGAAAGCAAAACATTCACACTTTAAGACTTTTTTTTTTTTTTTAACAGAAAGCTTGATGAAATAAGAATAAAGAATTAAATTTTTGAGAGGGTTGATTTATTACAAAACTTTAAAACTACAACCTGACTTGACATTTATGGACCTTGGCTAGGCTGGAAAAGTTACTAAAATATAATTGTATTGTTCTAAAGATGGTCTACTTAAACTGGTGCAATTCTCCAATACAGAGACAGAGTCTAAATTAGTTAATGATCTCATTCAAATGTAAGCACAGTATGTATTTATCTGCCTTTTTTCCTAAGGCAAAGTGGGTAAAACAGAAAGACATTTATTCTAAGGTGGCATATAAAGTCTTTGTTGTAAAGCATTGTAAATAGCATGAAAAGACCCAGCAAGACAGGCATTTCAGAGCTGGAGTTGTAGGGCAGAGACCATAAATCACTGAGCGAGAGGCCACATTTCATTTAAGCATGCCCCCTAATTTCCTTTCAACAGTATTAGCACAGCTAATATTAGATTTGTGTTCTATTTAAACCTTCCGCTTTTCTGCCTCCTGTAACAACTGAACGTTGCTCTTGTTGACTTGACCTAAAGACTTTGAAACGATGGCTGCCAAGGATGGTTTATTTCAGATCTCCTATCCCATGTTTGCTTATCTGTACTTTCTAAGCATGCATTTTTGTCTGTGCCTCCCATCTAACACTCTTATTGTCAACAGGCGAGTTCAGAGGTACCAAAATTGCGAAAGGAAGACCAAAAAGCACGAAATGCGCTCTTAGCTGATATCCAGCAGGGAACTCGCTTAAGAAAAGTGACTCAAATCAATGATCGCAGTGCACCACAGATTGAAAGTAAGTACGAGCGAGGTCCCTGGGTGAGCTTTGCTGAAGCCTCAGTTGCAGAGACCAGCTGGGCAGCTTTCAAAGTAAAGGGCAGGTTTGAAGTTCAGCAGAGGTCTGCATCTCCATATGGCTTTAGGCTGTGGAGAGGGAACACTTTCTAGATACTTCATAATAAGTCTATAACTGGATATTACTTTAACAGGCACTCCTTGTCCAGAAAACAAAATAAATCACAAATTATGTAACCCTTGAGAGTTTCCTAATGAAATAATTGTTTAAGTGGGAATTGTTGGCTCTGGCAGCAGAATTTTTCTTTACCAGACGAAAAAAACCTAAAAAAAATGCAAAAAAAAATCTGGAAGCGTAAATTTAATGTTGTCTAACGGAACTTCTTGTTGGTGTCATTATTGATGTGAGATTAAAAGGCACCAGAGAGTGCTGCGCTCAGAAATGTGGGTCAGGGAATAACGGCAGTTTACTGTGCATCGCAGCAGTAATTTTCCTTACTGAGCATGCTTAAAGAGGGAAAAGCCTGGTCTTGGCTATGTTTGTTGGTGCCAAGTCTTAGCAGTCTGAGGGTAAGGATAACATGACTTTCTGATATACCCTGGTTTTTTGGTTCTTTTTAACAGAACCCAAAGGAACCGACAGAGATGGAGTTAATCCGGTCACTAATAAAGGCGGCTCTCAGCAGCCTCTGGGAGGTTTATTTGCTGGTGGCTTTCCTGTTCTCAGACCCGCAGGCCAGAGAGACATGGCAGGTAGGGGCTTCGTTTGTGTGAAGAATAGCTGGGGGGAACTGTGATTTGGGATGAAAGCACTTTGGGGTTAGCTTTAGTGATTGATTTTTATTGGGGTTTTGGTGGGTTTTTTTCTGAATCTGGAGTTCATCATATGGCCATGGAGGGCTCAATTAATAATGTGCTTGAAATCATCTTTCTCGATCTCACGTGTCTGATCCTCTAAAGTGTAAATAATAAGCTATCCCTATTCTAGGTAGGAAAGAGATTGAATGGATTGTACAGTTTTAATGGAGACTTTTTATATTAGTTTAATGAGAACTTTTAATCGTGCCTTGAATAGAGTATTGAAATCTGAGCTTATCAGCTTCAGCATAAACGGCAAAGAAGTCGTATTTCCTTCCCTCCATTAGCATGTATTTCTATGGTATTGTAGGCTCGTGTGTTAAAGGTTCATATTTAAGATTTTTGCCATCATTTATAAAGTACGGCTTTGATCCAGCAAGGTTATTTATTGACCTGAAAAAGGTTATTGTTGCATCACAAAGAGAGGAGGAAGGTATGTGTGTGGGCCTTACCACTGCTTTCACCTCCAGAAGTGCCAGCATCAACGAGGGGTGACTTTTAGAGTCACAGCAGTGACCTGACGCTCTTGGGCAGCTGGTGCCTGCTCAGGCGGCACAGAGCAAAGCAGGCATTTGCAGGGAAAGACAGAGCTTGGCTCTGCCTGCAGGGTTTGGGTTTTTTTTCCCTGGAAGGCAAGCCTGCAATGCAAGCGCTGTTTGTCACAGGGCTTCCTCATGGAGCTTCAGCTGCAGTAGGCTGCTTTGAGTTGTTCTTAGAACTATGGCCATGCCTATCAGACTGTGAATATAGAATGAGATGCCTTCTGTGACATCTTGCTTTGTGAAAAATCTTTGACATTTATTCAGGAAAACACATTTTGTAAAGGTCAGTAGTCTTTGGGCATTTGCTGTTGAAAAGGAAACATGTCTTCTGGCAAGCCTTTGAAGCACTAGTCTTAAGAACTTGGCTTTTATTCATGGGACTGCAATTTCTGTGACATTTGTGTGAATTTTTAAATCTTAAGCAAGTACTTAAAGGATGCAAGTTTGGTGCATGTCTTGGGTTCTTCGAGACCTTTTCACGTGGACTCTTGGTTTCTCCAGGAAGGCTCCCTGATGTTCAGCGTGCTGTGCTAGGCACGTGAGGCTGGTATGAAAGGTCCCGGCCCGCTGCAGAGAAGCACCTTCTCCTTAAACGGTTCCATTTTGCAGAAACCGAGGAACAGGGAGAGGAGCAGGGTCTCTCAGCAGGTCATCCTGTGACCAGGCAGAGTCCCCGGCGCCCAGGGGAGCCCATCGTTACACCGGGGCAGCCTGTTGGACGCGAGATGGTTTGGGTGACCACTGGGGAGGGGGAGATGACAAGGTTGCTCTTCGCACTGTGAGGAGAGCGAGCGGAATCCTGTCTGACATGCGGTGCCTGTTTTGCAGGTGGGAGGACCGGGCAGCTTGCTGGGGTCCGAGCAGCCGCTCCCAAGCCCGCCGCCGCACCCAGCAGCAGCGCCGCAAAGCCGAGCAGTAACCCGCCGCACCCCGCCGACGGACCGAGGGCAGCTGCCCCGCCGGAGCCCCCCGGCACCGCCCGGGCCGGCCCCGGGCCTAGCCCCGGCCCCGGCCCCGGGCGGCCCAGCCTGCCCGCTCCCCCTCCCCCGCCCCCCGCTGCCAGCAAACCTTCCCTCACTGTCCCCCCGCCCCCCCCTCTCCCCCCTCCAGCCGAGCGCCCTGCCAAGGGGGGGTCCCCCAGCGCTGCTCCTCCGCTCCCCCCTCCTCAGGCTGACAAGCTCACCAAGTTTCAAGCGGGCGCTGCCCCCCCGCCTCCCCCTCCCCCTCCCCCTCCCCTGCCCCTCGTGCCCCCCTGCGGGTTCCCTCCATCGGAAGGGAGGGACTGCCCCCCCCCCCCCCACCCCGCCCCCCCCGCCCCCTCCCCAGCCACTCCCGCACCCCCCAGACCTCCAACAGGCTCTCCTTCCCACCCTCCCCCGCCTTCAGCAGCGCTCCCAGCAGCGCTGACGTGCCGCCCCCGCTGCCCCCCAAGTCTCCCCACCTGCTGTCGCAGCTCCATAAGCCCAGCAGCATTCAGTCGCTGCCGCTCCCTCCCACCCCCGGCCTGCCGCAGCCCCCCGCCCTGGCGGAGCCCAGGAAGAGGAGACCCTGCCGGGGCGCAGGTGAGAGCAGGGCGCCCCAGGGGAGGCTGTGTCTCCCTCTGGCTAGCGGGAGGGCTGGGGGAGCGGGGATGAAGAGCGCAGGCAGCAGGAGGGCGAGGGCCCGCACGGGAGGAATACCTGTAGCTTGCACGGTGTGTAACGCACACGCGAGACATCAGGCTCTCGGCACTGGGCGTGCTGTGCCACGTGGTTTCACCCGTGATTCTTGGAAGCAACATGCTGCCCGGTGAAGCGGTGTCTCGGGCGCGCTGGGCTGCTGCTTGCTTTTGTGTTGGCATTGGCGCGTCTCCAGCAGCGCAGTGATGGAGCTCGGGAGCGGTCTCCCAACAGTGGCAGGTACGGCAGCAGATACACCACCGCGCCTGCAGACCTGCAGCTGCTCGAGTGCCAGCCCACCCGTGGCATCCCTCAGCTGCTGTACCCCAGTGCTCTGGAGCAGTACTGGCAATGGCTGGGAAACATCACACGAGAGAATAAAACGAAGATGGGGCAGCTACAGCCGCAGATGAGCAAAGGCAAATACGGTTGCAGCCCTCTGCTCTTCAACAAGGACAAGCAGCCAGTGCCCCCCATTATCAAGTGGTAGGGCCAAAGGTTTCCATGACTGCTTGGGAAGTGGGGGACAGGGGCATCAGCTACTGTTGCCTTGAGCAGATTGTAGAAAGAATTTTATTAGAATTCTCTGATATAATGAAGATCATTACCAAAAAAAAAAAAAAAAAGCCAAGCCAAAAACAGAACCCAAATGAGCCTAGATCTGTGTGGGTTTGAGAAATGGAGACAGCTTACTTAATAAGGAACATCTGAAGAGAATGTTCTGTACCCTGTATTTTAGCAGCCGTGTCAAGAGGAAGATTACTGGTTCCCTTTGACAGCCATGGGAAAGGCCGTGTAAGTGCAACAGATCAGGTGCTTCGTGATGGTGATTAATGCTGCTCAGGAACTGTGATGAACTGTTACTTCATCAAGATGCCTGTTTCACATGGTGGTTCAACTTTTGAGGTTTCCCCAAACCAGCCTGCCTTTCTCACGGTTATCCAGTGGGGGAAGCAGTTTTGAGAGGCTCCTGACTTGGAGGCCCTGGGCTCGTCCCCCTTCCCCAGTTCTTGTGGTAGGTCTGCCCACAAATTGTAAGCTTCGACAGCTCTTGCAACTCCTCAGTGAAATGCACAAGAATAATGATAATTCCACTGCATAGCTGCCAAAGTATCAGGAAATTAATTTCTTTCAGATATACCATCTAGTGTGGTTGGTTTGGGCGTATTTTTTTTTTCCTTAAAGAAACTCTTGTTCTTGCAAAAATGGAAGGATAGCCTTCCCCTCCAGACTGGGACAAACCCATACTTTAGAATATCAGACTTCCTCTAGAACAGCGAGCCCCAGCCAACTCTAACAGAGCCTTCTAAATTTAATACTTAGTGCTATAAATCCATGATCAGGCTTGACAAACAGCAGCCGTGAACGTGTGTTTGCCCCCCAAAACTGTATTCCTTCTACGCTCCCTCCGCTTTTGTGCAAAGCTTACTGTCGGGTTGGGTAAGCCACGATGATGTTTATGTACTGGTCTGCTGCTTCTTTTCAAGGAACTGGTGCTGGGAAGCTAGTCACACCTCCGCAGCCACCAGCAAGATCACCAACAACTGAACTTACAAGCAAGTCTGGAGCCTCAGCCTGGGCTACAGCTCATGACCCCTACCCACCACTGAAAAATGGAAATATGCACATCATTGGTAATATCACCTACATTAGGTCTCTTTAATAACTTTAGTACAAAAGCCTGTGCGTGTCTCAGACCTCAGAAACTCATTTGAGATTTTCTCATGGCAGTAACAGGGTACTATAACTAGACCCATTAGAAACATTTTTATACAACCTTTAATACAATGAGATAAAATCATGGCTTTTTCACAAATGTTTTGAGTCACCCAGCAGACAAGACAAGCATGCACTACCTGCAAAATTATTTAGGATTGTGAAAAGTTGCTGTAGTGTGCTTATATTACTATTCTTAAAACCAGTTCATGAGCATTTAGTAGCTTCAATCCTATAGAGCAAAGACTGCTAAGGATTTTGTGGTCTGATGAAATGGCCATTCATTCTTGCTTATACTTAAATGGCTTGAAGCCCACTGAAGAATACCTCCATTAACCCAGTATCGATGCAGAAAACAGGAACGGCAGCCAGAAGCTTAACTTCACTTAGTAACAGGCAGTGTTTGCAATTAAGGCAGAAAACCTGGATGGCTCACAGAAGTACTCAAGATCTGATTATATGGAATGAGCCACTATCAATTCGGGGGGGGGGGGGGGGGGGGGGGGAAGTCAGCATTTTTAATTGAAACTATTTGTCGTAATTGTTTATTTATTTATTTTTAAAGTATCTCTCCAACAGCAACTAATGTTTATTTCCCTAAAATTTCTCAGATGACTTTGAATCAAAATTTACTTTCCATTCTGTGGAAGATTTCCCCCCACCTGATGAATTCAAGCCATTTCAGAAAATATATCCCAGCAAGATAGCTAGAGGTAAGTGCGTAAATATAAGATGGTCTGATGATTACCCAATGGGATTGAAAATAGGGACTGAAAATAAAGACCAGAAACCACTATTAACATGAAGAACTGGGCTGTTAGCAGAGGCACTGAGAGGAATGGGATTTGTTACAGTGGTTAACAGGGACCGAAGACACAATGAAAAGCACTTAATTGCTTTGAAGTCTTAGTAGCTAAAAATAAAATTATGTGGCTTGACATGCAGTCTGTGTTCTTTAGACTGCTGAATTTGCGAAGCCCTTGACGTTAACAACGGTGATGTCACGTTAACAGACTTAGGCAGCTAGTGGCTTGAGTTTTTTGTTCGTGAACTTGTGAAATCACAAAAGAAGGTGACTCGATCCATGTCTCCCATCGCGTCTTTTGATCTAAATCCTATGCACAGTGTTTTACACACCTGAATAACAATGAATGACTTAGTACCTGAACCTTGCCAGGAAAGTAATGAATGATTGAACCTTGCTTTTTTTCTGCCTCCACCTTAACTGAGACACTTGGTACCAGGTCACTGTTGGCAGAGCAGAAGTTCACCTCTCCAGCTTTGAAAACTGGTAGTAGGTGGTGCTGAAAGATCTCATGGCCATACTCTGATTTTCATAAAACTCAGTCTTTTCTGTATTGTTAGATCAACTATTTATCTCCACATTTTCATGAATTTTTTTGTTTCCATGCCAAGGTACTTTGCATGACGTTTCACAGCAGCCTTAGTCATTCTAAATCATCTGCTGTACGATCTGATCAAAGACTTTTTACCGGAGGGCTACAGAGCATAAGCAATATGTGTATGTGGATCAGTTCAAGGGCAGGAGATAAATGCAGCATCCCTGCTGCAGAACTGCATCCAAAATCCATATAAAAAAATATGTCTACCTCCTCTGATTAAACCTGTCCTGTCTATTTACAGATCCCTCTAAAAATCCTCCGTTAAGAACACATGTGAGATAAGAAGAGTCTCCTGGTGCTCTGGATTAGTATCAAAAAAGAACACCACCAAGATAATATACAAAACAGAAGGGGTCCCCATTACGGTGATAATGACTATATTTGAATTGCAAATGCTGCAATGTTAACATTTCTATAAACTGGAAAAGTGACATAAACGATACTTTTTGAACTGCCCTACATACTACAGGAATGTTAGTAGAGGCTTTTAAATTATTGTATATAGGTGGGGGTTTTTAAGCAAAGCAGCATCAAATTTAAATTCTCTGTAGTGTTGAAACAATTCTCATTCTCATCGTGCTGACAGATGTTACCTCAGAATACTTTTTGCATTGTGTGCCTGTAGTTAATTTCCCCCTTCTGTCATAATTTTTAAATATTTTGGAAATTCTCCAGTTCAGACATTTTTCAAAGAACTATCAAATACCAACATGCTACCTTTAGTGTCTTTGTATGTTTCTTCACTACTTCTACCCTGCCTATCCTCAGATTGCAGCAGAACGTCACTTTCATGAACAGATGGGCCCACAATCCTTTTCTCATCAAGCGTGAAGGGGAAAGAGATGACAAGGAGCTGTGGCTGCTGTTGAGCCTACCTCCTGCTGCTTACAGATCCGTACAGGATCTGAAGAAGCCCAGCTGGATTGGGCAGTCACAGACTCAACAAAGATGACAGAACTTTTCCAGACTGGAGGACAAGACAGTTGTTCTACTGTAAGAAAAAATGGGAGTGTGTGAATACACATGCCAGAAGGTACCTATGTAAGGGCACACGTGCTGTTTCTTCTAGCTGGCAAAGTGGGTCTTTACCATTTGTGTGACAGATTGTTTTTACCCAGCAATTAGGAGGCCTTTGGATGACAGGTTAAACACCGATGTTTTAAACAGGCAACTAGAGCTACTGTTGTTAGCCCATAACGTGGTGAACAGTGAGGCTTCATTGTCCAAAATACACCAAATGGAACAAGCAGTCTACAACGTGGACTCCCTCAAATAGAGTTAGTTGATAAAAGTAAGAACAGTGGACAAGACTTGAGCTTCTGCTTTTAATACGCAGCCTGGGCTAAGGTCTTTGGATCACAGATGTTCAGCTCTGGTCATAAGATGTCCATTTCCAGCAAGAATTACCTTTATTCTTGTGCATTTCATTGCATTAATGAAGTGGTGTCAGCAGGCTGAGGGAGGTGATCCTTCCCCACGGCTCAGCACTGGTGAGGCCACACCTGGGGTGCTGTGTCCAGTGCTGGGCTCCCCATGGACGTGCCAGAGGGAGTCCAGCAAAGGTCCACTGAGATGGTGCAGGGATTGGAGCGTCTCTCCTGTGAGGCAGGGCTGTGAGCTGGGACTGTTCAGCCTGGAGAAGAGAAGGCTCAGGGGGATCTCACCGATGTGTGTCAACCCCTGAAGGGAGGGTGCAATGAGGACGGAGCCAGGCTCTCTTCAGTGGCGCCCAGTGACGTGATCAATGGCAACGGGCACAAAAATGAAACACAGGAGGCTCTGTCTGAACTTCAGGAAACACTTTTCCACTGTGAAAAGTGACCAAGCACTGGCACAGTGGAACGTTGTGGAGTCTGACTCTACTTAAGATATTAAAAAGCTGCTGGATGTAGGTGGCCCTGCTTAATCCAGGGGGTCGGATCAGATGACTTCCAGCCATCCCTTCCAACTTTAACCAGTCTTTGATTCCCCTTCTTACAGCTTTCCTGGGTTCCTGCACTTGGGTCACTACAGGCCTGGGGCAGAGTGGCCGGAAAGCTGCCCAGCAATGTGCCAAGGTGGCCAAGAGCATCCTGGCTTGGATCCAAAATAGCGTGGCCAGCAGGACCAGGGCAGCGACCGTCCCCCTGTATGGCACTGGTGAGGCCGCCCCTTGAACAGCGTGTGCAGGTTTGGGCCCCTCACTGCAAGACAGACCCTGAGGTGGGAGCGTGTCCAGGGAAGGGCAGCGAAGCTGGTGACGGGTCTGGAGCACAAGGCGCATGAGGAGCAGCTGAGGGAACTGGGGGTGTTTAGCCTGGAGAACAGGAGGCTCAGGGGGGACCTTATCGCTCTCTACAGCCACCTGAAAGGAAGTTTTAGCAATAAATAGGGTGTCAGTCTCTTCTCCCAAGCGAGAAGCAGATAGGACAAGAGGGAACAGCCTCAAGTTGCACCGGGGGAGGTTTAGGTTGGCTATTAAGAAAAATGTCTTCCCTGAAAGGGCTGTCAAGCACTGGAACGGGCTGGCTGCCCAGGGCAGCGGTGGAGTCACCATCCCTGGAGGTATTTAAAGACCTGTAGGTGTGGCACTTAATGACACGGTTTAGGTTAACCATTGGAACTGATGACCTTCAAGGTCTTTTCCAACCTAAGCAATTCTATGATTCACCAGCTTGAACAGGGCAGTGGTGTTCTGGGGCGAGCCTGGTGCTAACAGCCAAGCTATTTACAGTTACAGCATTACCTTATATAATGGCCATAAACTCCCCTCAGCTGCAGCTGTAATGACATTTCAGATCACAGGTGAAGACCTTTCCCCACGGTTATGCCTTTGAACAAAACTTTTGGAAAATACAGGTAACCGCATCTTCACATATTGCTACTTTTCTCTTGGTTCTTGCAATAGTTCAGTTACGGGGCAACTCCTACTCCCACACACATGCTCATGGTGTGGAGGTGGTGCAAGACTGAGCAGCTCTTCATCTGTAGGACTAAGAAAGCATCATTAGTCTTTTTCCAGCCTATTATGATGCCTTGCTGTATGTCACGTGAAAAGGAAAAAAAAAAATAGTGATGCTTTGACCAGTACTTACTGTAATTCTTATACTTGATAAATATGCATGAATATATTAATAAGCAGGGGTCAGCATATACATGCTTCTCAAACAACTGGAAAAGTTTAATACTGCTTTGAATAATATTTTGTTATAGTGCTATTAAAGGTGACTTACTGTTGGTTCTCATTTGTTCTGGAACTTGTGTATTGCTCTGTAATAAGTACCTTCATACCGATTTTAAAACTACTTAATGCCAGACTACCTTCCAGAAGATATCTAAAGGAGAAAAAAAAATTACTCCTGTTTTTGTTACGATTAGGGGTATTTTAGAAGCAAACACCATCTTTCGAGGATCACATCAGAAAGACTGTGCATATTTGCAAGCATCGGTGAGATGTTATTTCCGTATATACTGGATTGTTGTTCAAGATCCATTGAAGCTTCTGAGGTTGCTATGACGTGGAGATAAGAGAGAATCGCACTGGCTGTCTCCCAGTGGCAGCTGTCCCATTAGTCCCACTATGTCCTTCCACTGAACCACAGATGTGCGCAAGGCCACTGGAAGCTTTAAGGCCATGGGGGTGCTCTGGTTTCTCAAACGGGTAGGACTAGTGGTTGCACTCAAACATGTTGCTGTAGCGCAGTATTTTTCTATTTTTTTTTTTTTCAAAAATGCACTGCCCAGCTGAAGTAAAAGCAACATAGTATTAGAAAACTACTACCTGGATCACTGTGCTCAAAACAATTTATTAGTTGTGTCATATAAGCAGTTTCAAATAAGGACATAAATTTGCATCAGATAACTGCAAATGTTGGTTTCTTCTTTCTTAAAAAACAGGCAAACACGACATATGTTTTTAGCAGGAACACCCTCTTCTCTCATCTTGCCTCCCTCCCAACTCTCAAAGCTTAGAGATCAGAGTTGTGCAGAAGAGCTATGTGAAGCGGTATATCCTAGTTTTAGCCCTCTGGATGGGGCAATCATTTTATCCCTGTTCTCCCCTGGCTCGCAAATATCCACTTACTCCTACTGGGACACAAAGCGCTCGGCAAGCAACAGCTCACAGGAGCAGTTTTGAAGTTCAACCCTGTGCGTTACGTGTACTCTGATTAGAAGTATTTTCATTCAAAGTACCCTTTCCTTCATAAAGTGCATTTCTTGGGAAACCCATTTACTTCAGTTGTGGGTGGCTGGCCAAAGCACACTGCTCTTTCAACTGGCTTCATCCAGCACAGCACCCTCTGAAATGTGCTCCTTGCAGTCCCTATCCTGGCTAGGTAGAGAGAAGCTAAGTTTTAGGGTTTACTTGCCTATTTTCTCCTTCCCTTGTCTCCAATTTCAGAACACCTAGACACAGGAGCCGTTCTTGCAATAGAGAGCATGGGAGGAGCGTATTGTGAATGGGAAGATTATTAGGTAGGCCATAAGAGAAAATATCTTCACTCTTGTTTTCTGTAAGTGAAAAGGCCCAAACATTTTCTTGTCCAATTGCCAGTTGTCATATAAGGCAATACCAAAGTAATAAGTCTGAATGGAACAATTTCATAAAAAAAATAATTCTGAGAATGCACTGTGCCAATACAGCAATGACTGTTCGCTAATGCACAACACTTTACCATTTCAAGTTGGGGTGCTGCTGCCTTTAAGGAGCTTTTATTTCCTCAATACCAAAGTCCACAGTTCCTCACCTTCCCCTTCCCTGAACAGTGAAGGATTTTAACTCCATATGCTAACTTCCACTTAAGGACATGGGTTTCTTGTCTGAACCTCCTGTTAAAAAAACCAAACACAACCACCTTCTAACGACACAGGAAGCAGTGTTTACTGGTTTGATTCTTAAAATGTTTGCCCTACCTCACTTCCACAAGAAGAAAATAGACGAAAAGCAGGTCTGTCTGTAGGACTGTCAAGGAAGGGAAGCATGCTGCAGCACTGCACTTAATACAAGGAACCCAAGACAGCCATTTCCAAGCCTAACCAGTTGGATTGCCACTCCCACCAGTAACTCACTGGTACTTAGTGGATTCATCAGCCACGTACGCTCACATGCCACTGAGATTACTAGGAACTTTTCAGCTGTACAAAGACAGAAAGATGGAGAATAGCCAGGTACTGATCAATATCCTGCATCTATTCCCTCAAAAAATTCCAAACGTATATAAATACGGCACCTTATTAATTACATCTTGAGAACCAATAGGTTATGTATAGACGCCTTAGGCATCCAGGTCGGCTCTGCATTTTAGTACTCGGTACAAAAGCGGCAGCCAGGTGCATTACAAACACAAGGTACCCTAAACTGGGTGCAGGTGAAGACAAAAACTTAACCCGGGGGAGCTAATTCTGGGAATTTGTACAAGCATCGTGACAGGGGCTGAGTTACCGTAACCAGATATGCCCATACAAGGCCAGTACAGCAAGGTCAAGAACCAGGACTTACCTTCCTGCCCCCTCAGAACTGGGATTTCAACTCTACCGTTCTTTGTATGAATTAGCAAAAAGAGAAAAATGCACGTCAGCTTTGCTGCAAGCCTAGTCCTGAGCAACAGAGGAAAAAACATCGCTTTTAATAACGATATGGCAGTTAGCCCGATGAAGTTAATCTTTGCTTTAATTGGTTGCCCAACATACACATTTAAACATTCTGTACTAAATTAGCCAGCATGCACACAGTAATTGGACCAGTCAGTGACTTCCTCCTTTCACTATATACATACACAAACAGGAACACCACAAGATTGGACAAAGGAAAGCAATTTGTTAACCAGATACAGCTAGCAAGTAACATTTTTTTTCCTCTATAAATGTTTTTCCTGCAAATTCACCAGTGTGAAGGCTTTCTTTCAAGGCCTGAAGAACTTTGCAGTCTTCCAGTGAAAAGGCTAACAACAGCCACCATAGCTGAAATGAGATAAAATTAGTTTAAAATCCATTCCAAGCAAGAGCAAAATTGAAAAAAAAAAATTGCCTGAAAGGTAGCATAGGGAAAAGGGACTTGGGAGACAATCCAAGCAGATGCACTGAGGTAGAAAGGTGCCTTTGGACCCGATTCTGAACACCCTTAGCTTCGTGCAAAAGACAAGGGGAAGGATCAGAATCGGATCCAACATTTCACATTCACTGATACCTGCTACCAGAAACTCAGTATCTAAAGAATTGAAGTGTTTGCTTACTTTATTTGAAGAACTTTAGTTCTGTGTCAACACAGTCATAGAAAAGATCCACTACTTCAGCAGGATCCAGAACCTCTGTACGAGTAAGGATATCTTCCATTGCTTCTAAGCCTTGTTTTTCAAGGTCTAACATAATCCTCATCAGTTTCTGGCCTTTATCCTGAAGGCATGAAGCAACCAAACTCAATTAACCAGCAAACAGGCTCATTAAAGCATTTTACTATTCTCTTGTGTTTGGGAGATCTTTTGAAGTATGTTTAAAAATGAGAAAGCCTTTCTCAGTACAAACTATTTCTGTTAATAGTTTTTGGGATGGTCAAAAGCTAAAAGGAACAGTGCTGGACACTTTATGCATTAGGAAAAATAACAAAGAAGGAGGTGCTAAGTTTAAAGCACAGAAGGATGATGGAGTAAAAAAATAGAGGGAAATGGTATAAGACTTGTACACATGATAAAAAAGTAAAGCAATTGAAGCCTGTAAACCCACAAATGAGAAGACTGGAAGCCCCAAGGACTGTACAGATCATGGTATGTACACGTGTATTCCCCTCAGATCATCACCTGCAAGATCATGATTAGATCTGAAATGATGTGTAACTCCACATCCCAGGGAAGGCTTTGTGCACCGTTCTAACTTACTGCTCTTCATGTTTCTGGGCAGGAAATTCACTCCTGAAGGTGGTGTCATTTTGTTTTATCCATATGTTATTTAAAGTCTCGTTTGTTTTTTTTCTAATGGAGAAGTGCTGTTTGTTCTGCTTGCAGCCTTCCAAATGGAACTCCAGGAAAAAGGCATTTAGAAAGAGTGATGGTTCTGACCCTTGCAGGATTTATACCAGCATTTGTGCAGAAGGAGTAGAGCACCTATGTGAAGGTTTAGGTTCTCAGGTGGACAGGTGTTATAGCATGAAGCCTGGCTAGAAACTACCTTTCCTTTTCTACCAGAACTTTTGGTGTCACAATGCTACGGGAGCCAGCTGCACACTGAGTCAGCATTAGCTCAGTGGCCACAGATTTTTAATTGAACTATTCCAAGGGATTAAAAAAAAAAAGAATCACATCTAGCCAAAACTGCATTTAAATAAAGTTTGTCCTAGCAAAGATTATCATGGTTTCCTTAATCACTAATGGCTAAGTCCGAATGCTGTTACGGTCTTAGCAAGACTCCAATTAGGTTTCACACTGGAAGGTTTTCAGCTCTCAGGTACCTGTTGCATGGCATTGGAAACTGTCCTTTCTTCTTGCATGGCAGTTTCAGTTAATTTTTACAAGTTAACAGAAATGCATTAAATTGAGACTTGCAAAACTGTCATGTGCAAATTATTCCTTCAAGAAAAAGACCCTCAAACTATGTAGTTCTTAATTCAGCATATAATTTAAATTACAGCGTTCCTGCCATCACCCTATCGTGTAATTCTGATACCATGTTGCATTAGCATCCAGTGTTCAATAATCACTTTAAACGACTACATACACAACAAGGATCGAACAAGCTAATCAGCTTGTCAGCTTGACTTTTCACTTTGTAAAAGAAACTGCGCAGAGCAACACTCTCAGGATAACTGAAAAAAAACCTACACAGAATAGTTTGTCCTTCAGAGGGCATCATTCTTCAAGATAAACTTGCAAGGATTCTAAGAATATTCAGAGAACATTTTCCAGTGAGTGAATTTGAAGTATACGGATTTAGGAATCTACATTTACTTCTTTAATTCCAGGTCTCACAGCTCTTACCTGATCATTCTCAAGGAGAGATCGAGCCCATTCATGTGCCTTGTACAATTCATGCCTGCGATCAGGTTTCTCCTGGAATCGAGGTATCTTTTTAGCAGGATCATCATTGCCAAAAGAAGGAGACTGTACTTTTGGTACTAATTTTACATCATCAACAAAAATAAAGGGCTTAAATATGGACCTGAAAGAAATGAGAATTACTGCTTGCAGTAAAAAGAGAGATTTTTATATACGTTATTGAAATGTTCACCAAGCTATTTTAAAACAATATATACAGAACAGCATGGATAATTCATCTACACTAGACACAGAGTAGCTTAGAGAGTTGGTACTGGTCACAAGCAAAATAAATCTATGTGCTTCAAAAGAATTGGGTTTGCCAATTACTGTAAAACTTGATTATCCCTTTTTACCTACAGGCCTCTCTGGTCTCTGTCCTGGTTTCAACTGGGATAGATTTAATAATCTTCTTAGTAGCTGGTGCAGCGCTGTGTTTTGAATTTACTATGAGAGTAACACTGATAACACAGTGATGTTTCAGTTGTTGCTAAGTCGTGCTTACTCTGAAGTCAAGGACTTTTCGGTTTCGCATGCTCTGCCGGCGAGAGCTGCACAAGAAGCCGGGAGGGGGCAGAGCCAGGACAGCTGACCTGAACTGGCCAAAGGGATATCCCATACCATAAAATGTTATGCTCAGTATATAAACTGGGGGGAGCTGACTGGGAGCTGCCAATTGCTGCTTGGGGACCGGCTGGGCGTCAGTCAGTGTGTGGTGAGCAATTGTATTGTGCATCACTTTTCTTTCTTGGGTTTTATTTCTCTCTCCTTTTCATTACAGGCGTTATTATATTTTACTTTATTTCAATTATTAAATTGTTCTTAGCTCAACCCACGGGTTTTACCTTTTTCCAATTCTCCCCATCCCACTGGGAGGACGATAGCGAGTGAGCAGTTGTGTGGTACTTAGTCGCAAGCTGGGGTTAAACCATGACAGCCTCCTCCATGCTAATTCTGACACTTATTTGGAAAAGTAGCACTGTGTTTTCCTCTCCAAGTTTTTTAATTCAGCATTCAGCCTCACACCATTTTTTTTCTTCTCTGTTCACCATGCTATCTTTTCTTCTCTTCCCAGATTTTCATTAAAATCCCAAACACACACTTGTGTGGAGCAGGGAAGATTAAAGATTACATACCTTGCTCAGTATCAGAAGATTTGGCATATAACCAGCAGCACTTTAGAATTTTATGTCAGGGGCCAGGGTGGGGTGGGGGGGTAGGGGAGAGACATAGCTACCAATACCGTGACACTCCTCAAACTACTTCAACACTCAGTTTGGATCTAAATTCCAGAGAGGGAGAAAGAGAGAGACAGCAAAACCCCAACGATCCAGGACTTTAATTCATGACAGTCTGAGAGCAGGCATTGGCAAGTGCACGGAGAAACTGCCTGCCTTCCCTCCAGCTGCACAGCAAAACAGCACCCTGCGTTCTGCAGTGAGGCAGCTGCCAGAGATGCAAGACTTCTGTAGAACTGGCCGAATAACCCCTGCCTGCATACGGTCAGCAGGTTCCTTGCTACTACCCCTTCCGTCACTGTCACAAAGCCTTGCTGACCAAGTTTATGTGACTCACCAGGTGCACTTAAAATTATGCGCTTTTTAAATGCATTAGAGTATAAAGTAACGCAAGAAAGGCCTCTGCATTATTTTTCTTTCTTACAGCTAGTCTCTCCACCTTTCAAAAGGATAGAAACCCCACCAAAACAATTTGACGCCTTGCTCCTTTCTGTCTCAAACGATTTGCATCAAGTCAAAGAAAAGTTTTGGTAAGCAAGCTCACACTTCATACGTAACCCTGGAAGTCTGAGTTGCATAATGCAAGGTGGGTGGAACGTCCCTTTGGCACAGATGTCTAGAGCCCTCGGTAGAACCTCAGGCTTACTACCACTCTTCTTACAGGAACAACTGTCAGCTGTTCAAGGGCACCCTTTTCTCCTCCCCATGACCTGTCTACCCCAACACAAGTGGCAGACCTCCCGAATAACTGCAAGTGGTTTAATTTCTTAGGTTTTAAACAGAATCCACCTGAAATTCACAGATAATTCGTTAGTTCCTTGATGATCTGGCCCATGGCCCTTATCTCCTTGGCTGAAGCTACAGAAGACCTCATTTAAACCAAATGGAAATTGTCCCTCCAATAAAAAAAAACGTACTTGGGATACCCAGGATTTGCAGATGTTTTGCTCTGTTAGCATTTTGCTGTCATACAGGGCTACCTAGAGGACACACCCCCTCCTTGCTAGTTATACACTTTATTTGTTTCAGTTCTGCACCCACCTGTCCAAAAGAAGTGACAAAAATGGTCCACAACCTCATACCTCAACAGGAACCCACTGGAAGGCAACTACGCTTGAGTAGTAGTTCCTGGGTCCTCCCTAAACTGCATTTACTCTAGAAGATCTGAATTTATGCAAAGTACCAGATGGGGCCTTTCAGCCCAGTGTTGGCCGTTCAGAATTGCAGCGAGATGCAGTTCAGTACCACAGGACTGTCAGATTGCGTACCAACAACTATTGATTTTATTTCTGGTTACATTCGGGTAGCAGCATTTGTTTAGTATCTATCAACCCATCATCTGCTCTGCACCCAGGGAACCCCAGTGCTGTGGCTTACCTTGAAGGGTCTGGTGTGCCAGTGAAGTAATGAACACAGGGAAAACTAGGGTCCTGAGGCAGAACAGACACTATGCTAGCTGTAGTAAGGAAAGATTCAGAGTCCACACAGACACCACTATCCTTGTCACGCAGGACATCAATCATAGCTTGTGCAGAAACGTCACCTATATGAAGGGGTGGGGTGGGGTGGGGTGTGTGTTCAAAAAACAAAACCAAAAACAAAAACAAAACAAAACAGTCCTGAGTGTTCTATGGCTTGGACCCCAGGTAAGGATTTTAGCCTGAACAAGCTTTAGCCTAATATGACCAGTGACACTCAACATGGGCGTGTCACAAATCCCAGTTAATGGTTGCTATTTAAACGATATAAACCCAGAATGAACTTGCCTAGATAGTAAAAGAGAACATTAAGAAGCATTAATTAGGCATTGCAATTGCTAGGCAGGGAGAAATGTCATTAAAAAGATATTTTTCAGGAAGAAGGCCATCACGTCTGTAATATTGCTTTACCAATCACTACGAACAGACTGCTTACATACACCACCCACTTTCCTCTAAGCAGCAACCTCCACCCAAGCCCAGGCAGAATGGGAGCACCCTTATCTCCCACTTCTCATCTATTTCCATGAGCTCTCAGTCAAAATTTTGACTCATCTTGACTGCACAGGACGTTAACAGCAACAGACCTAGATACCGAGGTTTTTCTCCAAACCAGTATGTACAAGAACCCCCTGTTCTCATTCTATTCCTGCCTGTGTCCTTATCACAGCTTGCTCCCCACAGCATCTCCGTGTTTTCTTGCATTACCCCTTTGCCAGGTAGGAAGGACTTCTTCCCCAGCAACTTCTCAAACCCTGCATGACTCACCCTTTCGTGCATGGATGCCTCAATACACCAGCAGACATGGAATGACCCAGCAGTCCGCAGGATTTGCAGCCACAGCCATCTGTCTGTAAGGGCCCTCAGGCTTTTTAGTACTATAATCCAGGTTTATTAAGATCTTTTACCTATGGTCCTTCAGAGTTACTGCATCTGCCTCAGACACAAACACCCTGTAATCCCATAGCCTTAAGCAGGAACTCTGCATTGCAATATTTCACCTCTACGCTCTCCTTGACATTTGCCAACATGTGAAAATGTTAACAATCTAGTAAATTCACATCTGTAGTACAAGGCTTTTCATAAAAAGATAACATACCATTTCTTACACATGAAAGAGCAGATGCATGTCAGCCATGCACTGCTGCAGGCTGATAATTTCAGGGCGCTTTTGGCCAGCTGCAGTGAACTGAAGTCATTAATAAATTTTGGTCTGGAAATAAACCCTTCCTTTGACTGAGGGGAACTGGCACATAGTCTGTTCCAGTAGCTTTGTTCTGCTCCACAATGAAAAAGGAACTTCAGTTTGCAACTGACTAGCATCGCTTTTCCTTAAACGACGATCTTAATTCCTTCCCCAAAAGCCTAAGCAAACCTCCCAAAACGTAGAATCCACTGAACTCAAGCTTTGATACGTGAGGCCTTTTTTCTTTTTTTGTAATACTATTATTTTAGTATTAGGTAGGGCCACTATAATTACACCAGAGCACAAAAAGGTAGTGGCACAGCATGCACATCAGAACACCACCAAAGAAAATTATTTTATAATTGCAATCCTGTTTTAAAACCTTAAACCTGAGGGGGACATTAAGGGCTTCATTCTAAATTGCGGCAAGTTTAGGGACAGTCTTCACTTCTGCTCTGCCTTTCCACACAGTTTACACGTAAAGTTATTCTCAGTCACACGTAGTTGTGGATGGAATGCCCAAAAGGAAGCAGTAATGACTAAAAATCCCACTGCACACAGAGAGGTGGTTCAACACTTACCACCTTGTTTTTCTAGGCTCTCCCTGCCAGAACAGCAGGCTAAATGGTCATCAGCAAGAGAGAACACTTCAGAAAAATTGAAGTCTGAGTCTCCATTCCACCAGCCTTGACTTCTCACGTAATTCCTTAGTTCAGGATGCTCAGCATCAATTTTTGTAGTTAATGAAAGCTGATTGCAAATGCATTTCACCCCCTCTGTAGAGAAAGCCACATATTAAAAGAGCATTAATATTTTTCTGGGAGAAGCTGAAAGGTCAATGTAATTTCAATTAGGAAATAAATTAAGCCATTGGTTAGGATGTACATTTAGCAGGACAGCACTACACATACACGGAATTACCAGTCAACACACGCTGCAGAGCTCAGTTCTCCGTGCCCTACTTAGATATTTACACTGCCTTGTGATTAATAGTGGCATTTAGTCAGAATACCGGTTTCACAATCTGTACCTCGCACGTTCTGACCATGAAGTAATAGTGGTCTCCAAATGCCAAGGGCACTCACCTAATCTCTTCTCCAACAGTGTATTCCACTGCCACAACACAGCTTGAGGTCTGACTTGATTTCAAAATATCTTTCAGCAAAGCTGCATTTAGTGTAATGAACTTTCTCTGCCCTCCCAAAACTGAAAATTTAATTTGGAAAATGTTTTAAAAGCTTATCAATTGCTTTAAGCTTCCCAGTTGAGAAATAATGTTACTGTAAGCAGCAAGATAGGCTTAAATTAAACTTAGTTTTTAATCTTGAATTTTGAAATGGCATGAAGTAAAAAGAAAGTGTAAGTAGCCTTCAAAGAATATGAAAGGGTTCTTTAATTTGCTTTTCTCAAAAATAGCGCAGTGCTTATATCCATATATCTACAGCATGACTAACAGTGACTGCTAGAGATACTCCTCTGAGAGAATAAAGCAATGCATTGGAAGCCAGAGAAAGAGCTGATAAGTAAATCTGTAAACTAAAATAAAACCAGATTCTGGAATTTGACACAATCTTTTTTTTAAATAGGACCCAAAGCAGTATTTGTGAAAGTTATTAATACTGCCTTCCACAAAAGCTTCATTGCTTTTGTAATGCCTCATGCATGCAATTTAAATAATGAGTAATAACTTACAGTAGGAAGTTCTGTGCATCAGTCTCAGAAAAGTCACTGTCATTCAGTTCTGACTTATACTAGTGTCACTGACAGCTTGTTCTGATTCACACTTTCCAACAGCATATTCAGGGAATTTTCTTGACTTGAGTGACAGAAATATTTGTGGTTTTGTCAAACTAGGCAAGCCACTCCTTAGAAGCTCTCAAAATATTACATTTAGTAACTCACTTAAAATAGTATTTCATGGGTTTGATCCCCCTCAAAAAATGAAAATTTATCAAGTAAATTTTTTCCACTCAGCCTGAAGAACAGTCATAGGAAGGATGTAAAAGCATTTGTCCTTAAATTAACGTCAAAGAGTTGCTCGATAAATATTCGCTAGAAGCTTTACAGAACTGCAGTAGTGATATTATAAACAGAACTCCTCTGAGGACAGTCAGGAAAAAAAAATGCCTTCGCACTGCAGAATGACACATTTTCCCTGTTTTAGCAGCATTTGTGCATTCATTTGAAAGCTTAAGAGGCACACTTACGGTTGCAAAAAAGAACCCCCTGAACAAAGTATGAAATACAGAGTTCTTAGACAGCCAGCAGCCCTTACTCCTGGCAGCCTCAGCAGGCTGCAGGAGACGGAAACTACTTATCTGCAGCTCACAGGGATCTCCTGAAGAGAAACGCACTGGTAAAAATCAGAACAGATCTGCAGTATCATTTCAAAAAGCTGCAAGCAGCAGATGAAGGCAACAGTTTATTTGCTGGGAAGAAGCACATGAAGGCTGTCTATTGCTGACGCAGCTAGAAAGGCTACGCAAAAAAAAACCCCACTATTCTTCCAATACCAGCCAGGTAGATCAGCAGAAGGCAGGCTGCCACTACATAACCCCAGGAACCTCAGCAGCCAGCTGCTTTTCAGAATTCGTGTATCAGGACAGCATTACCAGTGTCCCCTCCTCTATGTCTGGTATCTGTGCTAGAAGACTTCCTCCACCTTGTAGGTATCCTTAAAATGCAAGGTTTGCTTGGGAAAACACCATCCCTGCTAAGGTAAGCTGCTTCACGTTCCATGGCATGAACCAACAACAGGCCATCACACACCATTACACAGCCTGGTGTTATTTCTTTGCTTTGATATTTTCAACAAAGTTAAGCCTCCCTCCTCCCAATATCTGCTATCTCCTACCTTTCAGCGAAGGGAAAATGAAGAGAATTGAATGGATCTGTCATATCTCAAAGCACGGATGATAAAAATGCTCTTTATCTGAATTTTTAATTCATTCAAATGTAAGTTTTAAAAAGCTCTACCCTTATGAAAAAAAGAATCTTTTCAAACCTAAAATCAACTGAGAATATACTAAATATATGCCTTAGACAATCATATTGTATTAAGGCAACACATATTTGCCAGCCAAGTTTTAAATACGTTCAGCCACCGAGCCGGTGAAATCTAGATGTTAATTTGGCAGCTCTGGCTTCACACATATAGAAGAAGAAACCATCTACAAGTTTTAAGAGCAGAAAAGTATTGTTTTGCACTATCAAATAAGAAACAGGGATATAATGGGTCTATATCGGAGTAAAGCAAGCAGCAACAGCCCATTCAAAAAAAAAAAAAAAAAAAAAAAAAGCCCTTTTCTCAAAGTATCAATGCTTCTCCTTCCCTCTTAGTATTTTAGACTTTTAAGTAACAATTTGGGCATAAATTCGATCAAGACGACACTTGATGCATTCCAAACGGTAAGTAAAGCTGGGAAAATACAACACCTAAAGATAAAAATTTAAGCAAGAAGATTATTACATAGCTTATGTATACAGGTAACGAGTCTCCAGCTTCACAGAAAAGTTAGCCAATGCAAATCAGCATTTAAAAAAGTAAGAGGTGTACAAATACAAAAGAAGGTTAAAATCAATGATTTAGTCAAACACTTGCATAAATTGCTCATTTAAACTTAGTGACTTTAAGACCAATTCTTCCAAGACAATTATTTACAGCTATTTATAATAACAGAGGTTTGCTATGAGCGATAAACTGACCTGTGATTTTTTCTGCTGCCCAGTACTTTCCAGAAGTCTCCAGTATCCAGGCTTCATTTCTGTCCACAATCAAAAATGCACTTTGGAAAGTATGGCATGAATTTCCATCTTCATAATAATTTCCACCTTGTCCATGCTCTTCCAACAGAGCAACTATTACGTCCAATGCTTCCTTAGCTGTTGCACCTCTCTCTAGGCCAAGTCTATAAGAAAATGGTTAAACAGATATTCAGACAGGCACGTAACAGTGAGGTCTCCACAAGTTATTAATTTTAAACATCAGCACTGATCTGTGTACCAGTGTCAGATATGCCGTGTAAGAATTCTTGCTTTAAGGCGTTGCTGGAATTACAGGATGAGGTATTCAATTATTTAACTTGTTTCAAGTCTTTATTTTCTACACTGGTTCTTTAGTCTCAAGCCTAATATAGCCAGGTCTTAGTTCTAAAAAAAAAAAAAAAAAAAAAAAAAAAAAAAAAAAAAAAGGCTGATTACCAACCAAGGGCCTCAGCTGCACTGCAAACCTGCAAACATGCAATGCTCTATTTATCCCACTCCCTTCAGACAGACAGAATAAATGTGAAGGCCAATTTGCAAAGGTTTTTTTAAAGAAAGAGCTGTATGCAAGTTCTGTACAGAAGAACGAGAAATTGCAAATTAATATTACCAGAGATCAAAAAAGGGAAGGAGTACTCAGTATTACAATCTCTACAACTTCCCTTTCCCAGTGCTCCAATATTTAACTGGCCATGGAAGCTAGACATATGTTACCCTTTGATGCATATTGCGCACTGTAAGCAGACGCATTTCTGCACAGCCACTTTTCAGTGCTCCTGCAGAGGCTTCCCAAAAAAAGTTTAATGATTAAACACCAGACACGGCTTTTGTTTGAACTAAGACTAACCATATGTCTAAAAGAACATGCTTTTTAAAAGGGAGTTTGAGCGAAGCAAGGGTATTTTTGGGAAAAGTAAACTGAAGCACAAGAATAGGTTTTACAAAGCTGTAGGGTAATGACTGTATCCTGCCTTGAGTAAGTGGGATGAAATAATCCCTTGAGACAGTTTACGTCCCTAACCAAAATAACAAAAGCAGTAACCAGAAGAGTCCAAATCAGACCTGCAAACACTTCCACTGGTTCCAAAATGCAGTTACTGGTAATGAGGAAACGCAGTATTTCAAACAACAGTATATCCATGCCTCCATCCTTTGGGAGAGTTACCTGGATCAGTCCAAAATGTCTCTGTTCGTGATGTCACCTCAATATTTTCCTCTGTGTTTATCTTTCTCTAATAGCTCTATGGAAAAAGTAATTCTGGCTGGTGAACAGGTCTAAGAAATTATTCTTTTTAATTTTAAGTACTATGCTAACCCTTTCCATTTCCCTGCAAATCACATAACAAGAAAACACTACTTTGTTTCTTCCCGAAAAACTACAGTACACAAATCAGGTCCTGATAACTTGGAATATAAATTTATTGATTTAAATACTTTTCAACCTGATTTCTGCACTGCACCTCCTTTGTTCAATGGCTGGCCACTCTTAGCCTTGGTTTAGGCTGAATTATTAAAAGCAGTGTTTTCACCTCCCTCAGCAGCATTTATCTACCACTTAGTGACAAAGGAAAGCCAACTAGAATTGTAGGTCCTAACTTACAGTGACTATTTCTCTCCCATCATCTTCCTTCTTTGCATTTATAAAGTCCTTCTCTCTCATCTTGTTTCTTGTATTAGCTGAAACTTGTCTTGTATTGTTCTCTCCGTTTGTAGTCCCTATGCATTTATGTTATTCATTCTTTTCACCACTGGTGCAATTGCTTTTTCAGAGCAATACAGAGATGCCAGTCTTAGCATATACCATAGATATCATTTAAAACTCTGTCCAAAAAGCACGTCTTATTCATTCCCGAAGAGCAACTCCATTGAATGGGCTGACAACTACACTGGTGACCATATAGTCACTAGATTCTGTGATAATCTGCTCCCTTCTCTCCAGTTTATGACCAAAAGCATTAGGTTATTATTAGATCAAAACTTACCAATAAACATAACATCACACTAAAACTTTTAATAACGTCTCCCTGAAATTTTCCTTTCGAGATGGTTATAGTCTAGCTTTCTCTGTCAAAACTACAGCAGATATTCAGGCTGAATAAATATCTTTTGGATTATTTTTTTTTTTGCAAATGGCTCCAAAGTTACACTTCCTTCCATGTAACAAAAAGGCTCTCGTTTTGTTTGGGTGCTCCTATCTATCAGTCAACAAGGGACAGCAAAACCCAAAGAAAACAAAGCAGCCCATCCTACAAAACAAACACTCAGCTCATCTCCACAGAACCTTAGCGCTTGCCAGTTAGCTCTGCATCAGCGTCCTGGGTAACTGCAGCATCTCTCTCCTACTAACACATTTCAGAGTACCCTTCAAGGTGAGCTAGAAGAAAAATTTTAAGTATTTACATCCCCAGATGAGACCATGAATTATTCATTAAGAAAATTTCAGTGACTTAGTACAATCCACTGCCTCACTACCTCCAATATGCTATCACAGTGTCAAAACATTATCTTAAGCTTTTCAACTTCACCTATCAATTACAGATGCAGACTTTCCAAATGAAGTAACTGGCATACATGATGATGACATTCTACTTCATTCAGTTTTGATGTTTCCTTAGGGAAAAATTAGTAAACAAATTAATACCATTTTAAAGAGCATTCTTGACTCCCTACCAAGATTGGCATCTCTATTAGGCTCTGAGAATGTGATTGCACCAGCAATAAAAAGAATGAAGAAATAATATAAACACATAGGGATTAAAAACTAAGACAACAACGCAAAAATAAAGGTGTATTTTACAGATTTCTTCATACATACCTTTTGTATGATAATGCTGTCCTGTTCCAACTGTATCAGCATAAGCAAAACAGTACACCATGTCTTCATATAAGCGTATTCTCTAAGCAAACAGGTGCTTCATAGAGGCAACCGTGCCTCAAAAAAGAAACCTCCAAAACCCCCAAAACCACACTAGGAAGAATATCTGAAGAAAATTCTGATAATACAAATCCGTAGATATCTGTCTTAATCCTCAGATACAACAGTATACTAGGTAACACACTGTTTTCCAGTCATTATGCCAACAGCCAGTTACTAAACAAGCTACAAACTTCCTGAAATACATCTTCACTGATGCCCATTTGTGATCTTTATTGAAAAAATGCTTTGCCTATGAGGTTGCAGGATGAATTTTCAATTTTCCATTTCAACAAGAAAACATGCTGCCTTCAGAATTATACTATTCTGCTGAAAGATGCCTCTGGCCTGTTTAACACCACGTGCTCTCACACCTACAGCCTTTGCCCATGTTGGCTGGACTTTAAATTCTAACTGAAAATGACAATACCAGATGAGTTCAAAGAGAGGAAGTCTCCTCCGTGGAAGAAGAATCACTTTAAAAGAATGTAGAAGCAAACTCTTAGGGGAGCCTGAGCCTTCAAGCAAAATTTGATTCTACTACCTGGATGCCATTCCTGGGTTGACAACTCTTATGCCTGCTCCTAAGAACATGTTTCAGAGTATAAAGCTTTCAGTTTCTTTTCCAAGCTGCCAGTCATAAGTGCACACAGTGTCGGTCTTCATCCTTCAGCTAAGATCTGACGCATGTAGATGTCCAGCATATACATAGGTGTGAGAAAAACGAGGCCAGTACAGGTGTGCATTCCTTAATTAGGCTTAAAACACTTCAGTTTATTTTTATTCCAATAAATTCATGCAGATGGGTAAAAAGAGGCACAGCTTGTGCCAGCTGCTTCATTGCAGCCTATATGATTGATTTTGTACTTGGTAGCTCCCTGTTCTATGAGGTGATCCAAAACAGGTTAAGTTTACTGTAACTGGCCAAGTTTCACAATAAGAGAAAGAATCACTGTGGCTGGAACAAGAGGCAGCAGGTAGTCTGCAACACATCTCTAGTTCTCCTTGCCTGAAGAGCTTTCTGCGTTCAAGTTACCAACAATTTCTTCCGCAGGTAAGAAGGAAGAGAGGGAGGATAATATCTACAGGTGACGATCACTCGTAGTTCATGACCAGTTTCTCCTTATTTGGTATCTCCTGATTTGCTAGTGTGGGTAAATCCAGAGCTGCTGGATGACATATATATTTGAATGTTAAAACAGTATTTTGAGACTGCAATAACTGTGACCAAAACAAGCTGAACTTTGCATCTAAACCAATGGTTTATTCAACTTTCAAATGGATGGCAGTAGGAGGGAAAAAATAGAGGTAGAGCTTGGCAAGTCACCTAACATACCCTCTTTCTTGACAAAAGCTTGTCCTACACATTTTCCCAAAAGAGCCCTCAAGTCCATTTGGTCTCCCTTGATGCAACTCAGTAGTCCTCCCAGGTACAACTTCTCCACAGATTCTTTTAGTAATACAGAGTTTAGAGAAAATACCAGAGAGAAACATAACCCCAGTTCCCTCATGAATTTCTTATTGGTGAGGTTCTATAGATCTCTGATCATATTTCCCATTTCCACTGCATTTTCTCCAACTGGCTCATATTCCTCTTGATCTATGGTAGCCGGAACCAGACACTGTATTTCTGCAGAGACATCATTACAGAACGTTTACAATTACAGTTTCAGGCAGCTATGCACCTAACAACAATTTATTCTAACTCATGCTTCCCAGCTTGCTTATGAGAATGCCTTCTAAGATCTTAATGCCCTCTTAAAAGTCAAGGTATCTATTTCCTAATCTCTATCCATAAAATTTGTTAACTCTTGACAAGAGTAAAGTAGAATGGTTTGACAGGAGTTTTCTTGACTAACAGTTATTATTGCACATTTATCAATTCCTTGATATTTAAGTGGGTTTCTTCCCCTTCAGGAACTGAGGTTAAGCTGTCTATAAACACAAGTCTTTTTAACTCTATTTATAGCCACAACATTTAACCTTTTCCAGTCATCCAGAACACCTCTCATCTTTCACTGCTTCTCAAGAAAGAATGAGAATTTGCCTGAAATTGGTTCAGCCTGCTCATGAAGTATCCTAGGGCAAATTCCAGCAGGGCCACCGGGTCTAACACTGATTCATTTAAACAGTTGTTCTGTTCCATCTTCAATTAAATTAAGTCCATTTGCTCCCTTTCTCTTTGCAGTAACTTTGCACCATTATCTTTTATTCTTTCATTTTCAGCTTTCTTCCCCCACCCAAACCTCCTTTAAATTCTCTTCACTATAAAATCAGCATGCAGATTCAGACTTACGGTGCAGCACAAGCCTTTTACACAGACAGCCTTCAATGAACAGACTTACAGGAGTTTGCTTGCCAGCATTTAAATAAGAGCAATGGTTTGCATTGGAATGCATGGGCTGAAGTGAGGCATAATACTTTGTTTATGCCT
Organism: Falco naumanni; assembly: GCF_017639655.2. Classification (NCBI taxonomy): domain Eukaryota; kingdom Metazoa; phylum Chordata; class Aves; order Falconiformes; family Falconidae; genus Falco; species Falco naumanni. Next base: position 10,558,967 of record NC_054057.1, on the reverse strand, counting down.
ACAGTTGGCTACAAGCCCAGGATAAGCTTTCTAGGTCAAAGTAGGCTGTCGTAAAGTGGGGGAGAATGAAGGGTACACCAGCAATCTGATGTTACAAATTAGTTAGCAGTTCCTTAGTAACAGTCTAGTAATTTCTCTTACCCTGTCAGAATAGCCACTGCTAGACCGTAGGGTAGGTAGACAAGGCAGATTTAGTGAAGCCACATTAGACTGGTACATACTTGGAGCCAAATCTAGATTCCAAGTGTTTTTACGTGTTAACTCAGCTGTGTCTAGAGCTCTGCCTAGACAAGTCTCCTGCTTGTGTTGTTTTAACATCTCCTAATGACAACACTACAAAGCTGTTACCCAGTATCATCACCATCTCAACCTTCTGTGTTTGAAAGGCTGGTCAAGCTCGGCAAGCCACCCACCTGACAAGATCCATTCCAAGCAAGGCTTCAGATTCAGAAGCGGGTTCTCTGGTCACGACGGCTTCATTAGCTACACAGACTCCATGCTCGTTAGCTCCCATTTCTGCCCCCCAAAGCCAGGAGGGCCTGCTCAGCACAACAGCATGAGTCTTCGGCACCTGCTCAATCTCAATATATGTGCACTGCAGAAAAAGCAGGAAGAGAAAAAGCAAAACAATTCCAAGCACTTTAATGTTGTGACTGAAGTAGCACAAAACTTCAAGATACAGACAGGACACGTTATTTTAAAAAGTCCATGTCTTGTGTATGAGCAGGGAATTTTCTTAAACATTTAAATGTCACATTTGAACCTTTACATCCTTATATTCCAAGTCTGGGAAAATACATCTCTTGATAGCTGCAGGCTTTGAAGAGTCACGCAGAAGGCAAATGCCAGAATCAAGTGGAAAGCAGCAGCAGACAGACTGTACTGTTGCAGTAAAGAAATACAGGTGTTTGTACATAGTAACAACATCAAACCACTCTATCTCATCTAATCACAACCCCCCTGTACTTAATTAAAGTACATACTGTAACTATGTTAACTGGACGAAGTACATCAGAAGGCTTCCCCTTCTCCCCTGCACCTGCCACCAGGACTTGGACTGCCGGTAGAAATTAAAAACCAAAAAGGCACGACTTGAAAAGATTCAGTGGAATACTTTTATAAACAGTCACAGGAAACAGAACACAGGCATTGGTTTTGCTTAAAACTGATGCTTCAGCTATTTTAAATGGTCTACTGTAATCAGAGGTCTGTGGATGTACTCTGACCAGTCAAAAATATAAAGGAAGGCTGCAAAGGTCATTGAAACTGCAAGGAAGAAAGAAATTATATGTTATCTTTCAAATATATTTACTTTTCTCTTGCCCTAGGACTTAAAAACAAGCATTGTTTTCTCAGACAACATGGAAGAGAGCTTGATCTATATCAAGCCAACGACCTAATGTACAAGCCAAAGAAATGGGCTTTACATTTTACTACTGAGGTCACACTAAGTTCTTCAAGGACCAACCTCCACAGAATTTTCTTTCGAGGAAACTGAAGCTGTCTGTGGTGTATATGAGACGGCTCCTAATGTCCACCATTCCTGTCATAATGCCTTCCTTGCAGAGAGTAATCTGCAACATTTTTCTGGAAGAATATTTGGTCAGAAACATCAGTGAGTAGGATGAGCAGAATAGACTTGTGGACTGAAAGTTGTTTGCCAAGAAAATAAATGCTGTGCCTACATTAAAACCTAAAGCCAAAGGAATCAGTCTACAATTACTAGCAGTGAGAAGCTATTCTTTTTTTCTAACCTGTCTTTCCCCCTCTAAGGATTACATAAAAGCAGCAGCAGCAGCCTCCAGTCTCAAGCAAGATTTTTACAGTAATAGTCTATCATGCAATTAAAATGTCTAACAGGCTATCTTTGATCAGAAATGGCATTTTTTTTTTGAGTCCTTCACTCTGACCATGCAAGAAGGACACAAGAAATGAGCTCACCACCCTCTTTAGGAATTGTGTGTGAACAGGTCAAACTCTCATCTTTCTAAAAAACCAGGCAAATTACAGGCAAAATAAGAGGATGATTTATCATGGAGGACACATGATTTTTTTTTAAAAAAAGGCACAGATGGGGAACTCTTTCACTCCAAGGAGTTAAAAATAAAAGTAGGGACATGGTTCTCTTTTCCTTTCTGCTGCATGCTTAATTTTGATTTTTGGCTTAGGCAATAAGACCCCAACAGGGACTTACCTGCTGTATTTGTTGGAGAAAATCCCCTAATATTTGACCAAGCTGTTTGAGCATGTTGTTTATATAGTAATACACTATGATTTTGTAGAGGCAGATTCCTCATCTGTGGAGGTACAACAACCTGGCACTGGCCAGGAGCTAAGATCCAACTAACAAAACTGTTTCATACAGTTTACTCTTTGCTTCGTTTTCTAACCAAGCCACACCAGAGCAGACATTTCTTATCAAGACTTCCCCTTCTCCACTGGGGCTGTAAGCAAGCAAATATAATTTTTGACATTCTGTGCAGATTTTTTTCAGAGCCTTATGTCAGTGCTGTTTGGATAAGCACTTATTGCATGTGTGTGAGGGAACAGAGAGTAACTGTATTTCCTGGATGTGCAAAGGAGGAGCTGCAGCAGCAGAAAAAGAGGTTGGGCCAAGCACCTTCCCATATTACATGTGAAGATACAGCCAGAGCAGTTATCAGGGGACAGGTCTGCAGCCAGGCACACACCAGCGCTGACACAGCACATGCCTTGGCTCCCTACATCTTGTTAGTAGCCAGCTAGCTAGAGCCATTCTGCAGAGCAGCCCAGGGCATGAACATTCCCAACTCCCCAGCAGAAAGCAAAATCCTAGACGCAGTGTGGAAGAGACTGCAGTGCTCTACAAAACCTCACTTGCAAAGCTTTGTCTGGCTGAATAGCCCTATTACATGAGCTTGCTTACACTGACACTTTGACTTTCTAGAAGGAAAAATGATGAAAACACTCTGGAAAGTGACAGACTGAAAACATGCTGAATGCCTTTTCTCTGCAAAACATATTCTGGCTATCCTTGCCACCAAACACTGATTACTTGGTGCCTCATTCCAAACCCAAGCATTTCCAAAGCTGCCCTTCATTATAAAGATTTTATTGTCAATGTTAGCAGTCAAGAAAGGGGAAAGAGGTAATTGTTTGCTCCTGCTTGAAGGATCCAGAGCATCCTGAAAAAAAGTGCTTTTACTTTGTCACTATGTAATCAAGAGGCATCTCTGCACACCTCAGAATACAGCTGTCACCTTCCGTATTGCTTCTTTATATTCCCCAACCCAATGAAGAGTTAACATGGACCATATTTTTACGCTGTTATTTTCAGCTTCCATACAACTCATGTACATAGACAATGTTCAAGCTTTATTGATATAAATTGCCTTAGAAGATCTAAATAACAGAAAACCATTCCAATCTGATGGTAGCTGACAGGCCTTGTAAAACTACCATTGCCTTGACTCTTGTTCAACAATCCTTTGCCATGGTTATTGACAACGATGAAAAAGCCTTGATGAGATTTTACCTTCCCATTAGAATTATTTACTCTAGTAAGCAGAAAAGCAGGCATTCAATAGGAGTAACATATTAAGGCAGGCATTTGGTTAGTATTTGTCAATAATAGATACAAGCATCTCAAAAACTAGGGTCCAGATGTGACAAAAAATTATTAACTTTAAATGTAAACCTCTCACTTTTCATAAATCCATACTGCCCACCCTCCCCTTAAATAAGACCAGAAAAGTCTTCCAGATGAAAGAGTACCTTCATGCAGGAAAGAGAGGAACTGGGCTATCCACCTGTACACCCAAGGCATCGATTGTAAAGGTAGGTCAACTAAAGCCAGTCACTGGATTTGCAGTGTAGCAAACCGTTGCTACCTATTCCACAGAAATCAGAATATATGCTTATAACAGCTCAGACATGGAAAGAAATAGTGGGGGAAAGACAACAGTATCCACCAAAAACCTCACTGGCCAACCTGATCTCTAGAAACGGGAATTCAGAGGATGACAAGATTTCAAAAGCAAGCACAAACCACAACCTTCCTGTCCCCTCTCCTGCACCCCACTGATCTGGCAAATCCCTCCAGCACAACAGCACAGCAGCCTGTTCCACGAAGAGCTGTGCCAAACTAGGCAGTGACAAATAAACCAGACATAGCTGTGATTCTGCTTGCCACCAACCCTGTCTTTAAAATTCCTGAAGCATCCAGCCTCAGCGTTTCCTAACACTAGCATCTTTCTTTGAATATGAATGCTAAAACCAGAATAATACTGATACATTTGGTGGCAAAGGCTGTGAGTGGTGTCAGGCTCCATTGATTTGCTAGAACTCCAGCCCTGAAAGCAGCATAACTGGCATCATGCTCTGTGACAGTACATTCCCATTGGGAAACACAGAGACTTCACATACAAGAGATGCAGCCAACAGCTTTAAAAAGAATTGAGCCGGCTGAAAGTAATGACGTTTCTTTTGTTTCACTTACGGTATCAAGAAAAGAATCTTATAAAAGACAGTTCTAAGCATAGCAGAAGGCACAAACGTACCTCCCACCCTAGCTAGGGCATGCAGATATGTTGGAAGTATTCCAAACACAGACAGGACAGTCATAAGCACAAGAGATTTCTTCTTTCATTAATGAAAAGAAACTATTGTGCAGCTTTTCTACTGTACTCAGGCTGCAGAAGCGCAAATCCTAGCACTGTGAGTCAGGTCATTATGAAATATCAATGAAATCACATAGGCTTCAGCCCTGGATAACAAAGGCAACAGTCAGGGAATGCTTTAGAAATAAATGATCTTTGAATTAGGGCCACAAGATTCTAGATTACAGAAGAGATTCCCCCACACCACCGCCTTATCAGATCCAGGCTCTAATGTGGCATTTACTCTTTGCTTAACTACTTCAAGCACTGCCTTACCATTGCGCATATCTGGAAACAGGCAAAATATCTGTAACTCAAGAAGTTGCACCATGGTTGCTTTTAACCCCTTCCAAAAGAGGGATGGCAAAAATGTGCTGAGGCAGTCTCACAGCCTGCTGCCTCCACGGCCATCAAGACATCAGAACTGACAGCCTGATTGGAACTGCCTAGAGAGGTGATTCCACAGGTGACATGAGCCGTCTGGGCCCTTTCATCATGGTGAAGTGGAGGACTGGAAAGCCAGAACATGGTTATTCAAGAAAGCCCCTCAGACCACCTCCTGTGGAGGTACTTGATAGAATGTGTTTTACAGGTAAATCTTTTGCTGCTTATTTACAGGAATAAATGCAATAGAGCTCAAAGGAATGGGAATAAACATACTCTGAAAAGAGAAATATGCAAGCCGTAGCACACGATACCGAAGATGTGGCTAGCTGATGCTGTTACCACTGCTTGCTTATGTGCTGAGCAGTGCTACGTATACAGTGGAAGGCACCTGGAAGACTTTGCAACACCCATTAAGCATGGCCATGACATCACCTACTAGGCAACAAAACCGTTGTGCTGCAGTGGAGGGGAGAGCCATACACCAGGATAAATCTAGCCTTGGCACATCAAGTAGTCAGCCCTAGTTCTAGTGACCACATCATCAAACCAGAATGGTCAAAAAGTCTCTCCAGTGGCAGGACAAATCCTCAGGTATCTTTCAAAAACACACACTATCCTCGCACTTGTATCCTCGTGTTGTACCCAGATATAAACAGCAGCAGCATTTACAAATACAGAACAAAACCAAATCCTGCCATAGTAGTCTCTTACTTCTTAATATGAACATTTTTTCCCTTTTTTTGAGGACTCTAGTACACTTTACATAAGCTTCGGTATCTGCATACTGTTCCTAGCTGCTTCTATTCATTCTAATCAATTTGAATCTGTATGCCTCTGATCTCTAGCATATCATTTATCTTGAGCACTAAGGATAATAGATTTTATTCTAGAAAAGAATTAGAAAAGCTAGATAAAGCCAAACTGCTCCCCTGCCCAAAAGCTGAACTACAAACCCTCGGACCTATCCTAACCTACCCTATCAAGCCACCAAGGAGCCTCAGGCATGCAAGCCACAGAATGGAAAATGTGCCTAACAAGATGAAATACAAAAAAGTTGCAATAAACAAAATACCACAAAGTGCAGCAAGGCACCCAAGGCTGGTTAACACTCTCTGGAGATTATATGTCAGAGTTGATTTAGCAGTCAAGAATTCCATTCTTGTTTTTGAAGTCACAAATCTAGCAGTCTCCTGGGTGATGAGCAAAAGTAAAACTGAAATAGGGATGAAGCTTATTAATTATTTTAAAATTGCAAGAAACAGATTTCAAAGAAGCTACCAAAAGCCCATCGGAGAGATATCCTTGGAACTCTCAGATATCCTAGGACTGATTTCTTTGTTTGGCCACTTTGAAATGCCTGACCACACATCTATTTTGCCACAACAGTTTGGGTCAAGAAGGGATAGCTTGGCGGTTTTTTGCTCCACATAATTCCAGGGCTCTTCCTCTTCTATCTCTCTGTTCCAATTAAAAAAACATAATTTTAAAAGAGATTAAGAATAAGTAGTTCAAGCTAACCAGTTTTGCTCTGGTAGCAGAATGCAGTGAAGGAGCAGCACTCCTATAGTAAAAACAGAGGCTCTGAGAGGCAAAAACATCCACGAGATTGTGGTTCCTACCTCTGAACTGCTGCAGGCTGGTGCACTGTGCTACAAAGCAAAGTCAGACACATTAGTTCAAAGGCCAGTGGCCTGCAGTGGAGCAGAACAGAGAAAAAGCTTACATTAGCCAAGCAATACACTCCACTAAAGGCAGCAACCACTTTCTTTCTTTCATTAGTTGCTGTCTGCCTGCACCATGGCTCTCTTCTATCTCCATGCGAAGTCTAAAGGTTAGCTTAGATATGATGGCTTGAGGTAAGCCATCTGACCGCATGTGTCACGAGACAGGCTGCTCACACAGCCAGTTACTGGGTCTCGGCTACGAGGCAAGAAAGAGCAGCTTCCTAAACTACCTCTGAATTGCAAGCCTTCAGACTACAACCTTTTTTTCTATATAGAATAAACTAAAAGTTCCATCATGGACAGAAACGTCACTGCATTTCATCAAAGTTTCCTGCCAGCCAGCACTTACCCATGGAAGTACCATAGCGGGGGTGCCAGGTTCAAGCACACAGCTTGCAGTAACATGTAAGTGTGGCACTGTCAACCTAATCTGGAGGGTTCCCAGAGAGCATATTCTTAGTAGATTCAGCTGCTGCTTGGCTTGTGTTACCAGATTCTGAACATCTTAACACCAGATATAATGCAGATAACCTAAACAGCTGGTGTAAGAGAGAATCCAAGTATACCAGAACTAAGCTGCATCATGGGCACGATGCCTGGTGATTACTTTACAAACACAAGAATTAAGATGGTTCCAGGTAATACAAAGCCAACTTTAATACAGTCAAAGTCTTCTTTCCAAGCTTTCTACCTATCTTGCAACACCAGACACAGACTCCTCAGTTAGCTTTGAGTCTTCATGTCTGCAGTACTCAGACCAATGCATAGCCAAAAAAAAAAAAAAATCTTACTGCTCCTCTGAAATCTCAGAGCAAGGGGATGTATTCTTTAAAAACAACCTAAACTTAAAAAAAAAAAGGGGGGGGGCGGAAATTAAGGCATAGCTGTGCTATGATATTTAGAGAAAACAATATTCCTCCTACCTCACAGAGGGTTGGCTTTAAGCCTAGAAGAGTGTTTAATACCAACATATTAGAAAAATTTTGCATATTCCACAATTTGATACTTTGCTGTAGACCATCCTTTCTATTTTTCCCCTTACACTCCTCCATAAGAAGTTGCATGCTATTAAGATAAAAGAGCTTTTACAGCTCTATACTGAAGCACGCAACCACTACTACTGTCAAATAAAAAGCCAAATAGAAGAAAGGGAAACTGATCTAAAAGAAAAAACAAATCCACGTGGAAAATCAGCTAAGAAAAAGTCATCCGCCCAAGACTTCTTCAAGAGAAAGAAAACCACAGCCAGCAGCAGGTTACTAGAGAACAGGAGAAATCTAGTCAGTAAAATCTACCATAAGACAGAGGGACTCATACATTAACATACATACAATATGAATTCTCACTAACACATGAAAAATTCTTAAAATCCAATTCTCAGGAAATAAGAACACACTCACTTTTAGTAGAGGAATTCAAAAAAAGACCCTATTCATGCTTAAGGGAGCAATATTTCACCTGCACACACAAGTTTACTAGACTGACTGCTACAAGAAGGGAGACCGCTGATCAGCATCTGCCACTGCAAAATTACAATGCAAGACAAGACCAAACTTTTGAGAAAGTTGTCACACACACAAAGAACAGACCTTTATGAAAAGCCCGATTGTTCAGGGTCTTGGAAACCTGCTGACATGGACGAAAGGAATTATGTTGATGAGTTAGCACTAGGGTTACTTGTCTGGTAGATTGAGCCACAAAGATCAAGCTTAAAATGACTTGCAGCATTCACTGAATTCCTTTGTTTAACGCCCTGCCACAAACTAGCTGATAGCTATGTCGCAGAGCCTGCCTGATTGCTTTATCACAATGATCTAGCTGAAATGCTGTGCCATTTTTGGTTACATTGTGCATCATCACATTTGCAAACATGAGCAGCACAGCACGTAAAGATACTGAATTCCTGAGGGAGTCTTATGAAACAACCCATGTTGTTAGCATGTCGAAAACCACCTCTTAACAGAAGTTCAGAATGTGAGTAACAGTCATGAAGAAGTAATCAAGATTTGATACACACTGGATTACGTTACTTGCAAAGAATAGAATACAATGAAAAGTAAGTCCATCATCATTGCCCAGTGGAGGTAGAGAGACCAGTGCAAATGTACAACGTGGAATGGAGAAAAAAGCTGTTCATTTTGGGGGGAATGGGGGTAATGCTAGGGCAGATGAGAGAGAAAATTTAGTCAGAGACACAAGGTATTACTGACTTAGAAAAACAGCATGAAATTGGTCAAATCATATGGTTAATTTTCTCAGGCCTGTTTAGTTAGTTTTATAAAATGCAAGGGAAGGAAAGCTGTAGCAAAAAACCCACCCAATGACAACTGAACTGCTGGCAGTGTTAACGGGTTTTAAAGAATAAAGTAGTAATTCTGAATATGCCAAAGGCATCTAGAAGTTTTGACATTCCTCTCTACTCCCCCTATTAGCTAATTAGCTCTGACAACTTAGTAGGTTTGATTAAAATGTGGATATAGCATTGCATGCCTGCTACTTCAATGTGACAAAACTGAATTCAAGCCCTTCCTTAAAGCTTTTCTTAACTTTTAGAGGTACCACTAACAGCACACAAGGAATTAAGGCTTTGCACAAGCTCTGCCTATAGGTAAGTATTCATATGTCTTAAGACAACAGCAGTCAGACACATCCCTACAACAGGAGAAATACCTACATTTCAGCTAATTAGCAAAAACTGAAGACCACCTGTTCTGCTGCCAGAGTTAACATATTTGAAATTGCAATCTTACTCACTAGTGCCTTTAAGTTCATGAAATAGCAAAATCTAGAAGCAAATCTAGCAGCTTAAAACTTGGGACTTTATAGAGATTTTATTGGTTGGGTCAATTTTTCACAATTCCTACAGCAAAGAGGATTGTGATACTTTTTTAAAGACCTCTGAAGTAGCCAGTTTTAAAATACAATTTTTAAAAAAGGGTTATTTCTAAGGAGAATTACCCTACAACACTGGTATTTACTAAACTTGTTTGATTGAACACTCTCTTTCTCTGAAGGTGGAAAAAAAATCTTGAACCATAAAAAACCCCTAACAAATCTGTGCTTAGGTCTGTTCAAAGGACAGCAGTTAACGGACTGTGCAAAGCTACCAGACAGCCTTTAGACCCAAGAAAACAAAATCAGTACCTCGCTTTAACCAGCTTACTCTACTCAAAATACCCATAAGTCAAAAAAAAAAAAAAAAAGACATTAATAATACTTAGTGCTGCATGTGATGAAGACGCAGTGATAAGCGATTAATTGCACTACTCCCAGAGCAACTGAAGATGCTTTTATTCTGGGAGGAAAAGGGAAAAATTTCAGTGAACACCTGGAGTCTGCATGTTTCTGTACACCACTACCTCAAAACCTCAGACCAGCTAATGAATAATTAAGCAGTGGCATAGACTAGCAGAGGCCAAAGTATCCATCTAATCAGGGCTTAAGCCCATACTTAAAAAAAAAAAAAAGTTTTAGCCATGTTAGCTCATTCTTGCCCCCTGTCTAAAAGCACATCTTCACCACGTTGCAAAAAACTTTACTTTCGTTAAAATAAAAAAAATAACCAGCATTTAAGGGGAAGGCTTGCAGATAACTGGTTAGCAGAATAAAACTACAAACTGCAGCGTGCCAGGCAAAGTCCTCCCTGCTTCCAACCGGACTGGCAAAAGACTCCAGTTTATGACTTAAATCTACAAAAAGCATTAAACAGGTTGATCATGCAGTGGGTGAGGTATTGCAAAGAGACCAAAAGAACCAAGAACTCTAACATGAAGTTAGTCCTCACGATGATACAAACATTCCAGAGCAGCTTTTTGGAAGTTCTTCCACAGAAACAGAACTTTTTTTTGTTATTATTTCCAGTTCTATGCAGAGCAGCTTTCCAAAAACTGCTCTTAAGTTTTCTTCTTGTCTTATTGTCACACTTGTGTTCTGTATACTAACTAGCACAGGTCTACAAGGTGCTACCAACACAGCACTGCAATTAACAGCAGTTAGTGCTTTTGGACAGGTGGAGGGGATTTCTTTATATCCAAGATTAAATTGTTTAATAACGTACAAGGTGTATGAGATGTTGATAGCCACAGGAATAAAGATAACATTAGCCATTAGAAAGAACAGCACCAAATTCTCTGAAATCTGGAAGTTGCCTCACTTGAAAGACAGAATTAAAACTAGCACTGGCCTGAGGATCTCTTCTGGGGCAGTAACAATTTACCCATATAGGACCTGTAGGGATGAGACACACCAGCCTGGTGCAGAACACCTAGTGTCCTCAGCTCTCTGCACAGGGACAGGAGGAAGCTGAATGCAGGGAACACCACAGCTCCTGCTTTCCCAGTTGCCAGCCAGGGCAAGAACCTATGGACTTTAAAAGCCCCTGACAGTGCAGATCAGGCTCTGTGTCCTCTGCTAAAATGGCTATCTACCCACATCAATCCTTGTCTTTCTTTCTGCTGCCTGTCTCTTTATTCCACTTTCACTGCACACTTTCCCCTCCTCTTGTCTTCTTGTTGCATCTGCCCCTTTGCTTCACCCTTCTACATCTGCTTATCCTTAATTTCTCCTGTCATTAAAGTGATGCTGCAGTAACATACTATAATTAAAGTAACTTTCAACAGGGTCCCTTTCAACCTACATGCATGGCATTGGTGTCCAGCTTTAGGACTCCACATTCAGTTTGGATTAGAGAGAAGCCACAGCACTGAGAACTGACCACGATGCAGGTGCCTCAGCTGCAGAACATGTCATCAAAGCCAACTGTATGTACAATAGTTACGTTTGGCTTACAAAGGTTACCCTCTTGTCTTCCTTCTCTCACATTCCCTTATTAGACCACAAGTTCTGAGGCAGAGATTTCTGGCTCCCTGTTTTGCAACATGCCTAGCACAGTCGGGCCCCATTACAACTGTCAAACAACAACGATGAATGAGAACAATTCATATGGCAAGTGACAAACTTTGAAAATTTCCTTGTAGTTCAGGTTAGCCAGGAAACTTTTCCCTTAGAAGGAAAAAGCAAGAAATTGGCTACTCTATGCAGGCACCTGAGTTGTGAACACTTCAGCCTGCTGGAGAAAGGACAGATCATGCATTTTTCCTCAATTAAATCAGAAAGTTACATTCTGAGTTTCCCTTCCAGGGCTTTAAAAAATCCTGTCTACTCAAGAGAGCTATGAGTGAAGAGAACAAGGACTCCACAACCCAACAAGAAAACAAAATAGCATTCATTTCTTCCAATAATAGTTCTCTCTCACAGTTTGAACGTAACAATTCACCCTTACCTCAACTTTGCTTCCCGGATCATGAGCTGCAGCAGCAAAGTAGACCACCTCCTGTACTTCATCCCTAGGCCGTGCAGAGTTCTTTCCAAATACCACCAACCCATCTTTAGAACATGGGGGAAAGGCTACAAAGCAGTAACTTGGGGGAGCTGCAGCCATCCTGGAAAGGAAAGGGATAGTAAACAAACAAAACTAGTGTTTGCTGAATTCCTAATTGCATGCATTAGAGAATCATTCAGTCTACCATTACTTGTAACTAAGAGACAATGCATTCCCTCTATCTGTCAATTGACTGTCCAATGATAATGGAAGAACGTTATCTAGATTTAATAAAAAAATTACAGTCATTTTCAGACATTTTTCACCCAAGCCTTGTGAATGCATAAAGAGGAGGAAAAAAAGGCAAGATAACTGTACCTTAACGAGTCTACTTAGTGCCCACAGAAAGAAGATACTCTGCACTGGAGCTGTTTGGGAACATATGACCTAGACGTATTCTGCTGACTCAGGCAAGTGCAGAGACACAGAATAATTTTAAATAATTTACTCTCTCTGCTCCTATGCAGTTTAATCTTTTAAAAAAGGAAAGAGAAAACACGTTTGAGGGATTCCGAAGGGAGGACAATGGTGTAACTGGAAACAGAACAAAGATACAGCACAATTATATCAAAAACTGTCTATTAATTTATCTACCCAGATCAGAGACAAGAGACTGAAGCACTAACTGCATTCCATTTTCTCTGCGGTTGGTCTGTATTGCTGGTCTTACCTAAAGTGAACTGACTGCAGTTTATATGTTTATGCAGGCTAATGCGAATATTCTTTAAAATGCTTATAGGATAGCACAAACAGTTTAAGGTTTTAAGTGTTTGCCATGACTATATATTAATAAAAAATGTAAACTGTTTCAGGACTATGACACTGCTGTAGCTGGTATTGTGTACAATGCCATATCTGACATTTTTTCCACCATTCAGGGAAACTTCTGGCACCTATGCCTACAAAAGAGAAAGGTGAGTATTTATTGCTTGTTAAAATAGCACTCAACACAGACGTCTAAAGTTTCTTTGTAGATTTTATCATTGCACAAGAAATTCCAGCCCCAAAATGAACATGTTCCTCTCCTCCCTCCACAATACCCTGAACAAGTGAAAATATCTGCACACATGTGGATTCCTTAGAAACAACCAACACAATTAAAAGTTTCCCCCTCAAAGCTGCTAATTTATTTGAAGGAGAACACTGGGGGTGGGGCAAATGTGCAAAGCTGGCTTTGATCATTAACGTGGACATCTTTCAGACCATTCAAATTTGACTTTATTTTTTCAAAGCAGTCCCCATTTGAGCACGCACTTTTCAAGACTAGCAGGCTTCCAATATTTAATGGAAGAATGCCTTTTGGATAAAGGTTATAATCCACAAAGTGGTAATTGTTTGCAAAAAACACACTTAATGGGTTTGCCTACAGACTATGAACAGGTCATGCGGACACTTAACTTTGCAAAAAAATTTCAAGAGGAGGGGGGTGTGTGTGTGTGTATGTGTTAACAACACAATGTGGGGTGATGAATTGTCTAGGGAACTCACACAACCTTTTAATTTAGAGAAGATTATATACAAGAATAATCATCCAATCGAATTGAAAATGCATTAGGCAGTAAATGCTTTTTTACAAACAGATTTTTGACCAGTGGGAAAGGTCAAGCTACCATAAGGTGGAATTACTTCAGCTGACAAAATACATCAGGCAGATACCTACCTACACACTTGCATATTGTGTCACTAAGTCTCAGTACATTATTGGTTCTAGACGAATGTCTCTCAGACAGACATGAAGACAAAGACCCATTTTTACTGCCACCCTCATCACTTGCAAGTCATCACAGCATTTGTGACTAAACTGAAATGCAACATGTAGAGCATTTCCCAAGCTTCATCGTTAATGAAACCATTTAGTGTTTTGCTCTGAATCATTCCAGGTATGTATATTTATTTTGCTGTGTTGGTGATGTCAACATAACTGCTTTCCAGCACCCTAAGTGTTCACATCTGCATTCGGGTATGTTGTCATCTAGTGCTCTAAATCTGTCTTCTGATGTCTTGCCAGACCAGCCAAAGTCTTTAATAATTTGCAGTCTTACTGTGGAACTCAGTATTCAAAAGTATTTCCTTTACTCTAAACACAAAATAAGTGGACTTATTTGAAATACATAAGGCAGCTGAAAGACATTAGATATCCAATAACCTAGAAAGAACGGTTAGTGACAGATAGTACTATTTTTTATTACATTAAGTTCTTCAACTTACACACCAAACACATTGCCAGGTAGGCTTAAAAAGATGGGAAGGAATGCTTCAGCACTGTGTTACTGAACAAACTGAAGGTACACAAGGCAGACTATTACATAGCTACAGACACTAAGTGGGCAGGGTAAAAAATTAAAAACCTGTAAGTATCTAATGTTCTACAGACTCCTGAAGTCCCCCTTGGAATAAAGCAGGCTCAATAGTATTTGTGAGCATTTTGATATTTTTTTTTCCACCCTTAAATATACCAACAGTTACTGAACCAAAAACAAATTGCCATTTTGGTACTACTTTTTACGTATGAAATACAGTTCACTTCAGCACACAGCGTATTTCATATAGGGGGGTATATAACTGTTAAACACTGCAAGCCAAATGTTACAACCTTATACTGAAAACATGATTGTCAAAAGTGTGGGCACTGGGATCTTAAATCATGTTTCTTGAGAAGGAAGCTAACTAGCTAGCAGTCTACTACAGTTTAAATCTACTCAGTTTGCTAGGTAGCAGTTTCTCGTAGAACCTTGTTCCTTTCATTTTAAATATGACAATGATGGCCGTTTCTCAGCTACACCCACAACCTGTGGTTGTTCAGAACACTACTGAACTTCATCTTCCTCCATCAGGTAACTAAAGCAGACCAGCTACCCATCTAAGCAGGACATTTCTACCGGCCTACTTCATTATGTTTTTTTCTTAGTTCAACTTCAGGCTGTCCTCATTCTCATTTTCATGCATTTTCCACCTCTTTGCCCTCTCACAGGGTAACATCCTGACTCAATACCAAGCAAGCATCTTCATCTACAGGTGGAACTGAACACTCTTCCTTCACAGTACTGATACACCAAGTTAACTTACAAAATCACCTACTGTTAATCCCTACTCTTTTTTCACAGATTATTTGCTCCTCCAATGAAAGGCAATCCTAAAAACCTCAAAGAATACCTTTTTGCCCATTTGCACAGTTCTTCACCAGAAAGCATGTTAGCATACAGGCCTGATTTTCTCTACAGATCATACCTCAGACCTACATTTCAGTGCAGAGACAAACCTACACTGTACGTCACTAGGCCCCAGATCTGACTGCAGACCATTACAATCATGGATGGGGCAGTGCAAGTTCAGAGAAACAGGGGCCATACAGTCTATTACAGGCTATATCCAAAACCATTCTGCATAAGAAAGCACTAGAAACAGACAGAGCGCTGTACATTATGCTGTACTACTACATAGTAACTGCTTAAGTTTCAGGTAATTAACAGGCATCGCACTTGGTTGACCTATAATCACAGCAGGCACAAAGGTTGGAAAACCAGTTCTGAGTAACAGCCGCGAGGTAACACACTCCACTTGCTGTGTTTTTATTTGACAAAAACACACTACAGGAAGAATGCAATATTTTGGTCATATTTCTTCCACTCTCCTGGTCACTATGGCACTATAGCTTAATTTGTGTCCTGACACCATAAAGAAGTTTTGTGTAACAAGTTCCTTTATTAAGATCTTTTCTCATAGTGGTAACTCTCATTTAGAGATTGTCAAGCCAAATTAATTCTGTGAATAAATCACCATTGCTGTCGATGCTCATAAGCACTCTGATGCAGCAAGGAGTAACATCACTGGTCAATGTCTGGCTCTGAATGTCATGATGTGAAACAACAGGTACAACAATTATCAGGGCCTTATAAACATGTTTGGACATCACTATTCTCCTAAAATACAGTAAACATGGAAGTCTTACTGACAGCACCACCTCAAGAAAACTAACTCTTAAGTCCTGATAGACATAAAATACTAAATTCAGTTGAAAATATCAAGATCTGCAACATTTCACTCTGGAGTATTTTCCATTTCACAGTATGAGGATCTTACGAATGCCAACATGTATCAAGAAGGGTCCCAAATCCTAATTAGAACAACTTGCACTATTACTGTCCAAATGTGTCCACAATCAGACTTTCAGAGTGGTCAGAAAAGAATAAAATTGTTATTCTTTAAGTCTGTACATAAAGGTTGTGACATAATCTAACAAAAGCCTCCTTTAGATGTCATTTTTCAGTTATATAAAAAAAGGAACAGACAAATATTGCTGTTACAGCAAAAGAAATGGAAAAAAGATTGCAGTATGCCATCCTCCCCTCATGATCACATGACTGTCAGAGACTGAAGCCATGCTCCTAAGAGAATAAGGGGGTGGGGGGTGTCCAGAATAACACTGCGTACTGTTTCTCTGAAAGCTGCAACTTGGTACTAAAATTATCTTTTACAAAGTTCCAGAATTTGACTGCTACAATGAAATTACTTCTCAGAAAAATAACTTTATCTTCCCATATCAAAGAGATATCAACCCTTTTGAAGCCAACCAATTTTCCTTGCTCACCAAAATATCCTGAGGACATTAAGCACAAAGTAATTACTAGTTTTACAAAGTCAAATTACGTGAAAACTGGCTTGCCAACAGTAGCTTCCATACCTGCTACACGTTATTTATTAAAAAAGTTACCAAAAATAAAAACTCAATATCAGGTTTTGAAGGTTTTCTAGTAAGTTATTGTTCAAGCAATTCCAAAGTTTCTTTCTAAAACAGTAAAACTGCTTTTGCCAACAGCAAGTTCTTTTCCCACTCACTAGGAAGCAGTGGGCAACAGAAAGGATTACTGTGAGAAAAGCGTAAAAAAAAAAAAAAAAGGTCTTGAAATTTAACTCATGCTTATTGAACTGAACTAATATTTGCTCTTCACACACTTTTTTAACTGCTGCTAACTTAATGCCCCACAACTTTTTCTCAAGAAAAGCTAAAGATGTCCTCAAAGTCACATATAAAAACCCCTTGGTTTTACACAAGTTAGATTAGCTGGGGTTTCTGAACTGTTAATTATGTTTTATTGTTGATGTTAATTAAGATTTACACCAAATGAAAAAATTCTGAACTAGCTATTCCTACGTGTAGAGCTACACCTTTCCTGCTAAAGGCAGCACCATTTAGGACATGTTAATCGATGCACACGTACAAACAGTTCTGCCTTTAATAAGCTATGCAAAATTTTTGTCTCCTACACCAATATAGTCTCTTGCCTAAAAATCACCATCATGTAGACTAATACCAGACACGTAAAAGATATTACATGAGAAGTCACCTAACACTACTACAGCTCCTCTCCACAAGAAAACAAAACAATGCTCAAGCAGCTATTAAGGAAGAAAAGTTCAATGAGACCAAGCAGTCAGCACTGACAACAGACAAGCACTCACCTCATGTTACTACAAGTAGAATTTAACTGTAAAATTTGCCTTGTATTGGTATGATTTGACTCACAAGCTGGCAAAACTTCAGCTTGATCAAGCCAAATCTTTACCTAACAGCATAACTGCTGCATTCATTATTCAGCATAGCTAGGTTAACAAGTCTTCAGCATGGATGGAAACACGAACACGCTTTGCTTTCACTCAGCTTAGTGAGGCTGCATAGCTACGTCACACAAACTCGTCTTTCTAACATTTTCTACATTTGTCTTCAAGCTTTGTTGGCTTAACTGTAGAGCTTTCTGAAGCACAGACATAACCCAAAGCATTGTACAGGGTGAGGTCTAAATGTCTCCTAACCCTGTTTTTCAAGCACACCTGTGACGGTCCTAAATAACCTGCTGTTAATGCTGGTGATAATCAACATCATGTTTTCAAGCCAGTGTGGATGTCCACAAAAAACAAGGCTGGGAGGGTTAACACTGGAGTTTCATCTCAGACCTCCACAGCAATTTGGTCAGAACGCCAGTTTTAACTGACCACAAAGCCTAATTTTTCCACCCACACTTCTACAGTTTCTTCAAATTAAAGCTGTTCTGGAACAGGTGCCATAGGTACCAGAAATACAGAGGCTGCTAAATGCCTTGCTGTTAAGTTCTGAGTGTATTCTGGTGATGACAGCATTTCCTTTATCGTTTATGTTGCATAAGAGATTTGAGCTGATTTTAAAGTCCAGAGAATGCATTAAACCTTTTACAAAGACATACAATTTGTTTCTGTGTATTAAACAATGATTCTTCCTCACTCTATTTTGAGCTTTTATAAAACAGAAACCCAGCTGTGCTAATACTTCTGAACTATTTCAGTAATGTTTTAAGATTTCAGTATATCTGTTTTCATTGCTACCAGAAAGGGTAAATGGCCTAACCTGCAAGAAACATTTACAATGAAAAAGTGAGAGGCAGCAATCTGAACAAGAGTCCTCAGATCTGGATCAAAGCTGCCTCATTAGGAAGGGAAGAATATACCTAATAGGCCACACCGTGTTTATTTTTTTCTCAACTCTTCCATATTTTTAACAGGGTGGCAGAAGAAAGGTCAGTTACAACCGTGAAAACTTTGTTCAGGGTTCAGTTGTTGGTTTTGAACCTCTATTTTAACTTTCAAATTAAGATGTTTCCTGTGCCTGAGACAAGCTTGTATTTCCATTTACGAATAAAGCCTAGTGTCTCATGCAGAGACATGTGATCTCTGCATCCTGCAGAAAAGCAATGTTTCCAAAAACAGAAGTGAAAAGCAAAATTCATTCAGCTGCAGAACAAAGACAGCAAACTAAAAGGCACAATAATAATATTGTTCCCATCTTAGGAAACACTGAAAGGTTATTTTTTTAATTGACAATTTGGACAGTTTTAATGCATGACTTACCAGGAGAGAGGAAGGTTGCATTTATTAAGAAATTAGAAAGCAGAGACTGTTCCTGAATATAAAGCACAAAACCATGCCAAATCTCCATGTCCCTATGGTTTGGACATTTCATTACTAGACCATAGTCGAACTGTTTGACTCTTTTCTTACCAGCAAGAGATGATGATACCAGTTTACCAACTGAAGGTGCCATGCTCAACTTTGCCTCTGTCCCTCTAAGCTGTGTCTGAAAAGGTATCTAAGAGAAGTTATCAGCAGCTGAAACTTAGTAAGTCATTCTCAACTATTCTCATGGTGGCTTTTTGGTTTTGTTTTTTTTACATTAACTTCATACCGAAAATTTTACAGTAACTTGCTCAAAATAAGCCACATCTCAAAACTTCTAGTCAGCGATTTGGGACAGCCCTTTTCTCCACTAAGTTTACTTTTATTTTTTAATTACAAGTAGCAGCAATTCTTTACACAGGCATAAAACCAAGTTGCACTTCAAAGCTTCCCTAAGCAGTACACCCCCTTCAGTCTCATTTAACTGAACAAACGCATAACAAGCCTGGAAGGAATTGAAAATATTTCCTTTGCTGTATGTGGGAAAATTTGGAATATTGCTAGCAATAACTGCCAGATTTCTTAAGATTGTCTAATAAATTAGATACTGGGTATCAAATGAGCATGGTAACACTCTTCAGAATTCAAAGTCCTAACAAATGGTAAGATTTCACCTGTTACAAAAGTTTACAGTCCCTTGAGCAACCAGTTCCATTTCAATTGTCTAACACACTCTCATCCAACCTTTCAAAGTAGGCACCTGCCAAAGGAAGACAGGATTTTTTGCCTCAAGTAATGTGAATTATGTTAATGAAAACGTAGTTCTATTTAAAAATAAATCAGGGTCAGACATCCAGAAGACAACAGATTTCAGTCTCATTTCCATCACAGGCTGTGCATACAAGGAAAATTCATTACTTATACAGACTTTTCACTGAGTGGATGTCAATGCACTTAATTAAGTCTCCAAAGCAGTCACAGAACTCTATTCTTTTTGTAGCTGCTAGTCCAGCCTGCAGTCTAAGGTCATATTTGTAACAATATCCATTTTGTAGAGAAGCACCTGTTTTCCTGCTTTTGTCACTAGGGCACAGACCCTTGTTAGGAGATGCTGGCATCTAAAACATCTCTGTACAACACACAACTTCATAATGAGAAGTCGCTAACTGCTGCATAATACTCAGCCACACAGCTTATCCTCTTTGTAAAGAGCCAGCAGAATCCAGTTTTGCCATTCAGTTAGGTCTTCATCACTGCACGGGAGAGATGGTCCACCTCTACACACAACTGGCTAATACACACTGACTGGCAGTCATTTCAAATTAACAACATCATTATGTTAACAAGGGGTAAAATAACAAGCACCAAAGTACCTTGCTGGACGTCTCAGTTTAGTTTAAAATACAACCTAAACCACCAGCAAGCACTGCAATACTAGCAATAGAGTTTGAAAATGTTAGGATGTATTGCAACACACTGTGGCAGAAACCAGCCACTTGGGCACCTTACAGACAGGCAAGTATAAACAGCAATCCCGTGCAATTTCTCATTCCACTGAATTTAAGGGAAGAGAAGGCCAACACACTAGAGGGATGATGTCCAGCTTCATAACTCTCCAACTCCATAACAGACAAAGAAATCCTTACTGGAAGCTTCTAGCATACACTTTCCCCTCGTGGAAGCTGCATAAAGCATCCACAGTTGATGACTTCTGGAGAGGGTGGAGAGCCAAATTCAATACCCTTTACCAAAAATACCAAACTTAAGAATAAATAACCAGAGCTTAAGCCATGCCCCATTCTACCAGGAAAAGTTACAAACATCTTCCAAAAAAGGAAGTTACCATAAATAACTCAAACTCTTAAGCATCAGAAATACTTTTCTAGGGAGGACTATCAATAAAGGATTTACATCCACCACATCTGCCTCAGCGTAACACCTTTCTTTTCAGACTGTCTATGTAAGCTCTGGGATGTAAACTGCTTGTAAAAGTTCACAGCACTATGAATAGCTTACGTTAACTTTAGTCTTGATTCATCTCAAATCAGTGGAAGTCCTGTGTTCACAGAAATCCACTTCCTAATTGTATACAATTGAGGGTTTGAGAGTTCTTTTTTCTTTGGCTTAAGGTTTTGGGGTGCATGATTAGGGATGCTTAAATCCCTAATTCTAAACCAGCTTTTAGACCAATAGTTGATACTGTAACAGTCTATAACCAAATGAGTCAGTCACTTCACTTCCCACAAGTTCATGAATTTATTATCTTCTAAACTTCTGAGTAAATTTGGCACACTCAGATAATCTGCATCACAGAATTTACCAAGCGTACTGCAGCACAACCACTTCTCTGAGATTATTAAAGTTTCATGTCTTACAGGTATGGGCGGCTTTACCCAGTTCTGAGAATATTTTTCATAAGAATAGATTTATACATAGGCACACTCGCAGGATCAGGGCCCTAACAAAGCTGTCTTCTGTTTGAGATGCTGGTGTAATATGATTTTTTTTCCCCTCTAATTACCAGTACTGGAGAAAATGTTTTGTGCTGTGGTTTGTTTGTGTTTTGTTTTTTTTTTAAACACAGGTTAACCATAGCCTTTAGTATTACTAGCACAAACAGAGATCTCAGATTCGTAGACTCTTGCAGGAAGGTATGTCTGCCCATCAGCCCGCTCAAGTGAACAAAACCATTGCATACCTACCTGAGTGTAACAGTATGCTTAGAAATGCACAGGAAGGCATCTAGATTTCAAGGTGACTATATGAAAAGGCACCTTCAAAAAAATCTTTAAAGAGCAAAAGGCAAAGGCAGCAGCTAGTAGGGAGGGCAGCCAGGGAAGACAGAGACCGGAGACCCCTGCTTCAAGCTGGATGGCAAGGGACAGCCGGGGACGGCGTTTGCCGATGCCAGCCCCCAACACGAAGCCGGCCCCCCGCCGCGGTCCCCAGCCGCCCCGCCGCGGCCCAGCCCCGCCACCCCGCGGGCCGGGTGAGGCCTCGGGGCAGCCATGTTACGCGGTGCCCGCAGCCCCCGCCCAGGGCGGCGCGGTGCCTCCCGCCGGAGCAGGTGCGCGGAGGCGCCAGGGGACATCGCCCGCACCGACTCCGGGAAACCGCCTCTGCGCCATCGTCCCCCGCCATCCCCGGCGGCGCCCTCCCTGCCGCCGCCCGGCGCTGACGGGGCGAACGCGCCGGCCAGGCTGCCGCCCGCAGACCCCGCACCCCCCCCCCCGCCGCGCGGTGAGACACCGGCCCAGCCCCACCGCTCAGAGAAGGACGGGGAGACGCCGCCCTGCCCTGCCCCGCGGCGTTACCGGCACCGTTACCGTACCTCAGCGCGCCTCGCCCTCCGCTACGCTCCGCTCCCCTCAGCCTGGCGGCGGCCCCTGCCGGTGGGAGCAGCGCGGCGCGCGGCCCCCTCCCCCCTGCGCGCGCAGCCGCCGCCGAACCGCTCCGCGCGGCGAGTCCCGGCCCGTGCGGCGGCGCGCGGCTGTGCTGCGGCCCGTGCGCGCCTGGGTCAGCGCCCCGCGCCGGCGGCGTCTGAGGGGGGGCGGGGGTGCCCCGCCGGCACCGCCCGTTCTGGCGTTTCCCCGCGGAGCCGGCCCGCTGCCCTGGTGACATCAGCCCTTCCCTTCCTGGGGTCTTCCGACGCCCCCGTGAGAGAGGGCGCGGAGCCGGGCTGCTGGCGGGCGCCTGCGACCCTCAGGGCGAGGAGCGATGGCCGCCGGTGCCTGGGTGGGTGCTCCCTCAAACACCGTGCCAAGGCGGTGGCCGTGAAGCGTGAGGACAGGCAAAGCGCCAAAAAGAGGCATCCATGTTCCACACGCGTAAGGGGAGAGTGGCACGTAGAGGGAGAGCGGCACACGCGTCGTCCCTCAGCCCATCTCAGGACCAAGAAGTGGCACAGACACTCGCTTCACGTTAGGCGGTGGAAGAGAAGGAGCCCATTTACTCAGCGTTAGTCATGCAGCGGGATGGGCGACATGCGTACCTCTTGTCACACATGGGGCGAGCCTAGGAAGTAAAGATAGGTGATGTAAAGCCTGGCTGCTCCCTCACGAACCAGTCAAACTGCCGGGTAAGAAGTCCACCAAACTTTTTGCAAAGCTGAAGGGATGACCTCACGGTCACGGTGGGCTCCTGCCCCTCCGGCAGCTGAACCCCTGGGGACCTCTCAGCTGTGCTGAGCACCAGCACTCGCGAGGCCCTGAGGCGGCCCGGCCCTGCGAGGCCCCACGCAGGGCCATGTGCCGCAGCACGTGGGGCAGGGGCCTGCGCCGTTTGCCAAACCACCCAAACGGGGCTGGCCCACCTGCTCCATCCTCTGCCCGCAAGGTGGGCCTCCATGCAGAGGTGAAAATAGTTTCACGGCTAGGTGTAATCATGCACGTCCCCAGCTACCCAGGTAAACTGCACTGGTTTAGGAAAACAAACGTGGTTTGCTGTTACAAGGCAGCACCTTTACATTTCTATCTCTCTTCAAGGAAAGGAGCCTTGCTGCACACTACACCAATGCCTATTTCAGACCAGGCACTTAGTACGGAGAAAAGATTGCCAAATACGTTTGATGGAAAGATGGGAAGGTTAAAAGGAAGCTGGGGAGGATGTCAGAAAGGCAAGGGTGAGCCAGTAGGTGGAACAAAGAGCATTAGAAACTAGAGTGTTTCAGCGTAAGAGCAGGAACAAGTAAGGATGTTAGGTTAGTGCAGCAGCATGGAACTTGGGGAAGGCACAGAAAATACAGAAATCTATGAAAGAACTTTGTACCTATGTCCAAGAGATTTATTCTCAGCTGTTGCCTCATTTCACAGGTTTTAATGCTTTTTGCCAGCAGAACTAATTACCTGAAAGTACCCTGTCAGCATGTCCTCCATAGTGCTACACAACTTGGTGGTCAGAGTTGGGTTCCTCCGGATATTTGCTTTTCTTCCTATCTCTGTTCAGGAGCCTAACTCACTAACACGGGCCAAGTCAGCCTGACGAGTTTGCAGAACCAATTGCCCCAAAAAGCACAGGACTGATAGTCACTCCAAATCTCAGTTAGTACTAGGCATCGTGCTCTTCTACAAGGTAGGAATCTACACTATTTTTAATTCTATATTAATTTAAATTGTTTTATTATATATATAATCTAATAATTAAATATCATGCTGTAGATATTTAGTATTATTTTATAATTACTATATAATATAGTAATTTTAATATTACTGTATTATATAACTATATTATATTATAAAAACTAAATAATAATAGTATAATTACTGATATTAGTATATCAGTAGATCTAGTTTAGTAATCTGGCAAAGGAAAAACAAAAAGCCAGACAGAATGTGCTTATAGGACTCTATACAAGAAGAAAATTTAGAAGGAAAAATCCTGGAACCAGATGCAGCAAAAAGAATTTCCTCACATGACCACAAGCAGCAGAAGTATCCATAGGTCTGTGTGTGTTCAGAAATTATGGATAAGCTTTGGACACTGTTGCTGTCGGTCTTAACTGCAGACCAGAAGCTACAACTTCATTATATAACCAAAAGAGGAAATAATTTGCTGTTCCCAGTCTAAAGCTCAGTGAACGTGAACTATCATGGCATCTGCACCTTTTGGGGGGTGTATCAGTAACCTGAATAGGGACTAATTTAGAAGTCATTACTTAGGCTTAATGGTTTTGATTAAAAAGCATGGCTGATGATTAACAACATGTAGCTTAAAGTACATAATGGAAGATCTTAGGGCAAGACATTTGTTTTCCTGTGCTATCAGTTTGCTATCATCAGAATTACAGTTCAACATGGCTTACAATAGAAAAAATGCTGAATATCTCCTACTTAAAATATCTACCTGAAAGGTGATTTGAATCACTGAGAAGCTGAAAAATCTATACAAATTTAATTGTAACAACTTCAGTTGAACACAGCAACCCAAATTCCTTGCTTTGGAGTTACATCAAGGATGAACTGCGTCATAGGCAGCTTGCTTCTTAGAATCAGAAACATAGCCGATGAAAAGAGCAGGTGCAATTTAAAAGCCGGTTTAAATTATATCCTATAACACACCACTTACATTACCCATATTATGCTCACTTAGATGACTAAGTCTATTCTCTAATTACACTGGAGATGATTATGGCTGAGTATAATCTACCTAAGAATTATTAGGCTGTCTATGGAATGATTACATACCGGCAACAGAAATCTTTGATGCTTCCTTTCTGTGTAAGCTGTCACGAACAGTGTAAAGCAGCAAAGATGAGTGGTTAAAGCATGGTCCTGGGAATCAAAAGAGCCTGGGGTGTACGTTGTTCTGCCATAAGCTTGCTGCTTGGCTTTGGATAAATCTTGTAACCTCACGGCAATTAAATTTCCTCATATGTGAAATGGGGGAAGCATTTATTCGCAGCTGCATCTTTGAATCTTTGAATTGAGACCGCTGTGTAAACAGAAAATACAAAATCGTTATAATTAGGACAAAGCCACAACACATATCTATTAATTATTTGCTCTGTCTTTAATAACATAACAGCAGAACTTATGGATATTAAAAAAAGGGTTTTTTTTCTCCAGTAAAAGATGAGTTTCCAATGGGGTAAAATATCAAAGAAGGAGAGCAGGAAGGACACATCTTTAAAAAAGAGAATTTCAAAGAACATTTGTTGTTCCATGTTTTATCTGTGAAAGGAAGAGACCAAAAGGCAAACACAGCAATATATAGCTTAAGTTACAGTTTATTTTTGTTCTTCTTTAAACATCTCCTTAGTTGGAGATCAAAGCCTATTCATCAGAACTAGTACCCAAAAATCCCCAAGACACTGCAGTACTTAATCTTTGATTCATCGTTTCCAAAATACTTTCCTCCGCAAGTTCAGAACAGTGGCCACGCAAACATACAACCAATGGAAGTAGTCTTCTCAGAAGACAGTGTCTAGGAGAGAAGCTGGCTTAATGCAGAAGGTAAAAAAGACCATCTAAGTGTTGAAATGACATTAAAAAAAATATACTACGATAGATTTTGGTGAAACTGTAGTGCAGCCAATAAACCCTGTTATTGGTATTCATTTTTGTTATTTCAAACCACTGTCTCACTTAGTCTTGTCTCTGGTGAAGTACATTTGGAGTACCTAAAAATCAGATGAACTGGGGTCGTACAGAGCAAATGTACCTGGTTGCTGCTAAGTCAGAATTCTAAGCCTGTACTCATAAAGGCATCCCACTAAATTTAAGTGCTCTTACTAGTAAGTTGTAGGAACAAAAATAAAAACCCTTCTTATGTACAGAAGAGTTAGTAAAACAGAAAAACCTGCGAGACCCAAGATAATAGTTACACCATAGGCCAGTAAATTCAACTGATGTCGCAGAACAAATCTGGAGAGCAAAAAGTATCAATGGTACTTGGTTCTTTTGGGGTTTTTATATAGGAAGGAGACTGGAGCAGAGACTTGAGAGTACTTCTCCCACACTAAAGGTGGCTTCACCCACAGGAAAGAAAGAGGGTGGCAGGTGCAATACTCTGATATGAAGTAAGGATGTCATCTGCTGAGCTCAGTGAATGTTTAAGAAAAAAAGAAGAAATCCTGGCTGCAGCCCCTTTATCCAATTACACCATTAATCTATGGAAATCTGCAGCTGTACATAAGATTGTAAATTGTATGCACAATATCAGGCTTAGATGCCGAGCTCTTACTCCACAGAAGGTGATTAATTTCTCCACTGCACAAGTGACATAACAGAACACAACTTAGCCTGTGTCACAGGGATAGAGGACAGCATGCTACAAGGACTCTGGGTGTGCTGCAGTCACCTATCAGGCTCAGCACTCAGCCACACTACTAAGCTGCTCTATTGCCCATTCAAAAAGGTTACCACCTTCTGGAGTTATTATTTATCGTAAAACCATCATTCTCCAGCTTTGTTTTCATTTTTTTTTAAATTTTCCTCGTTTTAATTTACAGTAATAGGTGACAGCATACTTATTTTCATAACTCTAAAAGGTATCACAAGGCACATTTATTATTATTTGCCTATAAAGACTGTGAGCCTGGAGCTTTTTTAGTGTTAGAACAGCACCTGTAACAATGAGGCTAAAAACTTGACAATAGCTTAAGACTCATAATAATAAATAGTCAAGGTGGGTGGAAGAAGTAAATCTGTCATCCTGAGAAGACAAACCAGTAATGACAACATAGAACAGAAAATACAGAAACAACAGCATTACTTTCTTGTGCAACTATCCTGTTTAATCCTCATGTGTGCTTCCATTATTATTGTGCTTCCCGTACAGAAATGCTTGTAGCAGACCAATGAACTGCAAAAGGTGTCTTGCTTCCCTCTGCAAGAAATGTGCTATAGTAACTATAGCTACCCTTATTAAAATTATATTAAAATTAAAGCATGGTTTTTCCTCAACTTAGCATTATTCCTAAAATTGCAACAGCTTGAACATCAATACACAAGACAAAACAGTTCTGGTGTTATGCAAGTGATGCAGATCATTAAAGTGACTGCATACCTGAAGCAGCTTCATATTTTATATTAGTGTGTCATGTCTGCATAGTCTATGGGTAAATTGCTGCAAATTAAATCATAGCACTTAGAGAAAAGGTTGGACAGTAAAACAAGGGACAGAAAATTCCACTATGTGATTTATCAGCCATCTGGTGCAGTACAAACAGCACTCATTCAGGGGAGGTTACAATCTTCTCATTAGTTACCACAGCAACAGGTCTGCTGAGTATGCTTAAAAAGTTATGCATGTGTCAGCAACCTTTTTTCTCCTCCCATACACATCATATACTGGGGACTCAAAACAGCGGCATGTCCTTCCTAGGTGATGGATTTTGCTGCAGCATTTTCCATTATTCTGCTTTTCAGGAGACTTTAAAACATGGGCAGTGTTTTTGTTCTGGTTTAATATGACTTTAAGGAGTCCTGACTCAAAAAAACCCCTTGATGATTAAGTAATTTTCCTTACTCATGCAAGTGGTAGATAGCTGTAGGTGGGAAGGGACCTCTGATAACAGGAACACTTCAAATGAAAATAAAACAGAGAAGTCCTTTCGGCTCCCGTACTTCCAAAAGGATAGGAAAAAATATATTTTTAAAATGTCCACAGCTGAGTATCCCTGTCATAAAAGAGCCTGCATTTACAGAAATGGTCTTGTCCACAATGTACAACAGGAAAATTGTCATTAATAGGACATGGGGAAAAACAACAAAGCTCAAACTGTATTGTACATCTCACGCTGGTTGCGCGTTACTCCTTATGTATGTACTTTAATACAGAACTGTCAACAAGAAATTACCCAGAGTTTTTAAATCTCCTTATACTGACTGTGAGTATCAGCCAAGAAATCTGGATGGTACGAAGAGCTATTCCCCCTCCACGCAAGGGCCCATGGCGTTTTCCCCAAGCGTGCCCTTAGCTTTACCGGCAGGCAGTCGTGTGACAGCGTGAACCTGGCTGGTGCTGCACCAGGGGCACCAACACATCCTTGTGTTGCCCTCCCGCAGCTGCCTGCTCAAGAAGCAAGGTGTGAAGGTTTGAAGCCAGAACAAGCCTGGCAGAGAGTACTAATTGGTATCCCAGAGGCCACCTTGCCAGCCTGCTTTCGCACAGCCCCACCACTGCGTGAACGGTGGTTGTGGCCGTTTCGAAAGGGTGCTACAGTGAACCGGACCTGGCTCAGGTTAGTGGTAGCAGGATCGGGTACCAAATGAGTAAGAGCATTGGTCATTTCTGCTCCATATGTGCTCCCATTGCAGTTTGTGCTCATTTTCCAGCTGCAAGATGAGCACCACGTGTCTGGGAGCTTTACTTCAGACTGTTTTGCAGAGGCAGAGACAAGTCTACATTGCAATGCCTGTGTCACCGTGTTCAAGCCAGGCTTTAACCCAATAATAGTGACAACAGCAATGAGGACATGACAACACGTAAGGGCTGAAATACTGGATGCAAATGTAAACTCTTAACTTCTTTTAAAAGGAAGGGATGTCACTAGTCTTACCTAAGTATTGTGGTCAGCATCACTAAGTAAAAGCTACGATTAGTTCGTTAGCTATAGCCCTATAGATTCCATACCCAGACACAGGGTCACCAAAACCATTTTGCATTATATTTATGGAATGAAAAACTGTTCTCTGAAGACATAGCCCAGTAGATTACAGAGACCAGAGCTAAGCTGTGCTATTTACTCCCAGAGAGACAGCAGGCCAAGCATGCAAAAGAAATACGTATTACCTAGTTCACTATTCAGGGAAAGAGGCAGAAGAGGAAACATCAGCTGCTTTAAAGAAATTTCAATGGCAATAAAATGTAAGAGGACAGGATTGATTTAATGCTTTCAGTCTGACTCCCAGATGAGGAATCAATTATCCTGCATCATTTAATCTCCTTAAGCAGGTCATGACACAAACTAGAAATTAGAAGCATTGTATCCAATACAAAGAGCAGCTCTTAATGGTAGTTAGCATCAGCCTCAGATTTTTTTAGAGGAAAACCTAACTGGGATTTGGGGAGCTCTGAAGAGTTTGCTTGACTAGATTTCCATAGTCAGATCCTAATATTTTAAACATTGTTTACCTAATGGAGACGCAGAGCAGTTATAAGAAAAAACAAGTAAACAAAACCACTAACCAAGAGAAAACAACAAAACCCCACCCCAAAACGCCCACCACCCCCACCCCCAACTATCCCTGTGGACAAACTCTAGCTCTCCATCAGGAACATGGCCTTCAGAAACCTTGCACAAAATTACTTACCTGCCATGTTTCAAACTGTCCTCTATCTTCATGGCAAATTTCTCAGCTAAACCAAGCTCCCTTTTTTTTTTTTTTACATCATTCAAGAGAACAGAAATACCACACGGCTCCTAACCAGATGCAACCCCCTAGCTAAACCAGCCTGCTTTTGGAACAGAACCTTCTAGAAGGAAGAAGTGTGATGCAGGAGGTGGCTCCATCCAAATCCCCTCCAGGCTGGGAGAGCTGATAATTAAGGTCCTTGTCCCTTTATATACAGGTATATAGCTTCCTGCTGAGCTTTTAAATTACATTTCTTGTGTGAAACTGTTGACATAATCAAGCACAAGCATGAAAACAGAAGCAGGATAGCTAACGAAATAGCCTTGTTTTGTCAGAAAGTTGTTTTTCCTATGTACCAGGAGAAAACTAGGGCACAGAATGTAAGCATTATGATTAACTTTCAAGAGGGGCTAAAATTATCCAGGATTATATAAATATAAGCAGGTTTTGTTTATTTCCTGTTACCAAAAACAATTCAGTGTTAAAGACAAATGAAGGGGTTTGGGTAGTGGGTTTTGTGGTTTTTTTTTTTTTTTTTTTTGGAAAAGCTATGTGATGAGGCCATTGTATTTTTAAGGAGCAAACTCAACATACCTGTTCTGAATATTCCTTAATGGACCGTGGAAGTGTGAATTTAAACTTTTGTCATAGGAATAAAAATCCATATGAAACTGGCTGAAGCAGTGATTTCTAACACAGTCAGATCAGGAGCCAGCCTTATTATTTGCAGTACCTACATCTGTGGCTGCCCGGTGTTCCTTCTTCCAAGTAAGCAGATGCTAAAGGATCTAGGAAACAAGATCTTTTGCAGTTCTCAATGTCATGCTGCATACTTCCACTCTCTCTCGCCACATTTCCCCTAGCTTTGTTCCTTTTCCAGGAATGTCCCAAAGCAACGAGCTCTCCCCATCCTGCCTTTTGAAACTGGGATTTGTGGATCAAGGGACAGACCGCCTCATATTTAACAGCAGAAACAACGGGGTGTGGGGAGTGTGTACAGCAAAGACAATTGTAATTTCAACGCTGACCTGTACCACCTGTTTTTACACTGAAGTACTCAGGAAACGTGCTATGAACGATTTTCATTCTAAACGTTGTGAAGAAGAAACTATGGTAGCAGTTTGTTCAATAAGTACTTAATACTGCAATTTTAGGACTCCATCCCACATAGTACTCACCAAAACACCTGCTGGTAGCACAGGAAATAAGGTACTGAAAAGATTTAAGGCCCAACGAAGCAATTTCTTCATTTGCAACACTACCTTGTCAGTTGATCTCAAAGCAGTAAGCTTTAAAACACATTTGAGACTATATGCACCGTTCCTGAAGCTTTGCCAAAAGCTTTCTTGTGTCATTGCACTGCATATCAAGAATTTTCAAATAAAATGAACTCTGAAGGCTGCTTCTGTACCTACAGAAGGCAGCAACTCCCACTGTAATTGCTAGGTAGCAGCAGTGAATGACAGGCTGCAGTTCTAAAAACCATCAGTACATATTTTCCTACATAACCACAAACCACAAAGAAGCGTGTGGAGAAGGCTCTAAGCTGCAGGAGGAAAGCGCTCTGTGTTGAGCCCTCTCCACGTGAAAAAGTGCTGTGTTTTAGTGACACAGTGAGGGTTTTTTTCTTCAGGGGAAATACACCTTGTACTTCACACACAAGCCAACCTAAGCGTTGCTGAGTGCCACTGAAGTTCCATATTCCTCCTCCCCTCGGGGGACAGGCAGCCACCTGCCTCTGCTCTCCTGCAGGTAGCTAGCTGGCTCCTGCTTGGCACTGCAGCAGCATGCCCTGCGGATTAACAAGCAGATGCAATTAAGACAGGCAATGCTATTTCTACCTAAGAAATCCCTTCATCTTCACAGAAGAACTTTTAATGATAGCAAACAGTAATAAATTTGAAGTAGCTTCTCAAATCCGCTGCCAATTCTGCACTTTTGAAAATTTTTTCTCCAGTTCAGTTTCAGAAATTTAACACAGCTATACAGAAAAGAACTAAGAACAAAAGCCATCCACTCATCTGGCACAAACCTACACACAACACCAAATAAAGCATCTCGGTCCTGCAGCTTTACTAGTACTCTGCTGGCATTAACAAATTAACTGTATGTTCACTTGAAGTTATTTTTAATGAAATGCTTTAAAAATCCAAGCAGAAGATAATGCATATGTACATTTCACAGCATTACTGATTCTGAATTCCTATTTAATACAAAGTAAACAACAGCTAGGCCTTACTGAAGGCACATACTGGCACCCTATTATTTCAACTTAAGTTTTTATATATTTGGTCAGTAACCTGGGCAAAGTTTTATTTCGTGCTTTTATGCTTTCACTTGCCAGCCAGATGTTCAGAGAACATGCTAAGCACCACAAACAATCATCTAAAACCCTCACAGACCCCACGCAAGTCTCAGTGCTGCTCTTCCCAGTAGCGCGCCCAGAATTTCCCCTTTGGTTGGCTGGGTACCTGCCAGCGGCCATGTCTTTGTCAAGATTGCCTTAAGAGTCAACTTCATATCCCTCCTCTGCCTAGGCTATGCCAATTGACTAGGCTCCACATGTAGTCAGGGAGAAAGACAGGAAACTATTTGATAAGGCATCTATTCCAGTAAAGATGATGAATATAAATGTGATGCGTTGCCCGCAGGTACCTAATGCTCTGGTATCAGCAGAGCGAATCAAAACACCCAGCACAGAACATGGAAGCAACCTTGGGAGAGCTGAAGTTGGGCAAGCTTAATTATCGTAAGTAATGAGAAAAAAATATCAATATGCAAAATCATGACTGGTAAGAGCAGCTAAACAAGTAACGATTTTTCATTATTTCCCCACAACAAAAAATATCAGAACAGGCAACAAGCCTAAAAACAAAGGGAAATATTTTCCCACCCTATTCTACCGTGAAATTCACTGCCACAGAACATTATGGAAGCAAAAGTTTGCAGGTTCAAGAAAACTAGATGGCATCATTGATGAAAAAGAGCCAAGGGTTACTGAAAACCAAATACATGGCCACAATTCCCTACCACTTAAGCCATCAGCCACAAAAGGCCAGATGCTGGAAGGAAAAAAAACTCAACAACAAAACCCCAAACAAAACAAAACCCATCACCACTGCGTATCTTTACTTACACTTTTTTTTTTCGCCTCCAAAAACAGATGCTAGTGACAGCAATCTGTAACGTCCATAAGCAGCTGAACTCCCTTTAAGTAGTCTTCTCATACTTAACTTGCAACACTAGGTGGCAGGGAAATCATCCAGCTCATCTATAGCATTGAGAGCCCTCAAGGTACAGTCTCACTTGGCAGCAGTTAAGGATGAGTGCAATGCAGCAACCCCGATTTCATACAATGGGATTTGCATCGTGTCCCTACGTAGCCTCCAGCAACATTTTCCAAGTTCAATACAGTGTTCAGAGACCCCCTATGTTGTTGTGCCAGAATACAGGCTAATTCCTTCCCTCTCATTTAAGAAACTGTGGACAATTGCAAAATCTTTCTTCCTCTCCAGAAACGGTTCAAACAAACACAAAACGGAGTTGAAATCCTCATAGTCTCTACCTCTGTAAAGACACAGCACCATAACATTTACCTCATGCCTCTATTTTTCTAAAAAGTCACTTTATTATTTAAAATTCACATCATTTGTATGCTACTTGTGAAAATACTGCAAAGGGGCAATAACAAAACAAGTTCTACAACTCAGGCTGTTGCAAAACAGGCGAGCCAATGTGAAGCCTTCTTCAGGCCATACTGATCCTCCTGTCAGTGTGCCCCTCCCTTCTGCAAATGAGAAAAACTTCAGACTAGTCACATTCTGCTCAAGAAAAGTATCATCTTTCTTCAGGAATGCAAGCGCCAAGTTTCAAAGCAAATGTTTGTGTATATGTAAAGGACACCACCTCTGCACTGCAGTATAACTTGCTATTTTCCAAATTACAGACATCTCCTAGAATGTTGCTGACATTAAAAGTGAAAGTCTGACATTTAACTCCTACTTCATTCACATAATTTAAAGAAAAATGCATACAATTGTTGGCATGGTTGGTAACACCCTCCCTTTAGAAGAGCAAAATCAGCACAGGAGATAGTAATTCTTCTCATTCAGCTTGATGCAGCCGAGAAACAGATACAAAGAAATGCTGATACCTTCTAGTACCTTTTTTTAAAATCTGCAGAAAAAAAGAGCAAGGTCAGCACACTGCTTTTCACACAGTGACACACAAGAAGAAAGGTCAAGTAATTAAGCCACAAACTAGAAGTTACACATAAAGGAGATGCTGAAAGCAATCTTAACACACAAACAAGTCACAGAAAGGCACTAAATCGAATTTTGATTTTCACAATGTTTGATAACGGGAAAGTTTGTTTCATTTCTGAAAAATAAGTTAATACAAAATTCAAAAAACACTGATGTGCAAGTCTTTGCTGCATAAAAGGAGGTAAATTTTCATACTTTAACATAGTTTAAAACATTTGTACACAATGAACAGAAATTCCTTTATATAAATGAGTGTTTCTTTGCCAACAGCAGCCGTCAACTCAAAGCCACAGAATTAAGATGACAAGAGCACCAGACAGTCTAAATCACTGCCATTTGTATAAAAAAATTACACCATCCTTTTCTACAGCTCATCGTGCTTGTATGTAAATTCCCTTGCAGATATAAAGCCATCACTGTCTTCGTCTTCTTTATCAAATATGTCTTCAACCAAAGCATCATGCTGAGTGTCATTTACCACTGCTCCATGCTTTTCAAATTCTTTCTTCAAATAAATTTTCACCTATTACACAAAGTGAGAGATAATGTTTTTAGGCTTATGAAAGAATTGATTACTGTTTTGTAAGAGGCCCACTATGTTCAGGATAGCAGTATTAGGCAATAGATACCTTCCTTCCTATGCCACTGCCAGAATACTCCTCCTCTGACTGATTCCACAGCCCCATTCAGTCACTGAACACTCACTCCTTAGTAGCAAGTAACAGTAAAACTAGCAAATCAGTTGCCATACGTTTATGGCATCTGACTGAAATACAAGGCAGGAAAACTGTCTTCTGATGTCTATACAGTAAGTACAGCCAGGCAGAAGTTACTAGCTACCAATTGGTCATAGACCCAAACAGCTTTTTCACATCCTAACACTTTGACAAACCAGTAGATGTAAACAGCCACCCCAGATATCTACAGACATCTGTCCACAGTCTCAGTATTTGCTGCTCAAATGGGAACCACAAAAGATTAGTCTTTCGGGTCTAGCAAACTGTACCAGCCCCAAATAAAAAAGCACTCGGTGGTTTATCCTGACTTCTCACAGATGACTTTTGCACATTGAAAAAGCAGACTGAAAGTAAGAGGCAAACAGAAAGTGAGTAATGCTGAATACACATCCTTCAGACAGCGAATGCTATGAAACCGGACTGCCCTACAGCATAAGAATTTCTAATTCCAGTTTGTTAGTAAATCAGCAATTCCAAAAAGTCCTGAAGTCTGGTTTTATTTCTAAGATGTTATATTTCATCCAAGTCTTCCATTTGAGTGGGCCACATGTGGGTCACACACCTATGCCTCAGCTCACCAAGGCTGCTTTTGAATCCCCAGTTCAGCAGTTCCACTGGGATCCAAGGCTCAACATGGTACAGTATAGATGTGCATCCTTGGCTTAGTTTTACTGAAAAAAGATCTATTGCCAAGGTGTAAGAAAGTATACAACCTGAAGCCATGCAAAAAAGGCAACCACAGACAGGAGTTTAATTGTTGAGCTAAGAACAGTAGTTCAAGAGCATTCGGCAGGAAAGATATCAACAAGAAAAGGCATAAAACACCAAAGGCAAAAAAAGCAGAGAATTGGAAGGCAGCAACATTGCAAGTCATCTCCAGGGAAGAACAGACACTCACTCTTCCCCACGTGACTAATGACCACCTGGACAGCAATGACTTTTTGGGTGTCTTACCATTAACGATGATCATATCAGTCCAGTAGTTATGCTAACAACTCTTCATCCTAGTCACCTGTACTGTGCTTCACCCAAGAAATAATTGCCTTACTGTGCACAGTAGTAGCTAAA
The DNA here is from genome assembly GCF_017639655.2 of Falco naumanni. NCBI lineage: Eukaryota > Metazoa > Chordata > Aves > Falconiformes > Falconidae > Falco > Falco naumanni. The sequence goes on along the minus strand of NC_054057.1, from coordinate 10,523,049 downwards.
AGTCTAACTTGTGTTTAGGTACTTCCTTAACAGGACCAAGTTAAGCTTATCCCTTTCCCCTATCCCATCCTGTTAGGTTTGCTCACAAGAAGGGTAACACACTCACCTCTTGCTTGGACAGTTTCCAGTCATCATTAAGATCCATCTCTTGGAATGACTCATGAGACCGTGGTCCATTTCTAATTTCTAGAAGGTCAATGTTGAAAATCAGTGTGCTCTCAGGTGGAATTTTTCCTACCCAAAATGGTAAACATGGAGAAAAATTAAGAACAACTACATCTTCAGTGCCATACAAAAGCAATATGCATCAGAGCAACAATCCAGTAATCCTACAATTTATAAAGCATCCGGCAATTTGAACTAACAAGAATATATCAGTAACAGTGATAACCATAACTATTTCACACTGTAGCCTGGACCCTGAGCAGCCCTTACAGCACATATGCAACTTTATATGCAACTAGTTTTGTTGGAGACTAGTATGTTGATCTGAGCTCATATTCAGCAACCATCATCACATGTTTATCAGCCAACATTCCTGAATCCTTTTTTCATGACCAGAGCCAGATAAAAGTATTAAACAGTGAAGGAGACTGTACAGCCAGCAAGGTGGCCACACTGCAGCACACAGCCAAGACTGATGGGTCAGGGTAGCAAGAAGGGAGAGTTCAGTCCTCCCATGACACCGTAACCCTGCTCGTCTCCAAATTCCTCTCCGCTGTCAACTGGCACCTTGTACCTGCTATTCTGCCACTGGCAAAAAAACTTCTTGCCAAGAAAGACAGAAGGGCAGCAATGCTGTCAGTATCCCTAGTTGTCTACGGACTGCTGCACAAAGCACTGAGCTAGTTTCTGCTGTGTTTGGAAGTAAGTACATAAACCTGCTCAAAAGACATGTGTTGGCATCATGCCATTTTTGGTGCAGGTGAACAGAGTGACAATTTCCTAATAGTGCCAAAGACCACCCCGCTTGCCACCACCCCTCAAAGATTTCAGTTAATCAGGCATTGGCTTTTACCGTGATGTGACGTGCCTTCATACCGATGGCTGAAACTACTGTCAAAGATCTTTTAGCACACCCCTTTGCTTCTTTATATACAGAAATGTTGAATATGACCAAATATATTTCTATATTGGATGGCAGCATGCCAAAAAAAATATTCCTGTGCCTAGAGAGATGCAGAAAAAATGCCTTATCTACATCCACTACTTTGGAGCTATGGTGTTAAAGAGCTGCAGCAACAAACAGGCTTGTAGATTTCTGGGATGAATACATGTGCAGACACTTCTGGAATACAGGACACAGTGGCCTGCTTAGAGTTTGGAACACAGGTAATTTTTTGGTTACAGAAAAAGGCACCTGACTCATCATTCAAGTCAGCAAGGTGGAGGCTAGTGAAGTTACATGCATTCAGAGGAAAGCATGAAGAAAATGGAGTAATTCTGTCTTCAAGGGCATAATTTGAAAATAGCAACATAATTATGTTCAAAGACATCAAACTTTTCCTAAGGCAAGTAATTTCTTGCAACAGTTAGCAGTGTTTACTTGATCAACCTTCTTGCACTAAACAGAGCTGAAGTTGCAAGTGTCTGACGAACCATAGTGCTTCACATATTAAGGCAATTAGGCCTGTGACGACTACGTGAGCACTGCAGCATTTATCATCTTTTTGTGGAAAAAATTTACAGTTGTGCCCTGCATAGTCAACTAACTGACCACCACAAATTTCCTGCTCTCTACTAGAAACATGATTACTTCTAACACTATCTCTTGAACCCCAAACCAAGGCTTCTAGAAAAATATGTTTTAAGAGGATACTTCCTCCTGAAAGTATGCAAGAAGGGAAGGTATGAAGCATGCTGTATGTATGGAGTACTACTTGGCCTGTGTTCAGCCCTATTTGCCAGAGGATACAGACATGCAAACACTCCTCATTCCTAAAACAGTCTCAGATTAATGGGAGACGACAGTAGCAGGAAGGATTGTATGTTCCAAGACATTTATCCTTTCTGCTTTGAAACCTTGTGTTACCTTAGGTCATTTGTGGTAACTGTTGCATTAACAAAATATTCCTAATAATTGCTCCAAAAAAGTTACTAAAACAAACCACATAAAGCAGAAAAAGTAACCTTCCCGCACCATTCAAGCTGTCACTCATTTATTTTCTTGGTCTGGTCCTCCCATTAAAACAGGTATCTGGAAATGTTTAAAAGGAAAAAACCCCAAACGCCATCGGTAGTCGACACGTTGAGAAAACACTACAAACAATGCTTTTGTCTGTACACCACTCAATACATTTTCAGTAGATGCCAACATGACTGCCTCTTACTGTGGATAACGGGCCACTGCCCAAACTCAAAATAGCTAAAGGGAAAGAATTATGTGTCCCTATATGGAGAAATAAATGGTGATTTTTTCATTGTATCAGCTAAGAACTGGTTGGGCAGCAGAACAGGAGTTTCTTGGGGTTCTAAAAGAATCCTGCAAGCAAGAATGAGGCTTGCACAAGCACATTCATGAAGTATTACCGCAAACACAGATGCAACAGCCAAAAAGCCAACTGTCATCTAAGCAACCACTTCCAGCTTGACTGTAAAAGAAGGGGGAGTGGAGGGCAAGCAGAGGACTGTTGAGCATAGCACTGACGGAAGAGACACTCAGAACATACAGCACATCAGCTACCATCAACTCCTGTTTTTCTCCTGCATTCACAACATAACCACTAAATGGTTATTTCTGCAGAAAACAAATTTGTGAGAAAGAACACCTGACTCCATCATTTTTTCTTATTTAATTAGAATCAGCCTGGAAAGCTTGCAAGCTTGCTAACCTATTTGGCCAAGAATACCAGTAAAACACAGACATTAAAAACAATTAAATTAAGGGAAAGACTTCAAGTCATTTACCTTTCCCTTCTTTTCCATAAGCAAGGGCTGGTGGAATAGTTAGCTTCCGCTTCTCTCCCACGCACATGTCCTTCAAACCTTTGTCCCAGCCCTTGATAGCTTCCCTTATGCCAAGGGTAAACCACATTGGTTGGCCATTGTTATGCTTGTGACTGGAAAAAAATGGAATAAAACACTTGTCTTTAGACAGCAAGTTCCATAAAAGGCACAAGGAGCAGATGGAATATGCCCATAGCATAGATAAATAATTAAACGCACACTACTATTTGGCACTTCGGCATTTCTTAAATGAAAGACCTAAACTTCTGAAGTCTTTAAAACTTAGGCCTTCTATGAAAAGGTTCCGCAAGTGGAAAGTAAGAAAACAACATCTGCATGTTTATGACAATGCTGAACAACCTGGATTCCCACCTTCATTTCCCTGATCACCTATTTCCACTTTGAAACTGATCAGAAAAGCTTTTCTACTTAAAATCTACATTCAAGGCCATGTGCATTCTTTGGTAAATTGCTAATCAAAAACAAGCTTCATCAGGATTGCAATATACCTTATAATATGCTTAGAAGAATCAGTCACATCTCTTCCAAAAAAGCCATTAGGGAAAGAGTCAACTACGCAACAAAGAGTGTAGAAAACAAGAAACGAATGCATGCAAAATATTCAAGTTTAAAATAGGCAGACAAGCCTCTTTTCCAACTTAACCAGGTGGTACACCAGGAGTACTTTTCCTCTAGACACAGAATTTTAAAAGCTCGATTTACTAGCCATGCAGGAAAGGTGCTTAACAAGAGAACAGAGCACTTACAGGAGTTAGCAGCAAAAACTTTAAGAGCGTCCCTAGAACTCCTTTTAGTGAGGCAGGTTAACTACAAGAGAAAATTAGTGAGATTTTAGTTTAAATTGGCTACAAGAACGTAAAGACGCAAAACATTGCCTTTTAAAAAAATACATTCCACAAAAGCAGACTTCAGACATAGCCTACAGATACTTGAGCATTTTGCTGTCTCCCACTATCAACACTTCGTTGATGTTTTACAGGAAAGTCAACATTAGCAAGTCATTGCAGGCATTTAGCAGACTCCCTCGAATTTCTGGCTCTTCCTCCTACTTGCATAGCTGTGGCTCTGGTATGTTGATTTGTCTGGTCGGGGGCAGGTGAAGAATATGCCCTCTCAGTAATGAAAAGCTGTCATTGTGCTCCCAGTAGTGGACAGATATACTTTTTTTATTATTATTATTAGAGGCAGACTTCTCCCCTAGAAATTTGCTTTAGAAACCTGAGGGAAATTCATGCATAGCAGACGACTTATTAAACCTCAGGTTATACACCAAAACCTGTGTCTAAACTGCGTAACATCCCTGTCTCTTAAAATGCCACATGGCTCCACTTTCTGCAGACTAACCAGAGAACAAAAGCCAAGTAAGATTTATTTTACGGTCTAAATCTGGCAATGTCAAAGGAAATAAGCTTTACTGTTGGTGTTCATCTTAAAAACAGCAAGGTGACTCAGTGCTTCCTGAACTGTCCCGAGTGTAAAGGCAAATAAATCATACTTTCTGAAAATAGGTGGCGGTGGAAAGGGTCCCACTGGCAAGTCTGTGCAGCGTTATTTAAGCTATTTTATTTCCCAAACAAGTAAAATCCAGGGCATGCCACGAACAAGCATGCCTTGCTTTTGTTTCCTTGCACCCAGGCAAAGCCAAGTTTCGAGCGTTTTGGGAGGGAGGGATAAAATAAAAAGCCAGCTGCCCTCCACAGAACACTGCTCACAAAGCTGTTTCGTAGGGGGCCTGCGGACCGCAGCGAGGGGTCCGGATTGAGAACTTGCGAGAAGAGATCACCTGCCTTAAAAAAAAAAACCCAAACCTAAGGCCACATGGCTGCCCCCCCCCCCCCCCCCCCCCCCCCGCCAGCTCACCCCCCAGCCCGCTGGCAGGCGGGCCGCCCGCGGCGAGCTACTTACGTGGAGTGAAACATGGAGCCATCCCTCTCCAAGTAGCCCTCGTAGTGAACCAGCATCATGTCCCCCCACTTGGTCCTCCTGTGGCAGAGGAACGGCTTCTGCAGCACCTCCACCTTCACGTCAGCCGCGGGGATCAGCGCCGCGGCCGCGCAGCTCAGCGCCGCGCCCAGCCAGGCGGCCCGCAGCGCCGCTGACATCGCCGCCTCACAGCCGGGACCCCGCGGCGCCCGCCTCACCGCCGCCGGGCCGCCATCCCGCGCCCCACGCCTGCGAGCACAGCGGCAGCGGGCAGGGCCGTGCTCGGTGCGCGGCCCCCCTCGCCCGCCCGGCAGACGTGGCAACGGCCCTCACGGCTGGCAGCCGCCAGCCGCTGACGGCCCCGGAGCGAGAGCGCGCCCTCTGATTGGCTCGCCTCAGAGCGAGCCCAGAAGAAGCCGGCGCCCATTGGGGTAAGCCCCTGTCCGTCCCTCAGCTTGTCCAATAGACAGCAGAGCTCCGTGGGAGGGGGGCCGACGACGGGCTGGGCGGGCCTCGGCGCTCCCGGAAGCGGACGCTGGCGAGCGGGGGAGCCCCGCACACAATAGAGCCGGCTCCTGCCGGCCGCCGATTGGGCGGCGCTCTCACCAAAGTCGCATTTCGATTGGCTGCGGAAGGCCACCTGCTTTGGGCGTTCTGCGCCGCTCCCTTCTCCCGCCTCCTGTCGGTCACGTGGCTCTCGATTCCTAACGCCGTTTGCGCCTCCGCAGCGCTGCGGCGCCGTTCTTGGGGTGCGCGGCAGCGGCGCGCTCTGCGCTAGTGGCGTGGCGGCGGCGGGCAGGCGCGGCGGCGGCGGGGGCCGGGCCGGGCAGGGCAGGGCAGGGCGGGCGGCGCCCCGCTATGGCCCTGGGTGCCGGCGCCGCGTCGGGGCGCGGGGGGCGGCGGCGGCGGCGGGCGGCGTGACTCCGCCGGGGGGCGGCCGTGCTGCATGGGGGCGGGGGCCGGCCGCCATGGAGGGAGTGCTGTACAAGTGGACCAACTACCTGAGTGGTGAGTTGCTGCCAGTCCTCAGCCGCTGCGCGGGGCGCGCTGCCCTGGTGCGGCGGGCGCCGTCATCTCCCTGTGTGCACATAGGTGTGTGTGTGGAGGTGTATGTATATATGTATGTGTGGAGCAGGGGCCAGCGCTGCCCCCGGCCCCGGCGCTCGGGGCACCGGCCTCCCCGCTCGCCCTGGGTTTCCAGCTGCGCTGCCACATGTCACCGGCCGGCGCCGGAGGGGTTGAACCCACTTGTGGGTGCGGGCGCTGGGCCGGGGCATGCCCTGCCGTGCCGTGCCGTGCCCGGCTGGGGCAGCCAGCGGCCGTGCCCGCCCTGTACGGCCCCGGGAAACTTCCACCGAGTCACTTCGGGGAGCTGGGGCACGCCGGACCGGGGAGGTGCATGGGCACCAGTCACGCTTGGGGGATTTGGATGAAAACACATGCACAAAAAAAAAAAGAAATTAAAAAAGGGGCAGCCTTGCTAGCGCTGGGCCCGGATCCCGGCCTCTCGGGGGCTCCCGTGCCGCGGGGGGCTGTGGCCGGGGTCGGCGGTGCGGGCGGGGGCGCAGCCGCCCGGGTGCCGGCTGCCCGCGGCGGGGGTGGCTCGGCACCTGGGGGAGGGGGATGGAGTCTGGCCTGGGGCAGACCTCTCCGCAAACCTCTCCGTGGTTTGTTAAACAGTTTGGAAACCTGGTGGTCGGAGAAAAAAAAAAAAAAAAAAGTCACCGACGCCACCTTGACGTTGCTAGGTGCGAGCTTTGCTCCGTAGCGGCTGTACCGGGGCAGCCCGCTCTGCTTGAGCGTTTTTGCGGAGAGGCTGGAACAGCTGCACCTCTCTGTTCAGTTGGGAAAGGGCAGGGAATCAAGATGAAACAAAGAAAAGGCTGAAGCACAAGTGGGTGGTGAATTCGGGGGGGGGGTGGGGGTGGGAGTGTTGGCGATGTGTGTGAGGCTGGATTTATTGGTGTGCTGGGGAGATCGCTGCAGCTTTCCCCTGTAGGTAGTAGGTGTTCTGAGAGATTGAGAATCAAAATTGGTAAGGTCTCAGTGAGTCGATATGGGCATATATATAATGATTTGTGAATGCTCTTGAATTTTGGAGCGTGTGGCGGTGGGAGCTTTTCCATTTGGATTGCAGAAGGCGGGCAGTGCTATTAGTCTTTTCCCCGTAATAAAAACAACGATGGTTCAGTTGACCTCAAGTTTTATGTGTTTGTTTTTCTTTGCATTGCTGAGATGTTGAGGCGTATTTGGAATCCTTGCACTTGCTTTCGTGCCCTGAGACCGCATCTGCGGGAACCAGTGCCTGTGTAGATAACTGACTGGCATTTGGCATTGTAGCATTTGTGCCTAGGTGTGTGTGTGGTAGGATCGCCTGGGCTTGTCTTCTGTTTTGATGGTAAGGTGAAGGCTAAGAACCAGAAGTATTCCGTTTCCGTCAAAATAAAATTATTTTTCTTCCTGCCAGCCACAATGATAGGCACTTTCAACTAAATGACCCTTCATGAAGAAGGATGATGCTTTACAAACCTCAGCCTAAGTGAATGCAGACTGGAGAAATCTTTTCCTTGGATACTGGAGATTTGCATCAGCTAAAATCTGGATGAGGTTTTGTTCTCAACAGAGGCAAAATCTGTGATGGAAGATTGAAGCATCTTTCTGATTTCTTTGCTGAAACTTGACTCTGCTAGTAAGTGTGGTGGTCAAGGACAGTCCATGCCTTTTCTTAGGTTGTAGGCCTGTCGTGTGAGAACAGTAAATTTGCTGTTCTGCAAGCTGACTATGCTTACATGTGCTTTCTTTTGACATTAAAAAAAAAAAAAAAATTCCTGCCCTGAAGCCATTAAGTTATAAATCTATGTGATGATGCAAAAAAACCCCAAAACATTGTGCTGGAATGTGGCATTTATCGTAGCAGTAGCAAAGAGCTGGGGAGTGAGCGACAGGAAGGCCTCCTCTCAGGGATTAAGGGAAGTAAGAAGGTTCAACAGGTCATCCAGAGCAGTGTTTCTGCCAGTATTCAGCTCCCAATGTGCTTTTTTTTCTCTTGCTCAAGGTTAACTGGTTTGGTGCTGCATGGTGTAAATGATATATGCAAAAAGTAGAGAAAATCCGTGTCATCTCTGTTATGTCGGTGCGTGCCTGTGCTAGTAACGCAGTGCTGATGTAAACCTACGCGGCAAGTATCTTGTGCCCTTTCGTCCTCATAAGCAACACCCCTTTGTTTCACACAGAGAGGGGATAAGATACTCACCAAAGAACAAACTTAAAACAGTAGAAAAAGAGAACTGCTTTACATTCTTGCAGTGAGAAGAAGAGCTGATGGGACTTTGTTGGTAATTCTTTTCTGGAAATTTTGATTTTATGATGTCTTCTGTCATCACCGTCATGAGAGGTCAAGTCCACATCAACCTACTTCCTCCCCAGGGCAGGGAGCTCAATCTGTGTTGCAAATTACGTAGTTATTGACAGCAGGAACATTTCAGAAGTAGGAAATATGTTTGGGCAAAGGGCAAAGCAAGTACAGCATGATTGCCAACAACCGAAAGACAGATTACCTGGCCTTACTGCTCAAACAAGTTATCTTGTTTTATGATAAATGCACTTGTTTGCTTTATATAGATTAGGATAAAATGAGTTAGTGTTACTTGGTTTCTGCTTGGAGATAGGGTTTTTCCTCTGGTGTTGATCCTGCACTCACGTTATCATTTCTATGTGCAGGGATTCCAGTGCTGCTTCTGAAATCTCTTGAGTTTAGAGAACTGAGATTTTAGACTTTTTCTCTCCCCTAAGGCAATGGCCACCAGATAGTGATTTCTCAACGTGATATTTTTGTTTGAGTTCAAGTGAAGTGTGCCAGCTTTGGATCAGATACGCATGCACACGGGTCTAGCCTATGGAAATGCACCTGGGATCTTGTGTTTGCAATAAGTGTGTCCTGAGACTGCTCCTGTCTATGCTTCCCCTGCTAAATTGGTTAAAACCTTAAGGGAGCAGGGAACTTTGCAAGCAGAATTATCACTGACATGTGAAGTGTGGTAGTGCTTTTTCACTTGGGCAAATCTGTGATGCCTCTGCAAACTTTAAATTATTAATCCTCAAAAACCCAGAGCTGGGTGACTGAAATCATGCAGGCATGTAAGTTGGCCTCAGCTGAGCCTACAGTCAGAATGTGTTATTTGTTCTTAAAAAAATTCCTAGATTTCATCCTTTGCCAAAACTCTCTATCTGATGTTAACATTGCTTGGTAAAGGTTGTGGGGGTTAGGGATAGGTTTATTGCATCGATAAAGGGAGTATAACTCTTATTTCAGTACTGCTCATTGTAGTAAGCAGTCGAGACGATAAAAGCATCACCCTATACTTTCCCTGTAGCTCCTTGGTCTGTTGTGCTGCTGCTGCCTGTGGTCCTGGCTGAGCATACAGAATTCTGGTGTGGACAGCATCAAGGCTGGATCCTGGCTGCAGCATTGTAGCAGGACTGAGCTCAAACCAGGGGATGCTGCTTGCAGGGTAAAGGAGAGAGCAGGGGTGAACTGCATGTGACGGCTGCTCTTTGCTGGTTGGTGACTGTCTCCTGCAGGACTCTGACTGAACTCAAGCTGCAATTCACACTCTTTTGTTAAGTATACCTTCTGATTAATAAAATACATTTCTTTAGTCTTTGGAGACTGCCTTGTAAAATTCATCTGTGATTTTGATTTCTCACCAGGTTTATAGAATGGGTAAGCCATTGCTTACCCACAGGGTAACAGAGCATGGAGCTGGGGAATACCCTTCTTCAGTGGTGTGTGTGTGAGAGTTTGGGGCTTTCAAGGTAATACCTGCTTCCCCCCTGGCTGAAATTCAACTCAGTTTAGACCTTTGGCATAAGCACGCCTTAACTGGGATCACTGGCCGCAGGCAGGGTTGCCACAGACTCTGGAAGAGGTGGTATGTATAAGTTCTTGGCTTGGGAATCAAAGGTAGCTTCGTCATTAGAACGAAAAATGCTGACTGCCTTCACTGACTTGCCTGGTATTCGTTATATGCTAAGTGAAATGGCTTTCATAGCTTTTCTTCATAAAGCTAAGCTTTTCCTGGTATTTAAATACTCACTTCCTTAACTGTGCTGAGTAACTCTTAACCCTAACTAATTCATCTTCCTCAAGGCATGACACCCTTGCATTCATGCCATCACTAGTGACGCTGCATCATACGATATACCATAGTCAGCTGTACCCCATCTTCCTGGACGTGGTCATCCACTCTCATTTTATTGCTGTGCTCTGAATCCTTTCCAATTTATTCTGATATTCCAAGAGCCAGCACCAAGCAGTAAATTTCAGTTCTCATGTAAAACTTCAAATTACTCTTGTCTCTAATGATTCAGAATTCCTTAACAAACTTTGGGGGGAGAGCTCACGAAAAGAAGAGCGTTAGTTTTTATAGCTTGAATCCGGATACTGCACATGATACTGCTTAGAGTGAGTCTTTGTATTGGGATTTTAATTTAAGAAGTCTGACCTTTTAGGATGGGAGATGTGTATGCTTCCCGCTGATGTCAAGCTCTGGATTTAAGGTCCTCTGTTTCCAGAGAGGGAGGAAGTAACTGAAAACTTCACTCTTAGATAAACATTTGGTTCTAAAAAGCTTTTGTTTGTCATTTTTTCGTTCCTTTTCAGCCTCTGGGTATAGTCCAAGTTCTGATTGTATAAAATTAGAAGTCTGGCTTTTGTGGAGGTGGACCTAGACAGGTGCAGTTTCTGTTGCCTTCAGGGCAATGGTGTACCCAGTACCATTTTAGGTTTAGGTGAATGACAGTCTCACCCAGTTCTGGCTACACTTTTCACCCAGGATGCTTGGGGGCCTGGCTAGTTCATTCTCTATGGACTTTGCATCATTATGTTTGCGTGGTTTGACCTTCTTTCTCATGTCTCTCTTCCCTTTACTCCATCTTTCTTCATGCAGCACTCTTGATTTTGTCGTACCTTTTTGGAACTGGGTAATGTGCTCACAGTAGTACAAATTTGATGAGGCTGCAGAAATGGAAATCGGTGTCCCCTCTCTCCTCGGTAGGTGTTAGAGCGATGCAGCAGATCCTGCGTGGTGCAGCATTCCCTGCCAGGTATGCTGCAGTACCGGTGCCTCTGCATTCAGTCCTTCTGCACTGAAATAAATCAATGATCACAGAGAACGGCTGGGTAGGACATAAATGAAAGGTGTGGCAGAGCGGTGGTGAAGAGATAGCATCGAGTGGTGTCTGTATGTGTTTACATAAATTCATTGCATTGGCTCAGAATGGCCTGATAACCACCCCAAGGGTCAGAGAGAGGAGAAGTGAGTTTGCTGGGGCTGGGAAGTGTAAACAGAGGAAGGAAACTCCCAGTAAATTTGAATTAGTCTGTCTGAGCAGTGGCCTGGATTGCTGAACTTTTGCCACCATCACTCACTATGATCCCCTCTCTGCCCTTTGTCCTTTCGCTGTGTCCCCTGCACAAATGCCGGAGGACTGGTGCACTGGGCTCTGCCTGCCTTGGCTGGGCGCTGGCATGAAATCATTTGCAAATAAGCCCAGTTGCCCTGTGGTGGCAGGATGCTCTTTCAGTGCTGCTAGCACTGCTCTAATGGTTGTGATTGAAATGAGGGTGGATCTTACCGGACTCCTGTGAGAAGAATCTGGGAGAGGGTCACTGCGTCAAAGCTAGTTCCAGCTGTTGCTTGCTTCTCGTGTCCCTCAAAGTGCTTTAAAAAAGCGATACCATAGCTGAAGTGTGAAATCTGTTAACTTCATTACCTTTAGGGGCTTTTGGTATTGATTCCTGCTGTTAATACGTGCATAATCAGAGTAAAATTGCAGGGTGGGCTTTTCTAGAAGCTGCTGTCTAGGTGAGAGGATAATAGCTCAGAGAGGCACGCACTGTTACACAGTCTTGTCTCACTTTCTGCTGTCCCTCATGGATACAGGCTGGGGTTTTATCCTGTCACATTGTTTTGCTACAGAATTAAGGCTTTAAGGCTGCAAAATATGTTCCGGTGCCTGGGATTGCCCTTCCCAAAATACTGGGTAGCCTTAGGAGGCTGTATGGAAAAAGCAGACGGCACTTTTGGGTGCAAAATGCTTATGTCAAGATAATCCTTTAACTGTCTTTCTTCCTTTTGTTGTATTAGGGGGAAAAAAGGGTGAAAGTCTCAAGTTTGGTCTGTGTAAGATACTCTTTTGCTAAATACCTTTACTGACTAGAAACCTGGTGCTGGCTGACAGCGTGAAAGGCACGGCTGCCCCAGCTGAACCGAGTCGCACGGTCAGTTGTGAAGAACTGGGGTGTAAGGGTGGGTGCCTGAGAGCCGAGGTTGCAAGTGCTCTGGGATCTTGGAAATGAGTGTTTTGTCCATTTGTGACACGAAGACTTCCACCGCCTCGTTTCCCCAGGGAAGCCCGCATCCGTTAGTATGTCAAGACCAGCTGGGCTCTTTCTGGGCTGGCACAAAGCATTTGTGTTGTGTAAGTGGGGAGAGGCAGGGGACTCGGGACAGAAGTCGAGGGGATTTTTCAGCGCAGTCCATGGCAGCTCAGCAGTCTTCTTTCTAAGCTGGAAATAAGATCTCTTGACTCAGTCCTGTGTTTTGGCTGTTAGATGCATCCTCTAACTGCAAATACGACTTTCCTCGTAACTGGAAGGCAGGTTTTTTGCAGTCACAGTTGCAGGAGGGGAAGGTGCTGTGTTCTGGCCAACAGCTGCTACGCGAACAACTGGCAGCAGGCTGGGTTTTAGCAGAGGTGCAGACCTGGTGGCATTCGTAGACTGGCATCAGCACTGACAGCTGGGGAAGGACATCTATTGGATTTTCTTTTGCTTTTTTGCAAGACACCAGCAAGACACTGCCTTGGCCCTGTTTGAGCTGAGTTTTCGGCAGTTCTCATCCAGCTATCGGTTGTTGACACGGCGTTGAGCAGAAGCTGTGTTTCTTCTGCCCTTGGGTGCTGGGAGGTGGCGGTGGGTAGTGGGATGATGAACACACGGCACAGCTTGCTTTTTGTTCAGGTCGCAGTAAAAGCGTGGATGTTGCTTGCTCTTGCTGTGAGAGGTCTCCTGACTGTCAGAGCAGCCACTCTGGGACTTTCTTGCAACCCTGCACAGAAAAGCAGGGATCTTACCCTGACTTGCCACCTGCAGCTAAGGCTTGGGTCTTGCCCACGATACTAGCAGTAGGAGTGTGATGAAGGGTTTAATTCCTCCTGTTGGGTGGATGTTGCCATAACCTGGAAATTTCGGAATTATCTCCTATCAGCACTTAAAATCTGATTAAGGTCAAAGAAGTCCAAGGACTATTGTGTAAGTTTTTTCTAAAGACATGTTGAAGCTCAAGAAATGAATAAGCATAAAGTATTACATAATTCTAGTGGAAAGCAAGCAATAATAAAAATCTGAGTGTCTGGCTTTTGTGCCTTTTAGAAATGCAACTGGAACTGGCATCTCTTTAATTGCAGCTTGTTTTCCAGGTCATCAGTTTGACTTCTTGAGTATGTAATTCTCCCAGATGGTTTGGCTTTGTGTTAAGTCTGACATGATCTACATGTCTTCAAATGTGTGGGGTTTTTTTTATTTCAGGCTTGGCACTTTGGAACAAATGCTGTCTGGAGTCTGAGTTGTGTAACATTAAAGTTTGAGTTACATCCAAATTTCAGCTGTGTTATCAAGAAGTGTCAAGTTTGCTTAGCGATAGCTGTATCCAGACTGCCTGAAGTGTAATGGTGGAAGTAGGCAGCTCTTTCAGGCTGTGGAAATTTCTGGAGAAATACTGAATCCTTAGCAGGCGCAGACTGCTTAAATGTCGGTTTCTGTAGTAGACAGTATCAGATCTTCCAGGCACTGCAAGTACTAACTCTTAAGTTTCACACAGGCATGCAGTATATATTAGGACCTTAAGCAATTGTGAAGTTGTTTGGAATCTCTTCACTTTCTTCTTTGACCGAGACCTGAAGCTACTAGTCATTTTGATTGTGCTTTGCATTTTACTGTTGTCTTTTTTTTTTTTTTTTAATACATTCCCCAGCAAAGCCAATTTTTACTGTTAATGGCTCTATGCCTCTAAAATGAGCTGTGGAAGTATAAGTTATATTTTGTCCTGCCTGTGCACCACCAGTGTAAATGGGCGTAGTAAATTCTTCTTCAAAGTTGTCTTAGTGCTGGTACCAGTAAGAACTTGAAAGGTTCAGCTTTGACTTTCTGTATCAAGTAAAGTCTGAATACTCAGTTCCAAAAACTGCAATACTGCTAGGACACTATGGAGAGAGAATAAAACTGAATAAACTCAAGACTTGTGTTCATGGAAGCATCTGAGTGTCTTTTTGCTGCTTAGGTTTTTTTTTGTGGTGTTTTTTTCCTCTGCTCTTTGCTTGTCTGCAAATGTGAAGCTTCTGTAATTGAAGATGGTATGTCCCTGTTGCACTGCCCATGATTTGTCAGCCACGTGCTATTTTTAGCTGGTTGTTTAGGATAACCTTCCCATGGCTGCTGATTCAGTGTCAGTGAGTACCAGGTGGTTAGTGCATCTTCTGACAGAACCTTGCTGTGATTTTTTATTTTTTTAATTGGTTTCCTATTACAAAAATGTATTCTTATTAGTGTAACAATTCTGTTCTGAAAATATATGCTGTCCTACTTACACTATATGCTTGCCTATCGTAGACTTTTAAATACATACCTAATAAAGAACAGTTAGGTTCTGCAAAGGAAGACAGATAATTGCTGTTTCCCCCTCAGAGGAAAAAAAAAAAAAAAAAGACCCAGAACCAAAAACCCCAACCAAACAAAAACCTCAACAAAATATATTGACTCATAACATATTTTTAACCAGCCTCTGAAGTGATGGAGGCAGAGTGCTTTGTATGTTGGCTAATTGATTGCACAGCCTTTGATTGATGGGATGCAATTTGGTTGGGCATCAGCTGCAATTGTAAGCGGTAGGACCATGGCTGAAATGATTCATGTGCAGCAGCAGGATCTCCAGACTGAATTAGAGGCTTGTATTGACTGTGGCGCTGTGCATTATTTAAAGGATTGGTTCTGTGCCATTGAGTGTCTGAAGCAATTAACTGCTTCTCTCTGCTGAACAATCGCCTCTTTTTTTTTTTTTTTTTTTTTTTTTTTTTTTGTGAGTTCCTCCATATCAGTAGGGACTTTTAAGATAGTTTCTTTATTTTGGTGGCAAGACAAATAAAAATCAGTCTTCCTGTTTTCTCTTTTTTTGTATTCCCATTCTTGTGATTATTTTTTTTCCCCCTTCATATTAAAGAATGATTGAGAATGGCATTTATAATATATTTATATTCTCCTAGGAAATGATGGAAGAGTTCTGGAAGAATATGAAAAAGGATTTGTTTAAATTGTTTTCCAGCCACCGCAAGGTTCAGCAATCTATGACTAGGTTGGCCTAGATGCTGTGGTATTGCTTGTTTAAAAAAACCAACAAAACCAAAAACCCCAAACCATACTTCTGCTGTTAGCCCGTGGCTTTAAGGCTTTCTAAACTTAACCTGAGCTGGGCTAGGCTTCAGCAGCAGCCTGAGGAATCGCTCCCTAGCTGGTAAGGAGCAGTCATTCCTCCAATATGATACTGGTCCAAGCGCAGGCTGGGCTCCTGCTGCGCCGTGCTGGCTGGCAGAGCCCCGGTGCAGGGGACCCCAGGAGTGGGGCTCCCCTCCAAAAATGCCTGGGAGCCACGTGGCCCGCACGGTCTTGTCAGAGTGTTTTCCCAGAGATGGTTTGCTGGCACAGCGTGGAGCTTTGGGATCTCCATCCATTGGTCCTGGCCAGGGAAGCTTGTTGCAGCTCAGAAATGAAAGCTGCTTTCCTCCAGCGGTGTTGCTGCCTCGATTCTTCTTAAGTTAATGAGCTTGTAGTTTTTAATTAGTCATAAACAGCAGCTGTCATGTCTTGTTTGTTTATACCTTTTCATACTGCTGTAGTACTTCCAAAAGAAGAGAACTAAAGGCGTAGTTTACCTCTGAAGTCAGGCAGCAGGGTGGACAAAAGCGTACCCAGAACAGGTTCTGGTCTAGCCTGGTGTTCTGGTTATTCAGGAAGGTATCCAGAGGTGCAGGTGATTCATTTGAGGCTACTTTTTTATGTGGGCAGCACGGGAGTTTCAAGAGCTATTGAGAACTGCTTCATTGAAAGATGGTGTTCAGAAATCAACACATCTGCCTCCGTGTCCTCCTGACCCTGGTTTTTAGGAGTTTCTTGCCCGTCGCTTTTTCCAGATGATTTGGCTAGCCCTTCCCGCAAAGGAGGAAGGCATGTAAGGCAAGACAGTAAGCTGGGGTGGCTTTTGGAGAGAGTGAAGGGGTGGGTTGAGGAGTGATAGAGGGAATTGAGGGGTAGTGAACTGAAAAGGTGGGTTTGGAAGAGAGGGTCAGCGATGCTGTGTTAGCAAAACTGCTGAAAGTGACACATGGCATCTCAGGAACATACTGCTGTGGTCCAGCTGCCTGCAGAAAGGACACACAGCTGCCAGCAAGCAGGGGTTGGGGTGTGCAACATCCAGACCTGTCCACAAATCTTACTGCTTCAAAAGGTTTAATTTTCCAGGGGAACTGAGAATCTTTGGAGCCTTACTTGCAGCGAATCCCAAATGAGAAAGATGGTGGAATCGCAGGGAGAGAATTAACTGAGAAATGCAGTTTTGTTTTTCAGGCTGGCAGCCTCGATGGTTTCTTCTCTGTGGTGGCATCCTCTCCTATTACGACTCTCAGGAAGATGCCTGGAAGGGCTGTAAGGGAAGCATCCAAATGGCCGTGTGTGAAATTCAAGGTAACTAGAAGTCTGTAACACTCAGCTGCACAAAGTTTGTCCAGTAATGTTGCATTTGAGATGAGGTTTCAGGTCACAAGAGCTATGTGGTGGCTTGATTTCTTCCATATGTAGTCACTCAGTAACTTGACCTATATGTCAGGTTTTATGCTGTAGTATTCTGGAAATGTTAAGAGAGCTGCAGGCCTCTAATAGAATGGGTGTTCTACGTGCAGGTGGGTCACTGTTTTTCATGAGCGGTGGTGGAACGTCACATAGCTGCAAATGACTCTTCATAAGCACAAAACTGAAGCTAGAAATATGAATACTGAACTGCAGTATGTTAGGTCTGCTCGCTCATATTGCATTACTTGCCACATCTTTTAAGATTCAGTTACAGTTTGGAAACCTGAAAGAGAGGCTTGCCAGAAGAGGATGCCCTTTCCTTAGACTCCTAGATGATAGCGTACTGATTTTTCATAGCCTTTTTCTTAAAACTGCTTTTCGTAGCTTTTTGTCCCACAGCTGTACATGTGTGTGTCCTGTCTATTCCGTAACTTAGAAGAGAAGTCATAAAATGGCAACAGGGGAGGTCTGGAGCTGTAGGTTCCTCCTCTTCCATTACTGTTTGACCTGTCATCTAATGTATCTGTTGGGATATTCAGTTGGGCAGGGAAGCGCTGAGGGACTGATCTGAAATCTATGTTTTTTCCAGTTCATCCTGCAGATAACACACGAATGGACCTGATCATCCCAGGGGAGCAATACTTCTATCTGAAGGCAAGAAACGCAGTTGAAAGGCAAAAGTGGCTGGTTGCACTGGGAACTGCGAAAGCCTGTCTGACTGACAGCAGGACACAGAAGGAAAAAGGCAAGAACATTTTGCTGATGCATATTGTTTGCTTCTTATTTCCCCATCCTTGCCCTAGTAGATGTACCCACAAAGATGACAAAATCCGTACTTGAACTCTGTGTCCAACCTGTGCCTCAGGTCTATGGTGCTGCTAAAAGCCAAGCCATGTGGCAGCTCTAGCTAGAAATCTCAGGTGTTAGCTCTCAGTGCAGGATTTTCAAAACTTTGGCTTTTCCTTAAAATATAGTACTTAGAAATGATTTGAAAACCATGTGCTGATGGGTTCTGTAAGTACAAGGAGTGAGTGGCTCCTGGCTGCAGGTCACTGGGATGCAGGCTGTGCATGAGGCTAAGACCCCCACCTTGTGCAGCTGCCTTAGTATGATGACCCAGCCTCCTATACCAGTGTCTCCTGAGCTTTCGAGTTCCTCACACCCTTTCCTTCCTGCTGTAGCTGGGCTGTATTGTGCATTTCAAGAATCCCTTGGCAATTAAAATAAAGGTTTGCATTTGGTTTTAAATGTGCATAGTAATATTCAGAAACTGAAATCTGATCATGGTCAGGCTATGAAAATTAATTCACTTACCCCTTTGCTTTCATCAACAATCTTCCTACCGTGTAGAAGATGAAAAAACAGCAAATTACTGAATTATTGAATTATTGTTAATACATCAGTGATCCTGAATAAATGCAAGGGGGCAGGCACTTCTTTTCCCTGAGGTGAGGCATTGATTCTCCTTATGTCTTACGTACATCTTCACCAGGCTTTGATCTGCTGGTTTAAACTGAGTCAAAACTGGGCAGAAGGTGGTACTGCAGGGTCCTACATGAAGTGGGAATCTGATGCACAGTGGCTAAAAAGCAGAACAAAGTCATGTCTGTGAGTAGCACAGGGTGAAAAGCTACTGATGTAATTGCAGAACTAAACCATGTTACTCTCATTAACAGAGAAATTAATTTATTTTGTAATTCTGGGACTCTTAATGTAAAAAAAATTACTTCTGAAAAATCTCAGATTAAATGTTAGTCATATCTGGATTAGTCTGCTCAGTTCTGCACTCTCCAGTACAAGAAACATATGGACATGCTGGAGTGAGTCCAGGAAAGGGCTGCTAAGATGATTAAAGGAAGTATCTGTTGCGAGAGCATAGAAAAGGTGGAGCCAGAGTCTTCTCAGTGAATGGACAAAGGGAAATGGGCATAAATTTAAATACTAGCAACTCCATTGAGACATAAGCAAAAATGTTTATATTGTCAGGATGAAGGAGCACTGAAACAGGTTGCACAGAGAGTTGTGGAGTCTCCATCCTTGGCAGTGTTCAAAATCTGACTAGACGTGGCCCTGAGCAACATGCTCTGGCTGACCCTGCTTTGAACAGGGCAGTAGGACTAGCTGGTCTCCAGAGGCCCCTTCCTACCTCAACCACTCTTATCATTCAAGGGTGTATATATTCATTTACTCCCTTTGCGCTGGACAGGGTGCATCCCTTACTTCCAGTTGTTTGCACCTTAAGCTACTTAGTGAAAACAAAAAATACAGTATGTAGGGGTTTGTGTATTCAAAAGGCCAAGTGTTGTGCCAAGTGTTAAAGTCAAATGTTGTGTACTTGCTGGTTTTCTGTGTCCTAACTCTAGGAACATACTGTTCCTGTCTGATGGCAAATCATGAAACAGTATTTTACTTGTCAGGATCATAATTCATAGCCAGTCCAGCTCATCTTTTTGAATTCATAGAAAATGTTTTGAAGTAAGGAAGTATTGAATGAATTAGATTGGATAATACTATTTCAGCAACTTTCCAAAGTCATATGCTGCAAGATAGATTTAATAAATTTAACTCTTCTTTCACTTTTAGAGTTCACTGAAAACACAGAAGCCTTGAAGACTAAAATGTCTGAACTTAGACTGTACTGTAACCTCCTTGTTCAACAAGTACATAAAACGAAGGAAGCCAGCATTTCTGGTGTATCGGAATCAGAGGTACAGCTTTATTTTTGCTGTAGACCACATCTGTAAAGCGTTGAGCATTGTGAACTATTCTGGTTAACCAGCGTAGTATTCACTCACAGTTACCTAGTATTGCACCATTTCTGCAGACAACCCGTGGGAAATAATGTACCCACACAAGTTTTGTTTAAAAGGAGTAATACAGGAACTTTCCCTGTGTTGGGGTGGCAAGTGGTGAGATGATGTCTAACTGTGATCTAGATAATACCACCTCTGTAGGTGATCATGTGTACGTGGTGGATCAAAAAAGTAGATCCTTTTAATAGAAAGACGATTTGCAAGAAGCGCACATTTGTCTGCATCTGAGTCATTGATATCCTGCTCAGCAAAAAACTTCTGTTCTCAACCAAACCCCTTAAAAAGTCAAGAGATGATGCAGACCAGAAAAGAGCAAAATTGCTGGATAGAACTGCCTGATTAGCTTCACTGAAGTTAAAAGTTTCAAACTTCACAAATCTTCCTGACCGTAGAAGCCTTGTTCAAGATGGATCTTCTAATGACGGTGATCTGCCCCTTGCTTGGAGAGAGTCGTGCGAAGAACATCACTTGCTAGAGAAGCTGGTGTGGAGTTCCAGGATGTCTCCCACTGGAGGGGTGGGTCCTCAGGTGCAGGACAGGGGGTCAAACATGTGAAGGTTAATTATTTGTATGTCCAAACCATCTCTGTAAGGATACCTGATGAACTGTTTATGGTGAATTAACAGAGAGTGCAGAAGCGTGATCTAGTGTATAAATTACTAAAAGGCACTGTTAGAACTTGCAGCTCACAGGTGTCGACACAAAGAAGTAATGTGGTATTTATTCAGCTCATAGTTCATGCTTCTGGGGGAAAGCTCGCTTTCCCTGATCTTACTGGTATTTAACTGGAAAGATTTATTGCTAAAAGCGTTTCGGCATCAATAATTGCACTTTGCAGAGTTGAAGAGGAGGATTGTGACAATGTGATACTTCATTCTGACTGTTTTTCAATTGCAGTAACTTTTTGTTCGTGGCATTTTTTGAATTATCTGCAGATCATTTGGTATCTGTTTGATTTGTTTACTTTTCATTTCTCCTGTCTTCTGGAATGCGGTTGTTGACTACGTCAAGGCTTAGTATTTACTACACTTTTAACACCAGAGCTCAGTAACTAAGAGGCATTTCGTTTAAAACTCAAGGCTGACGAGAGTGGTAACGCCGCGAGGGGGCCCAGCCCCAGTAATACGTGATGCCAGTTCTCTGCACAGCTGACACATTGCATGTGAATTTGTGTTAAACACAAATCATGACCATAGGAGTTGTGAGCTTTGTAGACATTAGTTGCTCCAAACTGATCTTCTGTAGTGAGTCCGTTTCTTCCAATCTGTTTCTTCCCACAGAGCGAGATTGATATGGGAGCTCTGTTAAAATCAACCTGCGACACCTTCCTGAGGACTCTTGAAGAATGTATGCAGATTGCGAATACTGCCTTCACTTCTGAGTTACTGCATCAGACCCCGCCGGGATCCCCCCATTTAGCAGTTCTCAGAACGAACAAGGTAATGGTCAGTATCCTCTTCTCTCAGTCTGGGCAAGGATGCTGAGGCACCCTTTTGTAAAGTACCATTTGTAGAACTAGGGAATGCGTTTTTACCCATATTATAGCTAGTCGTTCTCCACTGGAGATACTCTGCAATTTCTTGTGGCTTACAAGTGAAGTAGGGCCACTTTATAACAAGCAGTGACCAATCTCTTCGCTTTTAATGACAGGTGAAAGTTATTAAGCATTAACTTTCAGGGCCTGCTCCAGCTGCAGACAGTGGTGTTTCAAAATACCTTGATTTTACGGCAAGTTGGTCCGTTGTGGGAGCTCACAGCAACTATTACTCTTGTAAGCTGCTGCAGCGACGGATCTGTGGTCGTAAGGCTAACAGGAGCTGATGAGCTTGTCGTCTTAATGACAAGGGCACTTTCTTGAGTCCTGGATCGACAACTACGTATGTGAAACTGGAGCATCTCTGGCAAACAGCAGATTAAGGTGTATGTAGGAAGTTAAATGCATCACCGCATCTGGCAAGTGAGATTACTTCACCATACCTCGTATCTGGCTTCACTTTTCTTCTGTTTTTTCACAATTTTTTTCTGAATTAAAGAAAACATAATTGCAAAGAAGACTTACTGCCCTCTTTTCCCCATGCTGTAATGGTGTCTCACTTGGCACTTGCTAGCTAGCTTCTGAAAGAAGTCTGGTTTGTTTGGGTTTTTTTCTTTTCAATATTTTAATGGTGTAATAATGTAGCACCTTTTTTGCGTTTGTCTGTACACTGCTTCCAGGTCAGAGAATTAGTGAGCGTATGCTTAGCTTTTTTTGAGGCTCAAACTTGTGTTTAATAAAATGTGATGTTTCAGAAGCATGAAAAAGTCTTTTTGCTTTAAGGAATGTTCTCCCTCCCCACTTATCTTACAGATAAAGCACTCTGTCTTGCCCAGTCACACCTCAACGGAAAGGTATAATAAAAGTATTTTTTATCAGTCTCTTTCTGATCTGTTTTTGGTAGCGTTTGTTCTTCTCGTATTTTTACTCTAATATTACTAGTATTGGGTGCAGGCAGAATTGTATTGCTCTGAGCTGCGTACTTGGAAGAAGACACGACAAAAGGGAGCTTGCTCACCCCGCTTCATTTCTGTTCATTATCAGCCCTTTCCCTTTTATTTTTCTCAGCCATCCACTTGGTAACTTCCTGGTCAGTCACCAGCCAGCTCTCTCCCACCTCAGTGCTCTTTCCTGCATCTTAGGTTCCACTCCATCAGCTCGTAAAATCATTGATGGAGTGCAGGCTATTGATTTGTGGAGTAGGTGGCAAGGGTATGTATTTTAAAGTAGGGGATTTTAGGAGGGGATATTCTTTTAGTTACAATACTTGCCTGTGATTTTTCTTTTTTTTTAATCAATTGTATTTTTTTTAGTATGTCTTTTTTAATAAAGGTCATTGTAAATGTATTCAAACTGCAAACTGAGGTTGAATCGTTAATCCTGTTTGCTGCAGAGAGCTGCCTAGCTCCTTTTACTATTTTAGACAAGTTCTTTTGCTCAGAGCAGCCTGTGGCAGCCTATAGTTTCTGTCGACTGTTTTGCTCTTATTGTTATTTGTGTGTTTTCACAGGAAGAAGCTTACCAAGCAGTGTTTTATACACTAACCGTTATTCTTTCTCTCTCTTTAGGCAGATGGAAATGAACCCATGTGAAAATGGCTCTGTAAAAGCAGAAATCAACCATCAAGAGCAAACCCTTATTAAAAGTCTGGAATGTTTAAACCTGGAAACAAATGAGGGGAGCAATGATGTTTCTGTTGAAGATCACATAGCAGAGGATTTGGCAGGTAAATATATACACTGTCTTTTATCCAGGATCATTACTCTTTAAGTGTAAATGGAAGGAGGTTTAGGCTGCCTGTGGGAGTGCTGATCTGATACCTTGCTTCCCAGGAGAGGGAATATCTGTGTGTTTTAGTCTGGTATCTGCCCTTTGCAAGTCTTCTCAGAATAGCTCCTGCCCTTGTTGACAGCTAACTTGGGACTGAATGGGATAGCGAATTAAGAATTCTTTTTTGGACAAGTGGAGGCTCCTGTAGGTGCTGATTGATGTGTATAACAATACAGCCTGGCAGAGCTTGGGCTCTTGCATTGTGGACAGACAATGTTATTCCCAGAGGCTCTCCTCTGGGAATGCTAGTACCTAAGAGGAAGGGGAACATTAAAGCTTTGTGTGCCTGTCTGGGAGAGGTTGACCTTGTAGTTGTTCTTGATTGCTCTGACAAATCTTCACAGAAAATTAACCCTTTTTCTGCAACTGAGAGTATACTAGAAAGCACCTTATTTCTTCCGTTACCTTAGCAACAGCATGAAACTTAGATTTGTGCGTGACTTCAGTAAAACACTGTTGAACTAATTCAGTCTAAAATTCCAGCCAACATAGCTATATTGTTAAGGGCTGCTGAACTTAATTTTGGTAAGTCTGTACAAGTAACATACGATTTCTGCTTGTCCTGTTGAATGGACTGTATCGTTCTTGAACAGTAGCTTTCTCTGCCTGGCCATTATTCCAAAAATAATCAGCTAAAGTTTTTAAGTGCAAGTTAATAAGCATGGTGATTTTGCTCTTACGTGGGTTCTCTTTGGAGTTTTTCTAATTTCTGTCGCTGGTGTTGCATAGTGTGGCAAGTCCCTGCAGAATATCATACACGTATCACCATTTAGCATAATACCTCAAGAGTACAGCGCTGAAGCAAGGAGAACAAATGAATTCAAGTCAGGTTGTTGGTATCATGTAGCTGTGGAGGTTGTTCCTTTGCAAAAAGGGGAAAAGCCTACCTCCTCTTGAGTATGTGCATTTAAGTTGCAGAGTTTTGCTGGCAGTACAGGGTGCAGCAGAAGGTGCAGTGCCAGCCAGCCTGGGGCTCCACCTTGCTGATGGCTGATGGCTTTGTCTGGGTGCTCCCTGTGAGCCCAGGGGCTCTGCCCTGTCTCAGATACTCTTCCCTCCCTCCTCCTTTTATTATTTAAAAGCACTCCTCCCTCCTCCCTTTATTATTTAAAAGCACTTAAATCCCCTAAGAAATTTCTGTTTGTCATTTAGGGCTTACTGTGTTCGAGTGTGAAATTCCAGAGAACCCCATGCTTTTTGAATGGCACTCCTGTGGAGTCACTGCAGACTCGGGCTGTTTGTCTACTCATCAGCCTGTGTGTCTGTCTTGTGTATCCCACAAACCCTAGTTCCTTAGCAGAGTCACTTTGACTGTGCCTCATTTGCAAGCAGTGATGGCTGAGGTCATTTTTCTCTGCCCTGAGAATGGTTGAAGTCTTGTTGCTGTTACTGGGTGCGAGTGGTTCTCTTTGCCACCCAGCCCAAGGCTTATTCAGTGGTTCTGCAAGCAGTAGGGACCTGCTGCAAGCTTGCTTCCAGACTTCACTTGGAGGAAGAGTTCCTTGCAGCTGGATGGATTCAACCAGAAGCTCAGTTCTGCTTCAGCTCTGTAAACCTCACTGGCACTTGAAAGTATTCCTTTCCTGGAGAAACAGGTTCTCTGGAAAATCTTGAATGCTAGTTTGACAGTCTGGCAGCAAGATGTATGGTTTGTATGCTGGAGATGCTGTGAATATATAATTTTTCCTTCTTGACTTGTTCTCTGCAGCTTTCCATGAGGTCAGAAAGTCTTAGCATGCATGGGATGTAGAAGACTTTGTCTTCCTTTGGAGGTGCTCATGTGGTGCTCTGTTTATTTGAAACAGATGCACCTGACCCCAAAGAAGAAATAAAACAGACCACACTGGGGAAGAGGCACCTGAAGCTTTTTCTGGGAAACTTTAAGGATATTCATATAAACCGGGTAGAACATATCAGCCTTTGATATCTTAACAACATCCATCTAAGCAGCCAGTTTACTTATCACAAGGAGCAAACAAGTCACTATTATTCTTTTGCTTTTGAAAATGCACTGTGCCGCTTTATCAGCACTGGGCAGGTTACAGCCACGGAGAAGTAATCTTTCTTTCAAGGAGATGAATCTGCTGCCTGCTGCCCGCTTGCTTCTTCAATGCTCTTCGCTCGTAAGGCTGTCCTTGCTGAGGATGTGTGGGCTCACCTGCTTTGGAGTGTGGTGTTTGGTGTGTCTAATTAAAAGAAACGGGGAAGGGACTGATCGAAGTGTGATCTGAGCACCTGACAGACCTGTGGTGAGAGTCGCGGTGTTGGCAGGGAAAGCTTTCAAATGT
Source organism: Falco naumanni (assembly GCF_017639655.2). Lineage (NCBI taxonomy): Eukaryota > Metazoa > Chordata > Aves > Falconiformes > Falconidae > Falco > Falco naumanni. The sequence goes on along the minus strand of NC_054057.1, from coordinate 10,497,795 downwards.
CCATGATCCAGATATCCAAGTGCCTTCCTTCAACTAGAAAGCATCTTGATAAACAGGTATAACGATATGGGTATGTCACTGTTTTCTTTGTCTATTTTTGTTTTTCTTCTGTTTCCTATGAATTTAAGGCATTAAAGAAGGTGGAGAGAACGAGCTGCAAGCTGTAGGAAGCTGTGGTGCCCACAAGTTGCTGCAGTTGGAGACAAATTCTTTAAGTGGATTGACTCTGTGTGAAGAAGACAGAAAAGAAAACAATTCTCCTACCTTCTTCAGTGTCATGAGCAATAGGTAGTACAGATTTCAATTAAAAGGATTATTAAAATTTCATTAAGCCTTTAATTCACTCATTTTTAAGACTCTTCTGTCTGTAAAGCTGGTTTTGCTGACATTATTTAACAAGGCTGCATACAGCACAGTTATTGAAGAAGGTATCTTTTACAGTAAAATTAACTGTACAGTGGAGTGGGAGGTTTTTTCCTTGTTTGCAGTTGCAGGCCTTGCTTGTACCCCACCAAATGGGTATTTTCTGCAGTCGTTTACTTTAATCCAGTGAAACAAAAGCCACGTTGATGGTTCCAAGTCTGTACATTTTAGCTCTGTGCAAATGAAGTGGGCATGAAACTTTTTTTTGCTTTTAGAAGTTGCACAAAAGGAGTTGTTAAGGTAAAAATCTTTTCTGCTTGTCCTGGACACCAGGTTCAGTGATATTGAACTTCGGGAGGAGGAGGGCATACCGACAGAAGAGTTTCTGGAGTCATGTTATGCGATTGTGCCCGTTCTGGGTAAGCAGCTCCTTCTTTCCCTCTGACTCCTTTTGACTGCTGCCACCTGTGACAAAAGGTGGAGCCACTGGTTTGGAGAGTTCATTTCTATGCTAAAGTGATGTCGTAGAAACAGCCTCTATCAACAGAATCAAATTGACTGGTCCCAGAAGATGTTTCTTACTCTTCTGCTCTATCCACTTGCATTTAGATGGAACCCATGTATAAGCTGTCTGGAAATCTATAGGTCTATCTGAAACAGCCATTTCTTTCCCTGAAAAGAGCAGTGTGGCTGCCTTACACATCCCACATGGCTGACAGCATACCATCAGCTGTACTATCTATTTGATTTTTCTAAAGACTTCTGTCTCTAGCTAGTGCAGCCCTCACCTGCGTGGCCCCTGCATCCGACAGTGCATCCACATCCCAGATCGGTGTATTTTCACGCTTGTACCGACTGGGGTGGATTGGTTCAACACCAAAGAAAGATTTAGATTTGTGTTATTATTGTAGTATTCTCCTGCCATTTAGAAGGGTTGTTAAGAGACTAGATGAAATGAATTGTTACTTAGACATGAGAACTGGAAAATTTTAAAATACAGTGGTGTTTGTTTTTTTTTTTTCTAGACAAGCTGGGACCAACTGTTTTTGCTCCTGTTAAAATGGATTTTGTAGGTAACATCAAGGTAACAGCTTATTCCTAGCACTGTTTTTTATTTGTTTGTTTTAAAGAAAATACCTATTTTAGGCACTAAAGCTCAAGAATTTTTGTTGTAAGAGTCAATGCTGAAAGGCTAATTAATATTTGATAATGTTATCGTCTGTCAGATCACAGTCTCTCAGAATGCTGAAGTGCCCCTAATTCTGTCCTTACAGGACCCGCGTTTAATAAATCCAGTTGTCGTGTGCAAACTTAAAAAATACTTGACTGACTGCCAAGTAAAATATCTGTTACACCTAATGAATATGACTGATTCTGAGCTGAATAGGTTGTAAGTCGTGATGTGATGATAGCAATATTGACTTTAGATTGTAAAATAAATGGAGGGAGGGGAAGATCCCTTTCAGTCAACGAAATCAAAGGAAGTTAACATGTTAAGAAGCGGCTTCTCAGCAGGCCAGGGCAAACCCCACAGCCTCAGTTCTTGTTCTGGAAGTTCTTCCAGCTGCACGTCTGGAAAGGTTTGAAGTGCTGCTTGTGAGACAAGATGTATTTGTAGCGAGGCTTTTCATAGCTTTTCTTTAAAAAAAAAAAAAAAAAAAAAAAGCAAAACATACCTTCTGAGTATATGATAAGAAACATTGCATACATTCAGATTTGTTTGGTGCAAAGTAAGACAGGTTTTTGCTTATCTTACTGAAGGTAATCACTGAAAGACTGAAAACAGCAGGAGAGAAGAGTGCTACTTAAAAAACTGAAACCTTGTATATTTATTGTCAAGTGATAGGCAACTACTCCTTTAATATAGAAGAAGACTCTGTTTATCTGCCCCTTTGATATTTTCTCTCTTTGTTTCTGTGAGGAGTTGTGTATAACTAACTTGGGAATAAATTAAAAAGTTTAAGCATGCCGATGACGGCTGAGTGTCATTGAGACTTCGCAGTTTAGCAGTGGTCAGAAGGTAATCTGCTTGTACTTGAAGCTTGGGGGAAATAGGACTTTCCTTAGAGAGCAGGTTGAATTAACTCCTTTCCACCAGTGTGGAGGATGTCATTTGAACCTCAAGCATTTTGTCAGACAGAAATGGTAGGTTCCATGTAAATCTTTGACATGCTGCTATTTTCTTTTTTTTTTTTTTTTGCTTGCATTAGCCAGACAGCTAGCCGTGGGGAACGTGTGACGTGGCTGGGGATCTGTGGTACCCCTTTGCAGGGAAGAGTCCTGGTAAATACATGGTATTTATAGGACAGGTCATTGTTTGGTCTTAAAACCCTAAAGATTCGCCTCTTGTTTTTTCACCAGAAAATAAACCAGAAATTTATAACCAACAAAGAAGAGTTTGATACCCTTCAGAAGATAGTGCTCCATGAAGTGAATGCAGGTGTAGCACAAGTTAGAAACTCTGCTACGGAGGCTCTGCTGTGGCTGAAAAGGTAACGACCTTGTATCTATTGCACGGTGAATTGCTGAGGTGCAAGGAGGGACCTTTCGCCAGCGCAAGCTGATGTACGTGGAGCCAACTGGTTACTTTCCACAGGCTCCATCAATGCAGACTGGCTGGTTTCAAGAGTCATGAGTTGTCTGTGGTTGTATCATTGCAACTTTGCCAAAAGACTTGAAAAAGCAATTGCAGGCAACCTGTTTTTCCATAAAAATGAAGTTACAGTGAACATCACTGGGCCAGAACATCAGGCAGGTGATTTTGGGTTGCAGCAGAAATGTTTTACAAGATTTTCCTTGGGCTGGAAGAGAGGCTGGAGGAGGTGGATGCATTTTTTTTTATTCAGATTGAAAACGGCACCGTAATTCTGATTTTATTGCACTTCTGAGCTGTACTGCAAATCTAGGAGCTTTGTTGTACTTTGGGTTACCTTGTTATAAACATGGTTTCTTTTTATTTCATGGGTTCGTCCTGACAGAGGCTTAAAGTTCTTGAAAGGTTTTTTGACAGAAGTGAAGAACGGGGAAAAGAATATCCAGACAGCTCTGAGTAAGTGCTGGTTGCTTTATTCTTCATGTGCTTCTTAATTTACAGTCTTGGCTATTTTTCTCGTCCTTTAGAACCTGTGTTTTCTTTTCTTCAGTGACTAATCATGCAAGTAATCTCCAAGACATAACTTTTTTGAAAACTGCAGTTTTTTAAAATGACCGCCTCTTGGCAAGTTACTAGATGTCTGGTCAATGTTGATTTACTAGCAGATAAAGACTCCTTTAAGGGCTTACTTCTAGCAGGGGAGACAGTTGTATCTTAGGGAAAAAAGTACTTTGTTTTGTTCCTTTTTCTCTACTGGTTTGCAGTGAGAGTGCTCCCAAATATACAGCTGCTGGTTTTTTAGTGCCTTGTGAGATTGGCCATCACTCTTTGAAATCACCTCTTTGCCAGTATGGCTGTGTCAATTATCAGGGGATTTGTAACAGAGAAGAAGGATTTCGTTTCCAAATAGACAGTTTCTGACACTTACTGAGTCAGGCTAGTGCCTAAGCAAGTAGAAAATAACCTACCAACCCCGCTTAGACTTGACTTGGTTATTCACGAGTAAAACTGTCTCTATATGCATGCAGTCTGATGTTACGATAATCCTTTAAAACAGCTTTCCCCCACCCCTTTAAAAAAAAAAAACACCACCACCATATAGGATTAGTAAAAAGAACTAGTACACCGAAGTGTGTAAGCAGCACTTGGAAGTGGGACTGTAAATACACTGCTGCTAGATGTGGATGTTAAACACCACGGAAAGCCAATGCGTGTACCTGACCTTCTGAGGCCCTGAAATACCACTTGAATTGCTCTCTGTCTGCAACGGAACCGTGCTGCTGATTTTTTATTTTTTTTTTTTTTTCTCATTTCTTCCTTCCTTTTCTCCCCCCAAAGCTCTTCTGTATCTGTATCACCATTGCAGCTTTGGTTTACTGTTTCTTATTCAGGGGTCACTGTGCTATTTGAATCCCAAGTAAACATGGGGTATATGTTCTCTTTCTACAACCTCAAATGTCAAGCTAAGGAAATGAAAATTAAAAATGGAGTATCTACCAGCTCTTACGATCTTTTGAGGAACAAACAACTTTCTAGAGGGATTTGTCTTTGCTTGGATTTAAATCCCAAGTAAACTTTTCACCTTTTGGTGTTTTTAATGCCCCCTATATTTGCTGACAAGGCAGAGAATAGACTTGTCAGTCCTGTTCGGAACACAATACTCTCTTCTTCCTTATTTCATTGCTTTTATTACTGTATGGTTTTCTCATAGATTCTCACTTCTACTGTAAAGATAGAAAAGCTGCGTTCCCCAGTCATTAGGCTGATAGATGAGGAGTACTTCATGTTACAGAAAAACTCGTGGCTGTGTTTTTCTGACTTTTTACACTCTTCCAGTAATAACTGCCTGTGATCTTTCGAGTAAATATCCTAAAGCAACGAAATTTAGAGGTTCTCCTTCTTCAAGGTGAACAGCTTAGGGAAAGTACAATAAAATGTCAGATACTTAACAAGTCAACTGAAGGAAAGGATATGAAATGGAGACTGTGACAAACTAAGACTGGGAAAATACGGCTCAAAGACGTTTGGCTTTGTATATAGAAAGCTTTGTATATGAAAGTGGAGCTGTCTAGGAACATAACAGGGGCCTTCATCAAAGTCTGTGCTCAGGGGCACTCACAAGAGAGATCCCGAGGATTATTTTAATAAAGGTCTGTTGCTTTCTGTTCCAATGATCCTTAAAACTTGGCCCTCAGATTTAAAGGAGGAGTTCTTGCTTAATACTGGAGCTAACCACCTCGACTGAGGCTGGCTAACAGCTTGCAGGATTGTTTCACCCTGGGTAATATTTTCTCAGACTTGCACCGAGCGGAGAGCTGTGAAGCACAGCTAGTCAAACGAAAATTACTTTTGCCCTCCTGTCTGTTGGAACGCTCACTTGCTGTGGATGAGTTGAAGGAGATTTGACAGCAGAGCTGAGACCCCAGCGCAGAAATCCCAGTCTGTCATCTCCTTTCAGTCATAACTTCAGTGCACAGAACCAGCCATGATGTGTATCCAGTGGCAAGAATATATCCTTAAACAGTCATTTCTAAGCTCTGAGTTCTCTTGATGATGCAAATGTAAAACTGCCGTACATCTATCTCGTGATTATTTTTTTAATTTTTTTTTTCCTTTAAGACAATGCTTATGGAAAGACATTACGGCAGCACCATGGCTGGGTTGTCCGCGGAGTCTTTGCGGTGAGTATTTATCTTGGTTGCTGATAGAGCTGGGGGGTCTTGTTCATGTGATCTTATCTTGTACATAATTAATAAACTATGTTAAATTTTGAAGCATTGCAATGAATAGATTCCTTTGTTAGCCTTTATTTTCGAGGTGAGGGTTGTGGTGATCGCTTAGTATTGGGCTTTCAGGGTGGAACCGGCTTTCTGGAGCCCAAACAAGACAGAGTATGCTTGCATGCGCATGTTTTCATCATGTGTTTTTTCAGCATAATCTTGCAGGGCTATTAAAGGAAGAAATGAGAGTTTAAGTTTGCTTTTTTTGAGGATCGATCTGTCTTCGAATAGGAGCATTCAGGAAGGCGTAGTGCAGGATGTGTCAGGGAGCTGAAGCGGAGGATGCTGGCGGAGGATGGGAAATTAGTTATTTTTTTGTCCAGTCTGGCAGCTCCCCCTCGTGCCTGTCGCTGGAAATTATCACTGTAATTATAAAAGGAAAAAGGAAAGCCTCACCCCCCTGAGTCGCGACAGAGCATTGGACAGGGAGAAACAGAAATGTTGGGGAGAGCTTTCTAAAGAGTGTTTTGAGAATGGCGCTTTGGTGCTGAAGCGTGTGACGCTGGATTAGGAGCTCGCCTAACAAACTGGAATTTGTTTGGGGTTTGTATTTAATTAATTTCTAATGTATGCTGAATATTTGTGCAAAATACAGTGTACAAGCACTTTGTAAAAATCAGGCTTCTCTGAAGATGCCTTAAACTGGGGATCTACACGGATAATAAAAATAAAATATTAAGCCTCCCTCCCAGTTAAAAATCTCAACCTATGCATATACCCATTAAAGACATTAAAGCTATGCGATCTAAGTAAACCTAAGGGTTTTTTTGTGGCGTTAGTTGGGTTTCTTTTCCTGTTCTGTTTTGCAAATCTAAAAGCTTTGGTTCCTCTCCCAGTTAGCTTTAAGGGCAGCTCCAACATACGAAGACTTTGTGGCGGCTCTGTCTGTAGAGGAGTGCGATCCTCAGGAAGAAACGTTTTACAAAGGAATGCAGAGGGACCTCAACATTTACCTACCAGCCATGGAAAAGCAGCTAAATATCTTGGACACTCTCTATGAAGTACATGGTTTGGAGTCAGATGAGGTGGTATGACTACAGCAAGACCGCATCTAAAACTTCAGGGACTGTGTCTGTTAACAAAGATTTCTTTCGTTTTTGGGTTTTTTGGACATCGTTTCTGTTCATTGTATCTTTTCAGGTGGGAAGGGTGTTGTGAGTGTTTTTGGGGCAGGGTATGTATGTGGGGTTTTTTATGCTTGTTTTATGTTTAAATGCAGAGGTACTGTTTCTCTTTGGGTCATAACTATGTCCACGATGAATGTTTTTGACTGTTTATCTCCTGCCTGTGCACTTCCTCTTCTCTTCACCTCATAAACGTAACGGAGCAGGATTTGGCCTTTGCTCCCGTACCTTCGGAGAGAGCTGTGCCTGCAGCGGAGCCGCTGGGACCTCAGCGCGGTGCCCAGCTGGGTGCTGCCGGCTCTGGCTCTCCCGTGCCCTGTGCCCACTCCCTGCGAGGCTGTAGGAGGACAAAGGTAGTAAAAGTTACTATTACCTTGGTAGCAGAAGAGAAGCTAAATGCCAGCTTACAAGGTACGCAGGGAGTTTGTCCCTTAATTTGGGTTGAAGCTTTTTAATGCAGCACCTCCCCAGATAGTACAGAGATCTTCACCGCAGGCACGTGGTGGTCTGAGCTTCCCCAGGAACCAGTCTTTGAAACTGGGCGTCGTGTTCCCTGACCAGCTCCCAGTTTGTGCCACAATTCTCCCTATGAGCTCCTGCCAGTGGACCACCAGAAATTTGCTGGCACAGGCTGGCAGAGCCCAGCTACTTTCCGCAGTGCTTTACAGAAGCAATCAGAGATTATGTCCATCATCCTGGTTTTGATGGGTTTTTCTGTTTTGAGCTTCGGGTTTTCTTAAATCAGATTCACACAGAAGTGTAACGTTTGCTTTTAAATGGAATACAGCTAGTACTTTTTAATAAGCAGATATGATTAAAATGCTTCCTAGGCTGCCACTATGGACAGAGACTTCATGGGAGTAGACATGAAATGCGTGAAGTGTAGGGGAAGCTAGAATGTGTCACACGCCATTACACATTGGGCCAGTTATAAATGTTACAATCTGAAATGATGTACAAGTGACTGGAAATTAAGAAAGTAAAATTTGCCCTTTTTCCCGTTTTGCTGACACAGATAAAAATGTGCTCCTTAACATGGCTCATATTGAAAATAATAAAGTCCTTTTAGCCAGTGGTGTGGTTAAGGACAAAATTCCTAGTTGTGTTGATGGCTGGAAGGCTGCCTGTGAGTCACGGACTGCCCATGCAAGGCATAAGCAGGTCTCTCAGCGGCGACCTAGATGGCTTTGTGCAGAGAGTTGAGTTTAACTCGTGCAGGAGGAGAGAAGACTGTGCTAATGAGGTATTTTAGAATCGGTAAATCTTCATAGTCACGTGAGAAGTCAGCGTTGCCATATTCAGAGGAGAAGCACTGGCTTTTGCTAGGCTGAAAGCCATGCTGTCAGTAGTGTGAATGTACTGCAGACCTGCTGCCCTGCATCACTCTGGCGGGAGCCTCTCTGCACCCCACATACTCCATCCTTCCTAAAGAGCCTAGCGTCGTGAGCTTTAAGAAGAGCATATGATGCTTGAAGAACAGACCAAACATCACACTTGGTGTGTAAAGCAAGATACTAGGACTCCGGTAAGGCATTTAAACAGCGTGGCTTCCTTGTTCCCGTCATCTTTTCTGAGCTGTGCCTGTCTGTAGTTCTTACATACTCCAGGAGGAATCAGAAGGATGTGGGGGGTTTGGTTTTTTTTGATTTTCTTAAATTAAGTAGTATATATTTATGTTTGAGTACAAAGTCACAACTTTTGACCAAAGCTCCATTCAATTATCTCGCTACTCACAGCGCTAAAAACAAAGCGGAGAGCCTTTGGGATTTGGCTGTCTGCTTCTTCTAAACGTGAGTGCAGAGAAGTTACACGTGTAGTAGAACAGCCAGCTCTCCACCCTGGGCGGTTTCCTCAAGATTTTCAGCTGTTATGTGGGAAACCACTGTAATAGTTTTTAGCTGAGTGCGCTGGGAAGGTAACGGAGACCACATTTCCACAAAACACAGCTGGTGTAGGGGAGAGCAGGAAGAGATTCCTCTTCGCTGGAAATTAACTGTCAGATCATGATGAAAATTTACTTCCCTTTTTGCTCTAGGTTTTTCCAGTAGGAGGAAAGCGTATTCAGTACTTAAAGTCTTGGAGGTTATTTTTGGATATTTTGGTTGGTTGGTTTGGTTTTTTAACTAGCAGGAGAACGACTAGTTTGTTAGTAGGGCATCAGACCCAATGTTTGATGCAAAAAAATTAGGAGGCTTTATTTTGTAGTCGGAGAACTTAACAGCTTCATTGGACCATTAGCTTCGGCAATTACTAACTTCTACCATTCTTCTGACAAGTAAGGGTGGTCCACATTGCGCACCCTCTAATCAGCGTGGCATTCTGCCTCAGAGCAAGCTTTCTCGTCTTGCTGTTCTGGGTGAAGTTGGTCTTTCTGAACTCTGGAACTGGTGCTTGAGAACGTTCTTAGGAGACCGTGGCTTCAGGACAACCCCGTGTGCTTGTTGTTAAACAGGGGGCTTGTACGGAAGGAGCTGAGCGAGGGCTCCTGGCCTTCGAAACTTGTCCTTCACCATGCACTGCTTTTGCAGGGCGCTGAGCGCTTCGAAGTCTTACGAATGCGATCTTTCCAGTCAAACCACCACTGGGATAGAAACCCGTGCAGCATGCTGCAGAGCTGAAATCCAAGTTATACCTCTAAGGATGCAACAGACCAGATGACCGAGTGGAAGCAGATACACTGCTAGACAATTGACCGCTTCCTTCTCCTGTGATGTCAGTTTGGCAGACAGAGAGGATTGCTTTTGATTTGAATAATTGTAGAGAAAAAACAACTTAACTTTTGGCCTTCAAATTTAGAATTGGAGAGAAGGTCGGTGTTTTCCGTTTGATTTGATTGGTTAGGGTTAGTTTGGTTTTTTAATTTGATGGCTGACATTTATGAGCAACTGCTCTGTGTACGGATAGAGGTCCTTGTGACTCTCAGATGACAGCACCCTTGCTCTGTGTAATTTACATGAACTGCTTTGGTTTCTTGAACCGCACTAGTCTAAAGTTTTGTGTCCCTTTCCTTTAGAAATGCTTTCGGCTGTTTCCTTCAATGTCTGACAGTTGCATATTCTCAGGGATTTTACTTAGCCATGGCAAAAGAAGAGTCATCACAGCCTTACCCTAGGGTAAGGGGATTAAGGCTGCTTTTTGTGAAACCGGTACGGCTGTGTGTAGAACTGATACAGCGTGACACTGACAGTGTCTATCCAGCGTGCATCCTTGCTGAGACATGGTAAATCCCAAAGCAATCTGATAGAAGTGTTATCTAGTACTGAATGATGGCAGTCAGCATCTTGGAATAGAGATCGTACACGCATCTTTGTAATATAGTGCCGTTGGCGTTGGAGCAGAGCTCTCAATTTCAGTCGAGTTCTGCTTAGCAATGGGAGGCTTTTATTTATTTTATTTATTTTGTTGTTTGTTTTTTTGTTTTTTTTTTTTTAAACTGTGTTCTGGAGCCCCCTCTGCTATTTTAAGACACCATACTCAGTTGCAGATGGAAGTTCTGTGATGCTACAATTGTAGAATGTGAACTGAATACTCAAGCGCTTTAGTGTTTACACTAAACATCCCACCTAGACGCTGTTGTAATATGGATCTCCCTTTAACAGATGCACTTAAAGTTAAGGGGCATATAGCTTCACTTACAATCTTGCATCATCAGGATTTAGGTTAGAGCTGTTTGAAAAGTGTCACTTGGTTGGCTGGATGTATAAAAAATATGCCCAAAATGTGCTCCAGTTGTTTGCAGTGTGCTTTGGCAAACAGGTGTGGAACATTATAGAAATCAGCGTTAACTATGTCTGTATGCTGGACCTTCTGAACCTTTCTTTTCATTAGCACTTCAGCTTTTGTGAAAAACTTTAGGGAACCTCGAACTGCCTTTCAGGCACCAGAGAAGATAATTAGCGCATTCCTACCTGCCTCTCTTTCCCTCTTCCCCAACCTGGTCCCACCTCTTCCTTTCCTCCCGTTGTCCTCTGCTTTGCTACCAGAGCTGTCGCTGCCAAGTCTCAGCATCCCTCCACAAGGGAACAAAGCAGGAGCTTTTGTAAGCGATATAAATGTAAACTTGGGAAATGAGACCTAAATTCCTTGGCAGGCAACCGAACATACGGTCAGGTGGAGAATGTGCTGCTTTTCTCTGAAGTTTCTCCCTTGTTTGACATAATTTTGCCAGGAAAACCACACCACTTTGAACTTCTAATTTCACTGATGAAATTTAAATTGGGACACTTGAGACTTGGCAGTTCTATCTCTTACAAGTGAAAGCACAGGGAAATTTTTTTATTTATTTAATGGACTTATTTATTTTCACTTGCCTGCATAGTGCAGATAAGAAAACAAAAAGGGAATGGTGGGAATGACTGAATTCAAGCCTCTCTGCTACCTTCTGTAGCCCCTTGGTGACCAAACCCTGTAAAGTACCACATGCTTCAAGCAATATATAATCACTCTCGTGCAGAAGGGGTATCATAGTGCACTTGCTCGCTCTGAGCAAACACAGGCAGTGGTTGATCCTACTCACAGTTCACACGAGGATTTAAGCCCTTGCTTTGAAGTTAGAACACAGGCATATGCTTCACTTAAACCCACGTGCCCACTGGCATGCAGTTCTTCAAAAATGTGGTCTTTGGCTGTCATTTTTAATATCCCTTTCTTGGTATAGATTTTCACCCCTCATACTCCAGATGTGTTAGAGGTAATTTTTTTTTTTTAAAATATATGAAACTTCCTTGGTTTCATATCCAGATTTCTGCTTAACGCTAAGTTTGTGAACTTTATTTTGCATTGCAGCATTCAAGGGGTCCAAAACTTAATTTCTTTAATTAAAGCCATCTTGAAAGTTTGAGATTTATGTCCACTTGAAGCTTAACAAGTAAATTGTGTTCCAGGATACAGTGACTAAACTGAAAACCAAAGCAGCTTGCTTTTGTAGTTTCCTTTTTTATTTTCTTTTCTCAAGGCAATTTTGGGCATGTGTTTTATCAGTCAAGCTGAGCTTACTACAAGCCTTATTTATACATACATACTGAAATACACTTAAAGATGAAGAGAAGGTATATTGCCTCACACTTTAAATTTACCTAATTCTAAGGGCTTGCTCATGCCCCAAAAATCACCTCTTCCAGTGTAAGCATTGCATAAATTGTGCTGTCATAAGCAGTTCAGTCTGAACTACTTTGAAGTTTCCAGTCTGCGTCATCTCTCAAACCATACCTCTCTCTCTTCTTTTGGAGCATTAAGACCTTTGTCAGATTTTTATATTATTTCATTATAATAAACTTATTTTAAATAAGCATGTTCTAAAATCTCACTTTCTCCTTGCATGGATTTTGTTTCTTTTACTACAGCAGAGGGCTTAAAGTGCTCTTCAGGACTGCATCTGGTCTAGGTGCTGTGTCAGCAGTCAAAACCAGTATGTTTCTGGTTGACAGAAACAACCTGTATGTGTCTTTGTATGAAGAATGTTAACACACATGGAGCCTGTTTAGATCATGAGAATAAAAGCTGTGTCTGGCATGTGGTTGTGGGTGCTTGGCCGGTATAAGTAGGTGATGACTGTAGTTATAAAAGGTACCTGGCACTGGGAGAGGAATTTGTATTTTAAAATTGCACATGGTGTTTGTCCTTCTTTTGCCTGGTCTTGAATCTCTTCCTTAGAGATTTCAAGAACTTCAGAAACTCCTGTGTGGCTGTCTTGAGGTGCAGATGAAGACCAGCGCTCCTTAATTAATGTGGGTGTTAACACATCCCTTTATTCCCCCTTTTCTTTCTCCCTCCATATAAACACAGCATGGACCTGAGAGCAGATCTATGAAACTATCATTTCACTCTAGCAAGGGCAAGTCCCTCCATTAAATGGCAGCATCCAGATGGATATATGTGAAGATCAGTGAAGTGGAGGAGGCATTTTCCTAGCTGGAGAAAAGTAGATGAGACTGAGCCTGTGCCCGGGGGGGGGGGGGGAGGATGCATGCATCCTGATGCAGCAACAGCAGCACTGCTCAGCTAGAGCTGGCTCTCTCCTGTGGGATACAGGGGACTGAACCCTTCTTGTTGCAGTAAGCCCCAAAGCATCAGCTCTGTCAAGGCCGAGCGTTGCCTTTGCTTCAGCAAGGGCTGAGCACTGGCAGGAGCACCAGACTCTGCATGCCTCAGCCTCACCTGCTGGGGCTGCGCTGATGGATAGCTGGCACCTTGGCGAGGGATGAATAGTTTAGAAGGCTATCCAGGGCAGAGATCTTCCACTGATCCAGGGGTTCATTCACCTTCTCTCCTTCCTAAGGAGATGAGCAGGTTATCAGTTGTGATACCACGGTAGTTCCAGATAAATAACAACAGTTGTGTCACTAATGCTTTTAGAGGCTCCCCCTAAGACACTGTCTCAGCTGTTCCGTGGGCATGTGGAAATAACTTGGCACGTGGGCGAGCCTGGGTGCCACTGGCACAAGCTGTCTTTGCAGCCATGGCACAGATTGTTTTGGTGGCTCTCCTGAAGCGTCAGTTGTGCCACAACCAAGCGCTGAGCCCGGTTCCCTGTGTTCCCTGGCAGCTCCTCCGAAGCCATGCTGTTGCATGCTGCCGTTAGACAGGGCTGCTGCTGGGGCAGAGCTCGGTCCTGTGCAGGGTTGGCACTGGTATCTGGACCGTGTATGCTGTAGCAGACAGCCGTAACTCTTCACACCAAAGCAAAGGGGATGTACGCAGAGGCAGACATTGCAAGCGTGACAGGGTATATCAAAACTTCACTCACATGCAGCGTTACAATGAACGGTTTCCTTTTCTCATTTGAAGTCACAAGGTGCTGTTCTAGCAGAAAAATGAGGTTTCAGCTTTCTATCTAGGCATGCAATAAACAAATCGAACAAATGTCCATTTTCACTGGAGAAGCAGCCACTTGCAACTTGCTGCAGCCATGCAGGTAACTTCTTTCCATTGGCATTTTTGGACCGGAGGAGGAAGGATGCGATGGGGTCCATCATGCATTACAGTGTCCACAGACCTGCCCCGTAACTGTTACTACTTTGGCATAACAGACAAGCTAATGCCTTGAAGCCCAGCTTCCAAGTGTGATTTGCAATATTGATTCTGCCAGCCAGCACTGCAGTGTCCTGTTTTACAGCTGCAGCGTGTCCACAAGCAAAGGAGAGGGGGGCATGGTGGCTGTGACAAGGTCTGTGGCTGTGCAGAGGGCCTGTCTGCTGGCATGAGTTGTTCATCACCTCTGACAAATGCTCTGCTCTTCTAAACACAGCTGAACACAGACCAGTGGCATCACACAGGTACGTTCTAACAGAAATCCCATGCACAAAAAAAAAAAAAACAACCACCAAACACTTGGGCAAGTGTCTCCTCACTACAAATTTGAGTAGTTAAAAATAAAAACAAACAATGCAAAGCTGTTTCCATTACAGGATCCCTCATGAACTGCAGAAAGAGTCCCAGCTAAAGCTGTGATGGAGTTTGTGGTGTTTGTTAGTAAAGGTCATGGGTGGTGATAGTGGCTGCTAAATTCCTGTTCCCACAGGAATCTAGATCCATGGTTCAAAATACAAAACTGTGTGCTGAACACGTAGGGCTCATAGGAACACACAGGTGCTGCTGTTAAAACAGGAGGTGAGATTCAGCAGTGACCAAAATACCCAGAAATATTTTTTTCTTAGGGTTCTCCTATATGGAAAAAAAGACTTGTGTTTTCTAAATCTTAACAAGGAAAGGCAATGCAAGCTCACAGCACCAATGCTTTGACCAGTGCAACCAGGCAGAGTGAAACCTTTACTGGGTGGGTTTCTTTTTAACCTAGCTGGAAACCGTGCTATGCTGGGGGCAGCATGGGGCTAGCGTGCAGTTTTGCTGCCCTGTAGGAAATATAAAGTAATTGAAATGCAGAATATGGGACCATAATTCAGTGCTACAGCCTGGACAGAGCACAGGTGTTGAACACCAGTTTAATGTGTTCATGCAAAGCTGTTCCCTGAATCGGAGCCACGAGGAGAAAAGTTTTCTTTTTCGTTTGGGGATTGGTATAGTTAACAAGTGTCAAGTGCAAATACTAGGACTGAGAAGGGGAAGCGCAGGAGATGCTATGGGATGCCAGATGCTTCCAGACATGGGTGCAACCAAGCTAAGTGGCCAGTCTGTCCATCTGGAAGATTTTATCCCAAGATGTTACCATGTACTTTTTCCTAATATTTCAATACATTGACCCAAATATATTTCTTAACAGGTATTTATTCTTCTCCTCGTGTGTCCAACAGATTGTAGATTTCCTTCTTGTGTGTTATCATTAAAGCAGCACACCAGCCTGAGAAAGCTTCCAGCTTCCCTTCCCTGCGCTGTGAGGGGATGGTTCCTAGAGAAGCGGCAGCGACAGCAGTGCGGGCTCAACCCCCGACTTTGGGGAATCAGGGAAAAAGACTTTTCCCTTGCATTCCCATAACTTTCACTTTTTACTAGCCTCTATTACTTTGCTGGTGTTCCAGCTTGCAAGGTCTGGTAAAATTTTTTCCAGGATCTTTCACTGTTTACCCACCTCTTTAGCAAGGCATCACCATTGGTGCAGGAGTTTCGCCTGCAGCAGGAAGAGCTGAAATTGGTAATACTCATGTCCTTCCAGAGCTGTCAGTCAAGGAGTCACCGAGATGCTGCTTCCCAGTCAGGGCCCCCAGTGCATCCTGATGCCAACCAGGGGCATTTGGCAGCTTTCTAAGCATGTACCTCACTGCTTTCAGCAGGGTGCACTGATGTGTGGCCTATGCAAAGTCCTGCAGTGATGCCAAGGAGAGAACAGGTCACAGTTTTCTCAAAATCAGATGGATCTGAGACTTCAAAATGCATTTACATCAATTTGTCTTTGTACCAGGGTTCCTGCTCCAGCCATGGCTTTCAGCCAAAATAATTTCCAATCAATTTAGCATCTGTTTCCAGCGTTGGTATCGCCAGCTCATCTGTAGTCTTCAGAGACCAGACGTGCCTCGCATAGTTTCCTATAGGTCACAGTTTTCCACTTGCTTTCTTGCTCAGCAGCTGGTACCCAACCTCCTTCCTGCAGCAAGGGGAAGCTGTGTGCCGGGCAACCTGTGCTGCGCTGCCCCCGCTCCCCTGCCCCGCTTTCTCCCTAACGTGACATCTGAGCCGCAGTCTCAGGTATTTGACACTTGCTGAGCCCACGTCCCACGCATCAAGCAGCGACCAGCTTTCCCCAAACCAACCAACCAACCAAGCAGGGCACACCTGCGTGTGCAGCTGAGGTCTCTGAAACCTGGTGCCCCTCCGAGCACGCGGGCGGCTGGCAGAGCTTTCTTCCCAAAGCCACGGTGGGAGACCCTGGTCAAGGGCAAGAGGCTTGCTGTCCCACACAGCTTCGTTCTTCTGCCCCTGGCCCTTGTGTTGAGGCACCACTGGTCCTGCCTTGGCAGATGCACCAGTCAGGCAAGGGACCTTCTTGCAGGCACTTGTCTGTAAGGTGCTGTCCCCTTGTTGGGGACGTACCAAGTGTCCCAGTTGCACGTTGGATCCTGCCAGGACATTTCACAGTATATCTTCTTCAATCCGGCTTACTAAATTCCCCTTCCCTCCCAGTCTTTTAAGGATTTGTAGCCTCTCACCTTGGATTTACAGCACCCCGCCAGCATATATAAATAGTCACTGCTGCTTTTATCCACCTCACACTCCATCAGTCACCTTGAGCAGGCTGCTCTCCCTGGGTGGAAGCTTGGGAAAAACCCTGGGACTATTTCAAAGAGCTTAGGCATGCTTCTTGTCAGCCAGCCCAAAAGTTTCTATTAACTATTATTACTCTTTTTATTACAACAGAAGCAAAGACATAATCAGCCCCCAAAAAAACAAAACACACACACCCCCCAAAAAAAAAAAACACCCGAAAAACCCTGTCTTTGACCTTCAGGTACAGATGTGGTCACCAAGCAGAGCATCCCACCATGAAACATGGGCATGGGTGTTGCACGCAAGGAGGGCAACCTGAGCTACCTGGCATTGCCTGCACAGTGCTGCATGGCGTGGCAGAACCCCCACTGCCGAGACATTGCTGGCCACTTTTTGGGGGGCTTTGCATTTTGAGGGGGGCTTTGCCCCTCAGCTAGAGTCCTGCCATCCTCAGGGCTGCAAAACACGGGCAGTACAGGTAAAGAGCGCATGCCTTTCCCCTCACAAATGGCCTAATTAACAGATGCTCGACTTCTGGATGCGGGAGGAATAATCGCATTATTTCTATGTCATTATTTAGGGCTTGGTTCTTCCTTCCCTATATGCAGTACTCCGATATCAACTTATTTGCCCCAAGAGTCAGTCGCAGCAGTTCAGTCCTCCCTGCCACAAACCTATACAGGATATTATTGCCCATCAAATAACTGGATAGCATGGAGCAGAGAGCAAATATTTTACATCTTTAGATGAGCATAAAAGCTCCAGCTCAGACAGCTTAAGGGAGAGCCTGCTGACCCCAGGCAGCAACAGGTACAACTCTCCGGCTTTATTTAGAAGCTGTAATCCTGCAGCATTTCACAACAGATGTTGTCTTGCTCAGAAAGTCCTGGCACAGAACAAGCCTCCCTGCCCTTCACCGTGCCCACCAAGACTAGTGAGATTACCAGCTTTACCCCACCGGTCCCACACTTCTGCTGTGGGGTTACAGCTGGGTTTGGCAACTAATGTCTGGTCAAATGGCAGTGAAATAGGAACACATCGCTACAGCCACCATATGGTTTATCTGAATGCACTGGAGCATCAGAGCTTAAATCTGGCTGGTTACTGTACTTCATGACCAGCCCCCCTGGGGGTTTTGGCCCATAACATACACGTTTCAACAGAACACTTCTGGACAGTTCAGTTGTCTGAACTATTCTCCATTTCTTACCTCTAATCAGTCATCCTCCCCTTTAAGTCTCGTAACAACTCAAAACCTAAGCAGTTCTCAACATTATCTCGCTCAGCACATCCCATCCTCTGAGCAGTAGTGCCAAGCGGGTAAGATGGAAATGTATAAACTACATGTAAAATGATACCGCTATAAAGTGTCAGGGTTGGGTTACCAGTTTGCCCATCAAATAACCTCCAAGAGGAAGGCATAGGGAGCACCAAACATAACCTGCCCCAGATGCTTGCCTGGCTCAGCACAGCCTGCCCCAGCTCCTGCATTGTCACAGCACTTCACAACTAGCCAGCTGCAACAAGGCTTTTACCACCCCGTACCAGGTTAACGTCAATAAGTAGCTCCCACACCTTGCCCCAGCACAGCCACCAATCCCCCACAAGGTTTCACAAGTTTGCCTACTGTCTATGCCGTTTCTTCATCCTTCTCAGGCCAGTTCACCCTGCTTCTTGCCTCTGCATCCAGATTCTTCCTTCTCCAGGCTCCTCTCTCAGTCATCCTCCCCTCATCCAGGCCCCCTGCTTCTCCCATGGACCTCTCCTACATCCAGGGCACCCTCTGTCCTCCCTCTGCTTCTTCCAGGTTTCTCTTCATCAAGCACTCCTCTTCCACACCCCTTCGAGCTTATTTAACTACTTAGCAGGAACCAGCCTCACCTGCACCTTATCCACATCAGCCAACTCACCGCCCCTGAAGCCAGCCCACAGCTGTATATTATCAATGTTAATTAACCTGCCTTCATTCCTTTCTAATTCTTCTACACTGCATTGTGAGTTTCATGGAGGAATGTGGCCGATGGAAATGGGAAAGGCAGGAAGCGATAGGAGCTCTTCTCTTCCAAACAAAATTGATCACTAAAAAGTTTTTGGGCCCCTGGGATGGGGCTGGGGAGCGGTATGGGGTCCCCAAGATACTCCTTCCTAGCTCCACCAAATCGGAGATGCTCTGATTAAGAGGGCAAAGGAAAGTCAGTTTTAGATGCCTGCGTTTTCCACGTCCTGAGACACCTCTCAGTAATGGTTCAGCGGGAAATGCTGTTGGGTGTCTCTTCCTCCTGGGAGGGTGACGGTGAATAACTGTCATCCCCCCTGCTCACACCATGCAGGGGATGCTGAGGACCCTGACGGGTCTCTGTCTCCTCTCCAAGGTGAATCCTGAAAGTTTCCTCCCATGCCTGGCACAAGGGTCAAACACATACACCTTGCAACAGGCTTAAATTTAACCCCGATGTCCGTTTGTACACTTCTTAAAAAGTGATGCTTTAGACTGGCTGAGAGAGGGTCATCAGTTGCCGAGTTTCTAAATATACTAAACGCGCTGCTGTGTGAGGAGGTTAATGTTACCTCCTCTTCCTCTCGGCTGATTTATTGTGCTGTTACCTCGGATTCCAGCTCTGTCAAGGCTCTGCGTTCATCTTGTCACACACCAGCTGGGCTGGCTCCCAACTGCGCCTGTGAAACAGCTCGGGGAGTGCTGTGCCCTTCCCTGTGTCCTGCAGGAGGTGCCACCAGCAGCATTGGCCCTGGGGACAGCCTGGCAGGTGGCTTTTCCTGAAGACCATGAAATACTTCCATGCAACGTGTGGCACAAGGCCGGTTCCTGCCCCGAGCACGATGGCAAGAGGCTCTGGCTCCTGCGGAGCTTGGCTTTGTGATGGGAGGTGCTGATGGGTTCAGCTCCATGGCTCTCCTTCCCCCTCCTTTCCCAAAGAAAATGCTGAGCATTTTCCCTGTGCAGGGGAGGCTACTTGGCCAGTAGCGGGTGGGAAGGCTGCAGCAAAATAGGCTGTTTAAATGCTGTTCTCTCTCACTCGAGAAGATTGTGCATCCAAACTGGACCCCCCGTCAGATGTACAGGAAACTGTCAGAATGAATTAAAAGCCCTGAAAGGCCAGGGCTGTAACTCAGTGCTTTATAAGCACCAAGATTTTGTGGGGGGCAGAGGGAGGGAAGTAGCCACTAATGTAATTTCAAGCAGGAGTACACACTAATATAATTTGGCTTGGCTACCCTTTCAAACGCAGCCTTTCCTCGGCTGGGCTGGCTCGGGGCCATCCTCCTAAATGCCCCAGTAATTACCGATGCAATAAAAACATGTGTCCAGGCTTTGCTCCTGCCTCTTTAGACCTGGAGTGACACCAGCCTTCAGCACAGAGGGCTCCAGTTTGCAGCAAAGAGCACATTGCCAGGCATGTAACCGAATGCATTAACACAGTGGGGTTTTTTTTCACTGACCGTGTTCAGAAAAGACACAAAATACTCATTTGCTTAGGTTTTGTTCCTTTTTCCTCTTTGATTAAGGTTTGGCAGCGCTCAGACGGTCTGCAAGTTGCACTGTGCCTTACCAGATCAATAAACATCAGCTACTCCGAACCAAATTCCTGATCCCAATTTTACATTCGCTAGTCACCTGCTTTACTTTGTCTTTCTGCCAGCACCCTACATTGCCTGTAGCAGAGTTCAATAGCCCATTACTCAGCTTCCCATGGAAAGAATGGTTTCCAGGGAAGGGATGCTTGCTTTGCCATATCCATCTCCTTAGGCAAAAGCTATCAGAGGCGGAACTTGAAAGTATCGCGAAGTGCTCTCTGTTGCCTCACCCTTCATAATTTAAAACATGGTTTTCCCAACTCTTTAAAGATCTTGCAGCATTGCCTTGCCTGCATGATACACTTGAGTATCATCAAAGAATCACAGCGCAGCACTGCTTTACTCCTCTTGGGTTTATTTTGGTTAATACCTGCCCTGATTTTATGTGGTGGCAGAGTGCCAAAGCTATTGAATTGTCCCCCAAAGCAGCTAACTGGGGACTTACTACTGATATTACTTGTAAACAGCTGGTGCTCAGGGACAGTGCCCGTTCTGGGGGACTCCCAGTTTAAGGATAACCACCAACCCCCTTATCCAAATCAGTGGGACTGAAATGGAAATCGCACCGCATGATTTTTCAAGACGTTGAGGTCGGCTTTGCGAAGAAGCCATCCTTTAAGAAGGTAAGAACCGTGGCCAAGGAGCTTTGCTGTGCTGTTTGCGGGGCTGCAGCATGCAGGGGTTAGAAAAGGGATGGCATTAGAGGCTGAAAAAGAAGCCGACGAAAACCAGTGCCTGCAGAGCAGCGAGGCCATTGCAGGGTTTTGAAGGGACTACAAAGGATATGAATTTTGGTACTGTTAAAGGAAACCATAAGAACAAAGAAAGGAGATGAGCTGCATGGCCTGATCTATGGGCAAGGACAGGGTTGGCAGCTACAATCTGAATGATTTGAAGTTGACAGAGACGTGACGTAGGCATTTGGGAAGCCAGAGAGGTGAGTGTCACAGAAAGGACGGGCAGAAAATGTACCGCCCTTTGGCTCAGTCGTTCTCCCGCTGTCAATACAGTTCCATTTCCCCTGGGGTGAGACAGCACTGCCCCTCTCTGGGATGCCCCATTGTATGCAAAGACAGCCTTGCTGGCTGCTCGGGCAATGCAGGAGCCTCTTCCCCTCTTCCCGGAGCCTGGGTGTGCCAGCATCGCCATTCCCTCATCCATCAGCACCCAACACCCATCGCTTTCTGGTTTGCAGCCATCGGGGCTCAGTCTCCGTTAGCCATTACAAACCCGCCAGTACATTATGAGGTAGCAGGAGGAGATAATCCCCTGAACCGCAGACCAAAGCCTTATTGAGAGTAGTCCATGTGACACTGACCACAACCAGAAATCGATGGATGTGGAGCAGTTGTGCACCCAGCATGTTGCACAGGTCAGCCTGGGGCCGAGGCAGCAGCAAGGCCAGCGCAGGGGTGCGCAGTCGCAGTCCCGGGCCGTGAACGCCGGGTCCAGCGGCAAGCAGGGAGGGGGCAACAGGCATGGGAGGGGAGGCACTGGGGGTTTTTTCCTTCCCCAGCATCTTAAGCTAGATAATTACATTTAAAAACTGCGGTGGTTAAACCCAAAATGAAATAAATGAAAGTAAGGACATGGCGGAAGTAAGGTAGCATGATTTATTGACATGAGCTGCTAATACATGCAGTAGGTAACTACATATATTTAGTTATATATTATATATTAAGTGCAAGCTGGATTTTTAGTATACAGTTAAATCAGTGCATAGCGTAAGATCATACTGGTTTTGTATTTGTCTAGACTTAACATACTAATCGTTAGAAAACTCTCCCACAAGCATTTGCTGCTAAAAAAGGCCAAGGAACTGAAGTACCCCAATTAATTTTTGAACCAGTCTTGGCACAATGTGGTAAGAAACTCAGAGGAGGGAAGATAATTCACAGCAGACCAGGCACCATCCAGCTGAAGAATCCCCAGTTAATGATAAAGCAGGTATGTCAGAAATAAAGAGGAAGGACTTCTTTTGCAGCCTTTAAATCATATATACTTAACACCTTCCCAGATGCCTTTCTCATGCTTTATCATCTCAGGGGAACGAGGCGGTAAAGGTAGTGAGAAACTTGTTTCATGTCATGGTCATTTCTTTTCCCTCTTATATCTGACGTTGCTTGCTTTCTGTTAAGATGCTGAATTGTTTGTGCTGTATTAATAAAGGCCATTTAGAATCCATGCTTTGTGAATGTTTGCTCAACAGACTGGTACGCCCCTTCCTGAACACGCGCAGCACAGTGTGATTTTACCTATGTGATCACATCTCCTGTTTACGTTTCCTACACTCTGTGCGCTTATCTTTGCAACATCCGTGTCCTTTGGAAGCAGGAGCTTTTAAAAATGATGTGACTTAAAAGTGAAGGTGAAAGGCCACTGGGATTATCAAATTTGTCAAAGACTCCAGCCTTTTAGGGAGTAGAGATTAACTCCTTGGAGAACGTGAGGGGTTCAGATAAAGTGTCTCCAAGCCCAGGATGGTAACACCTGGCAGATGTTGCCAGAGGTTCAGCTGGAAGGTTGGCCAGGATGACATTCAGCTGGGAGAATGGCCGTCCTCGAGAGCCTCCTGACGGGATACGTGCTCCCATACGGTGTGAGGCTGCCAGAACCTGCCACTTGCACAAGCACAGGGAAGTAAAAGGCAGCTGTGCTAGTGCGCAGATTTCCAGAGCTTATGGCAACTTCCTTGCCCAAGTAGTTCCTTGACCTTTTATTAAGACCTCTGTATAAAGAAAACAAAGCAACACAATGCAAAACTTTGAACTATGGAACTGGGCTACAAATACTGGTGGCTTGGCCTCATAGCAACATAAATAGACCAGGTAAGTGATAGCCACAGAGTTCACTAGTTTGTTTGGGGTTCGATTTTTTTTTTTAATTGGTGATTTACAGTATCACTTTGGACATGCAGAGTTAAAGTCTTCTACACAGGTTGCAAAAGTTGTATGCATTTCTTGATTGCTTTAATATGTTATCATTATAATGCAACATCCACCTTTATTTACCCTTTACAGAAGTACCAGTGTAAGTGCAGCTGTTGCAGTGCTGTCACTGGTACTGGTAACTCACGCATTTTAAACAGTTATGTACAGCATTTATCATGAAGCAGGAAAGAGTGGCGTGTATGAAAATAACACCTTGACTTGAGTCTTTTAGTCCTTAATTCTGCACATCCTTTGTTTCATATTCTTCTGTTAGACTTTTTCATATAACACTTAACATGCTTCCCGTGTGATATTTGCTCTTTAATGCCTGCTAATAAATAAGTATATAATTACCCTGATTCCTATCAGAGCTAATATAGTTGAACAAACTTCGTGAAAAACAAAAATACATGTACATTACACAGCATGAATGAACATCTATAAACACCCTACTCTAAGATCTGATTTACAGCAATACAAAAGTGAGAACGTACCCCAGACACGATGGCAGGAACCGTGAAAGGGAGAGAGGACAGGGTATAACTGGTAATTGAATGATGATGGTTGGGTGGACAAGGGGATGAAAACGAAAAAACCTTCCAGTGTAGAAACCAGAGTGAAGGCAAAGTGTCACGCTGTGGATTCAGGCAGGGAACCAACGCTGTCCCAACCCCTTCGGGGTCATCAGAGCCCCGCCAGCTCAGCACAGAGGTGAAAAATACGGAAATACATTCCTTCTTTATCTTCTCTCCTTGTCTGATTTTCTCCTGGGAGAGAGCTCCTTTTCTGTGGCTATTTCACAGTTTATTTGTCCAGTTTGGCCTTTGTGGTCTGCAGTTTCAGCCCTCGTGTGACTGCTTGTATTTCCATGCATGCACACAGACACACAGACCGCCAAACGTCTTAGCCTGAAGGTGACGTTAACCAGCTTTTTTGGCTGATTTGCTGATCCTGAAAGCACTTACTGAAGGGCCTCTGCTCCTTCAACCCAGGCAGGTGTATAGTTGACATTAACGTCGCTGAAGTCATCACTCACGTGGATACAACGCTTGCAAAGTTCACATTATCATAAAAGAAAAAGTCTCTATAAACACCGCATCCAAGATATGCTTCGTGTTTATGCTGAGAAGGTTTAAAGACAAAAACCCTGAAGAGCTTACATGTAGGTTTAACAGTGCTAAGTCGAGGTAATCGTTACACAATATTCCTGGTTAGTGAAACTCAGTTTCCAGTAGCTGAACGCTGCATTTGTGATGGAGAGCATGTTGCTGTCTGCAGCCACATGAAAGTCTTACTGGCAAACACTGTTCGACATTTCTCTCTTAAGACAGGATGCAGTGGTCCTATTCTTTCCCAATCATCTGACTTAATAAAAAAAAAAAAAAAAAAGAAAAGAAAAAACAACAACAAAAAGCAAAACCCCAACATGTCAAAATGGCCATCAGCAGCATGATGTCTCTTGGTTTTCACACAGAGGTGGGTGGGGTTTTATTTTTGTCCCAGTCCTTCTTGGATAGATGACAGTGTAGCACCTAGCACCCCCCTACATGTGGGATGCTACCCACCTCCTCTCCTCTCATGTGAAGTATCGACACTGTGTAGAGTCAATGTAGCAGTAAGAAGTGCATCGCAATTTTCCGTAAGACCTAAAATAAAAGAGAATATCTCCGTTTCAAAGTATGCTATAGTTCACATCATATAGTTCCCGGATGTAACTTTCTGTAGGAGTGAAGAACATCAGAAAATGCCGTGTGCAGCCACATATGGGAACCAAAATAAGAGGGTAATTTCCATCAGTGGTCTACTGTGCTCCCCCTTGTCAACAACAACAAAAAAAAAGTCCAGAAGGAACTATGAGGGAGGACATAATTCCTAGTAAAGTCAATTAAAAAAAATAAAATCCCCATTGACACTGGGACTTGAGCGCTGTGCAGGGATGGGTGCAGGAGGCCTTGGCTCTCCCACGGGAACTGTGTAACGGACCACCTGAGGCTCTGAGCTAAGTCTTTTTCCAGTTACTTCCAGTAGCTCCAGCAGACATGACTGTGCCTGACCTTTTACTTACTTTTCATGTACTTGAGATAATGATTGTGACACATGCCCACCTTTGAAATAAAAAAAAAAGTAAATCCTTGCAAAATAAGGAAAACCAGTGATTTTTGTCTTCCTACTGACTTAAACTGAGCTGCAGTGATTCTACCTACTGAAGACCAGACCAGACATGTTAATAAAATAAGCATTTTAATAGAGGTTTTATGGCTAGCATATGTCTAAGTGAATAACCCATCCATCAGATAATCCACAAGCTGTGGATTAAGCACCCATTAAGCAGATTCTTAAAACTATGTTCTTGGATAACCTGTATTTTCAGAAAAGAATCACAAAATCTGAAGTGAAGGTGTGTGAAATATGAAGAAGGATTTTGGGGCTGGAAAGAGTAGAAAAAGCAAAAATCTTAGAGCTGAGCTCCTGGAGGAACGGGTGCTTTGCAATGAAACTCGTGTGGGAGTGCCGTGTTCACAGACTTACCCATTTTACTCGTGATTCACAGGTTTTTCTTTAGCAGATAATTTGCAGACTGCACACACAAAAATAAAGGATCTCAGTTGCTCTTCACAACTTGGTTATACATGGGAAGTGAAATTTATAAAATTTTCTCAAGCTAATTTCTCAAGCTTTTGTGGTGCTATTTTTGGCACCAAACTTCAGACTCTTAGAAGGGAATAAATACTTTTCACAGTAGAAACCAGCACCACGCTGTCTGAAGATGAGATCTCTGTAAAACGTTTCAGGTTGTCAGGTTTGCTGGTCTCATTTTAGTAATCTCTTACACCAGGAGTGCTCCAACAATTGCAGGGGAAGGATTAGCACAGCATTTGACTTACAAAGACATCCTGTGGTTTCTTATTCCTGTCAATTAGCACATTATTCTTCCATGAATGATGAGGGCTCTGCGCATAATTTCATTTGCAAATTAAATGTTTCCTGTTAGCTAGTAACAATACCTGACAGTTAAATAGAGGTACTGCTGCTGGAGGCAAAGTGCTGACCAGAGGAAGCTGCTTAAACAAAGGCAGAGAAGGCAAGTCAACAATAAGCAGATGTTTTAAATGAGGGACATTGCTAAGGAAGTGCCTGGCTTTGCATCTGCTGTTGAATGAATTTCCTGGTCTTTGGAAAGGCTGATAGACGACCCGATTGATGCAGAAACAAAGACACCCCTAGAGCACCTGTTAATGGTAAGGGCAACAGGAGGCTGGCTGGAGGTTGGGGTCTGGGGTCTTTTTTCCTTCTCATGGTCTTTCCTACTCTTGGTATATCACAGGTGAACATCAATGCAATGATAATGTCACCAAATGAGGAACTCTTTGCATGCAATGGGCAAATGTATGCCTGCGTGACCTTCACTCATTTTGTACAGTAAAAGGCACGTGCTGATTATTGGGAGATGAGATTTAGCCCTTTTCAAGCCAACAATATGCAAAAATAAGCTGATAGACTTTTTCTCCCCCCACTACCTGCAGTGGTCCCAGTGGAACAAGGCTTATTTGGGTAATACTATTTGGTTTTAAAGCTGGCAAAGAGAAAAAAAAGAAAACAAAGCAAAACAAAACTGAACCAAATGGAAGATAGCTCATACATACCCAGGGAGATACGTTTTACATGTCAAATATCCAAAATCTTTCCCATCGCAGTCTTCCACCCCTTCCTGTCTGTAGCCATCTCCGCAGTAAGCACGGCGGCATCCTAGTGAAAAACATAGAAAGAAAAATTTCATATGTAGAAGAGGCAGGTGAGGTAAGTGGAACTAGATTTTTAAGGATAAAGTATAAAACAAAGCATTTTGAGGAGGGCATCCTGTAAGGATATTCACTACAAAGAATGCTTTCTTCAGCCTGATTTCAATGACCAAGGGAAAGAATGGATAACTACAAAAAATAAGTAAGTACTACAGAAACACTAATTACGACAGCATTTATTCTAATAATTACTATTACCATAGAAAATTACTATCAACACAAATTACAGGGAGCGTAAAATATAGTTAACATAAATGATTTCGGAGGTCACAATTTCAAAATAACACTCCGAGGTTGTTAAGTGGTTTGAAAATACCAGCCTAGATTTTTACCCAATATTGCATAGTATCTATGCGTGCCTACTGCAAGTGAGTACCCACATATGAACAGAACTATGCAGACCTAGTGCCTGTCTATCAAATAAAAAAGTATGTAATGATTGCCAAAAAGGTGTTTTTCCCACTGCTGACTCCTACTGACTTGAGCATGCGTGGGCCTTGTGACATTTTTTCATGGTGACTGACATGTAGGCTGCAGTAATTTGTGGGTTTTTTTTGCTATTTTAGCAACAGGACTTTGCTTTTGATGTCTTCAACTTTTTGACTATGACTTTATAACTTGAACAAATTCATTTAGCTAAGATCCCTTTGACATCTTCTCAGAGATAGTGTTAAGTGATTGAAAGGACTTTCAACAACAGGGAGTTTAGAAGAGTTAAAGTGGGTTAATTACTAAAAAAAATGGTTAATTAATTGCACCAAGGATCTATTTGTTACAAATTGATGCTTCTAAGAACAACAAGCCTATTTCATAATTAAATTGCCTTAACATTAGGTTAGCTTTTTTCTTTTGGTTCAGTCAGAAGAGTGGAAGGATGATGATTTGCTCATTTCCAAGTAACTCGATGATAACTCTTTGGATCAGGTCACTGTCAGAAGTCCATGTATTGCAAGGCCTTGATTGACCTGAGGCTTTGCCCAGTGGATAGCAGAAAGTAACACAGTGTGCCTCCAGACACACTATATACAATTTTGCAGGCACTAGAACTAAGGAACACTGTTTTGCTGCATGCTTGTTCCCCACAGTTGATTGCAAATTCTAATTGAATCATTTTCTCATGCTTGGAGCCTGGAGAGCTCGTGCTCTCTCACTGGATGACTCTGCAGTCAGGCAGACTTGGAGGGGCATTTACTTCTGCGTGTCCCTATACCTGTTGCTGCAGCTGAACTGCCTTTGAAATCTCTTTCCTGTTGTCATTGAGACGTTGGCTGGGATTCCTAAGTTATAAGGGAAAGGGTGGTGATGGAAAAATGGGTGGCCAAACTCACAGAGAGCATGGCTGCATACACCTCGTTTTCAAAGTGAGGCTAAAAAAGGAGGGCTGTGTTGATAAAAAAGAAAAAGCTGCATCTTTCGGTGTTGGCTGATACCTGTTCTGAAATGTGAAGAAGCATCCCTTTGCTAGAACCAACCGAGTACCAAACCTGCTGTGTGTCAGCTGTAGATGGTGCCACGTGCTGCGCGCTGGGGAAGGAATCAAGTGGTAAAAGTAACTGAAAAGTAGAAGTGAAGGTTGCCACAGCTGCTTGTATGCTTATATGCTCTTTGCTACCCATAACCAGCAAAATGAAAGGAACCCTGACTAGACGGGAATCAAATGTTGTATAAACGTAAATAGTGAAGGTAGTCGGCTGACACCTTCCTTACGCTAGTGAGCAACAAAATCCAAAGCAGTTTTACTGGAGCCAGGATCTGGCTTACTATTAGAAACAGCCAGCTTCAGCATCTGTCCCAAGGGGTTTTGCGGTGCACGGCAAAGGCACGCTGCGTCTTTTGGTGAGAAAGCCGGCAGCCCCCGGGGAAGGTGTGTATGTCAACCAGCTGCTGGACTTGGCCCCTGAAATGCAGTGGTTCTGCTCTGGCTGCAGACACTTCTGCTCAGCGAGGTACACAGTCCTCAGCGAGGACGCGTGGGAAGTGCTTGGTGACACATCAGTCTTGTGCAGGTGTGTGGCATCCGTGTGCACGAAGGGCCTCAGCTTTCGCACCGCGACCATTGTGCCTCCCCCCCCCCCGTGCCCGCACTCAATCCGCAAACCACGCAAGCTCCTCCGTGGAACGCTTGTGTCAGTCAGACAGCAGCGTGGAAACAAGTGATGCACCTTCCCTGGTGGAAAGGGGCTGTTCCTGCCACACTGCAACTTACTTATACAGCCATCAGTCACAACCGCATTGCCATCGTCACACTCTTCCCCGTCCTGTACGATCCCATCTCCACAGGTACTGCCACCCTCAAAGCGGTAATCCACGGGATAGAAAGGGGTGAGCTGGCCAAACAAAGACACAGCGGTTACCGAACCGGACCAGGAGCAGCCTGGCTAGCAAACAGAGGGGGTGAAAGGCTGCAGGAGGCAGATCCTCAACCGGGTTTTCATATCCCACCATTTGGTGGTTCATGGGATTTATACAGGATCTGACCCAAAGTCCAGTGGACACAGGAAGGATCCTGCTGCTGATTTCAGCAGGACTCAGGTGAGCTCCTTGAAGCGTTAACGAAATACATGGTTTCGGTTTGCAGGGTTTGTGTTTTTCCGCAACTTTGCACTCTGGTGAGTTTTGCCTCATTTTGTACTAAATAAAAAATGCTCTTAACTGTCGTAATTCCCTGGACTCAGCCCCAGTTTGTTCACCAGGGGAGCCTGGTTCACAGGGAGATCAGCAAAACATGCACCACTGATGAGTTAATGCCTCAGTAATTAAGACCCCTGTGAACAACAATCACAGAATTAGGTACAGTTGTGGCAGTGCTCAAAAATAAGCTTTTTCTCCATTTGTTTCATTGATTCTGTATGATGCCTTGAGTACAGAAGTATGTTCAGTGTTTAGAAATGAAACATACACTCACAAGTTTTCTGAGACCACAGTCACATTTTCACCTGGATTGGGAGCCATCCAAAGGTATCCTTGAAATACAAAGATCTCTGATCTCTTCTAAAAGCTAAGGCGTTTTCAGTGTTTAACCGGTCCAGTTCTTCTTGATTATTCACCACAAAAATCTGGGGCACAGAAAAAGAGCTGATCGGTAACCCTCTTAAGAAGTATTTTGGATTGTCACAGAATCTAGTTTTGCCAACCGACATACCAAATAGGTAAATAATTACACAGAAAAATGGTTTGGTGGTTTGTTTTTTTTTTTTTTGGAAACAGAATGGTGTGAGAGCTTACACCTATGGACTGCCAGACCATAAGTGGCTCCTTAGTGATGGGTAAGAACAGACACCAATTTCCAAAGGAGAATGGTCCTTCCTGAGCACCTAGCTATGGCTCCAATGGCCCCTATTTCAAAAAGCACATCCATGGGTAACGAAACTGCAAATACTTGTGTGAAAACATTGCTAAACTGTCAGATAAATGGTTAGATGCTGGAACAATTGCAAAATCCATAGGGGTGTAAGAGCTTTTTGTTGGTTTGCCTATAATTTTTTAGGCATGCTCATGGCTACAAAATAAGTAATGCCTTGCTCAATGCAACCTTCACTTACCTTTTACTTCTTTGTACTTTGTTTAGATTTAATAGGCATTGAAATGCATGTTTCTTTACGTGCTTATACTTTGGTCTAAAGCCAAGTCTTCAATTAAACAGGAAAAAAATCAGTTCAAATTGGAAAAATTAGTGCAAGCTGCTCTCTTACTCATCTTTTTTAACGTCTCAGTCACTGAAATTGGCTGTAAGGGGCATTTGGAAAGAGTATCTTCATTCAGCAACTTAATCAAATTAATTTATAGCAAGATTCAAACCATTTTTAAATTAAGAAAAAGCAAATGGAGGGCTTCTGAGCAAAATGGATTTAGGGCTGAGCCTGATTCCCACCAGCAGAAACAGAACTGGCTCTTTTTAAAACAAAGTACGCTGAAATTTCTACATGGCAGAATATTACCCTAGTCCTTGACAAAGGCCAATGTCATTAAAGAAGCATTGAATAAAAATGCCTTCAGCTTGAATGAAAAAAAGCAAAGAAATAGAAAACTAGTGAAGAACTGATTGTGTAAATGTGTGCAGGAGCTCAAGTCCCAGCCCCGGAGCTCTACGTTTCTCTTGAAATCAGTAGCAGATCTGTGCTCTCAGAAACTCTCTGTTCCAGATACTGGCCTTTGAAATTGCTAAAGATTTAAAAACCGGAATGAATCTTAGCCAGTGCCAGAAAAATGGCACTTTGTTTCCCAGGCTCTCCCCTCTTCTGGTGGTGCTGGCACCTGCGGAGCTGGTGGGTGAGCGGGTGATCGCGCTGGGGACACGCTGCGGTCGGGGGCTGCTTTGGGAAACCACAGGACACTGGGACTGGGGCCACGGAGCACCGTCCCTGGGTCTTTTCCATGTGCAGCTATAGAAACCCTGACAACAGTTTTCAAGCAGTGCAAGGCAGGCTTCAAAGCTGCTACATGGGGATCTGAGCAGAATAAATAACAGCAATGTTAAGCTCAAGGGAGTAAGAAACAAATGGGGCAGGCAAATCGGGAGCTTTCAGAGCTGAGGCTTGCTGCTTTGCCAGCCTGCACTTCTGAGAACAGAACGGCACATGATCATCATCAAATGAGGGTTCACAGTGACAGTGTAGGGTACTTATGTTTTAGGTGCTTACACTCTCATTACCATCTTTTAAAATCAAATATGAAACTGTGCCTGATCGAGAAGGGGGTGCTAAGACCTACACAGAATTTGCAAGCATTATACCTTTTCCTATGAGTTCTACATGCTGTGAAGTACAAGATAATTTTTTTGCAATAGCATGCAGCATGATGCAATATGCACCTTTGTTTCATGCATTTTCTTCTCTCACCATTATGTGTTGTTTTTTTGGGTTTTTTGTTTTTTTTAAAGGGTGGGGTTTTTTGTAATGCAACACAGACAGGGATGAGTGAGCAGCTGACAAGACTTGCAGCACACTCGTGCAAAAGATCGAGTTCAATGACCCAGTTTAGTGGGCAGTGTTGTGAGCACGTCCCTTTCACACCCTGAAACAGCTCTGTGAAAACCTGACAGATGGGGAAGTTAACAAAGCTAAGTGCTGATTACTGTCATTCAGAAAGGACCAGACACCACGCAATATCCACTTACATGAGTGGAGTGGCTGGGCTATACTGGTGCACAGCAGCGAGGTAGCAATTTCATTGCTGATTAAGTGCTACAATGCACAAAATAATAAGTTAGGGCCCAGCAGAAGGAAAAGGACAGAAACAGTATTTACAAAGCCCAAAGAAATCAGAGATGAAAAATCGCTCAGTCACTTCCCAGCAATTACTTGTCCTTTAAAATACTTTGTCCAATTTACTTGTAAAAATGGTTTCAAGAGGGCCAGAGATCGGAATTAGCTATATAAAGTGTAGGCCTACAGACAGGAACTCAGAAGTCCGACTCCCACGGTTTGTGAGGACTCCTTTTTGGTTCAGGGTAGAGGGTCTGTGCTTTGGGGAAAAGTTCTATTGTATATGCAAAATGCTTGACTCCAGTATTCAATTCTGAAATCACTGTCTTTGCAGAAGAAGATGCGAAAAATAAGCAAGAAAGAGATGCTTATTTCACTGACCAATCTGAAATATGTTTCAATTTACTGAAATAACAGATTATATATGTATAGTAGGAGATGGAAAAGAGCATCCTCAGGCTTCAAAAAAGTTTTCTGAAACATGTGCTGTGTTACTGGTGGTTTGAAATAGCCGCTTTTTGGCACCACAGTCACACAACCCTCAGACTAGTTATGAGACCAAATTCTTTTGCACCGACTGAACCTAGAGGTTTTGGGTACTAGAAATGACACATTGCCTGCATACAGACATCCTCCCTGTTAAATCCAAAATACTCATAAGTACAACACCTCGAACTGTAAAAGTACTTAAGAACTGCTGTTGTGGTTTAACCCTAAGTGCAACTAAGCACCACGCAGCCACTCACTCACCACCCCCGGCCCCCAGTGGGAGGGGGAGGAGCATCAGGCAAAAAGTAAAACTTGGGGGTTGAGATAAGAACGATTTAGTAATGAAAATAAAATAATAATAATAATAGCAATAACAAGAATTGTAATGAAAAGGGGAGAGGAGGAGAGAGGAATAAAACCCCAAAGGAAAAATAAACAACCAAGTAATGCACAATACAATTGCTCGTGACCGATGTCCAGCCCATCCCGAGGCAGCAATTGGCAGGCTCTGGCCAACCCCCCCACCCTGTTTATATACGGAGCATGACATTCTGTGGTATGGGATATCCCTTTGGCCAGTTCAGGTCAGCTGTCCTGGCTCTGCTCCCTCCCGGCTTCTTGTGCACCTGCTCACTGGCAGAGCACGGGAAACCGAAAAGTCCTTGACTTCAGAGTAAGCACGACTTAGCACTAGCTAAACCATCAGCGTGTTATCAACATTATTCTCACACCAAATGCAAACCACAGCATTGTACCAGCTACTAGGAAGAAAACTAACTCCGTTCCAGCCTAAACCAGGAAAACTGCTCACATCCTCTCCCAGAAAATCTACTTACCGCGGGGACTTTGGGAAAATTGTGTCCAAACGCATGTTCCTCATACAGCGGGTTATTCACGTGTTGCGGGGATCTGCAGAGACACCTCCCTGGAGGCCCTGGCAGTCCTCTTTCCCCTTTTGGTCCTATTGCGAGTTGCCCTGGGAAGCAAAATACCAGGTTGCCTCGTTATGAAGTTAATACACAACCCCCAAATGTAGCCTTAGTGGAAAAAGTACAGGTCAGGTGGATATATGCATTTATCTAAGTTTTCAGATACGCATATGTCCCACCAAATCCACCGGGAACTAAGCTAAGGGATTACCAGAACCACCAATTCAGCACTTAAGGAGGAAGAGCTGAGTTTGTACCACAGTCATATTATTTCAGATCACTTTGTAAATTATTCTATCAACTTTACAGAGAAAGAGAGAGACTGTTTGCTTAGAACAATTGTCAACCTGTTTGGAGCTACAGAAATTTAGGACATGATGAACACACAGATCACTCTACAGCACCTGTGCACCAAGTTTAGTAGTCAGTCCGTATACATCCACAACACATTGGACTTGTGCACTTGTAAAACCACTTGGACAATGCTGTTTCAGAGGTCTCTGTACAGGAAAACCCAACTAGAAATACAGGAGTGCTACAAATAAAAATAATAATAAAAAAATACTGCTTTTTGACTTTCAAACTTTGGCAAGGATGTGCTACTCTGCAGAAGCAGACTGTGAGCCAACATGTTCATACTGCAAGGAGTGATATCATTACAGAAAGGTCTTTCAGGATCAGAATTGATATTCTAGAGGGAAAAGATTAACAAGCTCGACGCATAAACTTTCTGCGGATGAAATAAAGCCTTTAAAAAGTAATCTCAAGATTCTGGCTGCCTTCCCATTGGCATGGTGAAAATTCTGCCCTCTGAAAACTTCCAGCTAATTTACTCAAGGCAAAAATGTTTCATAATGGAAGGCGTGAGACGTGAAGATTCTGAAGCAGCCCCCAGCTTCACAGATGTACCATTTCCACACCACCACAAGAAGAGACCTCCTGCCCACTAATGTAAGCAAGAGAAGAAAAGGGAACGCAAAATGGAAGAGGGCATTGAACAGATGGGCAGCAGTACAAGCAGTTGTTGTCCATTTCAAGCAACAGCAACTTCCAATCGATTTTGCTTTTTTCAGATACTTTAGTATATATCCTTGTTGAGAAAACCCTGTTTACGCTTTTCTTTTCAGATACTTTAGCACATATCTGGGTTGAGAAAACCCTGCTTGAAGGTTCACTGCCACCAAACATCATGGCTTGTGTATTGTCCTTCATGTCTATGCTTGGTCTCACAAGCTGCCCAGAGTTCATGCGCATGCATAGCTTTGAAGCTGTGCAATTATCTATCGGTTACAGAATTTTCTTGTGATTTCTGCAACATGCACAATTGCAGCAAGCAGAGATCTCCAGCACTTAATTAAAGAGAGAATTTTTCTCCACCACCCCTTTTTCCCTCTGACTCCTATCCCTTTCCTTCTCTTCCCTTCTTCCCTTAATGCCGTTGTGACTTGAGTCTCATCTGTTTTTCCTTTACAGAGCTGCAGAGGGTGAGGATGTCCTGGCTGATTAGGAAACGCAATCTTTCACTGTAAGCCAGGGTATCTGGAGAAGCAGCAAACCTTTGATGATGGAGATTAACTAGTCCCTCCAAGGCTGCCAGATGGCTTTTCATCATACCCATCTACCAAAGCCCCACAGGAACTGCATAGGCCATGTTTCTGGTTTTATTTGAAACACCAGAAGCCATCATGTAGGTTTTCAAGTAAGGTGTAGAGTTCTTACACTGGACAAGGATGGTGTGGCCTGCCTTTGGAAGGAATCCTCTCCTTGCTGTCAGTGGGGAAGCAAATGAGGCCCTGCAGCACTTTTTATAAAGGGGTTTGTATGGCCGTATGTGATGAGTCAGGAGGGGCTGGGCAGCAGGGACACTGTGTAGGAGACCCCCTGATCTCCCGCTTACCTGATCCTGAAGGTCCAGGGGGGCCTGGCTGGCCAGAAGGACCAGGCCTTCCAGGTGGACCCATGATACCTGCAGGTCCAACGTCTCCCTTTAGTCCCTAGGATTGAAGAGACATCCGTTTATTTGCTGAACTATTAATAACACACAAGCTCTTCCAGCCAGCACCGGTTTCCATTTCAAGAAAGCCAAGACATTTGCCAACAGAAGCACGCAGCATGAGCTAGTCATGACCCCAGGGAAGAGCTGCTGTCCTCTTCTAGTGATGACAGAAGAACATGTCCAGGCAGACTTCTGTTCCTAAATGTGAATGGTCCCAGAGATCTGTTCTGTGTGGAGTCAGGGATCACCCTGCTCTGCCTTCAGTCTCTTGGTAGCCTTCTTTAAGGATGCCTTTCTGCCTCTGGTAGCACTCTAAGTGTCAGCAAGGCTCAGGAAGAAAGGGCTGGTGGGAGCTGAAGCAGCTGACCCTGGAAATCCTTAGTTATTGCACTAATACACACTGGGGGAAAAAAGAGAAAATTCACTAAGGGCGTGGCAAAAGCTTCCACAGTGACATTTCCCAGCCTTAGGGCACAGCCTTTCAGAAGCACACTAATGACTTTGAGGTCCACGCCGTTTTCAGAAGCACTTTAGGTGCCTGGACTCCTGTATCTCTTTCCTGTATTCACTTTCACCATGGGTATAGCTACGTTAAAAAATCATCACAAGGCAAGCAAGGGCTTGGCTTTACAAAGTGCAAGCTAGCGCATGGCAACATGATGCTGACAAACGGTGTCCCTCTGACACCCTGCCACTCAGTCAAAATGCTGTAAAATTACCTGTGGGAGATAAGCTTACGCGGTTACCATACAATAGCCAATATTCTGTAAAATCAGCCCTGATTTGCCTCATAGGAGCTTATTTGTGCAACCACGTCCTTAGGCATTTGGAAGTTTCACTGCAGAACTGTTTAGCACCTTCCTATTTTTGTTCCTGAATTTAATACGGCGACACTTATTAAAAATAACCATGTTTATCTTCCTGCTCGTATACTCTCCAAGGCTTGGGATTTCTCAGCTTTGTATTTCAGAAGTGTATTACGTAGCTTAAAGTTTAAATAACTGATTTGATTTTTATGTAACAGCATACATTAGTTAGCATAACAGAAATGCTGTGTATATGTAAGCTTTCTTTTAATGACAAAGGAGATTAATTCCTTGAAGTTGGTGTAATTTCTTGTCAATATGCATTCATGGGCGTGTTTAATTTCAGAGTAACTTAGCATATGTAGTAATATATGTTAAAATTGTTTGTTGTTATATAATATGTTGTATCCCATGGATATGCCTCAATGTCACTTGCACTGTTACAACAGAGGAAGGTTGATTTTGCCACGGTCCATAAAGAACTAATTGAATATTTGCTTTGTTTAATCCTATTAGGTAAACTCTGTGCCATCAAAATATTCCAGGATTTATGTGAATGTCAGCGATGCTGACTCCTAATTACTTCTTACACTATCCAACATGGAACTAGCAGACCAGGATTTTGGAGCCCCAGAGAAGTCTGTGGGAAGGCTCTTTCCCCCACGCAGCAGTGATCTGGCGGAGGCAGGCCAGTGCCAGTCCGACGTGTGCTGCCTGAAAACGAGCTGTCTTCTGTGCCTCCTGCTTTGGAGGAATGACTGCTTAATGCTCTCTTGTTTAGCACAGATTGATTAAATAACAACGGGGGAGATTTTTTTTTTTATTATTTTTTTTTCCTTGTTTCTTTTCACATGCACCCATGGCATTCAGAGAAGCTTTCCACATGGACAATATTTATTTTCCCCTCCTTTCTTTCCAAGCAACATTATGTAAAACCCTAAGTCATTCCTCCTCAGCGAGACTGAAACCCTAAACTTGCTCCTTAGGGTGAAATCCCAGGTTACAAAGCTCTGGGTGTTATATCCCAGTTAGGGGGCAGTGAGGCCCTGACTGGCCTCCTGGCCACCTCTTAGGGAGAGCCTGCCCCAGAGGCAGCGGAGAGCTGAAGTCAGTGAGATAATCAAGACGTATCTCAAAATGGAAGTGGAAGTGACACCTTCCTAATTTAGCTGCTTTTATCTAGGGATGTCAGCTGGATCAGGGGGCAGGAAACAGCTCCATGTCGATGGAAATGATCCTCTCTGCTGAGCAAACAGCCAGGCAACCGCAGCGCTTACGGGCAGCAGCCAGACCCACACAGCCTTAAAATGCCACTCTTAAGTTTTTTCAAAGGATTAGAAAAGTAGAAAGGAAATAACTCATTCACCAACTACAGAGAGGTGAACCCAGTGTTCACGCAGAAGATCGATGGTGAAATTGCTTTCAGGGCACCAGAAAGGTGTTTGTGTACTGAGCCTTGGCCCAGGAAATCCTAATTTAGGGCCAGACTATAGTTCTTTTAGTCAAACTGATTGTTGCCTGAAATTATGACACGCTTTATGTCACCACATTTAGACTGAGACACTGTGTAATATAACAAAATGTCTAAGGTGAAGTAAGCAGTGCACTGTGTTGAAGCTGATCTGCAGGCACTGCCTCTTCTCTTTGCCTTATGCTACAGAAAGACATTCTGTGTGTATTCCTTTGGCAGGGCAGATGAGCAGAGTTTTTAAAGAAATAATAGCAAAAAGCACACATCAGCTTTTAAAACCTGACAAATCAAGGACAAAAACCCTATTTCTTGTGGGTCGTCTAGCAGACTTACATTACAAAAAACTATTTCTTGTGGGTCATCTAGCAGACTTACATTGCACATACCTTCCTCACTGGAGACCTATTATTCCTTTCCTAACATCCAGCTTTTAATTTTTCCCTACAATGCTTATTCTTTCACTTCAGACATTAGCTGGTGGCATCAGAAAAACGGTGAAGCAGGCATGCACCTATGTTTGCAGTGCTGGGCATAACCAGGTTGCAAATAAAATATGTTCAGCTAAGCCCATTAACCACAGCATCTACAAACTCCTGCGTTTCAGCAGACGTACAGCGTACCAAGAATAAATTCCCTTCCCTGTTAGTCAGCAGAGGGGAACAGGCTCTACAGGTGGCAATTCAGAGCACCAGGAGCTGGTCTCCTTTGTAGCCCCGATATCATTGCTTAAAATAAATACAAAAAGAAAGGTGCACTCCTAGAGGCCCAGGTAATTTAAACAGGTAGCTATACCAATATCGCTACCCCCTTGGAAGACGCTAGAGTGGAGGAGTCAGAATCAAATTCGCGCACAATTCCTGATCTTTACAATTCATCTGAAAGTCTGAAAAAAATAGTTTCGCCAACATAATTATTTTGGGCTGTAAGGACGGACCATTTGTCAACCACTGCATTCCTGGACAGCTTCCATACTACATTACCATCCCTTAAGGTCACTAGGTGTCTTCCCAATCTTTCTCAGAGCAGAAGAATCTGTCCCTGGCACGCAGTACTATGGCGAGAGCCGCCATATAAATATCCAGCCTAGCAAATCAGTCTTGGTTTAGAGTTAGCAGGGGAAACACAAGAAACAGAGAGGGTTGTTTTAGTGCTTTGGTTCTTTGCACGGTGTGTAGGACATTTCCAAGGCCCTGCAGCTCTGCAAGCTGATCCATGTTGACCAACACCTGGGCCTGGGCAAAGCCTGACTCAAGCCAATTGGATGGTGCTGACAGAAAGCATCGTCCAGGTGGGCCCAGCAGCAAGGGCAGAGCCTGAACGGGCATGAGATGCACACTTGGTCCTTGGGCTAGAGAGCAGGAGTGTATTACAGTGTAATACAGGACTGAGGTTTGGATGTGTAGACCAGCAGTTTTCATTGCCACAGACCACGCACCAGTTTAGTCCGTTACAGCACACCATTCTCAGTGTACCGGCAGCCACTGCCAGGGCACACAAGCAGTGTTTTTCTAGCAGCAGTGTAGCTCTTTGCACTGGTGAGCCGGGGAGAAAATTCACGGACAGGCAATGAGACCTCCCTTGCAAGATGCCGACGCTGCCTGTCTGCCCAGAGCTGAGGTTACGGGGAACTAGTTTTTGTAGCATGCACAGCAATCCCTCCCTCATCCAGAGCCCCAGAAAGCCAGTGTTTTCCTACAAACCTTCCTTCACTCATCCCAGTAATCTATTTTCTCGAGGGGAAGAGGATGGCACCTGGGCAGGCTGAAATGTGTTGAGTTTTAGATATACCCCATTCGCCGTGCCTGGAAATCAAGCAGCCCTGCTCCCTAAGTCAGCTTCAAGGTTGGCATCTACAAAGTGTAGGGCACCACAGCATTACCTCCTAAGCTGCCTGAGACCTGGACCTCATACCAGCATGCTAGCCATCAGGTGGGGCTGGGACCATAGCTCTGTGTTGCTTGGGATTCAAAGGAGGGGTTCAAGGTCTATTCAACGAGTTTGTTACCAATCTAGGAAAAATAGAACTTTCCCCACACTGCACGGTCAGGGGACTGAGTGCTACAGATAAGGCTGCAGCCCTACAGCTGAGGCTTTAGCTCCTGTGTAGCCTGTGTGAGGTGTCCCAGGGCTTCTGCCTGCTCCCCGTGTGATGAAGTGGGTGGTACCACGAGAGCACAGACCACACCATCGTACACCATGACCACGCAGATGCCGTGAATCGCGGGGAAGAAGAAACATTTTGGTCCTACTTGTTTGCCTCGTTTTCCGGGTCTTCCTATAGGTCCTCTGTGTCCTGGTACTCCGGATTGTCCCTTTGGGCCCATCTCTCCCTTGGTGGGTGCAGAGGGGGAAGGAAGAAAGATGTCAGTACATGGTTATACCTGCCCTTACACAAGGCAGCAGATGGGCAGTGCTTTCATTCACACAATTCCTCTAGATAATGCCAGCACCGTTTCTTTTTCAGAAATCCAAAATTATAATAGAATATTTTAAAACAAGCATAAAGTAAAAAAATACCTCTTACAATTTATCCACCTTTCCCTGAAAAATCCTTTCCTAAAGAGAAGGCCAAATGGAGGGATCAGAAACACACTCAGGGACTTGAATAGGTCAAGGCTAGCAAAACTCTCTGACTCCTTGGCAACATCTTGCTTTGCTGCTAAGATGCATGTGTAATAAAATCACTCAGGGAAAGGGAAGTGAATTTACTCATCTTCTAGCCTCCTTAGAAGCAACCATTATTTCTTTATCCTAACTTCAGAGATAAGATGTGATAAGATTGATAAGATTATCCTCCTTTAGGCTTTCTATCCTTAAGTCAACATCTGAATTTTGATCGTTTTTTAAGTACAGAATAACAATGACATAAAAACTGGTCAGGGTTATCCCTACTATTTATAGTAATGCTATTTTGATTCAGAGTGTCAAGAAGGAAATATTTATTAGCTTCAAGCGAATAAACCCCAAACAACTAGGGCAGTTATAAATTTATAATTAAGAGTTTGAATATGTTGAAGATAGGAGGAAGATTATAACTAAACCAATGTTCTGGGGAAAAACAGAGAAACAACAAACAGTTAAACCTCAGAGTTTTCTCCTATGACAAAAAGCCTAAATAATTTGATGAAGCCCAAGAAGTGTTGGTCATTGAGTCAAGCAAGACCTTCAATGTCTTATCCTTTTGAGGATGTCCCCGAAGCCACTCATTCACCCTATGTCAGCACTTTATTCCCCAAGACACCATGTTCACTTACTTTTTGTCCCAGCATTCCAGGGAAGCCTATTTCTCCCTACAAAGTAAAAGGAGAAAAATCATCAAAAAATGTGGAGTGACCTTTGACAAAGCAGCACCTTTCTTGGAAGGAAGAAAACCAAGTCCTGTGTATTGATACCAGTTAAAGAATCTTGCACTGCAGTTCAGCACTGTGGGTGATGCAGTAGTTGGAGAATTATAAGCAAAATTTTACGGTAAAGTCCCTTGTACAGTAACACTACTCCTCTGTCTGGTCCTCTGCTGCCTGCTTCTGCTCCTCCAGCAAAAAACATCCTGGTTGTGCTTTTGTCTAAGCCCACGTTTGGGAATGGCATGTCTCCGTTTACATCAAAAGCAGTTTACTTTTCTTTTCTTAGTTAAAAGGACCCCCCAGCCACAAATGACACTTCCCCCCATCCCAGCATTATCCTGTGACCAGCTAAAAGCATCTTGGCAAGCTGTCCTGGTTCTGGACTGCACAGGCCAGGAGGGACTTAGGTTCCCTCCAGGAAAACCCCCCTCTGGCTCACCAACGCTGCCGGGGCTGGGGGCAGATGGACACGAAGGCTGCCCCACTGCCCTCCCGTCAGGCAGGACCACCGCCTTCCCTCGCCACTCTTGCCCTCCCAGGGAGATGCCTCCAGGCTCCCTTCCTCCACACCGCTGCTGTTTTTCACTATCAGAAGGATGTTAGTCCTGGTGTGCACGTGCAGCTAAAGCTCACAGCCATTGGGAAAAGAAAACTACCTGGTCTCCTTTGACTCCTTTGTCACCCCTGTCACCTCTGGATCCCTGGAGAGAGATAACAGGGTGACAACAGCTTAATTACTACCATTTCATCGGGAAACAGAAAGTATTTCTCCTACATGAGGTGCTATTTGGAGTCACGCACAATACATTCATA
The DNA here is from genome assembly GCF_017639655.2 of Falco naumanni. Taxonomy (NCBI): domain Eukaryota; kingdom Metazoa; phylum Chordata; class Aves; order Falconiformes; family Falconidae; genus Falco; species Falco naumanni. The sequence continues at coordinate 10,455,902 of NC_054057.1, read as the reverse complement.
TCTTCAGAGTAAGGTATATAGTAGATACCCTAAAACGTTTCCTTATTACTTTCATTGACATTGTAACAGAATTAGAAGTAAGGTTTGTAGGAAAAGGGACTCATTCTCCCCAGATAATTACTTTAAATATGTGCTTTCCTGGACATAATACTTCCAAACTTGATTTTTTCCCCTAGCTGGCTTCATCCAAGTTCAGGTCCCACTGTGAGGTCTTACAGTAAAAACTGTCTCTGTGCCGAAGTGTATATAGCCTAAATAAACCAGACCAACAATTAAGGATTGTTATACCCATTCTACAGATGGGGAAATTGTAGTGAGGTGCACTGCAGTAACTTGTTCATGAGAAGACAGGGTGTAAAACTTACTTCTTCAGCATCCCAGCCCAAGCCACAAGACTGTGCTCCTTCTCGAGGCTTGTTTTTGTTTCCCAGAGGGACCTTTAGACTTCAGCAAAGTTCAATCTCATTTCTACAGTTACTTTTTTTTTACATAACTGTTTGCAGTTGTTAAATTATACATTATTCTATTTTCACACTGACCTTTTCTCCTCTAGTTCCAGGAAAACCCTAAAGGGAATGATAGATAGTTTAATGCTTCTTGCTTTCAAGATCACCCAAGAAGCCGGACTTTCAAACTTTGAAGTGAAGAAAAATAATGAAGCACAAATAATTAATTGCATCAATTTGCAAATGCAAATGAATTTTTATAGCTTCTAAAATTGCACTGAAACAGAACTCTGAAACATTAATTAAAGTCAAGACAACTCAGTCCAAAAGCCAACGTGAAAAGCCAGGTAAAAAGCCAGCAGGTTTGATATTGCTTTAAAATTGAAAGAAGGGAAATTAAATGTAACTGAAATTGAATAAAGCCTTAGATGCCACAATTAATAATCTAAAATAATTTTAGCAATAATCTTTGTTTTCTGTTTTGTTTATTTGTTGTTTTGTTTGTTTTCCTCCCCCCGTGGAACATTCTTAAATTATACTGAAGTAATCTTCAAATGTGAAGATTACTATAAAACCGAGCTTCTCTTAAATATGCAATAAACAATAACGTTCAGCTCTTCTTTCCAGTCCTTTATTTGAAAAATATGATTACTTTTTTTTTTTTCCAAGTACCTTAAAATATTGTGGCTTAAATTTGTAAAGGCATAGGCCATGCTGCAGGCAATGATGTGCAGACACTGAACATCCAGACCAAATTGTGCTTACTATCCAACTGTCGATACATAGGCATAGTTTTAGAAAAGGAGCAAAATTTTCTCCACAGTCTTATGAGGTGGGTGGAAAACGTTGCAGACATGATTTAATGCTGCAGATATACTTAAAAGCTCCAGTTTTCTATGGGATACAATTATATATGAGTTTTGCTTTTACAATAAGTTTTTGCGTTACGATAATTTATACCAAAGCATTTTAACGAAAAGTCAAAAACACAGCCAAGCCCAATCAGACAACATAACCTTGCTTGAAGGAGAACATATCTTTTTAGCTGTATTAGAAAATAGATATCTTGATAAATGCTTTCCAGCAAAGTCACGAGGGAAGCAGCTGTCAGCAGAGCGTTAGAAACCAATGTCTGAAAATGCAGCGGTAGGTTAACAAACCTTGGAGCCCATTGGTCCTCTTGTACCTGGCAATCCCATCACACCCAACTCTCCCTTTTCACCCTAAAGGGGTCAATAAAGAGAGTTATTGATTGTGGCTCTCTGATGAGGTCATACTTGAACGTCTGACAGTTTAGCGGTTCAGGTTTTATGTCAAATGGTTGAGACAAGCCTGACCTTGGTGTAGCACTGTAGTCAGAGGTCTGTATTGCAATTGTATTCTGCCTGAGTCCTCATCTTATTCTTCTATTTGCATTTTCTTGGGTGTGTAACTTGTGCTTCAGTTTTGCCAGATGCTATTAAAGGACATGCAAGCAAACCTCAGCAGCGCTGCATCCTTTTTCTGCAGGAAGGTGCATTGTCTCTACCCAGCATCACTTCCACTGAGTCGCAGAAAATAAAGTTTTTTTGCTGCAAGCCTTTATGGTTTGGGGAGGTGTAGTGTGCTTTTATTGTGGTTTTGAGACACCATGTGCTTTACAGTGGTTTGGAGCCAGTAAATCATGGAAAGGCTTTACAACAGCTTCTCTGGCTGCTGTCAGCTAATTATATCTAGCGTGAAATACAGAGTAGTCCCCGCAGACATGCAGCAGCACTACCAGCAGAATACAGTTGGCTCTCATTCTCCTTTGGCTTTCACTGTCCTAGAAATGGAGAGGATTTTCATGTTGGCTGCTGCCCTGGCAGAAGTTCAGAAAAGACTTGAAGAAACAAAGTAGGAGAAGTAAGTATTGGACCAAGGCTGTGTCAAAGAAGGAGAAGACAATGAAGGAGACCCAGCTGAAGAAACAGAAGGCACGGAGATGGGAATGAGAGAAAAACTCAAACAGCAGCTTACTGAAGAATTACAGCAAGTAGAGGATGCAGCAAATGACTGCAGTGAAGATGAGTATCAGGAGTTTGGGAAGATCAGAGATGAAAAGAAGAGAAAGGCAAGAGAGACACAGCCGATGGACGTGAACACAGAGATCTGCTGGCCTCTGTTCCACTGGAGCCTTCATTGACAGGCAGGAAACCAAAACTTATGAAGACTGGAAGAAGTGAAAGTGTGAACCCATCTAAAGAACAGAGGAGACAGGTGTCAGAGGAGACAATAAAAGCAGAAGAATTTGAATCAAAAGCAAGTAGGACTTGCAGTCAAAATTTAGGAAAAACTATGACTGTTGAATGCGAGGGGTGCTTCTAGAAGTGCAATGAAAAAGTATAACAATAGACGAAGAGGAGACAAATCAAAATTCAGGAGACTTCATAAATAGAACCAGAGCTTATATAAGGAAAAGGCCAAGTGAATGAATGAGCTTTCTGACTGCTCTGCTCTCAGTACTAACGTAGGTAGACTTTACCTACTCTCAGGTAGTTGGATCTTCCTTCTGCCCTCGCTGCTCCCACTGTGGGAAATCGTATCACACAGTGCATTTGGGGGGCACACCTTTTCCCAGTTCAAAGTGAACATCAGCTCCTTTTAAGTACATAGTCTCCTACTGCCTGCCTGCATTCCCACATAATACAATATGTTGTTCTTCATCTAACATAGCTGTGAAGAGCTTGAGGGTCTGCTTCTCAGATGTGGCTTCAATTCAGAAGTCATCTACTATTATTCTTGTAGGAGCAAGAGCTACTGCATCACATCCTCTGAGGTGGAGGCACCAGACTTCGTGGAGCACATGAAGAGTCAAAGGTTTACTGGGAAATGCAGTTTCAAACTAAACATTGTGTGCAGTCCTTTTGCCTGACGCATACTGGATTGAAGAAAAGCAAGTAATCTCAAGAGTCCCAGTAGAAACTCTATATACCATGGCTCCTGTGAAGAACTGTATATCTTTCGCATAAGATAATACTTAGTAAAGGGCTGTCCTGCATCTTTTTTTTTATATATAAAAAATGCAGATGAAGCAAACACTGCAGTAGCAAAGTGTGTCCTACCATTTCTTCTGCTGTTGGTTATTAAAAATCACAGGAATGAATGTTTGGGAATGTATGGAAATGAACTTCAAAGATGTGATCAGCTATCCTCATGGTTTGTAATCTCTTTCCTGATACCACCCTCGTATTTTGCCTCAGCTGACATGGGCATGCAGTTATGCTGCCAAGAAGTATGCATTCAGGCAAAGAGATCATCATAAAGAACAGTCCTAAAGATGATGATCAGTTTTGAAACACTGATCTGTGTGATTGTGAGACACCAGTGGTTATGAATGAGTCTTCATTAGACTGATTTTCAGTTTCCCTTTGACATATTTTAATTGACATAAGAAGTACTACAGGGACCAGGCTGAAGGTGGAGTAACCTAACCCTAGACTGGGCAGGTCTTTGCAGAGCAGTGTGAGAAAAGGGACCAGCACTGCTGCAGCTTCCCAGTCTCCAGCAGATAGTGGTTTAGAGACTTCCTGAGACAACTGCTCTGTTCAGATCGTGATGTTGAACAGCTTATTCCATGTGAATTTTAGACTTACCTTCGGTCCTACAGGTCCAGGCCATCCTATCGGTCCTGGCATCCCAGGGACGCCCGGGGGACCTGGTCTACCCTTGAACGGAAAACATCGATTACAATGATTCATGTAGCATCATTCCTACACACAGGCCTCCACTGCAGACAGGAGATACAGAGGAACAAAATCTTTTCAGGAAAAGACCTGCAAATGATTCTTTACCTTGTTTTTAACACAAAAAATTACTGTATTGTATTCATAATGAATATATTCATTATGCTACTGGAGGAAGTGTGGGCTCACAGAAATACCAGGTTATACTGATTCAAATAAGTAGATCAGTTACAGAGTAAATCTACATGCAGTCAAAATAATCATCCTAAAATCCCAGTATCAATAACTGAAATTCTACTGTTTTTTTGTCAGAAGAGTAGGTACCGACGCACTGTGATTAAGGTTTGCACTCTCTTGTAGGTTGGAGTGAGTCTCTCTGAGACATTACTGTTTTGAACACTTGAATTTATATAATATTTTTGTTCACTGTAGGGCATTTGCAATTTAGATTAAAGAAAAAGGCCTCTTGTTTATGTGTTTCGTATTTATTTGGATTACTGATTGGTAGCTGGTGTTAGAATCCTTTGTATATTATTAGAAGGGTGTTAAAATCCTTGGTGTATTATTAGAAGGGTACTTCTTTTCCTGGTTAGTGACTACCCCCTGCATATCTCTGATTTCATCCTGCATTTCTGCCTTCTTTTAAAGTTAATTACATTAAATGAAGGTATTTAGTGACCAAGATAACGTATTATGTTTCATCACATGTAGGGGTACATATTTTTGACAATATATCATGGCTCATATATCACCAAGTATAGTATTGTAGTCAGCATATTGCATCGATGCCAAAACTCTGTTTGGTGTAATCATTAATGGTTATTCCTCCTTTGGGGGTATTTGGCCAAGCCTTATTTAGACTTCAGGGGAGTAAAAAGTTTGATTTTGCTTTGGACTTTTTTTAATACACCTTTTATGACAGCTCCCATACTCTGCTTCCTCTATCCACAGAGACATAGTCCAGGTAACTTCCTACTCTGTAACACTTGCAGTGTCTGGCCAGATCTGCACGCTCTTACGGAAGGAATCTCTTGCATTCAAGCCAGCTGGGACAGGTCTCCAAGCCAGAGGGTCCAGCTCTCCAGCTGTGCACCCAGAGCTCCCTACCACCCACCCTGGGTACCAGGGGAAGCAGCACAAACAGGTTAAATTTTGACATTAAGCAAGTTGTGTTTAACTGTTGCCTGCAGCCCTCTCTGACAGCTGCTATGTGCCAAGTATTAGATGGGTTTCTGAGACAGCATCTTTGCTCATACCTTTCTTCCTGGCCTGCCAATCTCCCCCTGCCAGAAAAAGGAACATGTTAGTATCACAGGCACCACATGAAGCACAGTGGTTCATTAGTCAATGCATTTGCATTAAAAAAATAAAAAAAAATTGGAATATTTTTATGTTTAACACTTTGCTTCCAGAGGTAAAATAAGAATTACTTCAACCGAGCTCCTTGGTCTTTCCTGTGTTTTCAGCCCTAAATCTATAGGCATCCCCTTGCACAGCAAAGCACGCAATTATGTGCACAGCTTCAGGTATAAGGCTCTAAAGAACATCATCATGGAGCAAATGCTTTACAGATCTGAAGCCATAACTTAACGTATAGCCCAGTTTTAATATCTGAGCTGACTCATGCAATTAACAATGCGTGGGAGAGCTCTGCTTCTCATGTCCTCCTCAAAGGTGCTTGGATCGGTAAGATTGCTGACTTGTGCACCTGAGCTGCTTGCTTAAATACACTAGACAGAGTTAGCTACCATGGGAAGCCATAAAAAATATTTCAAAACAGAAAATTAACACTGAAAGATGAAGCTTTAAATTCTAGCTTCAAACCAATTCACAGCTTTACATTCACATTATAGCAAATTCCCACATCCAGAAGGTCCATGATTCATTCACTAAACAGACAAGGAAAAAGGTGACACACACACACCACCCTCCCCCCACATCTTTGCCCCTCAAAAACATGCCAAACTCTCTCATAACAGACACTTACTTTCTCCCCTTTTGGTCCTGTTATACCAGGAATTCCTTGTGGACCCTAGGGAGAGAAGTGAATGCTATTATTAAGCTGCACTAGTGAGGAGGCGCTGGTGGTTGTCTTCCCTCAACCCTTGACCCTGTAGGTGTTTCCCAGGAACAGTGTGAACCCACAAGGTTGGGGTGTCAGATGTGGTATTTGAACGTGGCCTCTAAATGCCAGGTCTGGGCCACCGCTGGACGGCAGGCTGGCAGGGGAAGTGCGGGGGCATCTTCCAGATGAAGAAAATCGGCAAGAAAAAAGGCCTGGGGCAAAGGAAAGATGAGAAGTTCCTGGAGTCCTGAAGAATTAGCAACAACAAGGACACGGAGACACCGTGTCAGCTGGCAAAGGAGGTCAGCCAAAGGAGCGGTAAGGGAAGCGGCATAAAACATGTGGGATGGGCTCTGCAATGTGGGATGGACATGGAGGATTGCCACCACTTCTGAATCCTGAAGATACTTCTCTCCCTCTCAAATGAGGTTGATTCTCCTTTCAGGAGACTTCTCAATCCAGGGAGGCCTTGAAACCCATCTCAGAAAAAAAAATATCAGAAAATCAGTCTTGTTTCTGGAATGCCTCCATTCACAGACCACCTTTTATTTTTGAATGACTAAGGAGAAAAATCCCAAGAGCCTGCATCAGAGGAGCTTTGGATTCACCATACAAATCACTCACTCCAGGTTTGAATCCTGGCTATCTTATGCTGACCGTAACATGATGCAGATTGTATCGGAATAGGAGCAAAGCGTACCCTCAAATGCAAATTACTCTGACTATTTTCATCAGTAGGGTTGTTTCAGGTTTTCAGTAGTGTAAATCAGGATGCACCCTATTAGAGTCAGAGTCAAATTTTATCTTATTTCTTTCATTTTACCTTAGGTTACACATGGGAGGAACTACACTCTGAGTTACATCATTGCAAATCTAATTTAAAATTCAGCCCTGAGTCAACAGTATGGCCTTTTACAACTCCTTTGAAAGTCATGCAAGCTACAGCAGAAAAGAATTCAGATGTACTTCTTAAGATTATTTTTTTTAATGGTAGCATTTCTTTTCAGGTGACCATGGTCATAGAAGTATTGCCCAGAGGACTGCTGGCTCTAACATTGACCCGGTACAAGATACAGTCCCATAATTTATAATTAAAAATTCCAAAGCCATGTCATACCCACCCTACTGTCTGCCTTTGTGATAAAATCTGCCAGCCTACTCTATTTAAAAATGTTCTCGGAGGGACTGTGGGTCATTTGGCTGCAAGAATAACATTATTTATAGCAATGGACCTTGTAGAACAATAGAATCAATATTCCTGTTCTTCCAGTTTAAGCCAAAGAGGATATTAAGACGATTTTTTTATACAAAGACAGTCTAGCAAAGACTGCTTCTGTAATCTGCTTCTTGCACATCTACTGCAACTCTGGACCATGGCCAATCACAGTGCAGGGCTGTTTCATAATGCAGAGAAGACTTTTCTCAATACAGAACAGCACAAATGCTTCCCATCACTTCTCTCCACACCCCACCATTCACATGCCAAACGAGTTTGCCACATCCGGCATCCCAGCAAAGACAAAAGGGCAGAACGATAAAGACAGGTTCATAAAAGAAGACTTTCTGGCTTTCACATTGCAACTTCTAGACTATTTACAAAGACCTTCTGAAGTACTGACTTCTAAATAATGAAAGCTAAGCTTTTTGCCACATAACAGCCTTTACTGTGATGTACTGTCCATACTTCTTAAATAGTGTTTGGGTGCTTGTTAACTTCTCAGGCTGCCAAAGCCTCAGTCACAGCTTGGCTGCAGCAAATGTCTTGTGCCATGCCTGCTGTTGGCTGTATTGTAATAAAACCGGCACCCAGGAGCCTCAAGGAACATCAACATCCCAAAGCACCCAGCACAGCACATAGATCAGGACTGCCCGTGCCCCAGGAGGAACTGGAAGTACCTCTCCATGAAAAGCTTAATTTTTCTTTGGAGGGAATGAACTGGAATGGAAAGGCAGATGCGTGATCTTCTCCCCACTAAAGAGATGTTCCCAAAAACCTTCCCCTAGAGGTGGAGCATTTCCTCAGAAGATTTCTGAATGTACCAATTGTATAAAATTAAACAGGAGGTCAAAAAGACTGGCCCAAGGTTACCCAGCAAGTCAGAGGCAGAGACGCTGCAGGTCAAGCTAGGAGATCCCACATCTCCTGAATCCCATCCCACTTCCCTCCAGGAGCCACTCCTTGCCTCTGATGCTCACTGTAGGCATCTGCCTTCTCGAGGATGTACTCCACTAACATTCAAGTGCATTGCACTTCTTGTGCATCCACTCCATGGGCTCTTTCCCTCACATAAAGGACAACAGAGTCTAAAGCAAGCAAAAAACTAACCAAGAGCCTCTGAAGGAGGTGATGGCACCTCCGGCATTTTTGATGGGTGCTACCCACTGTAAAAATTCACAAAAATGAAGGGTGAACTTGAAACCGACTGCAGTATGCAAGGCAGGGATGAGAACAGGGTAAAAAGCCTACATGATTTATGCATGGTCATATTGCAATGAAATTAAGCCAGAGCTCGGTATGCTCGCTAAGCGGTAACAAACATTTGCAGATGTTTTAAAGACTTGTAAGGGCCTTGGAGCAAGTGAGAGAACATGTGGTTTAATTACAAATGCATCACTCACCTGGGGGCCAGGAGGCCCTGCAGGGCAGTGCGATTTGGGCAGAGAGGAAGCCTGTATTGTCTGGAGCTCCTGACACAGCTCTTTCACATCCAGGGCAAGCAGCTTCTGTGTGACATAAAACATATGAGTGAACGTGCAGCCATACACAGCCTGTTGGAGAAACGTAAAAACCCCAGCCACCAAATGCTACAGCCTCAAGAGGGTTTATTCGCTCGCTCAGGGGAAAGCCATGGGTTAGACACAAGGTTATCTCCATGGATGCTTGAACATTAGCACTTGAGCAGAGTGACCTGCCCCATACTTCCTCCTCCTCCTCCTCCTCCTCCTCCCCCGGAGGCACAAGGCAGCCGCGCTGCCGCACGCCCCTCGGAGCCACTGTGGGACCTTGGCCTATTCTTAGACCTGACCCTGCTCTCTCCGTCGCACTTTAGAAGTAGCAGCTCCTCTCCAAAAATAGCGTCTTTGCTCTAAGAATAGAGTACGCTCAGCGAGGGTGTAGGCGGCGTGAACTTGGCTCCAGAAGACACTAACCCATCGGCATTCACTCGCTGCAGGCCCTGCAGACCAGGGCCGATGCCTTTAATGACCATGAGCGTCTCATCTTTTGACTTCAAAATTAGCCTTGCATGAGTAAACTGCCTTATTTGTGTCCTGTAACAAAAGTGATCTCCCCTGGAAACACAGACGAACGCTGACCCAGAAACACCGGGTTAACGCAAGTGATCCTCAGCTTCCAAGTGAAAAGCCGTTCTCTTGAAAAGCTCCCGCTGGGGACTCCAAATCACAAACCGCTCACAGCTAACTCACGTGGCTCCCCCCCTCCTCAGAACTGCTTCGTTTTATTTCATGGTTTTATGGGGGAAACGATGGTGTAAGGATGATTTTATGATTACTCTCTGGGCTGTTTGGGGGAATCTCAGGCATCCTGGTCCCAACCTCATCCTCACTGAAGAAGTATAGCACATTCCCAGGATCTTGACTCTGGGTCTCCTTTCCGTGGAAATCAAAGCACAGAGAGGGGAGAGGATGAGGAAAGGTGAGGCAAGTAGATTTTGGTTGGGGGGGGGGGCGGGGGGGGGGGGGGGGGGGGCGGGGAACAGCACCCTGAGCTCAATCCTGATCCCTCTGAAGATAATGGAGGATTTCACACTATATTTTTTCTTGGGTTAGCTCTTGTTAGACATCTTACTGATCATCATTTACGTAACACCAGCAACAATTGCAGTATTTATATATGGTAGATGAATAGTAGAGTTAAGAAATAGGAATTACTGAGCAGTTAGAAACATTTTTAATGTTGGGGTGGAAAATATGTGAAGTTAACAGATCCTGGCAATAAGAATAATTGGGCAAGCTGCTGTATCATATACCCATTGTATCCTCTATGCTGCATATGTTAACATGTGTATGGATACATATCACGTAGAGCAGGTAGGTATATGCATAGGTGGGTGAGTGAAAACTGCATACCAGTAACTAAGACATGTCTGTCTTTCTGCAAAATGAAATGGCGGGAATAGATTCCATAGGAGGATTCCAAGACCTTCGTTCCACCTACTGGGTAAGGCAAATGCGATGCAAAACAGGACATATACATAATGTACACCCTGAAATCCATTGTGCAGGACAGAAAATCACCTTTCCGTCCTTACTTGGTTTATTGCATTGCCATTTCCTTTAGTTCAGGATTGCCTGACTCTTAAGTTCCCAAAACAGAGTAAAGAGAATATGTTTAAGTTTTTAAGTTAATTTTTTTTTAAAGTTAATTAACTGCCCGAACAAACCCAGCTTTGTTTCATCCCTTGCTCTATTTGAGATTCACTTCAAGGCCCAGTCTGGGATGTTGAATGATTGTCCTAACAGAGCCGTATTAACACAGCCAGACGGGTGGGCTGAGGGGGTGCCATGAAGAGGTGCTTGAGAGGATACTTCAGTCTCTGTCACACCTAAGAAGTCACGTAAAGAGGGGGGAAAGGCGCCCGGGCCACACTTACAGTGCTCCAGCTGTGCCTGAAGTATGGTGGTGGAAACAGGGGTGGTGGAGGAGGGCCGAGGAGGCAGCACGCTCTGCGGGTGAGCTCCTTCTTCTGTTCCAGACATGGGAGATCTGTTCAATACAAACATCCGTCTGTTGCCTTGAACACCACAAACATTTCTTCCAGAGTAAGAGGAGTTTCCATTCCACAGGATTTTCCTAGATCCTGTGTGCATTGATTGTAACACTGTAATCCAAGCAGGGATTTAAGAACCTGGGTGGTCCCTTATGAGTTCCTCCTCATGCTGAAGGCTAGGCAGAGTCTTAAACTCTTAATGTGGCTATGACACAGGCTGATTTTGGAAAATTTTAGATAAGCAACATTAGAAAACAGATTGAAATATTTCTCGCTTTCTCTCCCCTCTCTCCCAAAAGTGTGTTATAAACAGCATCTTCCAGTTCCCGTTACAGCCCGTGTGCCACCAGGAAGCGCCCCGTGCTGTTGCCCACCAACCTTCCCCATGGACCAAATTGCTTCAGGGCCGTCTGTGATAACCGAGTGGGAAGCTGCTCCACAGCCCAGCTGCTTATATTTCCCCTGGGACTGAAATCAGGTTGCCTTATTTCTGATTCCTGCATCATCCCTAAGAATAAATTTTCTGCAACTCCGACTTAGCTGATAGCTTTGTCACCATCTGCCTAGTACGGCAGGACCTCAGCTGCGTTCAGCAAGATATGTAACCTCTTCTAAGAAGTAAACTCCCATCAACAATATAGGAAGCTCTGACCAAGGGTTCACAGAGAAAGAATGGGAAGGTGATGCGTTTATACTGTGAGAGTTTTTTTCTGAACCTGTTTGCTCCTTGGGAAATATATTTCTAATCACGATGGGGCTTTCTGCAAAGGTTTTGCCAAGGACAGCAAACATTTATTTATGCCTGTTGGTTTTTTCCTCTGGCTTGTGGCAGCTGGAATGGGTGTCTGTGTACTGAAGGGTGGCAGGGAGCCAAACACAGTAGGAAGAAAAGCCTATGGTGAAGTATCTGGTATTAATAGAAAACCTCTAAATTAAGTTTCTAGGAAGACAAACCTGACAAAATTGCTAGATTTGTGTGCAAATCAAGCACAGGCTGGATATTAGCCACATCTCAAGGTAAGGCAAACTTTCTAAGGGACAGAGATATTTCTACATTTTCAAACGTCTCAGAAAATGTATTATATCAGTCCCGTCATCCCACATTAATGGGGACAGCATGTTCCCAGTCCTGATGCACAGAAAAGAGCCACTCAGAGGAGTGTGAATCAGCAGCATTCAAGGGTAGTTTATGTTATCCAGATTTTTTTTGTCTAGCAATACGTTATTTGCATTGATACCTTTGAAAGATGTGTCAATTGAAGTCTGAAAGGGTCCATAATGAAGACTCCTTCTCGGCTTTTCCTCACAAGTTTGAAACTCAGCCAAAACTTTCAATTTAAGAGAAAGGCAGAAGTTTTAGAATAAAAAATAGAGATCTATTGTTTCATTTATAGCTTTAAATACGTACTGAAAATGTCCTTTAAAAAGTAGCAAAGGTTTGAGTTTGTCTGCGTCCAGTTCTCACAAGCAATAAAATACGAAGGTATGTAGAGTTAAATTCTGTATTGGCTTATCCTGAATTCAGTCACTCTCATGCAGCTGTAATTAAGGTCTCAAATTTTACCACACATACTTCTGGAGTTTTCTTAATTTCAGGATTGTATTTGAATATATTGCATTGGGACTAAATTGCATCTTACTAAAGCAACAGACAGCTTGTAATTTAACACGGTCTAAAATGTGTGATTATTATTTTATTTTAGGCTACATTCCGATATCATCACTCTTAGTACTACCTTATTACGTGATCTAGCTAAATTTCAACAGGATTATTATCATTCAACAAGAATACAAATATCAAAGCTGGTCTGATGTGGCTTCCTTCTAAGATCACTATCACGTACTGTAGAAAAAGTTTGTATTACTGCAGTTGTACTGCTGTGTAAAAAAAAAAAAAAAAAAAAAAAAAAAAGAGAGAGAGAGCGCGAAGATTAAAGTGTCGTTCTTTAAATATTTTCCAAAAATAAGATTAAATACAAATGTACATCTATAGCTTTAATAGGATACTTATCATGTCCTCATGAGTAAAGTCAAGTGCTGGATTATAAAATATTTGGGTTTTTCTTTTTAGCAGCAAAGTCTGAAATTCTGTGGAAGAGGTTTTATTGTGAAAAACACTATAGCTAACCAAGTTGGTAGCAAAAAGCAAAATAGCTACTGTTTTCAGTCTTTATAGTCTTATTCTAATACTATTGTACCACAAGTTAGGTTGAAACCCAGTTCAGGTTTGCTGGTATGAATGGTGGTAGCATGTACTCATCTCTATGAAGAAACAAGAAAAAAATTATCCTGTTTCTATTATGTAGGATAGATATAAATTCTATAATGATGTGGGTAGTTCATCTTTCAGGGGCTCCATCATTAACCATGGCTATGTTCTGGAAGATGTATTTGTAAAGCCACTATTTAAGAAAAGGCTGGCACTGGAATGACAGGTGATAACGACAGCAGAAGGAGCAAAAAAGTGAGTCACAGAGTGATGACAGGTACGACTGCTAGAACTTGATCTTCCAATAAGCACCGCATTTCATTGGTATGGATTTTGTAACTGTGATAACTCCAAGACGTACAACCATCACAGTATTGGCTTGTTTTATATCACAAAAAAGTTACCATGACAGGCTTACAGGCTCTCCGTAAATGCAGTGTATATTTTTAGGTTCCAGGTTAGCTTTGTTTGCTAAACACAGCTTCAGAATACTCCAGTCCCCATCAGTGGAAAAAATCTCAGCCCAAGAATAGGACTGTCATAGTTTTCGGTGAAACATGAAGACCCTGCCTCCCCAGAGCATGCATTTACATATCTCATATGGAAACGGCTCTTTCAACAACTTCAATATCAAAGAAGTTATTCAATAAGAGAAAGAAGATAAAATTAAAAACTCCTTCTAGGACTTGTCTAAGTGGCAGTTGTTTTCAGAGAACATAATCATTTTTACAGTCAGCTTTAGAATAGAAAGTCTTTACCAAGCTCAAACTCAAATTATTTTTATGGTCCAGACTGTATGTTAATCTAGTCCAAGACAGTGACTATATACGTCTATGGGTGTACTGGCAATGGTTGCTTCACAAAATAACATATTTCAGGTAAGCTATTGCAATGTTTCATTTTGTTCCTGCTGACTGCTTGCTTCTGACCATAGCTGGAATTTGGGAACTCTTACCCGAGGTGGTCCAACACAGAGCCAGAGAGGAGCCTTCGCCCACGCCGAGTCCCCTGGAGTGGGGCTCATACGAGGTCTCTGAGCCCTCCTAGAGCTGTTCCTACAGCTGACCTTCAACCCTACGGACCCCCCAGCTGCAACGGAGCTACCAGAGAAGTGGTGTCCTGGGTTCAAGTTAGATTTACAGGATTCCATCCAAAAAAAATCGTAAGTAAACTACGGAAGTGACTTCTATCCTAAAATCACAAAGCTGTAGGCCAGCTGCCAGGAGGAAAGGACGAGAAAGGAAAAAGATACTTAACATGTGTCTCCCTTCCTATTTGTGACCGCATTCATCCAGCAAGCCCTGACGGGAAGCCACACTGCTATCCAAAGGCTTGTCACCCTGACACCAGCGCTGGTGGCCTGCCCAGCTTGTGACAGGCAGGACTCTGCTGGACAGAGACCTCTGATGGCTGACACCCCTTCACAGGTGCTTCTCCCACTTGGATGCCACTCAGAATTAATAATAAACGAGCTGGGCAGACTCGTCAGTTAATGAACGTGGGCTTGTCCAGCTGAAACCGAGACTTTATCTGCTTTGTTGTTGTTCACTCGGGCTCCTCTTGCCCTCCTTGCAAGGAGAGCAGCACGCCACGGGCCCCAGCGCCCTGCACCGTTCTGCACATCTGTTGCAAGGTGACTAAGGCACTTTTCCCTTTTAAGTTAGAAAAGTTTAAGAGCTTGTCAAAAGTGCCTTTTGAGAGCCATGGGTCAAAATCTTTTACTTACAGAGCAGATGCACCTTGAGCTCTCCTTTAAAACCCCAAAGACGTGCATCAGCATTAACAATACCTATTTCTTGAAAATGTGTTTTATGAAGCTTTGTGGCCCAAAACATGCCTTAAGGACACATAAGCAGAGACAGGAATGCAGCTCATGTCTGGAGATGAGTTGGACAGTCAGGCTGGCAAATGGTCTGCACCTCTCAGCACCCTTTTGAACTTAGACCTTATAGTTGATGGCGTAAATATATCTTTTCATATAAACCAACTAATATAAATATGTCAAAGAAAGGTATCAGGCTCTGCAGCTTAGGTAATGGTGTCTGCATGGAGGAGTGACCCATGAAGTTCCCACGGGAGTTACAGGATGAGTCATGGAGCTGCAGCTCTCTTCTCCTCTGCTTCCGGTTCCCTCTTGCTTGAAATAGGGCTTCAGAGTCTTTAAGGAGCAGAGAAAAGCTGATTAGAAACCAATTCCTCATCCTTCTGACAGAAAATTTAAAAATTCAGCCAAAACCTTGCAAATTTCTTTTCAGCCAAGAAAAACTCACAAAATTTTGAAAATACTCCGTTTTTAATCCCCAAAATGGCTATGGGCTGTGGCAGCTGTAATGTGTACTTCAGCGGCTGGTGCACACTCAGAAGCTGTCTAAATAAATAAATAAATGAAAGTATTTAAAATCAGTCGACATTCAAAAAGCTTGACACCACCACAAACCCTGGCACGCTGCCTGGATCCTGGTGTTCACCCGGCTGGCGGGGGGGGGCAAGGACGTTCTGTCTCCTTTCCTCACCTAACATTCAGCCCAGGTCCCCCCGTGTCCCCCCGGTGCCTCCTGCACACGCAGGGGCAGCGAAGTCCCAGTCAGCCCCGCGCAGCCCGGCCGACCAGTGGCAAGCAGCTGCATCCTGGCAAGCCAGCCTTGGAAACCACCGCAGAAATGGCAAGATGCAGGAAAGCAAAGGGGCTTGTGAGTTTTCTAAGCAGGGTAAGTCCTTTTACTCCCTATATGCAAATATTTCAGACATTTAATCTGTATGTGCATTTATGCGGGCAACCCATATGCCGAAAGATTATATACTGTTCTCTCAGGTTGATCGCAGAAAGAAAATTCTGAGATCAGTACAGAAAGAGGAGTGTTTGCTTGGGTTGGCTCTGCACTACAGCTTCCCAAGAGCATGAAAATTCCAATGAAATCTGATAGGTGGAAGACCAGTGGGTTATAATGTGGGTTTATAAAATAAAGCCATGGCTTATAAATCCCAATAACCACATCAGGGCTATTTTGTGCAATTTTCTGTCTATTGCTTTCCATTTGCAGAGGTCCAGAGCTCTAGACACTGCTAAACAATGCTGCCAACTCTATGTGCTCCCCTTCAGTGCATGAAAAACTGAGGCACAGAGATTTAAGCAACACCCCAAAGCCACGGATGACTCTATTACAACACCAGAAACAGAGTTCCAGTCTGGTAAATCACAGTATCTCATCTCAGGCACTTTATGAACTGGATTATAAAACTCAACTGCTTGTCACACCAGAACAATATTATAAATACTCTGAGTATTAAAGCCTAAAACCCTACTACAATCTGTAGAAGAACCTGAAACACTAAAGACTAATGCAGGATGGCTGCTGCATCAGCCCCGAAAGACTTCTATGTGCCATTCACTGCCACGCAGCCCTCTCCGCCTTCATCTGTGCCATCAGTAGCAAAAAAGCTGAGACACCCCGGTGCCACCCTTCTGCAGCTGCAAGATTATAATCTCTTAGTGCTGGCATAGATCAAATGTGCACTCTACTTTGATGTTGCTCCACCGTATGCTCAGACAGTCCCAGACAACCCCTATGTGACTGTGGATGTTGCTGCGTGCTCAGAAAGACTTCAGAGAAATGCTTTCAAATCCCTCTTTGAAACTTTGCTACAATAGGCTGTATTAATTCCTCACGACTCCCTTACTGCCACAGATTCACAGCCCAGCTGACGTCTGCCTTTCAAAAAATTGACTCTGTATTGACTTGGTATTGTAAAAAGTTGTTAACTTCGTAGTTTCAAGTAGCTAACAAAAAAATCCACTGGAACTTTCCCCTGAGTAGAAGAAAACTGAAACTGTAGCACTGCCTTCTTTAACCAAAGCATCTCCCTTCACTCGTGTGCATTCCCCAGGCATATGCATTTATGCATACACACTTGCTAGTTCCTGAGAAAAATGGTTAACAGCTCCTTTTGGTTTTCCCCCACTGTCTTGGTCTTCTGCATTCTTCCTATATCCATCTTCTCACCCCAAATACCCTTTCACCATTACAGCCGTGTGACTACAGAAAAGCATTCCCCCAGTTTCCTTTTCATTAAAGCGATGATTCCTTGGAGAGGAGAAGGGGAGAAGCAGAACATCTAGGCTGGGGTCTGTTAATTCCTGTGGGGTTTTTCTCTCTCACCTATTTCTGATCTTCCTCAATCAATTCCCCCTAGAACTGAAGGGCTTCCCTAGTTCTCCTCCTCCTCCTAAGCTATAGCGTGGAATAGGTCTCCTTGACGTGCCCCGGGTGAGTCCTATGTTGCATTACCGCTGAATGTGCCCCCTGATTTTGCAATCACACACTATCCTAGCACCAGGAGTTAAAACCTGCAGGGATACATGGCCTATCCTGACAACAAACTTCCCCACGTATAAACACAAATTCTATTTTTCCATAGTTGTAACTAAGATTAACAGTTTCTCTTGCAATTATGCTGCTGGTGCTCCTGTGCCAATACAGCCCACCCACAGGAAGCCTCTGTGTCCGATATGAAATGGACTGTAAGACCCAAGGAGGCTAAAATGTGAAGTCACAGACTGTTCCCTTGCTGTGCAGGGGTTTGGTTATATTGGCGAACCCACAACTGAACTGTCTGTACTAGGCGCCTGCAAGCACTGTCTGTCAACAAGTACCTAGGGAGTGAGCTGATCTTGCAGCACTTTGGATAGCTTGTTGGTGGAGCTCCTATCCTTTCACGGCAAACATCTTATTTTGAAACAGCTTGCTTTGCTGTGCTGGAATGGAAGCCTCCACGTTCCAGTCTGGTTACAACAAAAATCTAGTATTCACCAGCACATCCAATATAGTGATACAGCATGGACAAGCCTACTTGAACCACTTGGGATCTCTGTGGCAGCTGCAGCATCGCTTTCAGCTGAGGTTCCCTTTTAGACCAGTTGCTGCCTGTCAGAAACATTCACAGGTTACAGAAAAACCTTCGGATGGGTTGGTGCATCCTTCGCTGGAAAGGCGAGCAAGCCCTGCCTCAGCTCCTGCACTGACCTCTGTCCCAGGCAGCTGGAGAACTTCACCACAGAACAGCTATCTGAAAAATATCGGCTTTGCTTGGGTTGTGTCTCCAGAGGAGCTTCCACAGTCTCAAGCTGGACATCTGCCTCACTTGTAATACAAATGTTGCCCCAGAAAAGAATTCTGAACTGGCCACCGCTGCAGTCCCAGCTTCCTGCACTTCAGGAGCCCAGGTATCAGTCCTGGCTTCTGTAATCAGGAAGCCTCTGCCCCCAGCAGCTCACCACATGAAGCCAAGCGAGTCAACCTTTTTACTAAACCAGGAGCAACTGGGGAACTCAGGGGGGACCACATGGTCCTTGGATATGCATTTTCTGGAGTGAGCGAATGTCGGTGATAAATAGCATTTCACTGAACCCTCTCCCTTCATTTGCATTACAGTCACTGAACCCTTTTGACAACCTGAGCGCTTTGTCATCCAGTAACGCCACAGGCAGGCCAGAAGCCCCCTTCCCCTCCTGCATGCAAGACCCAGAGCCGTACAGAGGGTGCCTTGTCGAGCCTAGCTTCCTCGCTAGTGGCTGTGTCCTCTTCTGATTTTTATTTACTGCTGCAAGGCAAATTCCACAACCTCCTGAACCGACTCTGATGTCCTTTCCTTGTCTCTCACCCACAGGATCAAGTGGGCTTCTACTTATTGGCCGACTGCTAATCCAACAGGACCTCGTGGGGGTCCTTTGCTGTTGGGGCTTGCATCAGTGTTCCCCTTGCCCTTCCCCACATGAGGCTGGCGGCAGGAACCAAGTGGTGGACAGGCTGTGCACCAGCGTGGCTGCTCCGCGCCCACCAGACTCGGCGCAGGCATTGCACCATGCACCACCACAGGAAGGTCTGTGAATCCTGAGGTGATTTCATCCCTGAGCATTATCCACATTGACCTGAGCAGGAAACTGGGATTCTTACAGGTTGTATCTACCAGGGAGAAACTGCAGATAAAGGCAAATCAGGTGCTTCTTTAACTGTGTTTATTTTAAAGACCCATTTACTTAAAGTACCAGTAACCACACCATACTAGACTTAGTTTGCTATCAGTCCAAGCCTTTCCCCAGTCACTGCTGAGGAACTGCTGCTTTATCAGCTTAGGAGGGTAACCACCACGCAGCAATTTTGGCTTATCTTTCTAGCCGCTCCTTTGGCCTGCAGCTGCGCTCAAATGCAAATGGCCAATCCCAAGGTTATTTTTTTCTCTCAAACTGAAGAGATACTCTATTGAAGGAATCTGTTGCCTCCCTTTCAGGCTTCTGTGAGTCACAAACAAGATAGAAAGCTTTTAAATGCCCGGCTAAATCCAGCCGCAAGACCTCTGCCTAGCCAGATCCACAGCCAGGTGACTGCCTTCTTTTATGGCCAATGACAATTTGCTTTCCTTCTCCTAATGAAGCCTTTGCCAGTGGCTCATTGCCATCAGGAATTTTAATCTAACCAAAGCTTTCCTGCTCGTGTGTGTTCCATGGGAAACAACCAACAGCGTCAGGATGCTGGGCACCTCCTGGACCCATTCTGACTTTCCAGAGCAGAGTCAGGCTTCCCTCCCTGGACTGATATTTTTGCCCCTCAGAGATTCACCTCTGCTTGCTAGCTACCCTTTGGGCTGTTCTCCCTGTAGGCTCTGGCTGCTGCCTTGAGGATCTTCCAGCTTTTACTGTTGGTCTTATTTTAAATTCCTTCTGTGTCTTTCTTACTCCTGCATGCACTCTGATCGTTATTTCCGTTGTGATTTTACCTAAATAAATATTTGCAATTACTCTATTTAGAAACAAAAACCGTCCACCTGACACCTCTGCTGTTTTGACAATACCGAGGGTGCCTGCAGGTTGGTTCATTAGAGGACCCCCCCAGCCCGTCCAGATGATGGAGTCAGATATTGCTTTCACAGGAAGGTAGCCAGGATCCCAACTCCCTCAATGTCAAGAATCACAGCTTGGTTTTGTGTTTTTCTCTCTCCCACTGTTTCTCTCACAGATGCACAACGCTCCCTCCCCCCAGGGCAGGGGGTACTTCGTTCCCCTCCCTGCGGCACCCTGCACAGCTCCTGCTCTCAACCCGCCTTCCTACCACCACGGCTCTTACTGCTCCAACAGCGTCGGTCCACAAGAAAGCTGAACCCTTTTCTGCAGCTATCCCACACGAGGTCTGGTTGCAGCTTAATATCACACCTTCTCAACTCAAAAGAGGCCACCCACCCAGTGGGATGTGGTGTTCTTTTTCTTCAGGAAAATAATGGGAAAAAGGCAAAGAAAGCGTGAAGAATACTGCCAGTGATGCTCAGATTAATCTCTTAAATTAATGCCCTTAAGATGTTCTTAAATTAATCAACCCTATTCTTTTCATAGGGTTGTGCATCAATATTGACAGTAGGGGAAAACTCAACCAAGGAATACATTTGTGGCATGTGTAAAAGGCAGTTTGGGTCAGAAGAAGCATCGAGATACTGTTCTTCTCCAGCTGTTGCTGGTAATTTAAATACTTTCCCATCTCTCTGAAAAACCTCAGAAACCTTTGGCCTGGATGAGTAGAATAGGGGAGAAGGAATGGGGGTGGGTGGAAGAAAGTCCTACTACTGCCTGAATTTAGAAGGTGGCTTCCTTCAGGCTGGTTCTTACAAGGTGCAGGCTGGTTCATCTGACCCAACTGAAAATGAATATAAAATTCATGCCTGGTTTTCACCACGTGAATGCAACCTCCTCAAGTGCACAGTGCAGGAACCTCAGCAGAGCAGAGCTCTGAAAACCGGTAATAAGTGACACCATAAACACAGCGGTGTAAGGGTGGGATACGGCAGATTACCCTGAAAAGAGACCTGCTGTCTCCAGGAGAGTTGAGTACCCACCCCTGGGGTCTTCACTGCCACGTGGAACCACAGCCGCATGCTTGAGCATGTTGTAATGTTATTCCCTGAAGCATTTCCTCCAGAAATGTCAACTTTTTGGAGCTGACGTGACATTCAAAATACTTCCAGAAACAAGGATGTACTGTTGCTTGAGGCTGATGGGACTATACGGTGGAGTTGGCAGCAAAACAAATATTCAGATTATTCTTTCCCCAATCATTCTACACTTTCCCCCCCCTACCAGTTGTTTATCTCTGCTTTCAGGTTACTGCTCTGACCTGTAAACCTTTTCATTTGTGACCTGTTGGCTATGCAA
This sequence comes from Falco naumanni, assembly GCF_017639655.2. NCBI lineage: Eukaryota > Metazoa > Chordata > Aves > Falconiformes > Falconidae > Falco > Falco naumanni. Next base: position 10,434,554 of record NC_054057.1, on the reverse strand, counting down.
AGACATGGGAGGACAGAAATAAAAGTACTTTTAGCCGAGAAGTTTTCAGACACCTGGAAAACACCCAAGTGCATTTTCCCAACCATAGGAAAGTCAAGTCATTTCTCAAAAACATCCTCACTGTTAAATGTGATTAGTTTTAGAATTTGCAAGTACCATGCTGAAATCCATACTTCAAATGTGAAATTGCATCCTGGTGCCAGATACAAATAATTGACTCAGCTGACAGACACAGAACATTTGAGAAACCACTAAAATAACTGAGAATTTAAATGGAATTAATTCACCTTCTGTACCCACTGCGAGATTTCTACCAGAAAAAGAGAGAACTTTTTGCTTGTTTTCTTAGGACATGTTTCTTAAAATGCAGATGCAATCCAAGTACTAAAGAAATTGATGTCATTTTTCATACAAAATAGCCCTGATTAGCAAGTAATAATGGCACACAGGTGTGTAACAGCTCATCAAAGTACGGTCAATCCAGCCCTGCGGTTGTGGGATTATGACTGAATCATCTGCCAGTTATTATTTTTTCCACAGATTATCAAGTAAACGTTTACATTTGTGACAGAAGCCTTGCTAAGAGCTTGCTGGGTATGAAGGCAATTGTCCGTGCCTGGGCCAGAAGAGCACAGCGTGGGGCTTTACTGCCGAGCGGTGCATGGCAGCAATTTGCCCAAACTGCCACACTGGGAACCAGATTTCCCCATCGGGTTCACACCTTCTCCAAGCCTGAAGCCAGAAACTGCTGGTCTATGGGGTTGGAGGAGGAAGGGGCCCGCAGCTGGCTGCAGGCTCTGCCTGGGAAGCCCTGGGGTCTCTTGCAGGCTATGGAAAATAATTCCGTGTAGAGCAGAGTCTGGCATTTTTCTTCATATTTGCCTCTTCTACTACAGTTTCTGCAGAGACGGTAAGTCTTTCCTCTTCTAAGGGGAAAGTTATTTGTTGAAGCGTTATTTTTCAAAGAGGACAGTTTAAACAGCTTCTCTAGACACACAAGTGCGTGCCACAGGAGAAAGACCAGGCCATACAGGTGATGGAAACATGAAATTCTTGTTTGTCTGGGTAGCATCTACAAGTATCAAATAAATGTAAGCTTCTTCAAAACAATTTTTGAAGTCTAATGACTTACGTGTGATTGCAATGCAATTTTGAATATATCAGAGAAAATAAATCTTGATGATTCCTTGTACTTCAGCATTAACTAATCTCAACATAATGGAAAAAGCATACCCAATTGAACACCAATGATAACAAATGTAAATGCTTTTTAGCATCCTACAGAGCTTAACAGAAAAAAATATTAGTTCCTAAAGAATGGACTAAATTGTTTTTCAAAGGATGTACTTCTTCAGACATTAGGCTTCTCTAGATGTTATCTTAAAAGCTATCTGAAATGACTACAGAATTGTAATGGCTGCATTATTAAATGCTATAGGGCTTTTCTCCAAAGGATATCAGCATTACCCCTGTGGTCCTCAGAATCTTATTATTTGAGTATCTTTAAATGAATGGACTGTTCAAACCATTGGGAGTGAACTACAGTGTAGTAGCTCTGCACATTTTAAAAGATTTTGAAAAAAACTGTTAGCAGAAACATACCACTGTTCCTTAGTGCAGAAATCTATTACTCATACAAGCTAGCCTGCTGACCACCCTTGTCTCATAAATGCCTTGGATGTAAACCACCTGGCTCTGGTCATACTGGAGACATCAGAGAGAGAGAAAGAGAGAAAGGCCGTGTGTCTTTAGATCCATATCTAAGATTGATTTTATGTACGGTCATGACATGTGCACCCCTTTGGTCCCTGTCTTCATGTGCAAGGCAAGGGGAGGACCTGTAGGCACAGCTGCCACCGACCTACAAATCTCAGTTGAACTAGCTCAGATCTGACACAGAAGGAATCCAGGACGTTAGTATAGAAGCATCTCTATTGACAGATACAGAATAACGGGCAGAAGGTGGGAGACAGCAATTTGCTACAAGTTGGTGAAAGTTCCTCAAAGGAGAGACGGAGTCAGAGCTCTCGCCAGCCTTCCCCTTCCCTCGCACAGAACGTGGCTGAAGGAAAGTCTTGCTGATGAAATGAAAATCTATTAAGTGGGATTTCCAGTGCCCCGGCTCAGCTGACAACTAATTTGTTTTGCCTTTGCCTAGCAGGGATTTTCCATGCAGCGGACTCTTGTTTGCTATGTAAGTCATCCGAGTATTCGTTAGTGTCATAGCCAGAGCCAGATGATGTTTATTCTGCTAACATCCAGTCGGACCCCGGCAGCGCTCATTGAGGTCAGGGCTTTATTTATAGAAGCAGATATACATTGAGATTAATTTTCTTTCCCTTGCTGTAATCTGCCTAAACTCATCCAAAATAGAAAGAAACATGCAGACATGCAAGTAATATACTAATTGGGCCATGAATTAGCACAGCACCATAGAAGCCAATGGAAAAAAAGCATTTTAGAGCAGCTGAGGATCTTGTCTATTATTTCTCTGGGGGAAGGGAAGGGAGGGGTTTAAAACCAGGAATTATAAAGCAAAAAGCAAAACCAACCAAGCAACAAAATGTCCTGACATGTGGCAGAGCAGGTCTGCAATGCAAAATCCCTCCACCGAGATCTGCAATTTGAAGTATGTATTTTTTACCTCTGTGTTTCCAGTCACCGGAAAGTGCAAGAATCAGAGTGCAGAGAGCTCCAAGCAAGGAAAAGTAACAAGACTTAAAGCAATTTACCTGCTGAAACTGAGAAGACATTGTCAACGTACGCAGTCTGAGGTAAAGCAAAGCAGAAGAGCTGCAGGTAAGATCCCCAGACAAGCAGGCTGAGGACCAACATGCTGGCTGTGCCCTGGCAGATTCCAGCTCAGAGGTGCAGGGCTGCTTTGGGGATCGCTCGCTCTCTACTCTCACTCCCTCTCTGCCTTGCCTGCTCCCTGCCTCTTCCCTGGCTGTGGGATGCGTGTGTCTGTGTGTGTACGTTCCCCCGCTGTCATCCCCCCGCCCCGTCATCCCCCACCCCCCCCCCACCCCCCCTGCCTTTAGGAAGAAAGAATGCCAACCATTTCCCATTAAATCTTCTCCTTACACTAGACAGTTATATTTAACTCCTACAGTTGCCCCTATTGTGGACATTAGCTGCTAAAACTGGGGCATGAGGGATCCTGGTTTTGCTAACAGAAGGAAAAAGGCTCTTTGCTTAATAATAACGACGAGCAGGAAAGGGAGAAATTATGAACTGGGCTATAAACAGTATCCCTCTGTGCAGGCAACCAGACACCGATGTCGAGATGGATAAAACCCCTGATTGATCATCTCCCACAGGTCACTAATTGCCTTAATGAGAAAGACGAACCCAACATCTGCTTATCGCTGGTAGTTCCAAGTGTTGCATTCATTTACTGAGTGCAGCTCAGGCTGAAGGGTGCCACAAAGGCTTCACAAACCACCGAACAGGTTATTATTTAGTATTTAAGTGAAAATGACAGTATCACTGATAATGCCAGACGTCGTAGGACCGCAACAACAGGTTGGAAGGACAGGGTACAACAGGTGGCAGAAACAATATGTGTGCTGTGATGGGGTGAGTGAAACGCTATCGGGTCCGGGGGTGGTGGCTGTCAACATGCTACACAGCCCTGTGGGAAGAAAACAAACCTCCAATTGAAAAGCCAGCGTGTGCCTTGGTTACCTGTGCAAAAGCTTGGTGCTTTTGTGCCTTCTTGCAACTCACAGCACTTTGCAAATAAATTTCTGTCCTCCTTTCTGCTTGGAATCCGACAGCCGTTTCCATGAAAAGCAAAGGTACTCCTTCACTGTGAAACCATCGTTACCCCCTCTCTTCCAGACAGAGATGGTTTCTTTGCCCAATGTTTATTGTTCCTCCCAAGGCAAACATGGAAATCTTTTGGATTAATTACAGAATCGATTTATTTTTTTTCATTTGAGAAAAGCATTCATTGACAGAGATGATGACATGTCCCCCTGGGTGTTATCTCCCACTGAGTATACCACTGAAGGGCAAAGTGATATATTTCCACAATTACAGTTAAACAGTCTTGGCTGTTACTTTCAAGACATTGCAAACATATTAACAAAATCTTTCTAAATGTAATGGTTTGATAGGAACAATCACATCTGCCTTATATATTTCTATCCTTAAAGGACATACTTAGTATAACCATAATGCTTTCTAAAATCTCTTCCCAGTACTGCAACACTTTGGATAACTGAATTTATTTTTTAACTTAATCTACTTTATTCCACTGTCTGTTACTCTTTAGTATTTGGCTATTCTTAGTGAAGATAGGAGTTTGGCCTCTTTCCTCTTTGACCAAGATAACCCTGGATTAAGTGCCATTAGTTCTCTCGGCATGCTGCATCTCAGAGGGAAAGTCACAGCTCCTGTGAAGTTCTTCATCACAAGCCCTAAGCCTGAGATGAATGTCCAGCTGCCCAATTATAAAGGTAAGCAGTGGGCAATCCCCATGCTAGAAGCCTGCGTGGATGCTGGGAAAAATTGCTCAGAAGTTAAAATGTCAAGGTTTTATCAAAGGATTCACCTCTGAAAACGTTCAACCAACTCAATCGTTAGTCAATGCAACAATTAAGTAATTTCAAATCCTCCTGAAGTCTGTCTGCAGTCTTTTAGCAATAGAAAATTTGGTAGAAATTTGTAATACAAAATATGTTCTATTTGATAAGGAAATTAATGAATCCAATAATACTGCAAAGAACTCTGCAGTAAGATCTGTATCTTACCCCTCCTCCATCACCCCCTGATCAATTTTAGTTCTTGTTTCTTTGGCTTAGAACAGAAACTCATGTCTGGGTAAAAATGCAACAACCTCTTGCTTGAGGAATATTGCAAGGAATTCTATCATAAATCAAAACTCTGATCTGCTCTAAAGAAGACAGGAACAAGGAATATGCCTTTTCCTTGCAAGAGTGAGTGCTATATTGGAGGTAGCCAGAAGTGTTACAGAAAGCCAGGGCTGCTTAAAGAGTTAAAAAACCTACATATAGTTAGCTTTGCAGTCAATTCTTAGGTAGAGATCTTTTATCCACTTTTTTCAGTGGAGAACCCTGACTGAAAAATTGATGTTTTCTCAACATGTTCCTTTCTTTTGACATAGCATCTCCATCACTCTGAAGTCTGAGCCTGTTTGACTTGAAATGGCTCTTGGCCAAGGCAAGAAAGCTCTGTAGGCAAACACTCTGCTGTGAAACACATCATCTTCCACAAGACACTTGAAAGGAGTTGTTTGGACTTATATTTGAAAAGACCTCTTCATCATGATGTAGAGCAGTTCATCAACTTGTTAGTTTTCAGTGGGACCACCATGAGGTCAACGCAAAGGACAGTTCATTACAAGGCAGCAAGCCAGGCCACGGCAAGGTGCAGGCACTGGGTTTTGTTTCCTCTAATTTTAAGATACTGATCAGCCTTACCAGCTGAAACTGATGGCAAGGTTGCTAGTGGTTTCAGCAGGAGAGGAACGAAGTCCATCGGAAACAAAACGGACAATAGCTGTGAGCTTTCTGCTTTCAACTTAACTGACTGCACAAGATACAATCCATGCTAATCGGGGGTCCGCGCTAGATGACAAGGACGTACACCTGGTTACACAGCTTGTTTCTGACCTCCGTGGCTTTGTTGCAGGTGATAGAGACAATCCTGAGGAGGGGAAGTGTCACGTAGCAGAGTGAGTCTTACACGGTGCAAGAAACTTGACAGACATGTGCTCTTCAAGCCCCCGAGCCACCTACCATCTGTGAAGCTGCTCAGTCCGCAGCGCATTCCTCCAGCTATTCCCTCGGGCCCATGAAGCCGATGGAAAGCTGCTCCCTTCAGAGCTCTGCGCCACATAGCTAAGGCCCATGCTCTGAGATCAGAGATAAATCCTTGTCTCTATCATCCAAACAGCAATCAATAACGAAGATTTTTCTTCTTTCTTCTGTATTCACTGCAGCTGCTGCTACTGGCGTAGTGAAAACTCACATTACTATGAATTCATGGTGCAACCACTGGAGAAGATCCCATAAATATTTGGAAATGAAATTTTTTAAACTTGGGGGAGAATAAGTTTTAAAAAAAATCTTAAAATTCTTACATGAAATGATGCAGTTGCTAGGAACTGAAGTAATATATGCTGCATAACTCTTACTCTTGTCTCACCTAAATTTGCTATTCTGATACCAGGAGTAGTGTTCATCAAATAGAAATACAATGGCTTCAGCAGTATTTCTATTTGAGGTGACATTAGCTTAAGAAAGAAACACAGCAAATTTTTCACGCTGCAGTTTCTGAATCTTATAAAGTACCTCAATGGCCTAAGTGAGAACAAGGGGTTTTGAGGACTTGACTTTTGTCAAGTTTTCTTTTGTGGAAAAATTGTTCCACAGTGAGAACCCCAGAACATCAAATGTCATCTGCTGTTTAGTGTTCAAAGATAAAGAACCCCATAGTTTATCATAGGGACTCAACTGCAGTTAAAAAAACCCACCCTATTTTGAGTAGATGCCATAGCAATTAAAAATGTCAAAAACCAACCAAAACATAATGGAAAAAAAAATAATCTGCACAGTTTACCTGCTTAAGTAGCTGTTTTCTTGACCCTTTCAACCCAGACCTGAGCTCTTAGAAGTGCGTGGAAGAATCTGTTGATGACCCTACCATGTAAATAGAATTTAAGAACCTTTTCAAAGCAAGAATTAATGAATACCTGTTGAAAAGAAGGCTTCTTCCCAGTCCTATCCACTTTTTGGTTGGCAGATACTTCATCAACAAGCCAAGAGAAAATGAATGTGGTTAAAATATCATCAATTTCAAGGTCCTGTATAAACATGGCTCTAGTTAGAAAGACAAAGATAACCATAGAATAGTTTGGGTCAGAAGGGACCTTTAAAGGTCATCTAGTCTACCCCCCCGGCAGCAAGCAGGGACATTTTCAACTAGATCAGGTTGCTCTGAGCCCCCCCGAGTCCAACCTGACCTTGAACGTTTTCAGGGATGGGGCATCTACCACCTCTTTGGGCAAACCTGTTCCACCACCCTTGTTGTAAAAAATATATTCCTTATATCTAGTCTAAATCTACCCACTTTTAGTTTAAAAATATCAGCCCTTGTCCTATCAAGGCATTTGATACATAATCAAGACTTTCTAGTTCAAAAGCCTGAAAGCTCTTCTGCTGAGTGGGGCAAAGGTAAAACAGCAACCCTGTGCTAATGCAGTAATCCAATAACAGCTTATGTCTGCAAAGTAGTACAGAAGAATTCTGTTCATTCAATTAGTGCGGGAGTTGGCAAAGATCTTTTATAATTACGTTTTCCTTGTTAGATAGTTATTCAGCAACAGTTGTTATTCACAATGAAAATACCTGTTCCAGTTTGCGTGCCTGAATCAGTTACACCTAACACTGAGATTTAATACTTCGACAACATTGCTAACATTACTTTGGAAGATGGTATTACCTGAAGTACAAATGCAGCTCCTGAAGAAAAAAAAGATAGTAAGTGCAGGAAAACACATGGCTTCACCATTTCCTTGCCGGTGTTTTAAATTTAATTCAGAAGCCCATATAGCAACAGCCCCACTAACTGCGCAATGAAGTAAATTCTACCATATGATGAAGTTCTGCCTTACTCCACAGCTCTACCCACGCCAGTCACCCAGCTGGGTGTCAGGTCAAGCCAGCGCTTGCCTTTGGGCTACCCACTGGATGAAAAGGGGGAGGGCAGGACACAAAAGCCTAGCAACTTCAAAAAGCAACCCCTTTTTGCAAACGAGCCACTTCATGGACATTACACAGTGCACAAGCAGTGGCCTTCTGACCTCTTTTCTCTATATTCTGTGTCCGCAGAAATACACAACTGACTAGGGAATCCGATTTATTTTTATACCTTTCGGAGGTTACTTGTTTCCAGAGCAGCCCAGCTCCCACCTCATTTTTAGAAAGTTCATCTCGAAACTCTAACTTTGCAGTTTTAGACCTATTTCAAAGACTCAGCCCTTCACTTTTTTTCCTCCTATGAGTGATCCCCATGCACTCATTTCTTTTTCTGTCGATGATAATGGAGCAAACTATAGAACAAGAGAGTTATGGACATGATTAAAGATTATGGGATAACGCAAAGTAACTTCCATCAAATCTATCAGAAGATCCTCACTGTGGCCTTATAATTCTGGAAGGCACAACAAAGAAGAACAATTTTAAAACAGTAATTCAGCCGTTGACCATTATAACATTATGCTTCTTCCCCTTTCCTGTTTCACCCGCCTTTTAGACCCTCCCTTGCAAACTGCAATCATTTAGCACTCACTGTGGGATAGTATAAAATTTTGCACCATGGCAGGGCTGCCATTGAGAGCTAAAATACGTCCATATACATAATGCGGTAGACATGCAGGAAGCCTATGCCTCCCTACAATGCATGCACGTGCTGTAAAAAATCTATACAGGCAAGCATCCCATTGACTTGCTGAATATGTTGACCAAATGTGCAGAAAGTATCATGGCTCCTCAAGATGTTCAGGTACTAGATGGTTTTTTGGTGCATACATAGCACGCCAAACTTGTTGTCATTGTGCTGTAGCTACTGTGCACTGGAGCAGACCACCATGCAGAATGCGTGATGCTTCTGGGACAAGATACACTCACCACCCATGCTCACAAGTCTGCACAGAACCAAGCATGTCCAGGATTGCTAGATATTTGGAAATCCTGGATAAACATGAAAAATCCTATAATTATTCATAGAAACATGCTCCACAGGAAAACGAAGATGCCCATAGAAATCCATGAGTACAATGGCCTTGACAATGGGAGTCCTGGCTAACTGAGATCTACAGCAAATACTACATAAGTAGAAAAATAGCCTTTAACTATATGTTATGTATTTTTTAATACATATATATATATATATATATAAAATACTATATAAGTAGAAAAATAGCCTTTAACATCCCAGGGTGGTGAATCACAAACAAGTTATGGCTATAACCCAGTCTGTTCTTGATATTTACATCTAGAGGAGATGGAAATAGTCTTCAAGGCAGTTCTTTCATCTTATTTTCATTTGTATTGTCTATCGCTGTTATTTACTTCTATTAGTAAAGGTCTGCAGAACTCACTGCCTGTACTAATATCACTGCAGTGCTGCTGTGGAGGCACAGAACAGAAGAATATCTGGCAGTAATTGGCTCTCACGATTCCTAATTTAAGTGATTTATCATCCAGCTTGCCAAAAAGCCCTATCAATTAAACACCACAAAGCACAATCTTTTTTCCTCTGTGAACATTCTTGCAAGAAAAAATTGTCAATGTTATTGTTTTAATGCTCACAGTAGTCTTGGGACTCCTCATTCCTGAGAACTTCATGGATGCTGGCAACGCAATTTTCATACTGCACTACAGCCTATTACACCATTAAGATGCAAGCAAACATGGATCCAAACGCCAGTGCACACACAGCCAGAAGAACGGCCCCTCACATCGGCACTGCAGCCTTCTGAGGAGGATCCCTAGCAGAGGAGAGGCCAGAGCGCCACTAGCTCAGGAAGAGACCGGACCACCAGGTAACCTCAGGCATGCAAGCGAAATCAATGCTGCTGCTGCTGAAACAGAGCACGTGCACAGGTGCCTTGCCAAATCAGGGCCTGAAAAAGCTTCAGACAAGGTGTCTTTAAAATAGCACAACGCCTCATTTACCTGCGGCTGGTTTTCCTCTCCTCTCACGGATACCTCAGCACTAAATATTTAGGGATCCTGTGCCTTGCAGAATGCAAAACCAGGAGCAGAGTTGCTGAACCCACTTGGGGAGCAGCAGCAGAGGGCAACGCTTAAGGGTTTATCCAAAGGCCTGAAAAAGAACCAACACCATAAACATTATAAAGCTGGGGACGGGTAAAAAAATAGGTCCTGGTACAACAGTAGGAAGAAGTAGCAGTGCATTGCCAGATTTGCTTTCCTTTTTTTTTCTTTTTAGCAAATGGGTGGCCACAAGCGCCGACTATGATGCTACAGCAAACGGAACTCAACGAGACTTCTCTGGCCCCGCAGTAGTTGGGCAGCCCACATCTACGTTTTAAAACTGCTGTGGTTTTCCATGCTGATGGCAGATTTCGTGCTGATTTCTAGGGCTACTGGGTCAGGCTGTGGGTGGAGGGGCTTTGCCTTTTTACAGCGCTTTTACGTTTTGAAGCCCAGACTGCACTCTCACTGCAGCACACCGCACGCTGCCCAGGCATTCCGGTTTGGAGGGCTGTCATCTTCCAAACACAGGGTAACAGCTGAACCTAATCAAACCAGACAAATGCATCTTCCCAGCTCCCTTTGCAGAATCAGGGAGCTATAATTAAGGCTGCATTAGCATTTCTGTTATAAAGTCCTACTTTTGAAGCGTCAGTCAACTGTATTTAAGGCATCCTTACCAAGGGGCAATTGACACAGGGATGAAAACTGAGAAAAACCAGCTCTTACACTAAATTCAGTAATAAAAGGTCTTGCTGATTTTAACTACATAAACCAAGGCCAAGAATTAGCTGCTTATCTGGTAGCTTAAAATCCCTGGTAGGGCTAAAATACTCACTTTTCCTAGCATCATTTATACTTACATTCTGAGCACCTGAATGATATCCCTGATTCTGCAAAGCAAGCGGGTTTATGGCCTGGCTAACGAGGCTTTTATATCTAAATCCCAGCAGCCGTGTCTCCATGCCGTAAGAAGGATGCACTGCTTTGGCTGGAACTTGAGATGTGCCTGCAAGTCCACCAGTATTGCTATCAGCACCTCCCAGTGCTAAGGTCTATAAAATACTGTATGTGCACGTTATCTTAATGACAGTGCCAAGGAGACGGGCGACAAGCTCTTCAAACACTTCAAAAGAACTGCCAACTTTTTTTTTAAAAAAAAATACTTCTAATGTGCAGATATCATTAAGAGAGGGACTTGTACCTGGACACTGTGAAGCTCTAGCTTGGATGAGCGCCTGAAGATATTTTGGCACTGCAGTCACCACTGCAGCTGCACGGTGATGCAGAGGTGTGCAGCCCACTGCATCCACCACGAGGAGAGCAGAAGGGCCTCTCTGCCCAACAATTTGGTTCTCAGGTAGTTTTGCAGGTTACGCTAAGTTTGATGCCACAGCAGCTACAGGTAGTCACTGCACAAAACTCATGCCTAGGAATAGTGATTGCTCTCTGGAAGCCAGAACCACAAAAACTTACGTTGCTGTGTAGACCGGAGGTGTAAAAAGGCCTACATGAGTCTTCCGCTACCTTCTTCATGTGGCAGCATTACCAACACTTAAGTACTACAGGAAAACTCCCATCAGCTACGTGAAAAGATGGTCTAAGCTGCCGATATTCACATGTCCATGGTCATTTACACAGCCCTAAATGGATTGCTAATCCATCTCTTCCACTCCAAAATACAGCAATTCAAATCCTGTCCTCAAAAGCTTGCCTTTTCTGCATCCAGTTTAGAATTTGACCCAAGGTATTACACAACTAATTGCTAGCTGAATTGCTTAGACATACTATAGCTGACAAAACGTAAGAAAATTCCAGATTAAACTATTCTATGCAACATTTTCAGTGGTGTGCTTCCTTATCTTCTCTATCATCCCCTTGAAAAGACTGATAAACCAAAAAATTTCATAAAGCATTGACTCAAGCAAGCACACTGACATTCTATTAATTTCTCTTTCTTAATTCTGCACTATTTCAGGCAGCCTAGAGATTCCTGGAAAGAACAGACACTGAATTTACATCAGTGTGCACCGTAATTAGCTGGAAGAGTCTGCTTTACTGAGGGCCTCTTTAAACCTTGTCCATTTGGTTTTAGTCAAATCAAAAGAAACGGCAAACATCTCCTTCAGAATAGCCATTTCTTACTCACTACGGCACTCGGTTCTAAGTAAAACGATTGGCAGAAGTCACATTGCTTGTATGCCATAAAGGCAATCAGCTCTGGTACCAGGTCTGACCTCAGAACATCACTAAGTAGGGGAGCGCCAAGCGCTCTTTTCTCTACTAAGCACCTACATCGAGCTCTTTAAATAGCGTTAAAAGAGCTGCAATGGGGATTTTGATTCCAACATAGAAAGGAACGATGTAGTAGTCAGGGCAGAAGTCACTCATGCTTCTTAATAGGACTTCTGCTATAGCTTACAGCCAGTGTGTGCTAGTTTCTTGGGTATGAAGTGGCAGGCCTGAGGATGCCTTGCTGCTTGTTTTACAGGTCATTGGAATTTTGCATGTGTGCTTAAAACCAGATCTAGCCAAACCAACTATACATCCGATTCCTCATCAAAATGCATATATGCTATATGGCCGTAACAACCGAAGGCAAAGCAGACGTGACATATACCCAGATGTTCACAGGGCAGACAGCCTACAGAACTCACTGCAGACTAGAGGTGAAACACCATTATTAAGAAGCTAGCGATTACTGCAAACTGAACCTGTTAGCAAGCTGAGCATACCAAGAGGCTGCAGGAACATACACTCAACACCAAAAACTATCTTGTGAGGTGCTGTGACGGTAAGAAACCTTGCTTCTTATTCCTTAGACCTGGCCACTTTGTTGTGGCTGCCGATGGATTTACCTGCAGTCCCACAGTTAAGTTACCTGCTGGGTTTTGGACATCTCTGTAATACTTGTCCTGCACCACTTGTTACTCCCGGGTTCCAACCTCGTTCACGCATGCCGGTGTCCTCTCTTTGAGGAGGACAACTGACGCTGGCCTGAACTTCTGGGTTTCCCAACCAAATGAAATGAGCGGGTGCCTGTAAGAAAAGTTTTCACAGGAACTAGACTAGTGATTGATGGAGGCCACCCATAACAGGTATAGCAAAATTTCAAATATTTTTTATTTACCTGAAAACCATGATATGAAATAGACTCAGAACTGTGTCTTATTTAAACACTAACAGGCATTTTCTTCTTCTTGAGTTTGGTGTCTTGAGCCTGTTTAATATCTTTAATTCTGTGCTCTGGCCTCAAAATTTCCAGTTGGCTAAGCCACATGGGTCAGCATTCCCGGACTTAAGACATCTGTAATTTTTTTGCCTCTTTCAATAAAATTAGGACATTTCAGAGATACCTTGTTTCTATCTCATCTCTGAAACTTTTCTTTCATATAGTTTCATCTGCCTAACACTCCTCTTAGATGCAACTCCATGGTGCAAAACATAGTACCAAGCAGGGAAGCTATATAAACAAAGTAGTACAAATTTCACTCTCCTTAGTTTTATATGTGTATTGTGTACCCTCTCATCTCAAAAACCCTAATCATCACAACCCAAGAACTTCTATTATATCATGGTATTAGCCTATTTTAAAGCTATAAAGAAATGCAGCGTTAATTCATTTTGGAGCTTTTTAAAAGCTCAATGAAATCCAAACTGATGTTATCAATTACATTATTGCCTCCTCACAGTTTCGAATTCTTTGCTTTCCATTTTTCAGGCATCTTGACTCATTAAAATGAGTTGTACATGTTATTGTGGTTATTCAACAACTTTTCTAAAAAGCCAACATAAGCTCTTTTCCAACAGCTGACACAAAACGCTGACATAATTCAAATACTCTCATTAAAGGAGAAACAGTAAGAAAATCACTTTTTATTAATTTTCAAATATAAACCAAGAATTTCTGCATTTGCTGATCCAATGCAAACTACATCCCCTGTGGTCAGTACCAGCATTAACTCTTACCGATATTTTACATCATCGTAATGGATTGTATTTAGTCACTGCAGCATATTAAAATCAATTTTTGAGTTAACAAGGATGAAACAAAATTGGTGACAACATCCAGTGTTGTTCCACATTCCTTGCAGAGCACCTCAGAGAACATAGCAACTCTGCAGTCTCAGCAGCCTTACACTCATTCATGAGTTGCATTCATTCCATGGATTTTATCTTTCTGCACTTCTCAGCCTCCTAAGGATATTACCTTTCTTGACTCAAGCATTCATAGTGCCACATGGCTGTTCCCACACAAATAAGTCGAGGTACCTCTAGTCAGACTGCAGTACTCTTGCTTGTGTCAGATGCTATCTTTCTGCACAAGGGTGCAGAGATGTCCCTCTGCCTAGCAGTAACCCATGGCCTCATGCCAGACCCGGACTGAAGCGCAAGAACTAACATGCCAAGCTTTTTGCAACAAACCTAACTGCAGGCTAGGATCCCCTGTCAGCCCCGTCCTCTTCTTCCTTGGGTCAGCCAAGTGCCTTCCAAGAGTTAACTAGCACTTAATGTCAATGCAATAACAGACAATAAAGCAATCAAAACCCAAATTAAGAGTCAGAATTTTCCCTTTTATATATGTAATAACAAAGAACCTCCCAGTGCATTTAAGAACAGAGGTAAAGAAACCTGTAAAATTACAAAGCCACCTCAACCCTATGGGCTTCAATGCATGAGGCCGATCAGCACTTTTTCACAATAAGATGGTTTGTTTTGGTCATTATAGGACAAAGTCGCAAACAAGTAGCACGCTGGTGGTCAGTTAAAAATGAAGCTACTGTAATTGCAGACTGCCCAAGACCCTTATGCTTCAGTCAGCATAAAACCCTCAGCTTACTCCCTTTGTCCAGAACATCCACGTTTTTAATTCACAAATCTTGACAGGTATGACTGAGTAAAAGAAAAAGTATATCATTTTATCATCAGTGTTTTTGTATTATCTGCTAGAAGGCCTGGTATACATTCACATGTGTCTTTTTCATTTTACAATTAACCAATTTCAGCATTTAAAGATTCCTCTAACAGCGGTTCTAAAACCCCACTTTGTTCCAATCGTCATGTAAAATAGAGATGTACGAATTCCACTTCTGGAAATCAATTTAGTTTTGCTTAACGCACTTCCTTGCACCACCATTATCTTCATCTTCTACTACAGGTTAGAACGAGTCAGCCAGGGAAATTCCTGGAAGCAAAAAAAACAAGCAACAAACCAAATCCATAATAAAAATCATCAGAATGGACAAACAGTAAGAGGAACAGGATACAAATATGCATGAACTACCAGATGTAAGCCACAGGAAATAAAGACTGCTCAAAAATGTTTTGTCTCATTTTGTCGGGAATGAAAAGGAACAACCATAAATTCTGGAAACAGTCATTAAAGACACTATGCATTAATAATAGCCAATGCAAAAAAAAAACCAACCAACCCAAACTAAACAAAAAGGAAAGCAGCTGGCACAGTGTAAAAGCACCTGTTCTCCTATCTTCCAAATCTAAAGACAATCTTTCTGCCTCACAACTGTCTCTGTCTTCTCTGCAGTTTGTGGTACTTCCTGAGGATTTCAGAGGCTTGCCTACATGAGGCTTGAAGAAAAAGAAAGGAAAACATACATACCTGCTTCTTTCTCTCAGACTGTGGATCAATCATTACATTTATAAGAGAAGGTGTTTGCTTGTCAGTCATGCTTGCTTTCAGAGCATTCTGCAATTCTTCTGGTGTTTTAACACAGTATCCTTTACCTCCAAAGGCAGACATAATTTCCTCATAGTGTGAATTTGGCAGGAGAGAAACAGGAGGTATGCTGTAACAAAATGGAAAACCTCTGATTAATGGCAGGGAAGAATTGCCAGACTGCCCAATTTAATTACTTCACGACTTATTTTAAAGTGTCAGATCATTACTGTGCTGGCCTGATGAAGTCTTCAGGGCTGGAAGAACTATGTTCCCTATACCACTTCAGCTATGTCTATAGAGTAGCATACTCATTTTCATCTTCTGGAGACATTCCTGAGCAAAGTTTTAGCCCCACTGTCTTGGTACAGAGATCTCAGCTCCAGAAGCAAAAGCCCAGCGCATACTCAGAACACAAGTTTTGGGTAATTTTGGAAACTGTCATGATTTTGGAGGTTAGCCCACTATGAACTCTATACTGTGTGGCCTGAACTGCTGCAGAAACCTGAAACAACTGACAGAATCCTCTCTCTGCTGTGAACAATAGTCTGAAATTAGGTTGCCTACTTGCTTTTGGTAACTGGTTCTTACTTCAATGAACTTAGCCTCGGAATAAGTTCACTTTATGAAAAATTTCAGTCTGGATCACAAAGCATTAAAAGTGAAGAGAAAGACCATTTTGGTTACTTCTTCCTTTAATTAACAGAACATACTTTGAAGTTGCTCACCATGTAGCAGGATCTCCAAACTTTAACGTCTCCTTCCAGGCATCTGCATCCAAACCAGTGTAAATTCCATTGTTGTTTACTACAATAATCAGGATTGGCAAGTTGTATCTACAAAAAGATGTATTGGAAGAATTCTGAAATACCTGTATCTTTCTGTAAGGTGTTAGAAGTGTTACTTTTCCTTAAAGGTACAATAAATTTAAAATAAAATAATCACTTCTGCTTGAAACACAATCTGCTCACCCCTGGTAACACATTATGTCAGAACAGCATGAAAAAAAAAACCCCAAAACACCCAGGCATATTTTTTGGCTTGTTTCTGTGTGCTTTTAAGAGCACCCCACCTAACAGCAGAGTCCTTGGCCTTCTAGTTACATTGATCCTGGCAATATATGGAGAGGGTCTCCCTGAGCAAAAAAACAGTTACCTGCAAACAGTCTCTACCTCCATCCCAGAAAATCCAAAAGCACTATCTCCTTCTATGCAGATGACTCGCTTTCCAGGTGTTTGGTCTTTAGCTACCATCGCAGCTGCTATAGCAAAACCCAGTCCGACTCCCATCGTTCCAAAAGTACCTGCATCAAGCCTAAAGGGGAGAATACAGAATTACTATCCCTTTATTTCTACTCAAACTTTTAAGTTAATCCGCGGTGACTTATCTTTACATTTGCCACATACTATTCAAACACTGTTTCATAAATAATTGCTATAAAGAGATACCAGATGTACACATTATTTATTTATTCAAACATCTGACAAGACTGCAAACGTTTTAAGTGATATAAACATACTGGAACTCAAAATTACAAACCCTTATACACTATATATATATATATATTCATGTATGCTTTTAGCTTGCATAGTAACAATATTTCAAAAACATTCAATTACTGTAGAGACAGGCAGACTGCATGAAATCTTTCTATATTTAAATCCTTAAAAATACAACTCAAAGTCTGAAAGCCATTGGTTAAATACTGCTGTTCAAATTTTAGTCTTCTGTTCAATTTTTGAAATCAAATTGGAAGCTGTAATTGAGTTTGATCATTTCAGTCAGAAGCACATAATGGATACAAAAGTACATAAAGAACTAGATTATTCTATGGTTAACTTTTCAAATTTGCTTTCAGATACGCACCATGCAATCTGAAAATAAAATCATTAACATTACTGTGCCCTTATTCTAAATAAGGGGGAAAAAATGCAAACTCTTCCCCCAACTTTACTAGAAGTACGGGTTTTTTTAGTTGTTTGGCTGGTTTTTGTTTACAAAGTACTATTTAGGTTCATTTAGGACTTTAGTGCTACCTTCACAAGAAGGTACAAGCTTCATAGCCAGATCAGAAGTTTCACCTCACCAGACAGAGCTCACTCTTTCCCCCATTCAAGAAACAATACTTAATTCCTACTTACATTAAAACTAGATTACACATAATGATTAAAGTGACATACCAACACTTTCAAACTTGAGTGCCTGCAGTTTAGGCACGCAGGTTTACATGAAAGTGTGCCCATTATATAACCTGACCTTGAAAATGAGTTTATTTTTCTTAAGTTTTCCCTGGTTTTAAGCGTGTTTCAACGAAAACCCCTTCATACGAGTTCTTTTCAACATGAGAATCCTAATGATTGTTTTTATTTTAAATTAATATTCGCCACAGACTCTGAGCGCAGAAATAAATATCTAGATCAGGGAATTAAACATGATGCTCTTTGGTTACTTGCCACAAAAGAGTGAGGAACTATCACCATTCTGTTGCACAGCACACAGACAAGTCACAGAGTATTGTTAAAATTATGACAGGACATCAGTATGTGAGTGGAAAACTTTCCTTAATCCCTCTCCCAACATACTAAACTTTTTGTTTTTATTTAGAACCTTTAAAAAGGATTATGAAAATTCTGGACCATCACACTTCTCAGCTAAATGAAAATATTTATATATAGATCTAGCCTGTTGAGTCAGCAAAAGAAAGTACCACACCTTTGACGGGGATAGTAATTTGGAAGCATAGTTCGTCCAATGTCCATGGTGTTTGCTCCCTCACTTACTAAGATGCAGTCTTTGGGTATCAGTTCTCTGATGTGATGAAAAACCGTGTAATAATTCATAGGCAGTGATTTCTGTAATGCTAATGCCTTAAAAAGAAGAGATATTAGTAACTCCTATGGATAGAATTTAAATCAGGTGCAGAACTGAGACATGAAAATAACAACAATGGGAAAAAAAAAAAAGCACTCTGCTAGGTAAGGCTGAAAGATTTAGCCTTCCATGCACTACTTCAAGGTCACTCTTTCTGTATCTATTCTGGTGACACAATGTATTTATCAGAGGATCACTCAGCCCAGCAACCCTTGGATGGCCTATTATTAACATGAAGTTATTAAAATTCGGTTTAACCTCAGAGGCATGTGAAATTTTTCTGCACGTAGGTTTGACTATTGATAACTCTAAGTCAGCTGTCATCTGTGTGCTGGGAAGTAGTTCAAAAGAATGATCTGCCAGAATTAAATTCATTTTAGATCCCCATCTCGGAAACACACATCTGAGCTTGCAGAATACGAGCTGCATCAAGTCAGGCATACGCCAAGCATCTGTGGTCTTTCAGCCTTCATAGCTACTTGCTTTTAATCCAAGAACATACTTCCACCAGCACTGCTAAATGGCATAATTACAGAAGAAAACTAAGAATGCATCTTTACATAAGCTAAGTTCCACGTGGAGTACCTGTCCGTTGCTTCAAAGACACTGCCCATAATACAGCAGCTCTGGCTGGGGTCTTCTACTACTGGCTTTAAGAACCTAACCCTGAAGTTCAATGCCTTCCGCACAGTTTGTATTTATACAAAACCTAGAATACTTAACTTACAGTTAAATATTAAGACTTTACTTACAGTTTATAAGCCTGACAAGAGTAAGCCTGTACCAGAATGGTATACATTTTCAAAGTTTGGGTGACATGACTGTCAGAAGTAATTAAGGAGCTTTGATGTAGACCAGTGACAAAACTGACCATGCATCAGCGCCTCTTAAGGCAAGAAACCTCCTCTTTTCCTTAGCACAACAATACCTTTGATCTTTCCTCATTCTTCATCATTTTTTCTCTTAGCTTCTTCCACCACTCTGTATTAGATGGATATTTCAATGGTCTTCTGCTGAATTCTTCTAAGAGCTGGAACAACATTGAAACGTTGCAGAGATTTATTTCAGCTTATTTAAAAAAACGCCACAAGCATCAAGAATAACGTTATCAAGAAAGATCCCGGCACACTCACAGTAACACTAATCAGAATCTTTAAAATTTAGTTTGGGAACAGAGTGGAGACACTGCATGAATATGTATGCCTAGTTTTCCTTGAACAATTTTTTTCATGTTTTCCTTTTTTTTTTTTTAAACTAGTAACTTACATTATATAAATCAGAAGAAATTAAGGTCAAAACAGGAGAAGATCTGACATTACGTTACCTGCTTAGTCACGGCATTTATGTCACCCAATAAAATTGCAGCTGGCCTCACATTATTTCCCAGCTCTTCTGCACAAATATCAATCTATATTTCAAAAAGAAAGCAAGACCGTCGTTTACACAATGATATTGAAGGGATTATTTTTTTTTCTGTTCAAGTAAGGAACATTTGCTAACAACATCTTCACCCTTTTTTTGGCTGTACAGACAACTTCATCTGCCTTTCGTTGAAATGACATCAGGAAATCCTTTATTCAAAGCAAAATCCTATGGTACATACACTTTTTAATAAAAGTTCATAAAATAAAATACCCTTAATAAATATAATAATAATTTACCATAATAAAATACCCTTAAACTTGACTGTTTGCTTCTTTTAAGCTCTTGCAGACAGTACAGAACTTTATTAGAACGTTAAGGAGAAGAAGGTGTGATGTCAGTGATAATTATATGAGAACTAAAAATCTAGGCTTAGGTATATCCTTAAAGTCTATACATAACAGTCATTTTCTTACTGAGAAAAGTTTGTGTACGCTACTTGGCAGTAAGATTTTGGGTAGTATGAAGAAACTGAAAAGTAAATCATGACCACTGAAGAAACTTCCCCACTTTTTTTTATCAGTGTTGTATGAGACCTCTAAAGTTACATGGAATACTAACTTATGACCAGGTCACACAGACTACGAATTGAATTAGTATTTTAATACTAACCATTGACAGTAAAAAAAAAAAAAAAGTAATTTGTGAGACGAAAAAATATTTTTCATTAGATTGTTTAGAAAAAGGAAACATAAAAGAGGTATCATTTCATAAGTCAAAAGGAATTCTAGCTTTGACAAAAAAAATATCTATTTGATTCCTCTGGAAAAGATGCCAAGTTTGGAATACAAGACTATGTTCCAGATCACTGAAGGCAGGCCAGTCAGCACATTGAATCAACTACTACTATTCCACCACAGACTCCAAGGCAGGAGATTTTAAGGCCATAAAAAATGTAACAACTTGTCTTTCTAAGAGCTGGCAGATTGGCAAGTACATTAATTATTTACATAGCTTTTCTTCCTCTTATTAACATTTCTGAGTGACTGAGCTCTTGTAGTGACTGACTCTGGATCTGAAAGTAATTCTATTTCAAAAAAATCCAGCTGAGAGAGCAGTCAAACAGTATGAAAGCTTTTACAGCTTCAAGACAATTTGCTTTCAGTCATGAAAATTCCAGTTCTCCAAAGATCACAGGAGTATCAAGAGCCTAATCCTGTATTAGTCAGCTACATAGAACGTCTGCCCTCCTCATTACAGCAGCACCAAGTCCTTGATAGCTGGAGCAATGTTGTAACCACCTTTAGAAAAAATAAGGAAGTAAAAAAAAAAATTAAATCAGAAGTATTTCTGGACAACTACCATAGCTACATGCACTGTACTGTGCTGCCCATAGGGCAGTATCTGCCACATGAAGTACACTACCAAAATAATTTACAATAATTGCTCTAGGCAACGCTAGAACACAAAGACTTACTTCAAGTCATAATCATTTTCCTGCTTACCTGAATAACCTTCACATCTTGTCGAAATCTTGGTGGAAGACCAAAATGCAAAATCCAATTCAACCTTGCACCAAGCAAGATTATTACATCAGCATGCTGTAATGCCCTAATAAAGGGAAAGAAGAGAATCAGGTAAGGAGGAATTATTATTAAATTTAATAGCGTTTTCAAAATCAGAAGTAATCCTAACCACCACAGAAACTCGCAGAATACACATATAATCCTTCCATCCTCTAAGCTGTTTGTTTAGCCTCAAAACCCTGTATCCTTTTACACAGCAAATCACCAAGCCATTCTTGAGCTTAGGAAATCAAGAAGAAAATTAATTACTACTTTCCTAACACACTGTGTTTGGGAAAGGAATCGTTACACTAGGAGACTAACAAGATGCTCTAATGATGCTGAAGCTAAAGCAAAACTCGCGGTGACACTGGCAACAGTGGGTACCAAAATTAAGATTGTTGTGGACCATTGAGTTTAGATCTTACCAATTTATTTTTCAGATGGGTAGACAACATTTGGTATATTCTTTTATTCTCCATTTTTCTTAACAGCATGCTTAACAATGATAAAGCTAAGATGCTCAACAACAGACAATATTTTAATCTCAAAGTATATAAATGCTCCATCTGCAAGCTGACTCCGTGTGTATTCATACCTAGTAGGGTTCTTACGGTCCATTCATGTTAATTTTGCCAAAAGCAAAAAAAAAAAAACTCTTATAAATTACTTTAAACATAATCTTTCTGTGTTGTTTAAAATACCTTATTTTCCATTTTAGATAAAGTACAATTTAGTGACACTGTATTGCAAACACCCCGCAGAAAGGTATCAAAACTTTAACTGCAACGTGTGCATCTTAAGCTTCTGTTTATTGTCAAAATAAAAAGCTAGTAGTTTGTCTAGTACACCAAGTTAAATGTTTAATATAAACTGTTTGCCAGTTTCATTTTGTTATGAATGACATACTAACAACACTGATACATCTACTTGCCATAGGTTTCTCAGTTACAGAATATTAGCTCTCAGATAAATGTATCTTCCCGGTCAGCATTCTAAGCATCATCAAAAATGATCCACCTACATCTGTTGTCCCTTTCTAAGCAAGATCTTCAGTGCTCTAAAATAAGGTGCAATAGATGGTTGAAAAATTTTTGTTGTATGCATTTTGTCTTCCCAGGCATCTGTAGATCACCACAAATCCTAGTTGTTTCTCAGACATTAGCATTAGAAGCCTTGCTTTATATTTACGTTGATCTTGCTGCAGCTACACAATTTGGATGGTTATCAGGAACTACTCCTTTTGCCATTGGTGTAGGCAAAAAAGGCAGCCCACAAAGGTCCACCAGCCTTCTGATGTTGTTTTCAGCACGTGAATATGCAGCACCTGAATGAAATGGAAAAAGACTGCTTAATACTACAGAAACCTACCGTATTCACTTGAAAAACCTGATTACATTAGTGGCAGAAAAAATACTATTTCCCATTGTGAAAGCTGCCTGTTATTTTTCATTCTGGAGAACTCAAACCACAACATGGAAAACTACAGGTATCTGGGTTCAAATTTCTCATTTTGACAAAAAGCTTTTTTTCTTTTTTTTTATTAAGACTTCAGCTGAATTATTTCTTCACAGAGCTATTTCAGTGAAGCTGGGCAGAGAAAAATAGGAAATTTTGTTTATCTAAAATCACAGTTTTGCATCGGTGGCTTGGTATTATGGGGCAGACTTCCGCAGCAGCAACTGGAGATGATCTTCGTGTTGTATAATGTAATTTTTGCTTGTCCCCTGCATGTCATCGTACCACATGCTCCGTAAGAATCTGCCCAAACAGATCTACTATAAGATTAAGGTCACCCAGACAATCTAGAATAACCGACTGGTCCTTGTGCAATGACTTAAAGTCCTTGAGTCTTAAACCCTGAAGAATAAACTGTGTTTCTTCCAAAAATGCTGCTAACAACAATATATAGCAGGAAGTCCAGTTACAGGTTTTGTTGATGTCAGCAATTAAGAATCTGCTTAACAAATGTATCTATGTATTTTTGAGTTTTCTACCTTTCACTTTCAAGGAACACCCCTTTGTTCATGTCTATCAAGCCAGAGAGAAAAACAGAAAACCTCTCCTGATTTACCTTCTGTCTACTGTTTCATTACCTAATCAACGATAAGATCCATCTCATCTCAATCGTTTCACTCCCTGATTAAACACAGAACCTCTCTCCAAGACACAGATTGTTTCCACATCTGCAGGAAAACAGCCTACGTGAAACAAGTTGGTTATTTCAAATCTGTTTCTAGTAGACCTGTATCTTCAACAGAAATGCCACTGCAGTGACTAACATTACTCAAGGAAGGACAAATAAGTGAACCAGCACAGAGAATATTTATCCTCTGTCTTTAGGGACACCTCTATTTCAGGAACGAAATACACTGGCGGGGTACAGTGGGAAGTCTGTAAAACAGCAATAATAGCAACACCTGCTATGTTGGTTCCTGTCTCCACACAGCTAGGCTGGCACTTTCAGTCAGTCCAAATGGAAAAATGACCTTCGGTTATTCTGATTCTTGCTACATATGCCAGATCATCAGATAGAGAATATCACTTCTGTATTCTAACAGAATTTGTTTGGAATTTGTAAGTGATCCTTTGGTATTAGCTCTAGGCTTAAGACAGCAGTTTGCTATTTTTTTGTACTCAAACTTATATTTTATCAATTGACTTTTCTTTTAAACTAGATGAAAAGAGAAAACAATTGCACAACAGAGTAAAAATATTGTAAAAACAGAGCAGATTTCAACATCAAATTTCAAAGAAGTTTGTGTTTTCTGGTCTTGTTTTGTTTGTTTGTTTTAATGGAGAGTGAGAAGGAGATGGGTAACGCTTATGGGGAAAAGAAACCACGTTGGTTGCTGCTTTTGTCGCAAACTTGTACAGTTCAAAGCTACATCAGTGTGCTACCTTTGCCAACGATTAGCAGAGGCTGCTTGGAAAGAGCAATGATAGACACTGCTTCAGATACAGCAGAGTGTTCAGCTGTGCTGATGGGAGGTTGCAGACAGCATTCCACATACCTGGAAGTCAAACAAAACAAGAGACTCTTTAAAAAACTTCAAAACATGGAATGTTGAAAGATAAAACCTATTCATAAAAGCACAGTTGCTACACACCATATTACTCATAGCATTTATCAGAACAGGATGCATTTTTTAAAGCAGGCTTTGAAGTTTTTCTTGCATGTTTCTTTAATCTTACAGGTAGTGTTGACCCAGAGATTTACAAAGTGTCATCATTTTATTACCATCATATAAATGAATTCCTTTTTGCACATCTCATTACAAACTATAAACTGCCACGTTAAAATGGAATGTACATTTAGAGCCTGGATTCTCTTGTTTTAAGAAAAAATAGTAACTTAAACCCAAAATTTCTTTTATTCAGTGACTTGAAAAACAACGAATATAATCTTTACGCACTTGACAGAGCTCTTATTCACCTGAAGATTCACAAAATCCCCAGGTATGTCAATATAGCAAGAACCTGGACGACCATACATGCTGGTTCTTACCGCCTAGAAAACAGATAATCTCAGTTTTAACTTTGAATCTTTGAAAGCATTCAAAATCTTTGAAAATGTTTTAAAAATCTTTACATGTAAAAAACAAGAAAACTCTTCTGTAGGCAGAGAAGGAACTTGTTATTTCATATTGCTGAACCACAACAGGGAATGCTCCCATGAATTAATTTATACCCATAAAATAAAGTTTTGATAGCTATTTACATTTTCCCCTGTATGCCTGCTGAAACCTTTCAGTAGATGAACTGTATTAGACCATGAATTCTTTGTTTAATTTACAATGAGGCAACTACATTATCAGCTGTTGTGTTTGGAAATACTACGTTAAACTTTCATGCTGAATTCTATTTAAAGAAGCACAGACAGAGGAAAACCAAGACAACCAGTGCCTCCGTTTTCTATTACTTTTTATTCCAGCTCTATTACAGGTAGATCCTCTGCTGAATTTGCACTTCTGGAAAGAGTATCAGCGTATGCAAATTTAGGCCGACATGGTTGAAGTATTGCTACAGCAGTAGCAAGAGACTTTTGTAATCCTTCCTGAAGCATTGAGATAAGGATGCGTTTTCTCACTCTCTCAAAAAATCCCTCCAAACTAACAAACTCAAACCACAAACACAACCATCTCCACTGCTCCCCCTCCAAATCTCCTTCATAGGAGAGCGGTAAAAGAGCTTATGTTTTTACATTTCTAGTTATTACACCTCTCCCTAAAAGCATTTCTTTCACAAAAATTTTCGAGCTGACTGAAGCTAACAAAAAAACACTGTAGGGATCAGTAAGAATCAGATTGGACCAGAATCTATTCTTAACCTGTCCCATATCATTGTTTACAGGAAAAACCTCCCTGGTTGTTAATTTACTCAATCAACCACCACCCGTTATCTGCAAGATCAAACTATTTACAGTAAAAAACATACAAAAAATAAATCCTCAAAACTTACAAAGGAGGAGATAGTTACATGAGGTTCTCTTGCTAATTTAGTATTTTTTCATACCTTTTCAATAACAGTAGGAATAGCTTCCAGGCTGCTTGGTCGGACAGACAGTTTGTTGTACAGCCTACCAGCTTCAACCTGATTAAGTCAATATAATGGTTACATGCATTTATCAAAGTTATTTTCTCATTTCCACCTCATTTCAACAAGAATAAAATGGAAGAAATACCAAATTAAAAACAACAAGCTGACAACTCCCACACAGAAAAATACAGTTCCTGAGCTGGTGGAATCTGTCAAAGCCATACTCATTCCCCAGAGTGCTTAAGTATTTATTTTTTCCC
This sequence comes from Falco naumanni, assembly GCF_017639655.2. NCBI lineage: Eukaryota > Metazoa > Chordata > Aves > Falconiformes > Falconidae > Falco > Falco naumanni. Next base: position 10,408,531 of record NC_054057.1, on the reverse strand, counting down.
CAGAAAGCGGTGCTTCTTGTCTTGGAAAGTTCATTTTGCCTTCTTCCATCTCAGAACAGACAGACAAAGGCAATTTATACCAGCTGAGAAGCAAAAACAGAGCATCAATTTTAACATGAGTATGGACAAAGACATTCCAGGTAATCTGCTGTACTCTACACAGTGAGAATTTTAAACCAGTAGATGGAGCAAATCATCAGCTTTACAAGATCTGTCAGGAAACGTTAGGGTTTCGGCTTGTTTTTCCTACACTAGTGAAGAAATAACATCAATTACTTAATTCAAACCTTTCTGCAGAAAGTTGTATGTCTGTGTACCTGTGGGAATTCTTGGAAAGCTCCCATGGTTTCCTGATTTCTGTCGGAAGAGCCTCCAATAACAATCAAAGGCCTAGAAAAGTATATTAAAAAACAAAACATAACCAACCTTAAGCATACATATATTTTTTATAACTGCAATCACAATTGTAAACTCTCCTTACAGTCAAATCCTACTGCTCCCGAGATCTTGTGTGTACCTTCAGCATCCACAGATCCCAACAAGAACAGAAAGCGACCAGCACAATGCAGGAGTGGATTCCAAATATCAGCATGTTGGCTTGTACACTTCCTAGCAGATTTTGGGTCACTAGGTTTAGGACAGCCTGGCTGTACGAAGTGATCTGCATCTAGCATAAAAATTTTAAAACCAAGTCATATTGCTAGCAATCTTCATTCAAGTTTGATAACATGGGTGACAATGTGGTTTGAAAGGACTGACAACACCTGATCTAAAAAGCTTTTTTAAAAAGTACTGATTGATCTAAAGAGCATTAAGAAGTTTGTCTGTAAGAGGCATTGTAACATGCACAAACACCAGAACTAAGAAACACAGTAGGAAACAATATTTTCAGAAAGATTAGATTTTCTTTGTATACAATTTGGAACACAGCAGTTGTTAGCTGACTATCCAACAGCCCCTCTCCCTGCATTTGGGTTTTAATAAAAAACCTTGAAGACCAAAGAGATGAAAAATGAACATGCCTACAAGCACTCCTGTTCTTAAATTAGTTCACAGCTATGTGAGAAAGGCATACAAAATGGGTTGTACATTCCACAGGAGCACATTTTTATTATGATCACCACAAAATACAATAAATTATTTTCCTACAGTGAATGAAAACTGGTCTTTTATTCGGTTTGTAGGTCAAACTCCTCAAAATGGTAAACGCCAAGTCAGTAAAAGAAAGCTGTCTTATTAATCTGCTCATTCATCCACACTAAACTGAAATATTAGGTCAACAGCTTTCTAGGCTTTTCCTCCTACACAATTTTTCTTCAGATACGGCCCTTCCTTTGACTGCATTTATCTATACAATATATTAAGATGAAACATTTACATTGTGCTGAATGCATAATCCTAGATGTGGGGATACACAAACGTCTAGATCCAAGCTTCAAAACCAGGCTGCTTCTCTGCCACAAATCAAAAATCTCAGTCATAATCCCCTGACACAGTGAGATGAGAACTTCAGGCTGTATTTTTTCTCTATGAAAAATCCTTATGGAAAAATGCATTTGGTGTATGCTCTAGGTATTTTATTCTGCTGATTCTCTCCCCTCAGCAAAATCATTATGACTATCCATACATAACCAGTCTGTTTCACAGTGACAAACCCTGTGTTTCTATCACTTACATTTTTCAAATTTATTCAGATGTTTTATTAAAATTACTACTTCCCAATACTGAAATGTAATTAAGAAAATGCTCTGCTCCTAAGAAAGCCAATTCTGACAGCCGTATCTTGAAAAGATTTGGTTTTGTTTTTAACGTTTACATAATTGTAACCAGAAAGAAGTTTTTCCCCCAATGAAATCATTGTACTACTGTCACAATACTGCAGACATTTTAACAAGCAGCACTTACAAATTAAGTAAAAACCAAAAAGTGAGGCAGGAAGAACACTGACCACAGTGAAACTAACAAGAATAGAAAGCCTTATGGACTTGCAGGAGAAGAACTTTATAATAAACGGAAAAAAAATCCAACTGCAACTTCAGGTAAAGTGCACGGTATTTCACCACGCCACTGTATACTGAAATCTTACAAACTATCACAAACTCTACGTCGGAGTCTATTCTGATAGCCAAACTGAGATACAAAAACTCTTGCTCAGAACGAGGCAGGGCAGTAGGTGGCATTATGGTATGTTATTTTTAACGTGAAATATCAAAAGGTTTTACCCTTGGAAATGCAGTTTACCAAGGCCTCATTAGCTACCTAGTTGGCCAGATTTATATGTCCATGAGCTCACTGTAACAAGCTTCCAGGGTCAACCAAGGGCTCTTCTACTCAGCCAACCTGTGCTCAGGCAATCAAATCTAAAAACGTAATTGGTAGAAAATTGTGCTATCAGACTGCTTGGCTTTCTTCCAGTTGATACAGAAGAGGCTGCTTTCACCTGGAAGAGTCTGAAACAGAGCAGAATCAGAAGAACTGGTTCTCCAGGCTCAAGGAGGACAACGCAGACTGAGCCTTAACAACTATCACTTAGTTATTTCGTCAGAACAAGCAGACTCAGCTCAACTATTAACTAACTTCTGTGGGAAACGAGCCAAAGCTCAGCCATTATAGCAGGGTAACAATGCCAGGTGTCACGTCATGGAATCACATGGCACCTGGGAGATAGCCAGGAGGGCTCACCTTGCCCTACGAACAGGTCTCCTCGTGCCACTTCCTTGCAGGAGATGGTATAGAGCAGGAGACCTAACGCCTTGCGGCCACAGAAAGGGGAAGACCTCTTTAATTTTCTGCTCCCAGTTGCATAATCCACTCCCCTCCCTTGTCTAGGAGTTTGATGCGCGGAGTGAGCTCACTTAGATCACTTACCTCACATGATGTTATTTACTTATTTTTGCTGGGTTGGCTTTTTGCCAGCATGATGACCTGAACGCGATTTGTGGGTCAGACAAGTGCCGCAGCGGTCAAGAGGGCAAGCAGCAGGGCTAGGAGAACGGTGTGGAAATGTTATGGGCCTACGTCCCTTTTCACGGCAGACTGTATTAGAGCAGTGTAACCAAACCCCTCGAGGTGTTGTGTATTTTCACCTCCTTTCCTTTGCTTGGGCTGCTCCTGCTCTTCCCTTGCCATACTGCTTCTCCGTAGTGCCGGCCCAAGTATTCATGCTGGTGTCTAATGAAACAGGCTAGAAAGCTAATTAGTTTAACTCAACAGAAAATTCCCTGATCTTCTTCCCCAAAACCTAGCACCCTTTCTTACAGTGATCATGCCAGCCAAAAGTAAATGCGAAAGCATGTTTGGGATTCTCAAACACGCAATGGAGGTGCCTACTAATGAAGGAGCCAAAGAAAATTAGCTTGATTAGGCTAAATTCAGGGTTTGCGAATGCTTACTTCTCTCCTTGTGGCACACGGCAGGCAAAAAGCAAGCCTGTTGTGACCAATGAAAAAATCATTGGGCAAACCATGTGATTTGGTCAGTGAAAACCCATCTTCTCACTATACCGTCAAATCTTTTCCCAAACGAGGTAAGTCACTCCCTTCGCTGTTTGCCAGGAATACAGGTTTATGCAAGATCAAGTCAGTTTATCTCAGGCAAAAATAAGTTTGTGAGGCAAATGCCTCCTGCAAATCCATAAGCAAGTGCCATGAATGCTTCTTTCTTAAAACCAAATCCATGTTTAAATGCAAGGTTTTAAATTATTATTTTTTTTTAATCTAAGGTCATATAGGGACAGCACAAATGTAGTCAATAAGTCATTTTAAAAAAAATAATTTGAACATTTCAGATCTTTTTTCGAAGTGGCAGAGAGTTGATTTGTTAGCATTCCCATTATCAAGCTTCCCTCGACTATCAGCCACTGCTAATCAAGTGCTCCAGATGACACGTGCGTGGTATGACCAGAGCAGCTACCTGACATACCTCGCACAGCTTTTGGTGGCAGGCCAGCTAACGCTGCCACGTCCCATGGAAGGCTTGTGGGTGTAAATGTTATCACTCTGTACATCATTTAATGCAATACCTAATTACTGCTCTAAATGTCTGTGTGGGGAGCAAATACAAATATTAATAATGCAGTTGTCAATTTGTTCACGTATGAAACACAGTAATTCAAAGGCAACATTGATTTAAACTTAGAAAAAACCTCTGAAATTCTCCACAATCAATAAAGCATTACAGGCTGAATATTGACTTGTATGGATACAATTTTCAAATGTATCCATACAATCAGATATACTGATTTTCCAATATATGCATAACGGGTTAGGACAAAAAGAAAAATTTTATCCGTGAGCATATAAAAAATAGACCTAAATTACTTTTAGGGTTGATAAATGAAGAATTCCCTTCTCATTACCCACAACAAAGGACAAAAAAATCCTATACTAAATACTGTGGAGCTCAACATCTGCAACAAACAATAGCAAACAATTACTAGAATTTTAATGGCAAAATATAGTTACATTACCAGCAGTTCATGGTTGCATTTGCCATCCCACCAAGGGCATGTAAAAAACCTGGACCGGACACTACAAGACATACTCCTGGTCTAGGGAGGGGGGAGGGAAAAAAAAAAAAAAAAAAAAAAGAAAAGAAAAGTAAGCACAGGGCACTCAATAAATCACCAACAAAAATCAGTAAGATACTTAAATATAAAATATTAAAGTTCTCTCATGTCATCAAAATGCATGAACAACAAGGGATTTGTATGAAAGACTAAAGATAGACATGGGAATCAGAAATCATTTAGCTGCATCAACCCAATCGAAAAACTGAACAGCTGTCACATGCCACCTACACAGAGGTTGGCATACAGGCTGATCATAACACAGCTCCTTACTACTTTGAACACATTTACTCCCATCACCTAGCATTTATATGGAATTTGATAAGCCATTTACGCCTGCAGTTTTCTCAACCCCACTTTAGCACTAGGTATCAATGGAAGAAAGCTCACAAAGGAAGAAGTACATCTCATTCAACTCAAATTTTATTACAGTCGAATTCAGGCAGAGGCACTTGTTACTCCAGATAATGGGATAAAAATGATCATTCTTAACTACTGAGCATTTTTTACAGACTCTTTACGTAACAAAAGAAAAAAAAATAATCATTCAGCTTACTTCCAGAGGATTATTCAGAGGAAGAAAAGTTACAAAGCATAACACAGGTGTCATGCTTGCCAGGCAGAATAAGGAATGATCACCTGCACTTGTGAGCACGCAGACACCAGATGTTTACTTTAGAAAAGGGTCCGGAGGATACCCAAGAAGTACCTCACAAGTCACAGGCCACAGAATACCTTCCAGCAACATTAAGAGCAAAATGGAGTAAAAGTGGAAAAGCCAGTATTTAAGTGTCAGGGGAAGCACAGGGGAGACAGCAAAGCACATGATCAGTTTCTCTATTGATAAGGTGTTTGTTGAACGATACACCCAGTGATGAGAACGTGGTTTCGCAGGTCCACCAAGTTGCAACAAACAGCGGCATGACTTCTGCCCCTCATACCAACGGTGTTAAGCTACTATTCAAATATTAAAAAGGAAAAAATAAAGTTATAAGATAGACAATATTATAAGAGTCTAAGCACCTCCTTGCTCCTGCCCTGAATCATAGCAACAGAAATATGGACACTGTTCTTGAAAGTTATTTTAAAATTCATGTTCCATTTTAACTGCCCTACATCTGCACACTAAAAACACCCAGCTCCAAAACAAAACACTCCTAGCTTCTGTTGAGTCTAACACAATTATAAATTATATTATTAATATTAGTAAATATGGAACATACCTGCTAGTCAAATATCCAACAGCAGATGCAGCATAACAGGCCTATGGAAAATACTGGCGTTAATTATACAATTATTGTTGTATATACATTTCATGCTATTTTGTATATAACTTTCAACCAAAATACTGAAAAATAAGCAGGTACAGATCTTTCCATGACTATCAGAGCTTAAATTTAAGTAAAATCACCCCTTCACCCTCCCCACACAAACAGAACGAAAAGAACACAAAGCATGTTCTTGAAGGTTTATGCAAAAATTCTCAAGACTCCTCTCCACACTTCAGACTTCTGTTGTTCCAGCATATTACATTAGGAATATCTGGGATTCAAGAAAGAAAAAACAACTGCATAAAAGAAAACCCCTAAAAATCAGGGAAGCAAAACGAATAGAACATAAACTTCTGCCTTCTGGACTAACACAGAAGAGGAATTTGCAAGAGAAAGGCAACAAACAGAAATCCAGCCATCACTGGAATGACTCATTGTATTCCAGAAATTACGCAAAATGTTGAAATCACACACTAGAGATTCATTAGAAAATTAGGAATTGCCTTTTCCAAGCTGAGCTGCTGAATTACTTCTCACTCCATTTCTGGTACCAGACAGCTTTAGATACCTTGTATATTTCAAAGAAAATTTGCAGTTTAAATAATTTTCACAAAAATAACGCCTACAACATGTTACCATAGCTTATCAGCAGTATTATTATGCAGCATGTCTTCCTGCTACTTCTGTAGCAACATTAAACATTCAGATATAAATTACAGCGAGTAACAAGTTGATATGTGATCCAGTAGAAACAGAAGCTAGTGTGGCGAGGCAAGAACTCCATCACACATGTGACATTGCCAACTCCCTCATATTCGCATGTTTTTGTCTTGAATTCAGCAAGTTCTAACACTTAATGGAAAAAAATAATAATAAAAAAATATGCAAAATTAAAGTAAGCTCCTGGCCTTATAGACTGACTCTTTCATTTTTAAATAGAGTTGAGATTATTATTATTTTTTTTTAGTTTTATTTGAGTACTATCGTGGTAAGAAGCTTAAGCAACACAAAAGCTCCTTCTAAAAGTTTACAAAGCTACTCAATATTTCCCTCAAACCTATCAGCGATTCTAGGTAACACAGCTTGTTAGTAATCTCAGCTTAAATGAGTGAAAACACAGACTTCTTACAAGCTTTTACATGGAAGGAGAAACAGTCTTTAGCATCCTCATGCTCCTACAGATACAGACCAACTGAGAAAAAGCATGGAGCTTAGTAGAGGAAACCCTTATTTTCTTTGCAGTATTAAGACCGGGAATTGTTGACAAAGTAGTACATTGACAAGAAAAATCTCTTTCTGCTTTTCATATGCCTCTGACATGGAAAAGAAAAATACCACTAATGTTCAAGAATCAGATAACAACTTGATGACATATCCACGTGCAAAAGCTTAGAAATATTTGGAGTAGGTGTTACTAAAAATCTTGTTAATGGAGCTCAAAGCACAATGTTGAGTTTCCATGGCAATCATATTTTAGAACCGAGTGGCAAACTAAAGCAGCACATAGAATTTGGGTTCATGTACAGTCATTGGCATTAAAACTCTTACTCCTTCATTCCACAACGAAGCAACATGAACTAAAGCTATCTGTATTTAGAGGAGAGGAGATTGTAAATAATTTTGAAGGTATACTTAAAAGATTTTTTTGTGTGAAGAGTAAGAATGAAAACCCGTTTACTAATGAACCTTGCACCCTCACAACTACAAAGTAAATAACAGCACTCATTATCTGTTAAGGTCACACTGAGCAGCTGAACCCAGATCCTTATGTTCCTCAGAGAGGCAAGGAGGATGTAGGCATACAGAATGCCATTGTCCAGCAAATCCAGAATCAACATTAGGAAGAAACATAGGAAGCCCTGCTGCAGGCACTGAACCCAAAGCTCACAAGCCATGAGCGCTGGATTTGAACTGTAGCCAAAGCAGAAGCCTATTCTCTCCATACAACTACAAGCACACTAAGCAGGGTTTAATTATTCTGTTTTCAACTCAATAAGCAAACCGATACGACATAGCAAGGAAACAAGGGTTAAGCATTTTTGTGGCCGGTTAAAACAGTACTGCCATGCCTAGGAGCAGGTCTGAGACCCTTAAGTTAACTGTAGCTAATGCTCAATGTTCCAGGACTGGCTTGTAGGGCTTGTGATCAACTTATTAGGAGAACCTGCTTTGTGTGGTTTAACCCAAGCTGGCAACTAGAGTAGTACACAGCAGCTTCCTCCCTCACCACCCCGCCACCACCCCTGGTGGGATGGGGAGGAGAATCACAAAAAAACAAGGGAACTCCTATGGGTTGAGATAAGCACAGTTTAATAATTGAAATGAAATATAACAACAATATAATAATAGTAATGAAAAGTGAGACAACAAAAAGAGAAATAAAACCCAAGACAGACAAATGATGCACAATAAAATTACTCACCACCTGCTGACCAATGCCCAGCCCATCCCCAGGCAGCAATTAGCACTTCCCAGCCAACTCCCCCCAATTTATAAACTCAGCACAATGTTTTATGATATGGAATATCCCTTTGGCCAGTTCAGGTCAGCTGTCCTGGCTCTGCTCCCTCCCGGCTTCTTGTGCAGCTCTCGCTGGCAGAGCATGGGAAACAGAAAAGTCCTTGACTTCAGAGTAAGCACGACTTAGCAACAACTGAAACATCACTGCGTTAACAATGTTATACACATACTAAATCCAGAACACAGCTCTGCACCAGCTACTAGGAAGAAAATTAACTCTAATCCAGCCCAAACCAGGACACTGCTGTATGAACCTGATCTTGGTACATGCTGTCTTTTGTTACCACATAGAACTTAAGAGTGGGCCTTGAAAATAAAGACGCAGTCTGAAAGCTACAATCCCAGAATAATAAACAATTTGCTAACGGACAATTACTAGTCACTGAAAAAGTGCAACTTCAAGATCTGGGAAGATACTTTTTTTGCTTTAGGTAAAGCAGCAATGGCTAAGCAAGGGGAAAAACTAACCCCCAAGAAATAATGCAACAGGATAAGACGCCTGGCCTGGGAAAGCACCATCCAGCACCACACAGTCCATAGTCCAGGCATGGAGGCCAATGGATAAGAGCTGTTCAGAGACCAAAATATCTTATAAAAAGATATCCACCTAAAGGGATGGAGAAAAAATATGCCCAGTTTGGCTCCAGCTTGCCCTTACTGAAGGGTTCTCAAGCCTGATTCCCTTGACAGCCAGCACCATCAGTGCTAACTACACTGCACCAGCTCCAGCATATTGTATACTCACGACTAACTTACGATACGATTATCAAGAACAGATTGCCTTGAATATGTAGGGATAATTATTATTAAAGATTAAGAACTAATGACTAGCAGTGCGTGTTGCTGTTGAGTAACGATCTACCTAAGGGTTTTTTTGAAGTTTAAAACTGCCCCGGGTTATTGTTCTTCTAAACAATCACAGTAATCGCTAATTATCCAGGGATAGATACACAAAACACACGCCCCTATCAAGCTGGAAAAGGAAGGGGCATTTAAAAATGGAAGTGAGGGATGAAGGGCAAAAAGAAACACCCAACCCAATGCATCAGTGCTCTCTTACTCCAGAATGACCGTAACTGCTTCTCTACAGGTTCTTTAAAGGAACATTCACAGATCACACTCTTTCTAGTAAGAAAATGTATATTGGATTTAATTCCATTGTAAAACTGGTAAAAAAAAGGATTGTTCTTACTACAGATATATACTTACAGCTTGTTCATTTCTCATTCCTACATATTTTATTCCAACTGCTTGGGCTGCAATTGCAATTTCGGTGACTGGAATACCAACAATACCAAACATGTATTCAATATTCTAAAAAGACAAATATATAGAAAAAATAAATCAGGATTTTATTTTTTTTAAAAAAAAGATAGCTTTAACAAGCACATGCCAAACACTGTCACACTAACTACACAAGCAATCTAAAAATAAATTGTCACAACATATGCATTCACAGGCCACTGTGGAAAGATGTAAAACTAGGTAGCATTTGCAGCTCAGTCCTCTGCAGTTGTGAAAGCACAGGGCTTTGGAGGCTTACAAGCAGTGCAACAGCAGTTCAGCCCAGCTCCTCAGTCAGCCTATGGTTAGCGCTTTTTACTGACCCCTTCTTACTTGGGATGTCTCTGCTACATTATTCTCCTGTTTCTCAGCGTGTCAGCTTTGCCTCTGAATCTTCCTCATTAGCGTTTCATATTTTTACACTTTCATAGATCGTTAACATCAAAAAGGCACAAGAAACAACTAGGATGGTACGCCCAAAGAGAAGTACAGATAAAGAATATGCTCCTTTTTATTACAACAGAACTACGTTCTGTGTGTCACGGGCCAAACAAAGTCTTCCGTTCCGAGCAGTGTCAGCTCAGCACCATGCCCAGCTCGGAGACACGACACCGCTCTGCTAATTGCACAGAGCGCGAGCACACGGCGGCCGCGGGCACAGCCGCAGGGGGCGGCGGGCACCGCTCGCAGGTAGCGGAGCGGGGGTGCGCTCGGGAACGGGCAAGCTCACACGAGGGACGCAATGAGTGGCGGGGGGGCCTGCGGGGCCGCACCGCCCCCGGGCGGGGCCCGCTCACCGGGCTGCTGCGGCAGCACCTCCCTCCTTCCCACAGCGCCCCAGGGCCGGCCCTTCTCGCCCACTCTGCCAGCCCCCGGGAGAGCGGCAGCGGTGCGCAGGGTGAGTCCGGCCGCGCACACTCGCTTCTCGCCAGCCCCCGGCCCGGCCGCCCACCGCTGCCGGCGGGAACTGTCCCTGCCCGCTCGCCGTACGGAAGCTGCTCGCAGGTCCCCCCCGCCCCCGCGCTCTTACTTGAGCCTTAAGGGATTCAGCGATGAGCTGGGCCCCACTGACGGCCTCCCCCGCCGCACCGCTGCCGGAGGCCATCCCGGCTTCGCGCAGCCCGGAGCCGCCCCCCGGCGAGAAGGACGGAACCGGACCCCCGGCCAAGGTCGGCGCAGTTGACTGTCACGCCGCCCGACCAATGAGACAGCAGAGGGGGCGGGCCCAAGGGCCGCGAATAGCCACGTCTGACCCCGCTGGCCCGCAGCGTGAGGACGAGGCCGAGAGCTGGGCTAGTCTCCTATTGGCTAGAGCGGGCACCCAATCAGAGGCCGGAAGGCGCCTGCCCTCTGCACGCAGCTGTAGGCCCGTGGCGGTGCCGAGCGCGGAGCAGCCGCCAGAGGGCGGCGCGGCCTGGCCTGGCCTGGCCTGGCGGTGCGGCGGGGGCTGTTAAGCGGCGGCGCCATCCGCCGGAGCGGCGTGTGCGGAGCCCGGCTCTGGGCGGTTGGGGCGGGACGGCGGGTGCCGCCCCACGGTGAGGGGCAGGGAGCGGGCTGGGAGCTGTACGGGCCTGGCCGGCTCCTGCCGGGAGCGGGGGCCGTGGGGGCTGCGCTCCGCGCCTCGCCTCGCCGTGGACCTCAGCCTGGGGGAGGCGGGAGCAGGCGCCGCCCGAAAGGCCGCGCTGGGCAGGGCCTGTGGGAGCCGCGGGCCCAGCCGCCTCGGTAAGCAGGGCGGTGCCTCGGCAGTGCGACACCAGCTTCGTGGAGCTGGTCGGAGGTGGCTGAGGCAGAGCGGGGCAGGTACGGGGCCGTTTCAGGTGAAGATAACCCGAGGCCGACATTCATGAGGAGAACCGGGGGCATAGTGTGAGACCCTTCTCCAGAATGGCATCTGAAGGGTGGCGTGCAGCATTGCAGCTAGCTCTGCCCGCCTGGCCCTGCCGAGCTCGCTCAGGTGCCAGAAGCGAGCACTGGGCCCAGCGGGCCCCACCCTGCCCCGCCCCGCCCCACCCGCCGGCTTGTTCTGGCCGTCATCTTTAGCTGTTCGAGCTGAACCGCTAATAATGGCAGCATTCGGCTCGGCCTCATGAAGTCAGATGGCAGGTCTTCTAATGAGGCACAGCGTGTTCCAGCAATCCTGTGAAATGTATGAAACTTAACTGTAAACCTTTATGTTAGAATGGGCAACGTTCGTAAAAAGTGGACGGCACCTCTGGGTAAAAGCCAGGAAACTAGAGCAAGGTTGTGTCATGTTTTCCACACAGAATATACATTCTTTAGATAAAAGAAATGCAAGATACCTGTTTATATTGAGCTATGATTGCGTTGCTAGAAAAACCTTCATAAAAACCCACATAGTAAAATACTGTGTTAAAATATAGTGCAGCATATAAAAGCAGTAGACAGGAGGGATCAGTGAAAAAACCTTGGGTTTCATTATGTATTTACATCTGTGTAGGGGCTGTTGTGTTATGTATGCTATATATTAGAATGGCAGCAACATCACAATTCATGGATATAACTTGGTGTAAAAAAATCATTTTTTCATAGCAAATTTAATATTTTGCCTGGTAATTACTATTTATGTTACTATAGCTGAACAGGCATTTGCTATTAATTCTGGAAGAGGACCCAGGCTAATGCTGTGCTACTTGTGATTTTTATAGTCTGTTGGATTCTTCTGAGTATAAAAGTGCTAAGACGCAGTGTATGTTTTGCTTTTCTCTGTGTATATGTCTATGTATGGTGAGAGCTGACAAACTTCTAAGTTTCCAAAGTTGTTGAAAAGTGAGTGACAGGATGCTTTGCTTCACAATGTACTGAGGTTAGATGGTTCTGAAAAGCTGAATAGGAAAACAGTCTGCACTGTGACTGGGGGAAAATTTGTCTCAGTCAGCAACTAAACTTAAACACCAGTGTTTTTACCTTTTGTATAGAACTGTAACTAGAATACTGTGACTGTGTGACAGTAATACTGCTATGGAATACTTACATTTGGGTGAGATGATCCTACTGAACCGCATCTGCCAGACAAAAGACCACATAAATCACAGGAAAGGGACAGAAAAAGAGATTAAATTATAAAGCATTTAAGTTCATGACAGTTTCTTTTAAAGTTGTGACTCAGGTGAGGTGACAGCTCTGTAAACCCTAAACCAATTAACTTTTCTTCAAGGAAAGGATTTATTAGATGTTATAGCATTTTCTGTGAGGGGGAAAAAAACCCCAGAATGTGGCCGAGATTTACTTAGAATTTCAACAGCCTAATGGTCGAGTAAATCCTGATGGTATCTTTATTTTGGCTGGAAAGGTTACTATCCCCAGGTGCAGCCTTGGGGCTTGTCACAGCTCTCCTTGTTAGAAGCAATCCTTTAGATGGGGGAGAGGCTTTAGGGAGCACTCAACGAAGTGCTCAGCCATTGTCTGTAGGACTAGCAGTGATTACAACCAAGGGTAGGTACTCAGAGGTGTTATTTTTTTTAGTTGGCCCGGTTCAGCCGGGTGGGATTGTGTAGCTGGATATTCAGTGCTAAACCTCTCGTGTATCTAAATGAGGAAGGGGTTTGGGTTAGTGCTTGAGTGTTTCTGACCACCAGAAAATAAAACTGTTGCAGAAAAATGAGAATTCTCCAAGCATGTCTCTAAGGTGCAACATTTTGTAGAAGCCCATTATGTTTGTGTGTTTGGCTTAGAAAGCAAAAAGGCTGTTTTTCTGACACACAGCAATTCCATCCAGTGATCTGAAACTCTCAAACTTTTTCCATCAGTAGTAATGATGAATGCTAATTACATCTTAGTTGACAACTTTATTGAGGAACAGCTGACTAGAACCTATTCCTGTCCTAAATAGGTGTTTTGGTTCTGAAGGGATAACAGGAATAGAAAGATGGGTTTTTTTGGGAAGTGCAACACAATATGTTTATTTTCAGTGGCTTCCTTAGTTGTGAGAGGCTTCCAACCTCTCCTCTTCCTCCTCCTTCTACTGCTTTATATCTTCACGTGTACCTTGGTACTTCATGTGCAAAGCTGAGCTGCATAGGACAAGGTAGGATCCTCTGTTCTTGAATTGCGTTGCCAAATCACACCACCCCCCACCCCCCCAGTAAGTACAGAATGTTTTCCTCGCGATGCAGAATAGCAAGGGTAGCTTGGTGTACATCACTTCTCAAAAGTGATTATATAAATGGAGGGGGTTTAATATAACTGTTTAACAGAGATGCCAAAGCTTTATTCTGTTTTTATTGTGCTTAGGTAACTTAAGTTTACCCTTGAAGGCATGTATATGTGGACACATTGGCAAATTAAAGCTCAAGAAAATAAGTAGTTGACCTTAGCAGCATCTAATAGCTGAATTACTCCTAGACCGTTACAAGTGTTATTATATATTAAAACTTTCTGGTTGAGCAAACAAGTCTGCCTACCATGGGCACTAAGGTTATGGTTCTCCTGTCCTACACAGGAATGTGTTGCTATCAAACCAGGGTTGCAAATAGCATGTAGAGCTCAGGGAAGCAAACAAGTGACTTAAAACTAAGATACTGGCACTAAATGCTTTTTGAATACCTTTCCTCACACTTCAGTTTGTTCATTGTTAGATACTAAACCAGTTGGTGTTCAGACAAAAAAAAAAAAAAAAGGCAATATTAAAGATTTCTTATTACCTGCTTTTTATTCTGGAATTAAGAAAAGATGTTTTAAGTTAATTTGTCATAAACTATTTTTTAGGTATGAAACTATTTAACATGAATAAAAAGAAAAATGGGATTAGTTTAAAACTGATCTTTTCTTCCTGCTGAAGTCCTAATGGGAACTAGAGAAGGCTCTTGATGCATGTGTCTTTAAGTCTGTATTTGCTTTGCAAAAAAAATCAGGGAGTAGTGGGTCACAAAAATTCAAGAGTGATTCAAGAGCTACAAGTGTTTTGGAACTTTCTTTTTCTTGGATAAGAGTTATCAAAGAGCAAATGCAATTTAAAAATCAGTAACTGAACTTGAAGACTGTGGGCTGTCAATACATAGCATTAGTGCATTTCTCCTGCATGCCCTTTCAACTTCACTGATACTGATTTAATTCCTTAGTGATACTAGTAACACTGTGGTGACAATTACAGAATTCTCATACTAAGAATAATTCAGAATAACATGGAATTTCTGTAATATTTCTTAATACTGAGTCCTTGTTCTATAGAAGTATTTTTCCAACTTGGGAAGTCATAAGGCTACATGGGGAGCCCATATTAGTGAGTCTGGAAGGCTGGGGCACTCTCTCCAATTCTTCAATTCTTTTTAAGAAAAGCTCAGTAATGCAAATTTTATGCGTTTTGTATGGATTTTTGCTCAATTGTCATTACTATGAAAGCATTTTCAACCTTACCCATCTGCATTGTATAGGAGGAATGAAGATCTAAATTGCACTCAGTGTTTTTAGAAATGTTGAAAAAGGCTACACTGGATGAGACAAATTAGTCTATTAATTGCATGTGTGGAGTTGGAATAGAGTGAATTCATAATCTATCAGGAGAAGCATTTTCATGATAGATACATTAGACACTACTTCTGTATTTAATTCTTTTGGCAACTGTGTTTCTGTATTGATAAAATAAGTTGTATTTCTACTTGACTACTAAAGATCGTGTCCAAGTAATTTTAGGTAATGCTGTTTTTAAATACATTCTCCATCACCAGATGAGGGAGAAACTGCACATTTGCGAGCTGCTTGTAACTTTTCCTAAAGATGTTTAGATGTCTGTAGTGCAATAATCTATAAATGAATGCTGAAGTTAGTTGTAAAGGGAGACTAAGCAAGGGGATCAGTCGAACTGTATGAGGCTGAAATGCTTTTAAACAGAACACAGTTATTTAAAGCACTAAGGTAGATATATTTAAGGTGTGGAAACAATATGGGTGTGGTTGTTGAGTAATTTTAAAACAACATTCTCGGCTCAAACACTGCTGAGAGTCTCAGTTATCATCCATATTTAATTGTAAATTTAAATGCCTGGCATGATTTTTTGCTTATGCTCCCCCCACCCCGTCTGGTTTTTTTTTGTTCTAGATTTATGGCATATACCATGATGGATCTGTGCTGGAAGCTGTTCATCTGCATTTTTTGCTATCAAGTTGTCTCAGGAAGAGTTAAGAGGCATGGGCATTATGTTGCTGCCGTGTATGAACACGAGTCTATACTGAGTCCTAACCCAGCAGCCCTGGTTGATCGACGGTCTGCGCTGGAGCTCATGGGCAGAAACCTGGACATCTATGAACAGCAAGTAGTAGATGCTGCAAGACAGGTATGCCACAGCTTAGTAGCAGTTGCATGTGTCCCATGTATATATAGAGTAAGTGCTCTTTGAGGATAATCTTTCACATTTGTGTTCCCAGGCAACTAAAGCCATATTTATATACATAACTATGGTCTGGGTTTTCAGACATTATGACCTGCCAGCAGCTCTGAAAAAAATCAGGCCAATTAGGAGGTCGCCTGACTTGAGTTATTCCAAGCTTGGAAAAACACGCCTATAGTTATTTAGTATAGGGAAATTAATATTCTATTTTGGTCTGAATACCTAGCTCCTTTCTGTTTTCTTAAATGGAATGTTTTTATTGAAAGATTGTCTTACAGGCAGCTGTCTTTGGGTTTGATTTTATTCCAGTGCTCTCAATGGAAATTCCTGAATGTTTCTAAAAACTAAGGAAGTTAAATAATTTGGAAACGAATGTTCCACCATTAACAACTTTGTGGAAGTAAAGTTTTCCATTCCTTTCTCCTACCCTCCGTGGAATGGTTCTCAGTCTTAAATATATTTTATTTATAGTAGAGGAGAGAGACTAGTATTTCTGGCTGTTCTTATGCACAGCCTCCTTTCCTTCCCTCCCCAAGAAAACCCAAAGCTGGTTCTAGTCAGAGGAGGAAGGCATTACTGTTGTTGTGGAGAGAAGAATTGACTTTCAAGTTTCACAGATCTGTTGTTCTGGAACATAAGGATTACCGTTTTAATATCTTTTTATATTTTTATATAAATTTTATATAATCTGAAAACACACAGAAAAATTTTTTTGAGACGTCCATAAGCATAATAGCCATTTTTGTGCACTACTGCATCCAAGACACAGAAATTATCCCAAAGCTGTAGCACAGATAGTTCTAACTGACTTCTGAAAAGTCACAGGAATTTGTGACTGTGTGTCTGATTTAAGAGGAATCCACCCCATTTTTAGGAACTGTTCAGATCTCCCTCAACTTCAGGTAGAGCCAGCCTAGCTCTGGCATGGCTACATTTCTACCAGAATCTGCATTGCTTCCAGAGTCAAGCTGTTTTCCGAAATCAATACTCCCAGGACTGTATCCAGCCCTATATACCTAATCGAGGTGCATAGCCTTGACGAAGTGATGCTGCACCTTTGACAGAGGTACAGCACCTTTGACAAAGTTAATCTGCAAATAGGACAATTCTGAAAAAAATTAAGACAGATTTTAACATCATCAGTCTTTAACCTGAATGATGTCATTCTCATGACTCATATGAATGGAGAATACTTTTGGCAAGGATTTGGAAGTATGCTCTTACTTGCACACCCTTAAAATAATGTCAGATAGGTTATTTTTCAAGGTAAAGGTATGTGTCAGGTTAAATAAGTTTTTTCTTTTTTTATGCATAGTTATACCTACTATGAAGTCAAAGAAAAGATACTTTCTAACTACATTCTTGTCAAACTATGCTTGGGTTATCCTTAAGTGCTTTTTACCCATGAGATTCCTTTTTTTTTACTATTTTTTTGTATTTAGATTGTTTTTTCTTTGCCTACAAAACATATCTGTCTTTTACATACAGGGGGCACAGATCATTGTTTTTCCTGAAGATGGAATCCATGGCTTCAACTTCACCAGAAGCTCCATTTATCCTTATTTAGATTTTGTTCTGCATTCACAGTCTGTGAAGTGGAATCCGTGCAGAGAGCCTTATTTGTTCAATGACACAGAGGTAAATGTGGGAGTGATTTCTGCAGAGAGGTGGAATAACTGAATGCTAGATTTGTGCTCCAAGTGGGAAACTAGCTCTAGTCGTATTGCTTAGGGAAGTAAGCAAGAAGTTTAACGGCTCCTGGTACCAGAGTCTGTTTTCATGGACTCTCAGTTTATGCTAGTATCATTCTTGGCAGAGGAGGGCTTTAGATACAAACATGCAAGAAGATTAGCTTATTTACGAGCCATCTGGATTTGTCATCTCCTCCTCAACCTGTGAAATGGTAATTATTCTCTAATAAGATACCTTGTGTATGATTTTATTTTGAACAACATTGCTTTATATAAAACAACATAGCAGTATCTTCACTTCTGATGCATTGTCGTTACTCAGTTTTAATGACAGCAGAACATTGTGACTTGGTGATTGTGTGTAAGATGATTAGCACAAGTAACGGGACTTGCATTGCTAGAATGTAATAGAAGTCGCAACTTAGCATAGACCAAGTGTGATTACAGAAGATGTGATCTGCAGGTTACAAAAATAATATTTTCATAGATGGTTCTGAACCCAAAGTGAAAATAACCATGCTTATTAATACAAAGTATTTATTCTTCTTCATGTTACAGTGGTCGATATAATGAAAGTAATCATGCGTGTGCCTACTAAGCAGAATTTGTGTGCAAACATGAATCGCCGTTGTAAACAGTGACCTCCTCCTGCCTATGAGTCTTTACTAGCTGTTATCATGGGCAAGCGAGCAAGAACTTAGTTTGCTGTTCAGATCCTATTTGGAGACTGCAGTACTGAAAGTCTTTGGTACAGATCTCTGCTGCATGGATGAAACATCCCAGGAATACTGTAGTGCTGTAGCGTGTATTTAGTTTTGTATTTTTTTATTTCTTTTCCATAACTATGCAAAGCGTATCCATTTACATTCTGCTTCTCTTAAGATGTAGCTAGTAATCACTTTTTGTAAAAAATTCAGAGTAAAAACATCTAGTTGTAGAAACAAGACACTGCAGGTGCAAATGATTATTATTAGATATTTGCTGTTCTAAAGGCACACACAGATCAGTTACACTGCCTTGTCAAAGCTTTCAGGTGACCTATGGTGTTTTAAAGCCACTGGTACTCCTGCAACAGTCAGAAGTTTCTGAAAATTAACGGCCTTGAAATAGATTTCTTTATTTACTTCCTAGGAAGTACAACCCAGATAAATTTTTTCAGTGCTGTTTTAAAATTAATATCTGAAATACTTTTCAGTCAAGAAAGCTACTGGTTCCAGTAGCTGTCATCACAAAATCTTAGTACTTTTACATTTCACAGATAGAGTCAAATATGAAAATAATTTGAAAAGTATTAAATAAGTCATGACTGCTTAAGTAAAACTTATTCCTCCATATTCTGGAGTGCTTACGTTTCCCCATACTGTTCTCCAGGTTCTTCAGCGTCTGAGCTGCATGGCACTGAAGAACAAGATATTCCTTGTAGCAAACCTGGGAACTAAGGAACCCTGTGACCACGCTGATCCTCGCTGTCCATCTGATGGAAGATACCAGTTCAATACCAACGTGGCGTTCAGCGATGACGGTATGCTGGTCGCCACATACCGCAAACACAATCTGTATTTTGAATATGCTTTTGATACCCCTCCGGAGCCTGACTATAAATTCTTTGATACGCCTTTTGCTGGCAAGTTTGGTATGTTCACTTGCTTTGATATACTCTTCTTTGAGCCCGCAGTGAACCTCATCAGACAGTACAATTTGAAACAAGTTGTATATCCAACTGCCTGGATGAACCAGCTCCCGCTCCTGTCTGCTGTAGAATTTCAACAAGCTTTTGCAACAGCTTTCAATGTTAATGTTTTAGCAGCTAATATCCACCACCCTACCTTGGGCATGACAGGGAGCGGCATATACACTCCAGTCAAATCATTCATCTACCACAACATGGAAAGTTACGGTGGCAAGCTTATAGTAGCAGAAATTCCTGTGATTACCACAGATTACGAAACCAATTTGGAGAGTAATGAAAGATTCAGAGAGAACTTGCATCACTCGTGCAAGCCTTTTACGAGCATCTCGCTGGATGATCAAGTTTGCTTTAAGGAGAGAGAAGACACCCCTGGTAGAGCATCAGAAGAGGGAAATGAACTGTTACCTCCCATATTTTATGCAGAAATGATGTACGACAACTTTACTTTTGTTCCTGTATGGGGACAAAAAGGAAAACTCCACGTTTGTGCCAATACCCTTTGTTGTTACTTAACTTATCGGAGAGATGTTTTAACTGATGAATTATATGCTCTGGGAGTTTTTGATGGGCTCCATACAGTGCATGGCACGTACTATGTCCAGGCCTGTGCATTGGTGAAGTGTGGTGGTCTCAGCTTTAACACTTGTGGGCAGGAGGTTACAGATGCCACTGCTCTGATAGATTTCCAGCTATGGGGAAACATGAGTACCCCTTATATCTTCCCTTTACTGTTGACATCTGGTATTACCTTGGACTTTGCTGATCACATGGGCTGGAAAAACAACTACTATTTCATAAGCAAAAATAGAACATCTTCTGGCCTACTGACAGCTGCTCTGTATGGACGATGGTATGAAAAGGACTAGCACAGATATTTGACTGAATCAGAAGACAACTGCCCGCATGTTCAGAGCATGTATCTGAACATAAGTTGTTGAACATACGTACTTCCTAGAGCTTCAAGTGTTTGTTACCCGACTGATTAATTTCCACATTTGAAATGGTAAGCGAAGCACTTAACCTAAGAGGCCGTAAATACAGCTACCAGTACCTTGATAGCTTATGTCCTACCAGAAGTAAAAGATCTGCCTTGCAAAGATAAAGGCTTGTTGTAATGTCTTGAGATGTTTTTATTGGGGAAATAACATTTCTCATTTCAATGGAATTTGTTCCTTTTATTTTTATCATTTGGTTTTCTGGGGTCCTGGCTAGGAATATGGAAATGAATGGAAAAGCATTGCAAAAGCAAGAAAAGTAGGAAAGGGAATGCAGACACACATACCATGCGTGACATGCATGAAAATACTTATATATATATTCATATAGCTTGTATATTGTGAGGTTCTGATTTCTGGTTAGGGTGCTAAGATTTTTTTTTTAATTTTTCTTTCTTAGAGTAAAAAACTCCCAGCTGAAATCATTACCATTTACTGGCCACGTGGTTGTCTGTAATCCTGTTGGAAATCTCTGTGAGTTTTCTCATATACTTTTAACAGTAACTGAATGTTGCAGTTGTGAACATCCATGGAACAGCTAGCCTGAGGAAGAGGGTATCAAATGATTGTGAAAACCTAGACTGTGTTAAGACAGTTTCCAGTGTAAGGAATTGTGTTTAAAGAAGACGTTGGCAATGAATTTCAATGACTGTGTTATGTAGTGTTTAAGTACTTTAACTTTCCCCGTTTAGAAGAGAGGTCATTTCAAGACTGTTTTGACTTTAAGGCATCTTATGCATTGTTCATAAATTCATTCAACAAGAGCTATGAAAAGCACATAACGAATTGTGGGACAGTAAGTTTTTACGTAAATACTTTGTGTGCCACATAGCAGGTTCCTGCTGCTAAATGAGTAAAACACAGCATTCTTTCCAGAGTAGTAACTAGATTAAGTGCTCTGTTGTACTGCGGTGACAAACTGTTCTATGCAGTGGATAGTTGGGAAGAGAACATTCAAAGGATAGATATTTGGAGTTAAATTCAGAGAGGATAATTTATGATTTTGTGTGGTCTTACTGGCTGTTACAACTTCATCTACGTAACAGCTGTTGAATAACGGAATAAACACAACCATTCCTTTGGCAAGTCCTTGCATTCCGGTTGCTTCGTCTGTTAGTTAGGCCAAGAGGAGCAGAGCAGTAATGGGAGAGCTGTGAGTCTGTTTTGGTGGTCTGAGTTGGCTCCGAGACGTGTTCGAACTCACACCACTATGGCAGCCACAAGCCTGCATACTGAAAGGTACTCAATAAGCTCCTGCTTTGAATGAGCTCCCTTTCTGGTTTCAGAAAGCAAAACAACCAAGAAATCGCTGAATTTCTACCTCAAGGTTTCTTAAATACGTACACAAATTAAAAGTGTATAAATAGTGATGATATCAGGGTTTGTCAAATTGTCCTTCCCTAAGATATGTTACTGTGAGCCAGGACCTAGTCATGGCTTTGATACAGCAACACAACAGGTTTGTTTATCCTGCAGCATATACTGGACAGAATTATGGAGAGGGGAATGTCTGTATCTCATTAAACATAAAATTGCTGCTGTAAAAGTAGGCCATCCCACTGCAGGGTTTATTAAAAATCATTAATTCTTTGGCATCCATAGCACTGTTCTTGCTGAACGCTGCATGAATTCCAGAACATACCGGGTAGGACAGAAAAAAAGCATTTTTGGTGCTTATTTGTGCTTCTGGTTCTAGTACCATACTACCAGGTCTAGAAGAAAAGAACTGTGAATGGCTGGAGAGTTTCAGGTCTCAGGACGTTTCCCCTGCCTGCACTTTGTAGGCTGGAAAACATACATCCTCTTACACTAAATACTGTTTTAGATTTAGTTCTAAAGCAGACTGTTATTAGCACAATAAATTAGGCTAAAGACTTAAATAGCTGTATATAATATTTAAAATACTTAAATAAATGTATTTGCTGGGGTTAATAAAAAAACCCAAAAGAATTATCTGTGAGATACTCGCAAAGTGTATTCCACAGAGCCATTCTAACTTTGGGTATGTCTAAACTACTGGAAAGCACACCCTGCTGGCCTTACCCGTCTGCATGGGGGATTTTAAGAAAAATCTTCAGACAGCTTGAATAATTAAGTTTGGCAAGGGATAGAAAATATATGTATGATAGGATAGGATGTGAATCCTTAGATTTTGCTTTAAACCTATTTAAGGTATTGGATCTGTTCTTTGAATATCTAAGACCTCGGTGTCTTAAGATTTCTGAACTAAGTCAGCTGCCAGGTGCAATGAGAAGAAAACCTGCACTTCTCAAAACCTGCACGTCTCATTTGTGAGCAGGAAGCGGGGGTTTGTTCTGTTCTGTTGTGAATATGAATAGCAAAATTTCTGGTTGCTTCCATTGCACTTTTAATGAAAAAAGAGAATGTACGGTGCTTTTCTCCTCTTTTAAATAGTGGCAGTAACAATATTAAGACAGCTTGAAAGGCTCTTTAGGTTCCATGGTATTCAACTATGTTTACAGCTACATGGTGAAATACTGCCAAGATTCCTCTCCCAGCCTTGGCTTGAAAATCGTTAAAACAGCATGGAATGGAGGGATCTCAGTTTATCCTAATGTGATATAGCACACAGCACCAGGGAAGCAGGGATAATTTACATACTGCTTTACTTGAAGATAAGTAACAGTGCTAAGGAGACTGGGATACCGGGTTGGATAGAGTTATAAGAGATCTTTGAGTCCCACAAGTAGGGACAGTCACCTTCTTCCTGTTGGGAACGTTCAGTTGCAAGGTAAATTGTAGAGACGGGCAACAGCCCATAGCTTGAAAATTTTAGTCAGATCTGTAACTTTTTCCCTCAGGGAAACCAAAACACACTTGCACATTTCCTGGGCTCCAGATCGCTGAACAACCGAAAGAAACACGCTTTCCAAGTCTGCCATTTCAGACAGCTTTTCTCTCCGCAGGTACGAGAGGATACATGATAAGGCTTCTTCTGTGATAAGGCTTATAAATGTAACAATAGGATGTTTTCTTAATAACCAGTTTTTTTGCAATTTCAAATTAATGCACAGTGGTTCCTTTGCACTTAACATGTTTTCTTCAAAACACACAGGTTATTATAGTGAGAAAAGGACTCCAGAAAAACTAAAAACCTACCAGCCAAGAGGCCTGTGCTGCATCTCTTCATGTTTAACACCTCAGGTTTTAGTCTGTAAAGGAGACTTGTGTTTTATAAATTCTTACCTTGCCCAAATTAGAGTCACAGCTACAGGTTTATAAAAAAAGCCTTTTCATCCTCATCTCTAAGAATTCTTCTCCCACTGTCCCGTCAGCTTCTGCAGGATATTAAAGGATTATAAGGAAGTCAATGAAAGTTGTTGAGAGATTACTACAAGAGGCAATAGTTACTGATCTTGGATTTAAAGAATTATATGAATTTGGTGGACCAACTTCAAGAATTCAGATACTTTTTCCTGATATTAAAATGGATTTTGCTGAGTTTAAATCCAGGCCTACACAAGTGGCGTTAAAAGTTTAAACTACTTATTAAGCGATTATAAAGGCTCTTCTCTCCAAGGTTATTAGTTTGATTGCAACCAGGACGGGATTATCAGGAATTATTGCTATCAGTAACCACTGCTCTTTAACCAAAAGTATGATGGCCTTTCTTTCTTTCTTTTGGAAAATGGTTATGTACCATCAGTGCAGAGCAAAGTGGTGAAAGATGAGGAGGGTGCTCCTGCCAGCTCCTCCTGCTGCTCCTGCAGCTGCAGCCCAGGAAGCCCATGGAGCTCCCTCACCCACCCTGCAGCACACTGAGCCAAAGAGCATGTCCTCCAGAACTGCTGTTTCCACAAATGCTCACCCTGTTTATATTTAGGTTTCAGTTTTTAAGATGTGAACCCCACTGATCCAAACATGGAATTAAGGAGGATGGGCTGCCTGGATGCAACTATCACTGTTAAAAATGTTCCATGATTATGCACATGAAAAAACTTCTCACCGGTATATGCCAAACTGTCCGTTATATGGTATTCACTGTCGCCTCTCCCAGTTACAGCATGATTAACAGAAAGGTCACCATAAACTTTTTCTTGTTGCAATAAAGAAGCTGAGCTAGCAGAACGCTACTTGTGTTATCTCCAACCAAGTGGATTTAATGAATATTCGCTTTTTTTAAAAAAAACCTACAGTATGTTACTCTCTATTACTACAGTAGTTGTTGCCTTTAAACAGATAGATAAGTCAGAGTTTTAAAGAAGAAAATATACAAGAAGAAGAAAAATACAAAAACCAACCAGAACCAAGATCCAAGTTTAAAAAGTGCATATTTCTAGCTCTGATTGTTCCAGATACATTTAGATGATTATTTTGGAGACAAATACAAAGCACGAGACACAGAAGTTGAGATATTGCGAGGAATTACAATAAAAATCTCTGATTGCAGTAGGGTCGCTCTGGGGCTGGGGGCACCAATTTCTTCATTTTAACAGCATCCGTGCTACCACACTACACTCCTAACAGTTCAGCCGAGGAGGTAAATACTAACTTGGCACCTCCTCCTGCAGAACGCTTATCCTCAGAACTGAGAAATACAACATCCCAGAAAACATCCCAGAAGTCAGAGTACACAGAAAGCTGAGCAGAGCTGATTGTCCTCATTCCTGAACATTCCGTTAAACAACCCCCCACACCCCCTCCCTGAATAAAAAGGGTTTCTTTTATTTCAGTATACTGCTTCTGTGGTCCAGCCAAGGCTCACTTCTCTCTCGGTGAAAAGCCAAGAGGCTGTTTGGATGATGGTTGTAACAATAACCGTGCTCTGTACAAAAAGAAGAGGATTTCTTTTAGAAAGATGGAAGTTCTAATACCATTTTCTGGAAATGAACAGGCCTACACTCAGGTATGAACAGTTTTTTTTTTTTAGGGTTTTTTTTAGTTGTTTTTTTTTTTTTTAATAAAAAAAAACCATCAGCCCCACACAGGATTATTTGTCTTAAAGAAACAAGGAACCTTCTGTTCTTTGACTGCTCATTAAGTGGTCCCTGACTACAGTAGCATGTTCTTGAAACAAATCACGTTCCCTTTTTGGAATAAGACCATATTCTAACAATAGTCCCAATTATCACTTACAAGGCATAATTACCGTCCTACCCATACTGCCAGGTAGTAAGGAGTTTTTTTGGGGATTTGTTTTGTTTTTAAATAGGAACAACCAAATACAGGCAAATTGTAATCTACAGGCTCACCAAATTCTAATGAGACAGATGAAATACACAAATCATGTAATCTGAATTCCTAAATGGACTTAATTTATAGTAAAAGAAGACAGATCTTTAGGTCCAAAAAATTCACAAAACTTAAAAATAATGCCATTTAATGCAGCAAAAAAGTCTTCTTCCTCAAGAGTCGAGTAGTAATGAAATGGAGGAGAGGCACAATTTCTGGCTGACTTAAGGAAACAAAGGTGTTCCACAGCACCTTCTTCTGCACGTGCCTGTATTCCATGTCTACATCTCGTAACCGTTAAACCAGCGCCTTCTGAGCTTCTTCTCCTCCATCATCCAGGCACACGGTGGACATGAACAGCTCAGTCCCTACTGCCCTGCTGATTTTTCCAATGAAGATCAGAGTGTCCCTTCCTATTAACTGCCCCATGGCTACAGACACCACACACTAACAGGTCATCTTGAAGTAAAATACAATTTAGCACAGATAGTATTTTTTTTATATACTATTAATACCATCTTCCCATGGTTCCTCTGAATCAACAAAAATTGGACAATTTCCTTAAGAGAAATATGCAATTACCTTTTAAATAACAGGCATGCTACCTGGCATTCTGATTCAGCTTTTCCACAAGCGTACGAGGAAAAATTGGTCTGTGCTGCTTCAACCTTTGTATTTAAATAGATGCAGTGCATCTCCCAACAGGCCAATATGCATCTTTTTAGTGCTGCCTCCATGCTCGGCTGTGGCACGTACATCACTCCCAGCCAGCCCCATACTTGCAAGATGTAGAAGCAAGAGAGTACAGAGATCACCATCGCCCTAAAATCGTCTAATTCTGCTCACAAACACATGGCTTATATAAACAACAAACACAGGCACAAATGGTTAAGAAAGTAACACTTGAATGGAAGCCTAAAGGAATAATGAAGTCATTTAACTTTTAAAATTACTTTAAATAGCTCACCCTTCACTTTAGAATTAAAATGCTGGTAAAGCCTTTGTGAAGTAGATTTTATAAATGTTCAACCAAAGAAACGTCGTCATTAATGCTTAGTAGATACAAATAAATTATTCATTAGTAGAACTCACATTTGGGTTTTATTATAGTCCGTAAAATATACAGGAATCTTGAAGTACTGAAAGAGTGCAGGTAAATACAGTATTCAAGCAGTCACTATTTCTATGTACATGCTCATTAATTCTTCAAAAAACCCACAAAATTATCAAATAGATCAAAATATTGTCCCGTGTTTCCACACTATGTTCAGAAAACCAGCTGATAATTTACAATATCATAAAGATTCCAGTTCACAATACAAAAAGGATAAAAAGGAAATTGGAATCAGTTTGTAGTAATTTATTTGTACTTTATCAGGACACGCAAGGATTCCTTGCATGTACATGAACAAATTCACTTGAAAAGTAACAGTTATAGTTAAAGCAGAGCCAAATAAAGTAAATATTCATATTTAACAGACAAAACTTCAGCTTACTTATGTCAGTTTTTCATTCTTCAGGCAATTAAAAAACACAGTAGTCTGTTATAAATTAAAAAAAAAAATATTCGGGCAAGTCTGAACTACATTACAGGGACCTGCTTCTGCTGTTTATTTTCTAAATGGAGCACAACAAAGATACACAGCTCTTCCCACAGACCAGACACTGTACTTTTTTTCTCTAATAGGGAAATATACTTTTAAATTCACCTCCCCCTGCCCCTTGTAATGCCAGGATTTAAAAAAGAAAAAGTGGTAGGGATATACAATGTAAGGAAGTGGACAAATTATTGAAAAGAACTCTCAGCCACAACAGGGTTATCAAGACATTTCATTTCAATTTTTTATGCAGTTTCATAGTTTCCAAGTTACTGGTGTATTTTTAAATTAAAAAAAAAAAAATCTCAATCCAAAACCCAAAGTTAAAAAAACCTAAAGCTGTGCAACAATTACTGCTTCCCTCCCACATCTCCCACCCCTTCCCTTGTTTATTACACTGTACATTTTTCACCCTGACTTCACCTTGTTAGCTGGTTTAATTTCAGTATTACAAAAGTATGACAAGTTAATTTTCATTTCACCTAAAAGAAAGAGAAACCAAAAACTTAAAAGTACATCTGTTTTCTTTCATGGTACATGTAATAGTGTTGGAAGGCTTTCAGATGATTAAAAAAAAATAATTAACCCCGCCCCAACATTTAAACCCAAATCTAAGCTTCTTTTCAGAAGTGATTAAGGTTTGGTTGAAACAACTTCTCAAATAACCTATTCCAGTTTTCGCAAAAACTTAATTAAAAAAAAAAATAATTCTTTAAGTTATTTGGTCCTTTGGCAATCTGCAGCACAAACAATGCCTACTGTACCAAACTCATTTATTGCCTTCAAAATGGTTTTAGTTTTATTGATAATACTTAAATCTAGCATCCTTTGTGTTGTACAATAGTGCTGTCCATTTACATCAAGTAGGGTGCCCAGTCTGCAGAAATTACTTCTGGCACCAGAAACAGAATGGTAGGTACAGTTAAATAAAACAGTTTTGACATTCTTTTTTTTTTTTTTTTTTTTTTTTGCCACGGATTCCAAGTACTTAGTCAAGAATTTATGCTTCTTCTGCAAAATATGCTTTTAAAAATCTTCCTAGAGTCTCACAGATTTTTTTTATATGCAAACACAATAAAAAAAAGAAAACCAACAAACATCTTCTCAAAGGTCTGTCCTCTTTTGGCATTCAAACACTGCTAGCTTT
The DNA here is from genome assembly GCF_017639655.2 of Falco naumanni. Classification (NCBI taxonomy): domain Eukaryota; kingdom Metazoa; phylum Chordata; class Aves; order Falconiformes; family Falconidae; genus Falco; species Falco naumanni. The sequence continues at coordinate 10,380,232 of NC_054057.1, read as the reverse complement.
GTGATAGCACAAGTCTGACCTTCCAGCATGAGGGTTCACTCTTCAGACCTACAAAATGTAGCTTCTAATAGGTCTCAGAATCTGAGTCATTGAGCTCGTCGTCTTCTGTGTATGGGTACCCACCTTCCCTGCCAATGTTGTTGAAAGTACAGTAGGAGCTATGTTCGCTCCTCATGATTGGCAAAGAGTCGAAGGTGACAGTTTTTGAGGTGTTGGTGTAATGATTAATGGCATTGAATGTAAGGGAAGGTAACGTGCTGCTCGATGAAACAGGCATCATTGTGGCCAGAATGAGAGCTAGGCAATCAGCCACATCCTTATTGGGCGCGCAGGCCAAAGCTGGTGTGTAACCTAGAAAGTCAAGAAAAAACAAAGCCTTCATTTAAAATAAAGACAATGTAAAAATACCTCCAAGAGCATGTAATCTTTCAGCTGCAAAAGTATTTTATATTGCTTAGCTCTGCACTCTTTAACCGCCCCCCCCCCCCCCCCCCCCAAAAAAAAATAATTAAATGCATTATCAATTAGAATTTTTAAACTTTTGGTTACAAAACCAACCCAGAAGTTAGTGGGCTTTGGAACAGAGATGTGTTTTGTTAAGCACAGTCAGACACTCCAGGCCAGTGAGAAAGCCTGGATTTGAAAATGGTGAGGAAGTCACCCGGCTGAGAACAGACAACTAATGCCAGCCAACAGCGATGGGTGAAGGCATTCACTAGAGAGCCACTGCAGAAACTACAGCTCAACACATTAAATATTTCTTCATCCAGAAGCTTCCACATAGCTGTTCATCACAGACAGTTATTTTAATAAGACTGTCCTATCTCAGCAACAAGCTGGCTAAAGCGTAAGTGCCAGTTAATTGAAAAGGCAGAGTATACGATTTCCATGAACCTATACTTCATTGCAGTATACAGCAATATAAATGATAAAGCCAACATCTAACTTTGATTTGAGGGATATCAAGAAATCCACAGAAATTTGAGGAAATGCCAGCTGGATTAGTGGGCTAGGACTTGCAGAGAGAAACTACACCTCTTGGTTATTGACTGGTCCGGCCAAACTCCTTCTGCCAGGCAATGCTACTGTTACAGCTCCCAGATGCAGGAGGTCTTGGGCTCAATCAGGTCAAGTAGCTGTGAAATTTCTTCTGGGTAACTGGGGCTCTAACTGTCCTCCAACATTTCTGCTTTCGCTGCTTTCCCCTTCTCTACATACTTGCCTCTACTCATTATGTGTCAAGAAAAATGCTTCAAATTCTCCTGAGTGGAGATCTGCGCTTTACTCCTGTCTCACGCTTTAAGACTTAATTGTTCAGGAAAGCACCTGAGGAGAAGTTCTGGCACAGGCCTCAGGGTATCCTGACAACACCGAGGCACTGCAATTGGCGGTGACAACAGCAGCTCTAGAGGCAGGGCAGTCACCCAAGTACAACTACAGATCGAGCTAATTCTACCGCCAAGACCAAAGGAAGTTCCCTCACCCTGGCTCCACGCAGAGGCGGGTGGCCGGATCCCCTTGCAGCACCCTTGCGGTATCTCTCACTGCACGCAACAGATATGCCCACAGCGAGCTCAATAGGAAGAAGTCCTGCACCACCCCCAGTCCACAACTTGAAGGTATGCAACATCCAGGAAAAAAGCACACAAGGAATTTTAAATAATAGATGGCTTTAAAGCAAACTGCACGATGGATTTCTACCCAGACCTTGGAAAGGCATGGAAAATGAGGCAATGCCTGTTCTACCAGCAAGTGTTTCAACTACAAAGGAATCATCTCTACTGTAGAAGCAGATGCAGGTCAGGTTTTCGGATACAGCTCCAGAGTAATTATTGTGTTGTACAATTGCACAGAAGTTTTAAACAAGTAGGCACATTAAGGAAAATAATTGCAGCTAGAAATTAAGAAAACAGCAAGCAGGGGACGATCTTGCGGTTGAACTATTACTTGCTCAGGACAGACCTTGTGCTTGATGCTTGGAACAGAGTTAGACAACAGTCCCTGCTCAGAGAGGCATACAATCCAAGGAAACAGATAATTCAAGCACAAAACGCACCAGCTGACCATGCGATAGGGCCGTACAGAAGTGCAGCGCAGCAGATGTTTTCATGTTAGTAAGGTATCACAGCACTTAAACAGCTCAGAGTTAACAGTGACAGTCTGCAGAAGAGATACATTTTGAGAGGATTCAGAAGCAAGGGCCACAGCTTGCTACACTTGGATGAAGTCTGCATCTCCGGCACGTAAGGCAGAACAGAAGGCTCAGAACTGATACCCAAATGCACACAATTTAATATCTACAGTTGCTGGAGACCGTATGAAGGTAAGGTGGCACACAAAATAGCTGGCCGTATTCAACATCATTTCTTTCAGTAATGTGACTTGATAAAAGTTCAAAGAAGAAAAACAAGCAGTCACCCGCTCTCTTTAGGTTGCCCCCCCCCCCCCCATTTTTTTTTTAAAGGCTTCTTGCTAAGATCCCGAATACTCATACTTATGTTCCTTCTGGAACATCCCAGTTCATCATAAAAAAAATTAAAGGTCAATGTAAAGATTAAACAGATTACTTGCTTCTGTTAAACGTTCTATAAAACCAGTGTTTATACTAATATGCAATCGTAGGTCTTAAGCTCCTGGCTTTCCTAAGTAGGAATGAAATCACAGTTTTATTCCTGCCTTAGATGTAGCAAGATGAAGTAACTGCTTGCACCATGAAAGACTGACATCTGCGTCCTCCACCACTTTATTTTTGTCTATATTATTTTAGAATTATAAGAACAAATTATATTTTTAGTCCCTTAACTGCAAAGTGATCATTCATATTCCAGGGCAACAACAGGTATAAATACTTCAAATTTTCTTTGAAGATGTTGGTAAATACACAGGCTCCACTGAAATCTCGTTACCCAGTCCTCATATAATGTTCCACATGATCTGTACTTGTACCTGTATAAACCTTCACACAACAACAACAAAATTACTATCTTAATTTGTAGATGGGGCGATAGAAGCAGAGTGAGGTGAAGCAGCTTGCTTGGACAGCAGAAAACAGAGCCTGTGTGATGGACATGGCTTAAGCCCAGGGCTCCCCCCATCAGAACAGAGCTGCTCCCTCCTCTGGGGCTTGAGAGTTTCCATGAAGGCGCCAACAGGAAAATGAGAAGGTTATTAATGTGGTCAGTGCAAAGACAGTTCTCAAGATAAACTGAATGAAGTCTTACACTTGGAAAAGAGAAGAAAGGCATCTGAGGCATGAGTCATTTCATAAGCATTTACAAGAAAAATTTCTTCCAGAAAACTGGAGATGTCCAACATAAACTAGAATATGAATGAAGGAAGGCTTGGAAAAGGACCAAAACCCAAAATCCACACACCCCCCACACCCTTTTTTTTTTTTTTTTTTTTTTTAAATAAAATGCTTGAAAGGCTCAATGATCACTGTAACGAAGAATCTAGGAAATAAAAGAAACCTCCATGCTATGTCAGTCTCTGGAGTTAGAGAATGCTTCCTCTCACTGCTGTGGTGCACATTAATACGACAAAAGACAGACCACATCAGGAAATTTAGCTAGCCTCGTAAGTTAAATAGCAGGGGAAAAAAACCCAACCCAACCCAAACAAAATTGAAAAGTTGATTAAGTGACCAAAACTAAAACTTCAGATGGTATTAAAAGAAGTTACTAGCTTTTTCTTTCATTTAAGACAGATGAACTTGCATAAATGTCAAAATCAACAGAATTTTTGTAGATAGCAAAATTTCATCACAACAGGTGTGGAAACATGGGCAACGTGGAAGTGAAAATGAACCCTCAACATGACTGCTTTTGGGAAGTATACTGGACAGCTGATTTGCTGTTTCATTTGCATTTAGTCTTTTAAGAACCAAGAGGATTACATTTTTCCCAAAGCCATTGGTTCTTTCTCACCACATTAATGGAAACTCAATAAAAAAAAGCAGTATGACCTCAAATCTAGACTATTAAGTATCTTACAAATGAATTATAAACTGAAATGCAGATAATTGGAGTGATGTTGGGTTTTTTTAAAGCTCATTTTTTTTGATAATTTTATGCAGCCCAGACATGGCAGCAGAGGACTATTAAGTAGTTTTGCAGATACAGATACAAATAGAGACTTATAGCAAAAAAAAGTCAATGCAGCCCTTACAGAAAGGGACAACTTCAATGACGAGAAATGGATCATCACTCCGTACGAGCCGAGGTTCTGCTGGTTACATGTTCCATATATTAAGACATGATTCCATGTAAAACACTAGCTAAAACTTTACCTCCAATTTCATCTAATTCTATCTGAAATGCAAGCTTGCATGGTAGATCACTGAACTTACCTGAACTATGCTAAAGTAAGAGAATGTCAGTGTTGTGATGCAAAACATTCCAGCGCCTATTTCTTGAGACTGCCTTGCTAAACAGATAGCTTTCGCCCCCCAAAATGCATGAATCATACTCTTTTAAGCCTTTCTAATAATCATAAAAAAAAAGGAAGTAACTTCACCTATATTTTTACCTTATCAGAATTAAATATATGTGATTTTTTTTTCTTTAGGGACACGAATACTCTAGCAGTAGGTATGAAAGACAAAGAGGCCCGAAGGCAGAACCTGGCTATCAATACTGCCAGCTTTTCCTTTTAATATAAAAGGTACACTATGGAAACCGAGATGACTTTCGAACAGGTTTAGCAAACCTGCTGACATACTAATACCTTTAAACATTAAGAAAAAATTACAGGGACAGGTGAAATAGATTGATAAATCCCATGCAAGTTTCCCTTGCTCTTTCACAACTTTCAGCACTTTGCATATACTGTACTTTAAACTGGCACACTCATCCAACAGAAGAAGAATTCACTGACTATTCTTAAGGCTGCTTAAAGTTTTATAAGCAAAGCAATCGCTGTTAGAAAGAACCACAGTGAGGAACAAGACTAGTTAGCATTCAGATATCTTACAATTTAAAATACAAGCAGAACGTAAAAAGCTTTAACACGTTACAGTTAGAACCCCAGGCTGCCAGAGAATTGACACTTCCATACAAACAATGTTTTTCTCTCTTACATCAAAGATCCACCCTAACAAGGGACTGGTGGGCTGTACACAAAAAGCCCACAAAAATACATCTCCAGTTAGCATACTTGTGATGAGGAACAAAATAAAAAAGATATATTTTCCAGTCTCTTCATTTCAGGGAGTTTCATTTAGCTGTTACCCCTGTCCTCTAGTTTAGGTAAGGAATGCTCTTTAAAAACACCCATGTCACTTTAAGCATTGTAGTTTGAGAAACACAGAGAGAAAGTTACAGTGAACATTAAGAGAGGAAGAACTTTCCAAATTGGAAATATAATTCAAACTATTAATTAGGCACATCCCTTCTGGAAAGAAACCAAGCCACCCCAGCCCCCCCCCCCCCCCCGCAACCCCCAAACTCCCCTCTCAAATCCCAGCTACTGCTTTATGACACAACAGATATGGCATAAGAGCAAGAGCTCTTAGGCTTTTAAAAGCACAGCTTCAGAGGACCACAGATGTCTTCCATGAAAACATGCAAGTAAGAAGTCAGTAGATTTGATTTTCTTTTGTTCTAACAAGGCGTAGGATTTATTCTCTGTGATAAAGCAGTTACTTTTTCTTACTTCTGTATGCCAAAAAACTCTATAAAGAGCCAGAAGCTTGAGACCGGTAACCGATCTGTAATTCATCCTCGTTTTTAAAAGCTAATTCCAATATACCTACCATGACCAAATGAATGGCAATTCAATCCAGCTTCTTAACAGCTGAACGTTCTAGCTTACTTGGAGCATTATGTTTTTCTGACCTTTTTCAGTTACGCCAAGGCTAGTGTATTTATAGGATACACATTATATAAATGCAATCCAAACACTTCTATGCCATGACCTATATTGTTCTGAAAGTCTTCCCTCTCCTTACACTTCTTCTGCTTTGCTAAAATAACCCATCACCAGCACATTTTTTTTTTTTATGGGGGAACCGACTGCAAGGCTCATATTAAATCCAAAGGGTTACTGCTTTTCAGTGAGCTGAGTTTAAAACCAAAAGTTCCTTATGGGGAAACAAATTTTTCTTACCATTTTCATCTACAGCAAGTACACTTGCTCCCTTCCCTAAAAGCTCTTGAACTACAACCGTTAGTCCATTCCGAGCAGCTACATGCAGAGGTCTGTGAAGACAAGCAAACTCATATATAAACCTTAGAACAAGATATTAAGTAAGATAGGTAACTTGCATCTAGGTAAATGATTACTGAAGTATTTATACCTGTATGTTATTTATACATTATATAAAAATTGTAGATGTAATAACTGAGATGGGGAAAAAAACAGCATATTAATTTTCTTATTGCAAAGAAACTACAATAACAATTGTGCACTTTCTTCTTTTTACGGCACCAAGCAGTGAGGAAGACCTGCTTACCTATGAACTTTACTATGTTAAAAAAGTTAGAAACATCTAGTACCCTACTGTTGATAAATCCTTCACAGAACTGTTGCAACAGATACCACCGCAGCAGTGTTACCGCACATCACAGGCAATAAGCAATAGAATACTAACAGCTGAATGGTAGTCATATTTTATGGCATGTAAATGCTTATAAGAGATGCAGAAGAATTTCATCAATCTGCCTTTTAGAAGTGACTAGAGATAAAAGCATTATTTTATAGTATAATGCATGAAGCAACAAAAGCAGATTACTTCTCAAAACCTCACACTGTTAACCATAACTGTTTTGCAGTGACTGGATTACCAAGGGAAGTGTAGCTTTACCTCAAATATTCTAATTGTATCTTTTTCAAATGCAACAGTTTTTCAAAATTCGTTACCCCTGGCTTTAATAAAACCCTACCACCACTCAGCAGGAAAACAGAATACATCTGCTTACTTCCCTCCTCCTTTACAGTTCTCTACATTTGTTTAGAGATTCTTAAAATTGTTTGAATTAACTGTGAACTGTATTTTGATTTGGAAATAAGTGCCTTACTTAGAGAACAGAAATGCAAAAGATACAAAGAGGAGCAGCTGTATCTATGGTGCTTATATTAAAGGATTAAAATTCAAGAACTACTGCACACTGCAAAATGTTACTGTAATTGGAAGAATTTCAATATAGAGGCCAACAATTGTAATGCTTATCTTGCTACAAAGTAGGACGTGAAGCTGTTCAGAAAGTCAGTTATTAAAAAACATTTGCTAACCAGTAATATTTTAAACAACTGTTAAAATCTTGAAATTCATATAAACATTTCATGGAGGTGCAAATATGTGACCAATTTTCCCCCACAACATCTCTTGATCAGACTGTATGAGCCAAGGTATGTGGGTAGAATTACATAAGCCTGTGGCAGCGTACTTTCCCACTTCTGTTCCCATCTCGGTTTTGCTTCTCCTTCTCTTAAGACATCCCTGCTACAAGGCAGAAATGAGGCAATCAGTCCCTTTCCTGCTTTCTGGTTATTTCCTGCTGCCTGAGGTGCACCACGGTGAGCAAGAGCAGGGGAAGAAGTCTTACTTCTTCCCTAACTCCTTAGTTACTTCTTCCCTAACTCCTTACTTCTATGCTAACTCCTTAGTGCAAGCAGATCCCTGGGCATAGTTGGAAGAACCGTAGGAGTTTGAACAGGACAGATTCCGAAAGGGATGTAAGGTCAAATAGCGAGTTGCTTACAAGTTCCAGTGTTATTTTTCTAAATGGTCTGTGATAGTGTTATTAAAGCGGTCTAACAACACATGGACATAACTACGCCACGTATCAGGTGCCAAATATTGCCCATAACACAAATACATTCTTTAAAAGGAAAAAAAAAAATGCAGAAGACTAATTTTAAAAGCCCATCCTGATATATATTCCCTAGTATGACATACCACTTACATTTCTAAGTTTTCCTTATGATCGGGCTAACAAAATAAGCTTAATTCTACTTGAGAGAAGATCTTCAGGAAGCATTAAGAATACCGTACTCTCCATGATATTTTATAGAAAATACTCTTTCATCCTAGTAGGAATAGGTGTCTTTTGCTAGCAGAAAGCATGCTGAAGAATAAAAGCATACTTCAGCTAGGCTTTTTCTTCTTTTTTTGTTTGGTTGGTTGGTTGGTTCTGTTTGGTTTTAGCTTTTCAAAGCTAAAATACTGTAAGATTTATTTATCATCCCTTTCACCCAGCTAAAACTAGAACTTTAAGTATGAGCTAAACACTTTTTCACTTCAAGTCAGTTCAGCTCTTGGTACGTATTAAGCAAATAAAATTCAATCAATTTGGGAAAAAATTCTGTAAAATACTCCTCTTTATGAGCAAGATACACACCAAAAACTCATCTGTAAAACACACTCACTGCCGATACGTACGTTTGCAAGGCTGCATTGGTGGCATTGATGAGGTTTCTATCCGTAATCTTCTCCAGTATTAACAAGGCACTAGTTTCATGACCCTTAATACAGAACAAACATCTGTCATATAAAAAATATTCTTCAAAAATTGCTTTGAATGCCTTTTCGAAGTCACAAGTTAATATCTGCAAACAGTGCTTGATAACGCAAAGCTCAGCACTGTCAGTCAGACTACGCACGCACCTTGCTGCAAGCCAAATGGAGTGCTGTGTTCTTAGAACTGTCTTGCAAAGTCAGATCAGCCTTAGCACTGCTAACCAGCACCTCTGGGGAAATAAAGATTTGTATTAATTAAAAGCATCTTAATGGCTTACATTTGCACAGAGTGAAAACAGAATTCGGACAAAATATACCCACAAGGACATTAACTATAAGGCAACTTCACCCACAGTAAGACTGACAAAGCCAGGAGCAGAAGTATATAAACTTTCTCTTTACCAACTGTATTTGTCTGTCCATTTTCTGCAGCCATCATTAAAGGTGTTTTCCCAGAAGAATCCACAGCGTTTACTTGAGCATTGTGACTGAGCAGAAGCTGTAGACACTCGACGTGATCTGTAAAAGCTGCTGCATGAAGAGGAGTTCTACAACAGATCAAAAGACAATATGGCCATGGTCACCTGTGCTTTCTGCACGGGGCATCCTGACTGTGATCCTGCAGATGCAAAGGACTGGGCGATCCCTCCCACTGATCCTTTGAAATTAGTATTGCTGGAGTTGTGACTGCTGCCTTTAGAAAGTCACCTTCAAGTTTGAAATAATTCCCTCTACGTAGTTTATTATAATTTGATTCAGAAAAAATAAAATACGCATAAAGTGCTACCCACAAAGTGATACAATTTAAAACATGCTCCAACTTGCCTATGTAATAAAAATCCAATTCAAGTTTATTAAATCAGAACAGGATTTTTAAAAATCTAGATTTTATTTCTAGCACAGAATAAAAATCTTCAGAAAATAAAAAGAGGGGAAGAGGGAATTAACGTAAGCAGCATATACAAAAAACCCAAACAATCACAGAATTTAGCAGAGTCACTTTTACATTACAGATGTTCTTCCACTGTGCATTTACACTCTTACCTTCCTTTTGAATCTGTTGAATTTACAATACCAGCACCTAGTGTATCAATTAACATTTCTGCAGCACCTTCATTGTCATTTATCCTACAATGAATTAAACAGGCTGTTATTTACAGAATGATAAATCTTTTGTTAAATACAGCAGTGAAATCTATGAAGAATAATTTTGCACTTCCTTACACAGCACAATGCAATGGACTGAAAGAATTTCCTTCCATTTTCTGGAAAACTTCCTGTTCCAGGAGGAGCTCTACACAACTGTCATGACCTAAAGCAAATATAAGAATTAGGTATTAATGAAAAAAAAAAGGAAAGAAAGAAAAGAAAAGAAAAGGTCTATTTATGGATTACAACCAAAAATACATATCTAAATTAGATTAAGTGATATTTTATTTGAAAGTTTCAAAGACACACTGGTTGTATTTGACAGGGCTACATTTAGGGACTAGGACGTTTTTAGAATCCTGAAAACCAAACTATCATTTAACACTGTAAACTCTGTGAAATTTAGAAGGGATCTCATGCTGTCTGAAGAACATCCAGAGCGCTTAATTTAGTTCTTTCCACCCCCACATTTCAAACTCTTCTGTACATTCACCACTTAGTTTACATGAAAATGTCTCCACCATCTGAGGGTTATTTTTGTTCCACTGCCTTGGTAAACCCAAAGAAAACCCAAGTCAACAGTCATAACAAAAGCTTAAAAAGAACATGGTCAACCTATCATACTATTATTTTCAAAATTCTATAGCCTACTGCCGTACAGGTAGCTAACAATTGTAACTCTTTGATCTTTGATGCATATATGCAGAGAACCTTAGCTCAACATTCACTGATGTCTGAAGATCTGTATTTTCACAAGTGCTTTCAAATTTTCATTCTACAGATCAAGCATATTTCAATTTTGTTTTATTCAGACACTGTGGTCACTCTGAACATGGACCAAGCTGCAAGTTTAATTTTATGGATGTGATAGAAATGTTATTCTAGTTCGAATTATCAGTGTATTACCCAGTTGCTCCAGCTGTGAAGACAGTCTAGTTATTTTTCACTTAAAATAGATCAGTAAAATGAAGCTCTAAACCCTTACTTCTTGACCTTTCTCTATCATGTGACTCAGAGGTGAAATAAATGAAAATCTCCACTATGCTGGAGATGAACACATAGAAGAAAACCTTTAGCAAAGGAAACAAATGAATTTCCTACCTTTTAAGTCCTCCCTCACCCCCAAAACCAAGAAAAGTATTAGTGAAGAAAAAAATTACGACTGAATCACTTGTATATACTTTAGCTTCTTATGCCTATCAAGGTTGATTTGAGTCAAGTTTAAAAAAAGATTTAATCTGAAACCATTCCTTACAAGACTCCCTGTGAAGGTTATTTTTGGGGGATGTGTGGTGCACTTCTACTCACAGGTACTATGCAGAATTTCTTAAAAGACTCCTTGAGGCACAAAACTAAAGAGGGCAGTTTATAACAAAAATGTAATACAAACACCTCATACTATGCATTCGCTGTTAAAGCACTCCCCCTCAAGATACCATGTCCGTCATATTGTCACAGTGACTAAGACGAACTGAAAGAGGACAGACTTTGTTGCTTTTATAAATAGTAAAACTTTCTCAGTATCAACAAATACATTTAGACCTGTATTTCAATTTTAACGTATTTTACCATTATAGCAGGCCCAATGCAGTGATGTATAGCCGTGATTGTCTGCTATTGCAGGTACTGCATCCACAGACGTAGCTGACTGCAGGAGAGCTCCAAGAACACCTATATGTCCACATGCAGCTGACAAGTGTATAGGGGTTCGTCCCCTACAGTCTCGTAATAAGGACTTAGCACCATGTTGAAGCAATGCTTCCACACATTCCTCATGCCCCGTGACTGCCTGTGAGACAAGAAATAGCAAGTTTGCAAATATTCATGTATATAAGCCAAGGTGTATAACTAAAGCAAGCAAACCTCGGGCAATTTCTTACATTTTTAAATAATATCAATATAAGGACAGTTATTATTTTTATTCCTGAAAACATTCGTTCTGTTGGAAAAATAGCAGTGTACTATAATATCAATGACAGAATTTCTTGGAATAACACTGAATGAACTGCTGATCTCTAGGGCTCTTTCAATTGCCTCATCTGGCAGAAACTATAAAAAAAAAAAAAAAAAAAGAAATTTGGCATACAGCATGCATCACAGTCTTCTTCCTCCCGTTAACACTACCCTGACCCATAACAAAAAACAGTACTCTGAGACCTCTCCAGTCAACACGGCAAAATTAAAAGACTCCAGAAGTCTAAAAAAACATTCTGAGGATACACAGCTAACAGGCAAAAGCTAGCCTTTTGGAAGCAACTAAAAAGACAATTCAAAGCTAAGAATGGCATGATGAGAATAACCAGAAATTCATTAACACTACCTAGTAAGTCTGTATTTGAAATTAGTACGCATAAAACTGGAAGGGACAGAAAAAAGAATATTCTCTTACCCCTCTATGCAACGCTGTCCTTCCCCACTTATCTTTGGCATCTACATTTGCTCCTTTGTTAAGGAGTGAATAAACGCAGTCAGTGTGCCCATTGAGAACTGACAACATCAGAGGAGTCCTGAGCAAAGAGTGAAATAAAGCGTAATCTACATGGAAATTTAACAGACTAGATCCAGCTGAAATACAACTAACTACCCTTCTGGTGAACGCTGTTAACATTCACATCATCAATGATCATCTCTAGTATTACCTTCACTCTGAGAATACCACTCAAGTAATACTTGCTTTTTAGAGTCAAGAAAATACATTAATATCCCTTAATTCAGAAGTCCTGATTAAGTTATTATTATCCATTTTTTTCAGCATCTGGGCAATAAGACACATTTTACTTTCAATTGAAAAAAAATAACATTTTTCACCGCCATTATGTTTATTGCAAAATACACAGATGCACTTGTCCTAGTTCAAATATCATCTCCCTTCAAATTCGTAAATTAAAAATCACTAGTGTACAATATTTAGGTTTTCCTTTAATAAAATACAATAACTTGTGAAGAACAGAATATGTATCATTTGAACTCACTGTCCATTTCCGTCTTGAATGTCCACTGCGTTCTGTGGTTCTGCATTTCCTATCAACAGCCGCAAACATTCTGAATGACCATTTGTAGCTGTAAAACATCATAAAAATACAACCAGTTTTACATCAGTTGCCTTTGAGTATACAGCTCAAACATACTGGTAACGGGCTCAGACTAGAAGGCTGTTAGCTTGAGAACCCACTGTACAACTTCACCATTGTTATAATTAAATTAAAGCAAAAAGTATAAGCACTAGAAATTATTTCAGAAATCAGGCATTCTCAACTGTATAGTTTTAAAAGTAATTGATTCCAACTGTCAGTTGCCAACAGCTATTTGTTTTTTGTATATAAATGAGGTGTACACATTAACCATAATTTAAATATATGTTTCTACAACATCCACAAGAAGAAATAATTAAATACAGTAATTATCATAACTTTTGCTTGTTTTAAGGCACAGGTAAACACATACCTAGCTAATCATACACAGACGTTGTAGCAAGCGTAGCATGTGTAAAGCTATGAAATAATAACTGAAATCATACTTAGAAAGAGGGGAAGGAAATACAATGCATAAAAGTAATTAACCAAGCAGTTAAAAAAGGGAAAAATAAAAGCAACAAAAATTTGAGAAATCACATTTAAATGCAACCCATGAAAGATAAATGATCGCTCGTTGGAGAAGAAATTATTTCTGACACACAGCTGCAATATTCAGTCCACATAAGAACAGTGACAATTCATGCTTCTTTAACTGGCAGAAATGCTAACAAGTTCGGAGAAACTAAATCAAATATAACAATACAGCTTGTGCTCATGGACAACAAATTAAATGGCTAGAACGACAATATTTTGTCCCTAATGCTCTTTCTACTGCAACATTTCTAGAGTACCGTAACTATAAATGCCAATTTAAGTAAGTCTATTTTCAAAGAGGAAGAAATGAGAATATAGGATGAATGCTAGACTTTGCAAAAAGTAGGTTTATAGAATTTTTCTAGGAAATGCAGTGAGAAAATATTGCAAAGGATTGCTGTTATTTCCAAAACGCTCAGGAGTCATTTAAATCCTTGGAAAAACCCCAATGTATAGTTTTCATGTCTCTTCTCAAACTCACAACATTCTCCAAGACTCCAGTCATTTTTGGAAGTATTTTACAAAGCTGCCAAGACATGCAATACAATTCACGTATCTAAATTTGGGCCTACAGTTTGGGTTGCACGAAAGACGAGGAGAGAAACAGGAACATGTCACTGACGTCTGCCAGCACAGCCAGCCTAGCTAGCTGAACGGGCAAGGACAGGGCACTCCTCCAGAGCCTCGAGCTGCAATGATTTATTGGGTTAATCCTGGTTTCTGTCCGCAACTGCTTTGTTACAGCTTTCTCAGCAGAGCTTATACCTTGAAAGTTGTCTATTCCTAAACATCATTTCTTAGAGCATTAATGATACGAGACTTCTAAACACGAAGATGAGCCACTTCGAAAGCCAGAATTTTAGAGGTTAGTGGTTAGCACACACCTGCAGCATGTATAGGGGTCCTCTTTACAACATAATCTTTCACCAAGATTGATGCTCCCTGATTAATAAGCACATCTACACATTCCACGTGACCCTTAAAGGCAGCCAGATCCAACGGTGTCCTTCCATTATTATTCCTCACATCAAGGTCCAGCAGTGACTGTACCAGCACTTCCAGAGCTTGATGGTGGCCATGATAAGCCTACAAGAATAAGAAAATTCTTCAGTTTTTCCACCCTTCACATTTTTCCTTTCCTTACCAACACTATGTAAATGAAACTGTGAAGATGGTATTTTTGTTTTAACCTGTGGAAGAGCTACTGATGCAGCAGGTTACAATAGTTACAACTAATTAAAAAAACATACAAAATTGCAGCAATGTTAGTGGCTTTTTTTTTTTATCCTTTCAGTCAGCAACTGAAACTACTTACAGAAAATGATGTCTCTAAGTTGTATAACTACCAGTATTTTGAATATTGCATGTTTCACTGCTTTATGTTATAGTTAAATTACCATCAGATTATTTCAAGTGAGGAACACATGCAAACTTGACTAATCCCTCTTAGTTTTTTAAAATAAGAATATTTTAAGAAGAAAAAGCCAATAAAATTAACACAGTAAAAATAACACAGTACAAATAGCTACAGTTAACATAACTGGTAAAACAGAAGTGACTTAGGGGATGAAACAGTTAAGAGATCAGAATGGATATACCAAGGTAAAAAAATAGCAGAGAGAATACTTTGTAAATATGTGTCAAGACAAAGTGTCAAAGTTAATAATGAAAATAAACACCTACAACTATGGCTTTATAATTTCCATAATAGATATATACTCTTGGATACATAACCTCTGCCCACAGACAAAACTAATTTCCAGGAACAGTCTAACTGCTTTCATTTACCAGCATTAACGGTTACTTTTTACTTTGACCATACACACACACACACACACAAACACTCTGCATGAGACTTAGGCTATTTCCAAAAAGTACAGTGTGGTTTTCCAGTTGCTCAAAGTCCAGTGAAAAGATGAAAGCTACGTATTTTGCTGGTTACTCTGTATTTTGGGTATATTTGTACAGGCAGTTTCATCGGGTCCTCTCTTGCATTACTCTTTGTGCAAATCTCTCTTAAAGTTGTAAGGACAAACATTTCTCATGCTAAACAATGATGAGGGTAAAACAACGCTGATGACAAAAAAAAATGTAATCGTTACTTATCGAACAAGTCTTCTATAAGTTTTATTAGTATAAATTATAACATAAATCTTAATTGTAAGATTCCAAATGAAAGCTGTTCCATGAAGCAAGTTAGAAGTGAAATGCAAAAATCACCCTATATAGCTTTTCCAGGAATATTAGTACATATTTTTGTGCTTCATTTACCGTTATTGACCTATTTAAAAAAAATCCAGAATGAATAAACCTACGTCAACAACTGTTTGCCGTTAGATGAGCTGTCATCACTAACGAATGAAATACTTACAGCTAAATGCAGCGGACTTATAGGTGCTCTGTTGTCTGAATCATTCAGCATGTCAGTACCTGATGTTTCCATCAGCTTAACAGAGAGAAAATCAGAGTGAGTGCCAAACCCTCTCACCTTTAAAAACATTCAGCAATAATTGCTACAGTATCCAGTATACATGGACTGAAAAATAAAAGGAAGAAAAATAGGAAGAATAATGTAGGATTACAGTTTCCTTAGGAACTCTAGATCTCCTTCAACCTTTTATAAAGAGTCTGAATTGCAGTGACTGCAACCCCTCCCCCAATTTCATCTCCCAAGCACAGTTAACTTTGCATAGGAATGCAATAATTAAATCAGAAACTAATCTAAAATTATTATTTTTCCTGAAGCAGCCATATGAAATAATATAGCTGAAATGCAGACAAAGGGAAGACAAGGACGGATAAGAACAGCTGTAGTAGCAGGAAAAAAACCCAAAAAACAACCCCAAACAAGTAAGCATTTAGATAGGTGAAAAGTCAGCAAGAAAAGCATTATGAAAAGCCAGAAAGGAATATCGATTCTCAGAACAAAAAAACCCCCACACTTCCCAAAAAGAAGAAATGGACTTAAAAAGACACAGGCGTTACAAAATAAGATTAAAATATCTGTGTATATACATTTCCATTTGTTACTTTCAGATGTGTTTTGAAGTTTTAATTCTGGGTCTTTTTCAAGACCACATTTAATTTAGTAAACTAGTTGAATTAAAACACTGAAAGTGTTTGAAGAATACTAAATACATTCAGATCACTAAGTTTTCATTATCGCACTTTTATAACACTGTCAGACAAATGTTTTTTTAATTTTTTTTCTATTGTAAAATTCTGAATTGCAATGAAATCTAAATTGTAACTGAAATCAAGTAATACATCTATGCACTGAAGAAATAGTTGAAAAAGTCTAAAAATAAGCAGTATTTCTAAAATTACATGTTCTCTTTTGCTGTACTTTAACAGTGAGAAATAATACACTTACAACATCTAGAGGTGTTTCACTTGCAATCTGCAATTAAAAATATTCAGAATTCATGTTTTAATACATTTGAATAGAAAAGTATAATTTGTGTAAAAATATTAATTTGTATAACACAGAGAAGATAAAATTAGCATATCAAATAACATACACATTTTTGCAAAGGGATTAATAAAAAACTTCCTGAGACTTTATTATCCGATATACTATTATGAGGCCATTAGTTACTGTAAGTACGTGAACTATTTAAAAAGGCACCCTTACTTTGCAGGTTATGAGTACACTTTAATTTGCTCCTTCAGATGACATTTGTGAAATTGCTCAACACTTGTCAGCGGGATAACCTGTAGTTCCTTTATTTCAGCCATCAGGAAAAAGTTTAGCAGTGTATTCTAAATTAAGAAAAAAAATCCCCAAAACTAATACCCCACATCCTCAACCAGTTCTCTCTTCATTGCAGAATGTATTATCTTTTTAAGCCAGTATCTAGCACCTTAGCTCCTCACCTTGCCCTGTTTGAAGAGTATTAAGTGCTTAAGTATTTATCCTCAAAAGGACTGAAAAACACTACTGACGTATTTTACAGATGAAGAACCAAGGTGGAGGAATCCCTTGGCCTCTGCATCACACTCTAAGAGCAGCTGTTACACCTTTCATCTATGATACGTTTTCTTACCAATTCAAGGCATAAGCGATGACCATAAGCAGCTGAATAATGAACTGCATTGTATCCTTGTTTGTCTCGGATCCCCGGGTTGGCATCATTCCTTAGCAAGTATTCCAGGCACCTATTTAAATTGACACATGCAACCATATATCTAAATACGGAATTGCAACTTTATGCTAAGCGATAAATTGCTCCAATTCAACTGGAAAATAGGATACGGCACACGGGAACACTGATTTAACATACAATATTGGCTAGGAGTACAGAACACCTAATTCATTACACCAAGCGTTAAGGTCAATCACAAAGCTTTCAAAATTTGCAAGAATCCTTTTTCTGCAGACATCCTGCATCCTCTGAATTACCTGACTTGGTTAATACTAGTATTTCCTGGCCATTCTCCTCCCAGCTAGTACAACTGCAGCTGCCTTTGTTAATAAGACTCATTACTGGTTTTGTGTCTTTTCATGTATCAGTGCATTCTTTCGTATTTGATATGGAAGGGAACCAATAGCTGAGTTCTTCATGATATGTATCCAGAGTCACACACACACTTCTACCAGACACCCGTTTATTGATTTATTATATAGCAGACACACTCAGCTGTTGGGATACTTTTATCCTACAATTCCTTACTTCCACTACACAAAATTTAAGACAGCACAAGATCAGCATAGTTTCAACGACAGACACTCAGCAGGGAAGATGAAAAACAGGTTATGAAAGTCAGCTCCTTCTCTCTGTTTTTCTCTTTTTAAGAGACTCCATGCATGCATACTAAACGATTCCAACCAATAAGCCAACTTACTCATAATTATATGTTGTCTATCCTAACATTTTGCAAAGTCACTGTCATGACCTTGAACTTGGTGTTTTTCTGAAGTGTACAGAATCCCTTCTTCCTGGGATTATGAAATGTTTCTCCTTTATCATTTAAATAAAACGCATGTGAAGCTACAAAATAGATTATCTTGTCAAATCCAGCTTGGCACCTTTCTTCCTTAGTACAGATTATCTAAAGGTCTCACAGATTACCGTTATCGGTAGTGACAAACAAGCCAGTTGGTTACACTGACAATATAAAGGTTTTAGCTCTCATTTATCTCATGGAAAATTGTTTGCTGGAAAGTTTCAGGAAATTTCAACATTCGTACTTCTACGATATGGCTATGCTGTGATGTCAGGTGAAAAACTTGCAGTAGGACATGGCAGGTTTAGATTTGAGAGGAACAAATCCTAAAATGACCTCTGATCAATGCTGTTAAGAGTAGAAACTTTATCATTCAAACCTCTGGGGAACATTCAAACCTTGGAGAAATACAGGCAGAAATCCTACAAAAGCAGCCATCTCCTAAGGGAAGACAGCATGACCCTGCAACATCAGAAGTCTTTGTAAGTTCTTTCAAGGAAGGGCCTGGAGACAGCAGATGGAACAGTGCAAATTCATCATCTGAAGCAGATCCAGTACCAGCTGCGATGAAATGGAAATACATTTCAATGTAAGACAGCTGTTCTGGGTCAAGGGCCTAATAACCCCATGTGCAACAACAGCAATTCACTGAAGTGAAGACCTGACATTTGCTTTTCCAGACAAAGGTTGAAAGTAACAAACAAGATGAGTGAAGACGAAAGGGGGAAAAAGCTGCAGGAAAAACTACAAACTAAGAAGCGCCTATATATAAAGTACTGTCTCGTTACAAAGTTGAGAACAGCAGGAGCGATACCAATGTGCATTCTCATTTCATCATTTCGTGCCCACCATAAAGGAGAAAAGAACTTAGGCAGGTAGTGAAAAAGGTAAAGACTCTCCAGTCTTGAAGAATAACGTAAGTAACACAGGATGTAAATAACGTTACAACATCTTCAATGTACCTAATAAAAAGCTACCTGTAATGCATATTTTCGTTTTTAACCAAATAATTCAGGTTTTATTTGCCCCGTAAACAAATGCCTGAATTTCATGAATGGCAGCTGTGCTTGCATGTTCTTATTTGAATTGAAATGGGATAAGGTTTCCGAGAAGCCAAAGACAAGTCAATTTGTCCCACTGAGTGAGGATTACTGTCCCTACATTTTATTTGTCCAATTGTCTAACTTTGTCAATTTTAATCAACGACTTTGTCTTAACATTCCTGGCTCATTAATAAATGTCAAACATCACTGGCCTTGGCTATCTAAACTTACGTACTTCATATATTTGTGTGCCCATAAAAACCACAAGCTAAATACCCTGCTGGAAGTAAAGTCTACTAAAAATCCTTGAGTACCCATTCCTTCCAATGCAAAACAGATTATTATTTTTGCCGTTTCTTCTTACCCACGAAAAAGATTTGCATCTTTTACATAATTAACTGACCTCAACAGGCCTCTTTAAAAGGAGATTAATCAAACTTCCTGAAAGCCCAGGTAACTTAAATTTTGTCCCCATTTATTTTACTCTCTATTAAATAGTTCTAACATAGAAAGAGTGTGGGGTTTTTCTCCCCTAAGATGCTGCTTAGTTTATATCTCATTCTGCAATCACTGCTCTCTCTAGTCTTGTCAAAACGAGGCTTACTGGTGTTTGTTCCAGATTAGAAGTATTTGTTACATATACAAAAGAAATACTTCATACAGGAAGAAGCTGGAAAATAATTTACAGCAAAAGTGTCCTTGTCTCTAAAATCTGTCTTTAAAGATGTCTGAACAAAGACTATACAAATACACATAAATATCTTTGGAATTTCTATATAGATAATTTCCTGACTTCCCCACCCCCCCAGCCCCAGGCTTTATATTCCAACTCAGTAATCATTTTTAGCGTCGTTCCTATTTTGAATATGAGCTGAGCAGTACTGTTTTTTCCAGCTGTTACTAATTATCTTGCTGCATCAATATAAAAAGCTTCTTCTCAGGCCATTCAGCTTTGTAGCCTGTCTTCCAGAGAGCCAACTGTTAATCAGAAGGGCAATATCGTGTGGGTTCCAGAGACGATTCTTTGAGTTACCTCCCAAAGCTCTGCAGTATTGCCATCATCATTCTTGCTCATGCCTTTTGTAAGGCAGATGGCAAAACGATGTCATCTGAAGAACCGTTATAGTTTGGAGGTTTTCAGAGCAACTGTGAAGCTAAATTTAATCCTAGCTCAACTTGTAGGAAGGCAATTAAAGTAAAATTATCTCAGCAAGCGCCAGCAGGAATTGAAAGTATATCTAAAAAGCAGCAATTTCATTTTGAAGTTTGGCTTTACATAAAAAAAAGGCATGTACTTTAAATATTAGTTAAATGGCCATGAAAGTATTCTTTATCCTTCAAAACCCACCCTGTGAGTTACACGCCACCTTGTTCCTATTGCTACCTCACGTTTTAAAAGGTGCTGTATTAAAACAAGATGACACAGCACTTGGCAGCACTTTTGCAGTGAAGGTGCCACTGCGCGCACTTGAGATGCTACGCTGCACACCAGCTTGTTTTGACCGCTGTATGTGAGCGTGTGCACATGCAAGCGGCGTTCTTCTCAAGTTTCCTCAACACATACGATGTCTGGAGCTGAAGTAACCTCATCAATTTTGTGCTATCTGTATAAGCTTTGCATGTAAAGCATTGAAGTCATTAGTAACCATGTTAATTATAACCATTACTTACAAAATACATACATGCAAGAGACGTTTGTGGATTTATGAAAGTTTCTGGATGCATTTAATGCATGCAAGTGTAACCTCACAAAAATCAACACTAACAAGAGCTGGAGTTGTAATGCCACACATTAATAGTTTAATCAAACATGAAATAGATAAAGCATCTCATACTGAAATGCTGAGTTAACTTCTATCCTGATGCAGGCCTATGGTAACTCAGAGTTTAGTTTTACAGCGTACTTCTGACTAACTGCATAGATTTTTGGGCAACATCAAGAACCTTACATAAAACACACCATCATCATCATCATATTTTCATTTTAAAGCCAAATGACCTTACTGCTCGCAACTGTCATCATAACCCCCACAAATGGTATTTACTCAACCACTGCACAGCAGGTAGGTTTGAAAACTCTGTTCCTAATGAATTCCTGAATTAGGACATCTGCATTATAGGACATAACTAAAAACTTATGATACGTGTTACTATTGTTCATTTTTCTCAGAAATACTGGTGACATAAAATATTTTATATACAATGGATAATCCACTGTGAAGTTTAATCTTTAAGCATCAATATCAAAAATGCATTTGTCGAATCTGAAGGCAGAACATACACAAAATTCACAGCTCAAATGTCTCTAAGGAGCAAGTCTTTAGCACAAAGCATGCCACTTACTTTCCATCTGTGTCTGATGCAGCTGCATAGTGCAGAGGTGTACAACCCCTCTCATCAAGGTCATTCACACTAGCTCCAGATCCCACAAGGGCAAACAGGCACTGATAATTACAATTGGCAGCAGCATAATGGAGTGGAGTTCTTTAGTACACATTTAAATAAAAAGTACAATGGTAAATAACAGCAGAATAATATTAGAGACAGATAAAGCAAAATAAAATGAAACTTAAATCCTTACATTTGTAACTAGTATTTGTAGTGTGTCATTACTATCTTAAAAATGGGGCTATTTAATAATACAGAACAGTCAGCTAAAATATGCACAAACTTTGTATTAAGGGAAGCTTTGTATCAACTGTCTTGTACAGACATTTAGAGGAAAATCAAGTTTACACTAGAAATTTTATTTTTATTTAAGTAATTTAAGCCACATGGAATAAAAATGGAGAAATTCAAGGACTGCATAGCAAGGTAAAAATAAAATACAACTGTTAACAAGTACATATTTTCGACAAGCAGATCAGAATTTTGTCTGAGAGGGAAGCATTATTTATTTTAAACTATACTAACATAGCAGAGATCTTGTTAAAGAAAACTTTTAAATATACAGCTTGTCTTCTTATAACAAAACCATGACATATTAATATAATGATGTATAATTTCAGAGGAAACTCATTCCAGCTTCAAATATGTAAATAATTCTCTAGATCCACCAGTTTGGATAATATTTCAAAACCACCAAGATGACTCAGAATTCCATTTTCTATTTTTAGAAGAGATTATTACTATAAATATCTCAATTTTGAGGAGACAGTCAGACAACTTTAAGTGTCCTACCTCTTTCCCTCTTCCCTAAAATTACTTTTTCCTATTGCTCTCCAATTTTAACTGTTTTAATCTTTCCCCTCTTCTGAAATAATTGCTCTCTGTAACATGCATGTAAACCAAAACCCAAACCAAACCCACAAAAAAACCCCACAACTTTCAATGACAAAAGTTGTGAAATCGTTGTTCCTTTCTCGGTAAAGAACAGAAGTAGAGTTAAAGCAAAATACAACTTTGGATCCGTAACATTATCCTCAAGCCCTACTCCTGCCATTCACATCCTGGAAAATCATATTATCCATGATATGATGTGAGATTTTACACAAGTACTGATCATGCCATCTAAACTTAAATAATCCTAAAAAGAGAAATGAATGTCATTCCAGAAGTGTTCAGAACCAGAGTATGAACAAGGAAACAAAAAAGGATAGATATAATAAAAAGATTTTTTAATTAAAAAAAAAGCTTAGAAATAGCACAGATTTCTAGGTTTGACTAATGCATTATTTGGAAAATACCACTAATGTCCTTGGATAAGAGCAATTTAAACTCATTAGATCCGTGTTATAAACAATAAGGTTCAGAAAAAGTACAGTTGAATATGGAACTCAGTCTTTAAAAACAAGACTAAACATCTACTTAACACAACACAATAAACAAAATATGTTTGTAACTTTTGATAACATATGCTGAAGCACAGTTTATGAGAGACACTGTATCTTAAAAAAACATTTACACTGGAACACAACACAGACTAGCACACTGCAACATGCTACTTCTGTAATGCTTTTACCAGCCCTTTACAATATACAAATCTAGAATGTCTTACCTCCCAAATCTGTCCTTTTTGTTGAAGTCTGCACCAGTATTTAGCAGGAGGTTTAGGCACTCCAAATTCCTATTAAATTAATGCAATATTACTTATGATTGCAAATTTTATTTCCTTCATACTGGCCTCTGCAAATATCAGAACTGCTACATGTATACATCTCATGTTATTTTTAATGGAACTGAACTATCGTATGAAGAATTTGATAAATATATTTTGGTAGGTAAAATAGATTTCATAATTGCAGAACCGAATCAGGAAAGAATATCAATTATTTCGAGTCCATATATAGAAATTTTATTGATATCAAATTGCATGCACAAAGCACATAAACATTAATCTAATTCAATAGAAATTTCAATTCTTAAAGAAACACCTGCATGTCACATGCTTTTTGCTACCAGGATTCCAGCACAGAGGCAAGTTTTCACTGTATATATTGTAAGGCCAAACATAAGTTGCAACATATATATTTTACTTTTTCATGTAATTTGTTTTCAATACAATATGATCATCATAACAGATGTACAATAGTGATTATTGTTTAAACACTACCTTAGTAACTTTCCTGAACTGGAGATGAATGAGGGAATGTGTCACAAATTATGTGTTTTTATATGAAAAGATAGCATTTTAACCTTAATCATTTGTGACAAGGATGTATCTATCAAGTATCTTTTGACTTACAATGATTACTTAACAGTATTACTTAAACAACATTGAAACAGAAAAATGAAAATATTGATATCATGGAGTTCTTGTGTCCCACAAAGTGTATCATGAAATTTATTACCCAATTCTTCCAGGCAATTTTGAGTAGCTGCTATAGAAAACCTACAATACAATAACAATAATCAATATGGATCACAACTCAAGTGATGAGCAAGTAGTTCTGACTACTTCATCCACCTAAACTCTGGAATTTAATTATGGCTTTTAATTTAGTTAGACTGGGCTTTTGTTTATGGATGTGGTAAAAACATATTTCCCAAAGTTGCTGTTCTCCACCTCATGTCCTACAGTGATGTTAGCTGGGCATGCCATATTTGACTGATGTAAATTCTAAAAATTATATCATCATCCATGGGAATCTAAAGTAAAATTCAGTTCATCCCCAAGCACAAACCTGAGATAAGGCTGATGATACTTGGACACTGTACTCCAATAATTACTTGAGCTGAATATTTGCTTTATTTTTATTGTTGGCAGATAGAATCCATCTCAAAATTATTTTCATGTTTACATACATTCCAAGGGGAAAATGAAGGAAAAGCACAGAGAGGAAATAATTAAAATAAAAACCCAACAAAACAAAACAGGAATGATCAGCGATTGAAAAAAGAACACTAAATATGAAAGCATGAATGCTTTTTTACATACCCTCCAGCTGCAGCTGCATGAAGACAAGTCCTGCCAAAGTCATCTGGTGTGTCAATGTCAAAACCTACAAATCGAGCAGTTTGTAAAACCGTTATATAACGCCACCTTTCACAAAACTGCTCACATCTACTCTTAAAAGAAATGCTTGCTAAACAAATTTAAAAGCGATTTGCAAAAAAGCACTTAAGTACGGAAAATTTACTTCACTTGAAACACACCCTTGCCATTCACAGTATTTTTGAACAGTTACTGAAAGGGATAAGGTAGAAGACAATTAGCTGCACTGAGGCAAGAGGCTATATTCTTTCTTGTCCTGTTTACCTGCTATTATTTCTGTGTAATTTAGCATTGCATATAAAATATATGAAGGCAATAGGAAAATTAAGAATATGCTAGAATTTATCAGTGTTTTTTTAAATAATTATTTTTTCACTGTTTTTTTAAATAAAGGGGCGACTGTCTACTAAATTCAGGAGCTACTTAAATTTCATCCTTGAGTTTAGCTCTTTAGTCCCTGAGAAAGCAAAGAACTCTGTTAAGCTGGGGTGAAGGCTGTAAATAGCAATTAGCAATTACTCACAGAAGAGCCCTTTAGAGAATGTTGTAAATTTCTCTTATCAAAATGTGTGAACTATGGAACTTCAAATTTGAGACCACAAAGTTTAACTGTGCAATTCCATAGGTAACCATATCTTTTGACATGAAGATTACTATTTAAATCATGTTTCAAAGCTACACTTTTGCTTTGAGAAAACAACTATATTCTCCTAAAAGTCTTGCTCTCGTGTAACAAAACTTACTCATTAAATCTCCAGTTTTGGTACTTTTGCCTGGGAATGCAAATTTTTTTTTTTTCCTTTTTAAGAATTATTCAACAACGATAAATAGTGAACAACACAGGATGTGTTATTTAAGAGTACTACTATTCAAGACAGTTCTCCTACTCCTTATGCCCCAAAATAGAGGTTTTGTATATATATACCACTACAGCCTCCTCCCATTTCTATAGGCAGTGCTACACAGCAAACAATTTAAGATAATTTACCAATCTAATTTGAAAGTAGTCTTTGATGACTTTCCACATCCCCAGGTTGCTCGTCTAACACCACTAACAACTTAAATGTCTTTCAATCCTGGGACAAGGCAGACTGATGTGGGTTTGTTTGTTTTTTTTTTTCTTTTAAGGTCTGCACATGAATATTAACAAATTTTAAAATCAGATATTCTTAATTTACATAAATGAGACTTCCTCATAAAAGCAAAAGGGTACATAGTCTGCAGATACCGATCCCCACACCAAGAGCATGTTCTAATAAGCTGGTAGCAGTATCTGGTCTTTCCAGTCTGAAGGCTGAACATACTCTTCAAGTCCTTATCTGCTCCAGGCTAGATTTACATTCACGTTTGCTCAACTCATGTGAAAGTCACAGAAACCACTTGCAGGTCTTCTGCAGGGATTCCTTTGCCACACTGAATCTCCAGAAAGGGTACAGGCAGCACAGCACCATGTGCAGAAAGGAGAAAGAGCCAAAGTAGTCCTCATTTTGAACATACACAATAGAAATAGTAAACTACAGGACAGTTCTTTTCTGAAGCAAATCCTTGCAAGCTTGTCCATGACAGGACAGTGAAATAAAAAGCCTTACCAGTGGTAGTTTTAGTTATACTCCTTTAGTTCTTCTCCCAGGCTTCCCTAACAGACAATATAAAGCTGGGGAAGCAACTTCTTCCTCTTCCCCAACCCTCTGCCCCCGCCCGCCCCTTTTCTTTATTTAAAAAAGATGAAATGCCTTCAGATTAATGTAGGACCATTTAGTTTGTTATTCTTATTCTGTTCCTGAAGCTTCCACAATTCTTCACACCAATCTACTTTTTGAGAACTGCAGTGGTTCAAAGAGCTCAGAATTCACACCAGATGAAAATGGACAACAAGGAAGTAATAACCTTAAAACTTGCCACAACTTCAGGGAGGAATCAAACAGTGAAAGCCAAGTACAGTTCCATCTGCTTTTAATTAACAATACACCACAAATGCTACAATTTATTAATGTAGCAGTCCACAGAGTCTTCAGAGCTATTACGTGCCCACTACAGAAGTAGAATAGAATGATTAAGGTAAAGACATCATGGAAAGGAAATGGAGGATGCTCCATGAAGTCATTTTAGAGAACATTAGTCTTTCTCCTTGAAGTTGCATTATTGTCTGAACCACTCATCCTACCTCTATGGCCAACTTAAAATGCACAAACACAGCATTAGAGAGTTACAGATGCATTATTTCAAGTTGCATGAATTTTTTTTTTTGGGGGGGGAGAGGAATTACTTCTGTAAAAGTTTGCATTCATTTTAACAAGCACTGGCCCAAGGCTACTAGTAAACTATAAATATTTTTATGTATTACTAAATTAAGACTTAATGAAAAGCTACCCTCTGGAATAAAAGACAAAGTACAAAGCAGCTATACAATTTTTAGACATACCCTACCTGATGAGAGGAGCTTTCTGCAGCAGTCTGAAAATCCACTTAATGCTGCCAAATGGAGAGGAAACATCCCATGTATACCCCGCCTAAGACACACCATAATCAGGTATCACAGTTTCATTACAATTAAAATAAAACAAACATGACTCTGTGCCAAAGTGCACGTGCATGGTGGGTTCAGCAAACCACCTAATTAGAATACTGAGCCTTAGGAAAACTTCACGCATTAAACACTTTCTTACAAGCTAGCAGGATGCATTAAGTCAGTTATTTTTTATATACTAATAAATATAATTTATTATTATATATCTATAATTCCAGAGCTTTTACTTGAAATACATTTGAGGAATATCTACTTCTGTTTTTGTACAAATTGCGACGTACTGAGTAGCTACTTAGAAGTACAGGATAACACACAAAGTACTTCCTATTTCAAGTGGAAGACAACATTAAAAAAAAAAATCATACTACTCTTGTTAATCTAATAAATGTATTTCTAAATTCTCTCAGCGTGCATTCGTATCAGTAAAACCACCTACTTCGCAGTGTCAGCACCACTCGTAATCAGAGTGTTGATTAATAGCTCATGGCCATATCTAGCTGCTATGTGCAAAGGAGTATTTCCATTCTTATCTTCACAGTCTATTTCAGCTCCTACAACAAAAAGCAATTACTAAGTAAGAATATACGTAGGCACACAGATACTTTCGTTAGAAAAACAGCACTGATGATAATCTAAGCAACATTAATAACTGTCCATTGATGACTGCTTGGATTTAAAATCTATATAGCTTTCAGTAGTATTTGGTATTAATGACAAGCAAAATAGAGAGCAGCATTTGATTACGTAACCACATGAGACAAACTTTCTGCAGCCTGGGTTACGGAAGAGAAATTAATATATTTTCCTGCATCCTGAAAAATAAACGGTTCAATGTAACTTATCAAACTTCATAAGCAGATATGCCAGACTCCACCATTAACTGAACTACTACTGGATACGAAAAAAATTCAGTACTTTATTATCAATACAAGAGGAGGAAAATACTCATAATACTGGAAAGCTGATGACACAACTACTCCCTCCCCCTTTTTACCATTTTGAATGATGGTTTGGGATCTTGAAAATCTACCATGGATCGCTGTCATGTGCAAAGGTGTTTTCCCATCTTTACTCTGGAAAAGAAAAAAGTCCCCCCCGTGTTTACTTATGGCCAGTAATAGTAACCCACCAGAACTAACAACAACAAAAAAAGAAAAAAGAACATCCTTTCACTTTCTTGTCTCCCCTCTACTCCCTCCTTTAAATTGTTTCTATGCACTTCTGCAAGACGGATGCTGGCAGTGACAAGTCAGCATGACATGGCAAGCTTTTCAAAAGAGCTGCTCTTAATCACTCCTCTAGCTGCGAGTGACAACTCAGTGATGCCCACTCAGTTACGCCTTTAGGATAATCACTCCGAAGAGGATGATTACAGCACACAGCTTCAGCAACAAGCCTATGTCCAACTCTTCCCCCCACCCAAGCCTAAACCAAACCCATGTTTCTTTAAATTAAGTTTGTTTTTTGAAAGAAAATACCAGTATTTACTACAGAAGTTTACACATTATATTAGAAGACAACACATGAAAAACCTCATGTGTTTCATGGAAGTTTCTGCAAAGTGATATTTACAAGCAATTTATCATAAACCACAAGTAATCCTAGGCTAGAACTATTCAACCACAATTGGTACTATACATTTAACACATGTATCAAATGTGCACTTAGTCATTCACCCAGTAAAGATGTCCTTCAAGTAGGCCAACAGTAACGCATAAGGGAGCTTCAATTTTTAGCAGCACAATTTCAGTGCACTTACAAACCCATTATCTTCTGCTAGCGCTACTTCAGGATGATTCCCCGCCCCCCACTCCGTATTTTATTGTAGGTAATGGGAAAGCTTTACTGCAGAAAAGAAGTTCCTACAAATGCAGACAAAAAATTGCAAATATCACATGCACAGAAAATAAAAGTAGTCTTGGATGCACATGCATACCACATCTTTGAATTTTAAACATTGGCTTTGAAGAGTATGAAATGTTCACAAAATACAAAGTTAAAAAAGACAAAGGTGGTAGGAGGAACGTAAGGTATGAACACATGTATTAAAATATCATGAACTGCTGTCATGTGCCAAAGTGTCTTCCCATCTTTACTCTTCCTTTGGAACCAAATGCCAAAGCTTTTATGGATGTGTTACTCAAAGTCTGCTGGAGACCCTTTGAGACAGAGTTGGATGTGGAATTTTCAATCGTGTCACTGTACAGAGCAGCATATGCCACCTACAACAATGCAATTATGGGAAACATTGACTTCTCAGACCTAGATTGAAAGAAATAAAACACTATAATGACAGCCAAGTTATCTCCAGATGTTTCAGCTAGGAGATTTCTTTTATCGTAAATAATCCAAAAGACACATCCACATATCTATAGCAGACACAAAGAAACACAGAAAACAGGGTTGAAAGCCACTTGAGGATTGGACAATCTATTTAACCTCTGTCATTGGAGGCCTAAAGGAAAGGTCAAATAATCACACTATAAGTAATGACTTCCCCAAGCAATCCCTATGCTCTGATTTTCTTACAAATAGAATTTTCTTCTAACGTCTACCTTTCATCTTTCTCCTCGCTGTTTAGTTCTGCTCTCTTTATCCAACTGTTCATATTCTCTGTGTCCAATGTTTTTCCTCCTTTAAAACAATTGTTACACATCTGGTGTCTCTTTCCCTCACTTTTCTCCCCCTTTAAGCTGAAGAGTCAATTAATTTAAAGAAAAACTATCATATAAAATAGGCTTAGTTGGAGTGAGTGACCAAAAGCTGCTTTGCTATCTAACGTTCTAAACTTTAAAAGAGGAAACTTTGAAAAAGTAAGGAAATAATGAAGTAACCGATAGAATAATTTTAAGGGCTCAGATAAAGCAGCCTGCAGTCTCACTGGCTCAGATACGCTATACCTGTATCTCAAAGGAAGGCTAACTAAGAGTAAGAAGACGGAGCAGAAAAAGTAGATCTTAGTCTCATTGAGGACATTAATAAAAGTACCTTACAAGGGAATAACTTAATGTGACAGCATTAGAAACTAAGAAGCGTGTTGGTCAAGTGAGAATGCTCAACTAGATGACTCAAGTGAGATCTTGCAAAAAGGACAGCAAATAAGCTACAAAGTAATTTTTCAGTCGTAAATGAAAACCCAGAGTACAATCAATAACAGATTTTTAGATTTACTTTGCTCAAAAATGCACTTAATGTAAATTTCTAAGACAATGGGTTTGATTATCCACAGTGCCTCTTCTCCAGTCTAACAGTCTCAGGTTTCTTTGCAACCCAGGAATAACATAACATGCAATTGTCTATCAACATATAAACACAGAACAGGTATAAAATTAAATGAAGGGGATAATTTCCGTGTTGAAGCTGAACTGCTAGATATAGGATTGCATTCAGAATTCCCTTCTTAGACACTGTCAACTAGGAAAGGATATAAAAAAGCAGAACCAGCAGCCAAAGAGTTCTGTAAGCAATGAAACAGTAAGGCTCTATTTATTGAACAAAGTACTGTTTCCAGAGACACCAGAGGCTGGACTGCATAAGTAAGCAGGCAGCTTCAAAACTTTTCCTTCAATTTTTTTTTTATGCCTTTAAGATCTTCTATGTAAATATTTAAGTTAACTACAGCTGTCAGATTTTAAAAGACCAGATTGGATCAGAGCACATGATGGAATAGCTATGGACTACTGACAGCTTTTGCTGTCTTCATTGAAACTCAATTTGAAGTGTGGTAATAGGCAAGAAACCACCCAAATCTCCTCTATCACTAGAGAAAATATATCCACAACATACTTAAGATCATCTGAAATTTGTTAAGAACAGTAATTGCTATTAGACAGAATTAACACACAGCACAAGGTGTTCTATCAAGTGATACTTAGATATTAACTGTTCTAAGACTACTGAGCTTTACTGAGGGTCAGGGGAAATATCACGTCACAGCATTCTTCCAAGTGAAACCTTTCCCTCGCAACGACTCCTATGCTCTAGTATCACCAATGGAAGTAAAATACTTTTTCTACTTAGGTCACTAAATTCTCAAGCAGCAAAGGGGGCCCATAAAACAATTAATACTATCCATTACGTACTCATTTCAACATGCTTTTCCATGCATGGAAATCCTGAATCGTGAGGAGAGAGTGCTGCAGTACGTAGCGATACTTAACAGGATTCACTGTTCTGCAGTACTACGCGGACAATAACAAGGCTACAAAAACAATTATGAAATTATTTTTCCGCTGCCTACAGAGGTGATAAAAAGCCTAACATATCTCTACTGTTCCACTATGTTCTGCTACATATTTTCCCTTCTTGAGATGAGGCAGCACCCACAGATGTGCACAAGCACTTACCCTCCACCTGCCATCAAAAATAAGGATGTTTCCCTTTTGCTCTCCCCACTAGGTCATCCACAGCAGAAAATGCTCTAAAGCACTGTCTAGTCTGCACCACCCACACCCACTCTGTTACCTCTAACAACACAGAAACAGCTGCACATGGGAGGGGACTATTAAATCAGATTACACAAGCAATACAATTATGAGGAAAAATAAACTTATAATAATTGTAAGAACTACCCTGAACTTCAGCCTCAATGCTTGGAAACTGGCCTGGAACAGGCTTTGTTTCAATAAATAATAAGAACACTCTAAAAGCAACTCATTTGAACTCTACAAATTATTCTTAACTACACAACATACTCTCAGTTTCCCTTTGCTACTTTTTAGGGATTGTTCTTCTGATTAAATCCAAGATTTATCCTTATAAATCTTTCCAGGGAAGCAGAAGTTGACTTGGAAACAATTTTCTTTTGCTTCAGTTCTTGCACTTTTTAACAGTGCAAGTGGTACGTTTTCACGTACGAGAGCAAGGCTGTTCACACCTTCAGGTGCAAACTCACAGGCCAAATTCAGTCTTGCTGGTATAAATCCACAGAAATGTTATTAACAGAATTATAGTGGAGACACATGTTGGTACAGAAACGGGATAAATGCTGTTTTCAAGCTGTAATTGCTTAAAATCCCTACACAATCCTACTTGCTTAATTTTGCATTTAATGGTTTGGATAGTGAATGAACACATTTTAATTACAGCCAACCTATAGCTAAAGCTACTAACCCTTTCCAATGTAAAGACATCTTTTTCTGAAGCAGGCTAACTTCAGTAGTCAAATCTTACTAAGCTCTCAGACTTCAGCTGACATTCTCAGCTCTTTGATATGCTTCAGGCTTCATTTCCCAGCCCCATCATTATCATGTTTCAGAAAAAAATGATTCTGTCATCTCAGAGTAAACTTAAGCGAAAACCTGGGTTTACCCATACTAAATCTTCTAAGGATTTTTTTTCTTAAATTACAGAAAGCAACAAATCTCTACTTTGAATCCCATAACTTAAAATTGAATGGGAAGGAAGGCAAGAATATATTGGTCTGATGTTAAAACATTTTTTGTCACCTAAAAAAAAAAAAAAGTTCAGCCTCATTATAAACTTCAAAGGATTCAGGAACTTTGCCAGTCACTTTGAAGATATTAGCCATTCTCTGAACATTTTCTAAGGTTACTTAACGTTATAACTGACTAAATGTAGTCAGTATCTACAGTGTATACATACATAAAACAAAGATTCTAATTTTAAGTTCAAACATAAAGATTATAGCAATCTTTAACAGTGTTTAATTATCCCAACAGAATGTTGGAAGTGTTTCATTTTCATTCCTAACTTACAATGTATTTGATAATGAGTAGCCAAAATAACCCAACCGCCGTTACTTGCTGCACATCCTTCTGAAATTAAGCCCTCCCTGCTTCTTTCTCCTACATCAAAAATATGCATAAAGTCACAAACACTTGCAACCCAGCGTATTTGGTAATATTTACGTTTCTCTTTTGTTCTTATTTGTGTAACATACATGTATTTAACATTGTGGGATTACTTTTCATGACAGAACACACATCATGTAGGACAGAAGTCAGCCCTGTAAGGCTAAGCCCTCAGACATATCCAGTCTAGGATATTATGCAGAGTGGAAAGCTGGCAACAAAAATAAATGAACTGTGATCTGTGTATCTTAGGACAAGTTGGCAATAAACCCTGTAGCAGAGCTCCTTACTTCCCCAGGGCACTTTGCTGATGGATTTTTCCACAACTGAGTTTAAGTACATTTTCATTAAATGAGCTGCATGTTTAAATACATATGAAGTGAGCAGTGACATACATCTAAGATTTTTCCACATCAAACAGCTTATTTTTAAATTAATTCCAAATTTTCAGCGGGCTACAGATTGTTCACTAACAATAGTTAAAAAATTGTATTTTAGAATTAGTTAGTTGAAAATCAGTGTAAATATCTTACACAAAGCTAGCCACAAACCCCGACATTTTTAACAGAAATGTTAGCTAGTCTAATGTTCACCTCTTATCGAGATGGTGCTGAAATTCAGGCAGAACCCTAAACAAATCTGCTTAAGAAACAAAAGAAGAGATAATTCTTCCTATTTTCCTACATGGGCAACAGTAAAGGTAATTAGATATTTTGTAAGAGAAACACTTCTCATTCCTGTTTCCTATTTCCCCTTGCCTGAAACCTGTCAAGACACCAGATACTTCTGAACACAGAAGTATCAGACATGGACCAGATATTTCTGAACAGTTACATTTCCATTACTAGAGTAAAAAGCAACTTAACACAAAACAGGAGGTTTCACATCTCAAGACCTTACCCTACACATTTCAGAAGATAATAAGAGATATAGGTTATAGTTTGCTTTTATGCTTGCGTGAATTAGAAGTTCTACTAAGACTGGATTCTAAGGAATATTCTGCAGCCAAAGGCTTGTGACCAAGTAGAGATGTAAAACGTATACTAACTCTGCTCACAAAGTTTTGCTGAGGTAATTAAAAAACCCAGCTGTTGAACACACTTCTCTGAAATATCCTTGATTTTGTTAATGCTGCTTATTTATAAGACAAAACATGTTCTTTTGTATTCTTCTGTATGACTGGCTCTTACTCATATGAAGAGACTAGGGACACCAAATTATGTGGAATTTTGACATTGAAATATAATCAAGATTGACCAGACAGTATTGTCATTTTTATTTTTTATCCTTTTAGGCTATTTACTACATTCCATTGAAATATTCAGATTCAGATCAAGTTTCTTAGAGCAACATACTGGCTCATTTTTTCTATAGTACTTTTCACAGAAGTACTCAGCCATCAGTGGGATCTTCCAAACACAGTGACTTTGAAAAGTTACCTCTGATAAAGACATACTGGATCTTTAAAAGTGAATGTATGGCTTTGGATTCACCTACCTTCATATTTACGTCTGCTCCGTTACAGACCAAAAGCTCCAAACACAATGCTCCATGTGTTGATGCAGCTGCAAAGTGCAAAGGTGTAAACCCCTTCTCATTCATTTGATTTACATTAGCACCGCAGTCTATGAGTTCATTCACTACAACATCTTGCCCGTTGTAGCAAGCTACATGGAGAGGGGTATTTCCATAGGCATTTGGTTCATTCATCTACCAGAGGAAAAAAAAAACAAACCAAGATTAGTTGGCAGGCAAAAACCTGTATAACAGTAGCATTTAATTATAACAAAGAAAAATCTCTTCTCATGAGATAACGTCTTCATCACATTTTGGAAGTCTTCAAAACCAGAGATTAAAAGCAAGCTCTAGATGTAGTACTTTGATCAAGAAGTCTGTATCGGGGAAGAGTACGATTGCTTTACAAACGAGCCAGCCTCCTCCAATTGTCTCCACACCAGCTTCCTGTACACAGTATGCAACTTGACAGAACACAGAGATGGAAAAAATGTCAACAGTGGCAATGTGCATAGACCCTACAGACTAAGCACAGCATGGACCTCTATCATTTTCCAACAGAATTTGTGGGTTTCCGTTAAAAGCAGAGGCTAAAGGGACTTTTTATTTTTATTTCTTTTTCCTTTTTTTAAATTATTTTTTTAGTGGGAGGGTGGAGTGGCAGGGGAGAAGTAGGACAGACACGTATAGATGTAAAAGTTGTTGTTGTTGTGTACAACACAATACTGAATTCTGATCTCCTTCTCAAGACAGAACTTTGGCAGCATTCTCCAGCCTTGTAAGACTAAAATGTGATGCACAACGCAGATTTCTTATGCAGTTTCACTGTTTGTTGTTAACAGACTTTCTACATACAAGTGCAGTACAGCCTTTTAATTTATTTTGCATTTCGACACTCATACGGTCTTCCTTACTGTAGGTATTGAAGTTTCTCACAACTTTTAGTATTTCCCAAAACCTACATGGTGTAAGAAAGTCAGTAAAACTACATTTTACAAGTAACTCAAGCAAAAGCATTTAATTTCCTGCAGTTCAAAGAGGACTGTGTAGCAAAGCTAATGACGGAATTCCTATTTCCTGAGTTCCAGTCCAATGAACTAAGAGTAAGAAATACCAAATAAACAAAAAGCCTACTAAAAAAAATGTACTTCCAAATAATTTTGCTAAATCTGCAAAGCTCTTAAGTTACTTGGGGGAATGAGGTTTTATAACAAAAAAGTATGTGAGTGAAGATCTTGGGAAATACTATTTTCACTTTATCATAACCTGCCTCTAAATAAACAGCATGCTATAATACTAACAAGAACATTTCAAATTACTAAAAAAATATGTATCGCTTTGTTTTATTCTTCCTTACATCCACTCCAAGATCTAGAAGATACTTGACAACACTGATCATCCCACTAGATGCTGCAGCATGTAAGGGTGTATATGATTTCTTGTCTTTGCATGTCACTTCAGCCCCGTGGGCCACAAGTAATTTCACAACTTCAATATGACCTAAAAGAATAAAGACAAAAAGAATTAAGTTGCATTTTATATTAACCAGCACAAGTTTACAAACTTAATAATTGTACAATCCTTATAACATGAGCAAGACATTATCATTTGTATGTAATCTGGAAAATAAAGAATTGTTCTTGTATTCTATTTGTATCATGAACTATAAAAACAACATAAGATGTTCATCTCCAGAAGAGATTATTTCTACATACTCCCTCTAATAATCATAGTATTCATACTGCAAAAATAATTTTATATATTGAAAACAAATCTTGTCTTCTGCTTATGCAGAAGGAGTTTTTGGGAAGATTTGAGGACTAGAGAGGTGAAATAACTTTATATTTATTAAACATTGACTGCAAATTTCTGTAAACAACTTGAGAGAGTACGTGACTGTCAGTCTTCCACCTTCACCCAACTGCAAACATGCCCATTAAGATTTTTAAGGCATTTGGCACGAACTTCGAAAATTAAACAAGCATGAAAATATTCTATTTTTAAATAAAAATATATCCTCTCCCATCCCAGACCATCTTCTTCAACTTGCAGAGCCATTAAAATGTTGAGCCAAATTATACAGAATTTAGCAAAGCTCCACCTTCAAAACTGACTCAATCCTCTGAGGAACCGCAGCCTTTTGAAAGCATCAACTCTTCTCCTAAATCACTGGGAGGAGAGTGGAAGTTGAGTTGGGATTGTGGGGAAGGGATGACCTGGGGGAAGTTCCAGCCGGGAGGGTGGAAAAGGGAAGGGAGGGTGGGGAGCCCACCCTGAATAACAGGCAGTTGCTCTCACTGCCAGCTCGTGGCTGGGCCAGGGGTCCCTACACCACACTGCTTACTCCAGAGGGCAACAAGCTTTCCTGGCTACCATGCTCACATGCTCCTCTGCTAGCTTGCATGCAGTTGTGACACTGCACACTAAGAGAAATGCTATGAAAACGGTGTAACCAAAAAAATCCGTCATTCTTGCTCAGTTGTTAATTTAACCACCAAACAAGTCATCACTGAAAACACACGGATCATTACGACAAAGCCTGCACAATAAAAAAGCACACTTGAGTTAAAAAGACCACAATACGTGGAGTGCTTTACCTTTGTAACTGGCCCGTACAGGCAGATGTGGGATTCTTTGTTTTACCTTTCAAGTGACACCCTTACCTTAGTTCAAAAAGTGGTGAGGATCACACTGAATACTTATTCTTATCCAGTCAAACACATAAGTAGAACTGAAGATTGGATTTGGTACTTAAAAGTACTGCATAACAAGTGAGGGTCTTTGCTTTTTCAATGACTAAGAGAATTTGCAAAAGGCTGAATAGGAAGTGTCTACCAAAAGGAATACAGACAAAGCTATTTTGATAAATATTCAGTCACCACGATACCCATTTTATGCTGCATGCCCACCAACATACAGAACGACATTTCACCTAGCTATACCAATCAGAAACACAGTATACCAGCACAACATGAAGAGCTGCAATATTTCACTTCTGAATTACTTCAGTATTGCAGGAAAGAAGAGAAACAGAAATGTAGACATGATACTAATCTTCTCACCCAAATATAATGGGGACAAGAATGAAAACAAGCCCTATATGAGAGACAGAAGTACAGAAGACATTAAAGGCAGGAAAAGAAGAGAGTCACTGAACAGAACAGTGGCAGAAAAACTTTAAGGAGAAGAAAATAACCAAAAAAATCCCTGACCTGCATTGAAAACACAAGCTGCAATCAGTGGAAGTCACTCAAACAGAAGAGCAAGGAACTTGAAGTGGGAAGCACTGAGACGACATCCCCGATACACTAATGAAGGCGACACTAGCACGCAAGAATGGAAGTCCATTTTAGTTGCAGCATTGTAACTGGACAGCAATGGAGTCGGGTGAAAAGCAGGAAGGAAGGGAAACAATGGAAATAACCCTAGAAAGTTATTTATAGTAGAGTGACGAAAAGCGTAACTTCTTTTTCT
This sequence comes from Falco naumanni, assembly GCF_017639655.2. Lineage (NCBI taxonomy): Eukaryota > Metazoa > Chordata > Aves > Falconiformes > Falconidae > Falco > Falco naumanni. The sequence goes on along the minus strand of NC_054057.1, from coordinate 10,342,264 downwards.
ATTCTGTGGGCGGTTTTATATGGTGGAAAAGCTTTATTCACACAATTGAAGCAGCATAAAATCACTCTGAATCGTGAGAGAGAATGTCACAGGGGTTTTTTCCTTATTTGAAGGATTTCAAAGCTTTTTCTACTCTATTTTCTGCAAGAATATTTAGGTTGATCAACATCAGAAATTAAAAAGTTTCCCACCCAAACACTGTATGAAATAGCACTGACTAAAAATGGAATAAATGTAGCTTATATGAAAAATAGAAGACTCTCTCATCTAGCTGAGCACAAGCCAGAAAACATCTGTCCTCTCACTGACACTCGTTAGATCTCTGCCATCATGCAGAAGTTTCATTCAACAAAATTTTGCAAATAGTCACCTTGAGTAAGGTGGTTGGACAGCCTGTCACAGACATTGCTTTGCATATGTAAGTAAATTACGAAATACTAATACAAAATATCACAAAATGTTGAATCAAAATCCATTGTTCTTTAACTCCTCAGTTTCAAGCACTGGTATCAGTAGTTGAAATGCAGTATCATACAGCTTCAAATTATGTTAAAGGTATTAATGCTGTGACAATGACTGCATAATCCGCTGGCACATTCAAGTCTTTTCCTCGTATGACAGCTCAAGAGGATCCTGTTGTTCTTTTTAGCATATCACATATGGATTTCACAGCTTTAGTTTACATTGCTATCAGATTATTTCAGACCTGCATTGTCAGGGATATAAGACTAATGTGAAATTGGCCTGAAACACCAAGTTGTGCAAAGAGAACACTAAATTTCAATTTTGTGTGAATCCAGGTGTTTGTAAGGTCACTTTTACAACTGTTGAGATCTTACAACAAGTCAAATTTTGTAAATGCATGCTTTTGCATTTGTAAAGATCAGAATTCTCAGTCCTCAGACCAAAGCCCATTTCAAACAACTCATCAAAACAATCAACCCCCCAAACTCGGTAAAGTTTCTGGCGACCATTTTTAAATAGGTAATGCCCCATATGCTACTGCTCTTTTGTTTTACTCTGTATGCATGTTTAAAATGGTACTTCCACTTTTAAGTTACTGCTTCCATTTGTTCTTTCCTGGCAAGACTAGGAAACATTGCTTGGAGAAACGTAACAACTCCAAAGCAGTTATGTAAAATACTCGATGCCACAGATTCACAGATGAGAAATACGTTTTATTAGCAGCCTTAAGTCTGTTTTTAAGAACCACCCCTATGCACACACATTGCACAGCATTATGCCTATTTATAATTAATTCTCTCATTCATAATAATGAGCATTAATACCAAACAAAATGCCCCTCAATATGCAGTTTAAGATCAGATCTCCAAGGCAGAGTTATCCTAGACTTAAGAGATGTCAACATATTGAGCCCATGTAATTTCCTTGTTTATGTGTGTTTATTTTTTTGGTCTGACATCAGATATAGTAAAATTAGCTTGCTTAGGGAAGGGGCAGAATAGAAATTACTCTTCTTTCATATTAACTTGACTGTTTGTCAAAAATACAAAGTGCTCTTTTTATATAAATAAAGGTTTTCACCAAGACAGTCATTCCAAGTAGTATTTTCCTCTTATAATGGGAACAAAAATGTTCACATCTATGATTACCGCTGAAAAAAAGCTGCCATAAATAACTGGACCATGTTCTCTTCCTGACTGTTCTCCTTAAGTTTTCTAAGATGGTATCTTAGGCATATAGATATGTATTTTCTGGAGAATTTAAAATTTAGGAAAATGTAGATCATCAAAATATGACAGGAACAAAAAATTACATACAATGAAGTCTTATTTCCCCATTTCACCTTGAAAGAAATTCCCAGGGTTGCAGATGCATACAATACTAATGCTACTGCTTTTATTCTTCTCCCTTGTCTGGATGAAATTATGAAGCAATAAGCTAAAATACTGAATAACAATCAAGACCACGGAATCATCTCAACTGGCTTCTTCCTGAAATTGATCCTGAAACTTAATTGTTCACTGCTCATACATGACACGTTGCACGTGTTCAAGAGCATTTTTAGGTATTTTCTGGAAGTTAAAAGAGACATTAAGTTTTTTGGCTTCTGAACAAGTACAGCGTATTCTGCAGTGACATGAACAATTGACAAATAAAATCTGCAGTTGCATATGAATTACTTAGAAACAAAGTGACTAGCTAAAGCTAAGAAGTCATTGTCAGTGTCAGCCTAGAACTCCTAACCTGCGTTTTCTGTGAATCACCTTCCAATGGTTTATATTGCTGATATTTAAAATGAAGCTTCAGATACAAAACTCTACTATTTCTTATAGCTATTCCTACCACTTAATAAAATGAAAGTCTTACAAAAGGCAATGAAGTACATTGACAGTATTGCCAGTGCATTGATCAATAAATACCACGAAGACAATAATTATCCACGCCTGGAATAACATGGCAAAGCAAGAACTTGGGAGTTTCGGAGAGGAAATAGTCTTCTTTTAAAATATAATCCCCAAGGTTGCTCTAATGATCCTTTGTTTCAGGTGCCCCCTGTATTAATTTATCACTTTCTATTCAGCATTACTGCAGAAGTTTTCACTTGTGCTTAGACTCCTGCTGATTGAGGAACATAGGCCCTTCTTTTTAAAGAACAAAATTACCTACCTTACTTTTCTTTTTCAAATAAACTGATTTTTTCTCACCATAAAAACACATTTACAAGGCAATTTGAAATAGACTATCAATGGTCTCCTGGCAGACAGAGATAGCCTCAATGCTTACAGTGTCAGTATTTTTCCTAAAAACATGTAAAACCACTAAACATAAGGTGATTTTTTTACTACCACAATAGTAATCAGCTGAAAAATGTACATACCCATATATGCTGCCCAATGTATAGCTCGTCTGTCTTTCTTGTCAAATGCATTAATATTGGCCCCTCTAGACAACAGTAAGCTGACCATCTGAGATAAACAGAAAGAAAAGTAGTCTTATTCATAATGGAAAAACTCTGCTTAAAAGTTAGATGAAGAAAATCATAAGAGAAAATAAAAACATATCCATTTTCCAAGGATTTAAATGTGTTGGGTTTTGAATATCCCACAAGCTTAAAAAAAACTGGCTGCCCACCTTGGCAGCAGTAATGAAGTATCTGTAAGGAACACAAAACTCCGCGTGAACAAAAACATTTCCCAGTTAAATATGGCAAAGCTGTGGAATCTTTGAAATCTTCAGGCTATTACTATGGAATTCACTAAAGGTAATTTCTAAAAGCAAGACTATTGCTGATTTGCCTCCAACTGCCTCTACACGACTACAATGGAAATTTATCACCAGACATTTTCCAAGGCTTGAAGATTAGCGATTAGAGCTTATTACATGTGTTTCACCCACATTTCAGTGACGACACTTTCCATATGTCCGCTATCTACTTAACAGGAAAGTATTTTCTTTTTTCCATTTTACATTTATCTATTACTAGTTTAGCTCCACTTAACTCAGGCAAATTTGCTTCTGTCTTAAGATAAGCGCTGTTAAGAACCTTCCAACTAAATTATGTAACATGTATTTTCCATAACCATTCTCTACACAGATGTGTACAGAAGACAAATTCAAATACAAAATAGGAATTGGGTTTTTTTGAGCAGGTGGGTGAAACATGGTTTTAAACGGAGAAACTAAATACCAGAAATGTGAGGGACAGAATGACAAGCGGGAAACAAGGTAAGAAAAATAACTTACCTCAACGTGTCCACTGAAAGCTGCATGATGCAATGCCGTTCTGCCTGCTCGATCAGACACGTTTACGTTGCTTAGGAGAGGCACCAAAGCTTCAGCGCATTTCACAGCTTTGTTTGCAGCTGCTATATGTAGGGGTGTCTGCCAGTTTTTATCACGGGCATTGACATCTGCTGAATGCTTTAACAACACCTGAACAGCATCCTGAAAGCATTTACAAAAAAACCCAAGCCACTTAGAGAAGATTTGAAATGCCAGCCTTAAATCCAAGGACAGTATAGCGGTAATAAAACTATTCACTATTTGTTATTTTGTAAACATCATCTTATGCTTTGTAAATATCATCTTGTACTTTACCATAAATCCAGATTTGAGGATGCTCTCAAGAACATGAGCAATACACACCCTACAGGATTCAACTGAATCAACCATTTCCAGGTCTTTTATCCAGTTCCTTAAGCCATCTGGCAAATTGTTTTTCATCACAACTAATTTCCAAAACTTCCATTGCTAAGGATTAATGAAGTACTATGAACTTAATGATGCGTTTCACCAATTTGCCAAGCAAAATTTTTGAACTGTCAAAGTCTAGAAATGGCAAAGCAAAGAACAGCTTATTAAAACGTACATTCAGAGAACCACAGACAAAACAGCACACAAGAAGTTTCAACATACACTGTTGCAACTCCCGAAAACCATTTCAAAATGCTGCACTGAACTCCATCTTACAAAAAGATTATTCATTTCTTTTTGTTAAAAGTACAAGCTGTGAAAATTTGACAGATAAGACTAATTTTTACAGCAAGATAAACAAATTTCATTAAAATACGTGCACACAATTGGAATGCATAAAAAAAAGTAATCTATTTGTAGTATCAACATGATGATGAACAGTGCATTTTACGTGAGCTCCGTGACCTTCCCACAATTCACTAATGGCTTTCAGTGGTGTCTGACCCAAGCGCTGAGCACACAAATAAATGGTTGGCACTTTGAACTTGAAACACGTTACCACAAGTAGTTACTGGAAATTCTGAATTACACTGTGGTACAATAGCTAGGCATTATTCTCAACTACGAGCAGAATGCTAAGTAACACTTGATTCTACTATTACTATCTATTATTCTATCTATATTACATTGTATTTAAAATGTTCAAATTTCTTCTACTGTCAATGAAAAAGAAAATAGGAACAAACATAAAAGTGAAAATACTGCATCACAGGCCTGCAATTTAAATGAGAACTGGAACAGCTCTTCTCTAAAAAAATCAGTATTTTGAACTTTTGTCTTCTTTGAACCATATACTAAGAAAAAAAATAATCAGAACAAGGAAATTTTAGAACAGCTATTAACCCTTTTGTAGAAGTAAGCACCATAGTATAAGCACCACAGCACTAGTATAAAAATAATGTATCTTATATTTTTATGTGTGCACGCATTAATGAATTTCAAGAGTTAGCAAGTCTGCTTAGGGGTCTGTTGTGGTGTTTTTAGGTTGAGTTTGGTTTGGTTTTTTTTCTTCGAAGTAAACCAGGCACACAAATAGAGGCCTGGAGTGTGACCGTCTTGACATGAAGTTGCTTGAATTTGTGCAGCTGGCAGCTGCATATGTAATTCTGTAATTCCAGCTGTTTTGCATGTTTCAATGTTCTTGCTTAACTGCAGCTGTCCCTGTTTCCAGAGTAACTCCAGATATTTTACTGAAATCATTATGAAGAGTTTTTTCATTACAGCTTTTTTCATCGAATGCTCAAAACCCATGTACGTCTGTCAGCTGGAAAACAGTGCCTACATGTATCAAACATATATGTGGGCTCCTATGACTTACTGTGTTTATAAATAGAAAATTCTGACAAGCAATTATCATTGCCTTCTGGATAAATAGTATGAATGGTTTACATGTTCGCTTTTGACTAGTATTTTGTTTAGAACAGTCCACATTTAAAGAAGATATGATGAACATTGTGGCATTACTTGAAGTTACTGTTTTGGTCCAGTTTGCCTGCAGCACTCTTCTCTGCAAGCATTACTGATAGAAAGAGCTTTATTGTCCCTCAGCTCTGAAGAATGCAGTATTTGATGCTTTGGTCAGCTCCCAAAGGAGCAGCCTAAAAATACCTCAAGAAGAACAAATTGCATCTGGGAATAAGGCATCCTCGAAGATTTATTTTCAAACACTGTTTTGAATAACACAGTCTCCACATAACTTAGCTATTAATGCTAGTGGCAACATGTTGCAATCTATCCAGGGAATTCAAAAGCAAAAACTGAAACAAGGCTTGCTTAGATACTTCATGTATCAAATAGATGAAGTTCAATACTTGTCAAAACTAAAATATTCAATTCCATCTTCTCAAACAAAAATGTACACAGCATCTTTAAAAAAACCTTTACTTTTTTGAGACATACTGAAATGAGCATCAGTTTGACTCAGGATCTCAAAGGAGACTGCTTTGCATAAACTCTTGCACACAACAAGCTCATCATTTCTCTGTTTTGATCTTCCACAGGAATTAAAAATTTTTACTAGGACATCAATAATAGAGGAACAGCAACAAAGTAATTTCTTACATTGTTATATTCTCACAATTGTGTAACTGGTAGACTTAAAAAAACTTTCCACATATTTCATTTATAACTTTTAAAGTGATTTTCAATACTACCATTACTCGTTCATCGCTTTTTTAAAAAAATGATGTTTGCAGGACTTACAGAACCATTTATTTCTTCAACGCCTGAAGAGACAAGGATGTAAAAAAATAAAGAAATGCAAAGATTATGCCATAAAAGCTGTACTAAATCTTAATTCACCTCTACGTCCCCTATGCTGACCCATTCTGGTTACCTTAAGAGAAGTAAACTGGACTTGAGAACCCTGCATGCAGAAACCTCTGCTAGGGAAATGGCAGAGAACAAAGCTGAGCCCTAGAAGTTTATAGATTTCCTCCCTTTCTTCCCACTTATGGATTTGAGATATATATACACACATACCTTCAACAGATTAAACGAACTGTTGCAAAAATGTTCTGCAATTCCAAACCTTTGGAGTAGTTTCACTTTGTAAACCCCAAACAAATAACAGAATTTATTTGTAATATGACAAATTATATGTAATATTACAAATATGTAATATTTGTAATTTATATGTAAAATTTGTAATTTGAGATGTCTTATTTTAACACAAAGCAGTAAACAAAAAAAGCATACCTCACTACAAGATGCCACAGCTCTGTGTAAAGGAGTCAACCATTTGCTGTCTTTGGCATTAACTCTAGCTCCTGTAACAAAAAATAAAAATAACAGAGATTTATAATATATTTACAGGAAGACTTAAATATTTTCAAGTACAGAAATAGAACTATTGGAAGATACTTATTCTAGGCTCATTATTAAAACAGCACGATGTAAAAAAGGGAAAGGAGTCTTTTCTCCAGCTAAAGCCCACCCTTTGAGGGAATTCTTTTAACACTGCACCCGTAATAGTCTTCCATCAAAGTGTACTCATCTTTTTACGCTAGGTAATCTTTTATAACCTTTTGCACTTCCAAAGGCACATAAAAAAGAAAAAAAAACCCCACTTGGGTAAGAAAGACAGACTCCTTGCCTTCATTCAGCAACAAATCTCATACTTTCGCACTATAGTTGAAATTCTCCATTAAACCAGAAAAAGAGGCTACATTTATTCCCCATTGCTTCCAGTGTTCTTGTGGTTGGCGAGTCTGATGCGTTAGGTATATAGAACATACTGCTGCTTCTACTCATAATTTGGGAAGGAATCTTCTCTACTCCACCAGGTCACCTAGGACCTCTTGGACCTTCATGGACAGGCTGTAATAACCACACCGCTCTGCTTCTAAAAGCACACCCAAGAAACAGCTGTTCCTGCCACCAGGAGACAAGGTCACACAAACACCTCTAAGGGACACAAGCCTGGTTTTGGTTTTTTTTCCTTAATAATTAAAAGGAAAGAAGGATCTGAGGATTTTTTCTTTTTCCTGAAGGAAGCAACTGAACTACATTCTAACTTCCAGTGAAACAAGAAAACTTAATCGTTAAGTGTAATGATTTAATTTCTTACAGATATATATACTGTATATACATACACATAGGTATACATGTATATATGTGTTTGTGTAAAAAAACCTTATACATTTTTTTATTGCCTGAGTGGAAATTTAGCCATCTTTATTTGAAAACTGCCGAGATCTTACAGATATGCGATAGCTTAGACAAAATACTATGTTTTTGAAAAAATAGTTTGGAAATACTGTTGGGAAGAGTTGATAGGGCAACACATGATATCAGATGGTAACATTAATGCTACATGTTCAAAGCTTATTAACTTCTCAGGCTAAACTAATATTGTTATGTCAGAACCAATTTTTTCCATGCAAAGAATAGAAAAGGATGGAAGGTCAGTAAGACACAAAATGTCAAACAGCTGCTGGTCAGGATACTCAGCTGAGAGACAGGTTGTTCTGAACCAAGTCTCCCAGACCTGCACTAGCAAAGAAGTCTCTCCCAGTCCAGCTGAACAACCTCACCAAGAAACTTAGCAGTCTGTACAAAATTGTAGTTGTATATACCAAACAAACCAAAGATTTTATGTCAGTTCTCTGAGTTTATCCATTTCTAGTCAATCCATCAGGCTTAAGAACACAACATGAAAGCTGATGCCGGATTCAAACTCCCACTTTGACCCTACATCTTCCAAGTGCCAGACAGAGCCTGAGGTCTAACTCCTGGCTACAATTTCAGGGATTTCCCTCTTCCCTTACGCAAATTTCAGAAGCTTATGGTGTCATCCTATTTTTCAAGTTCAAAAGTTTTTGTAAAGTAAGTTCAAAGGAATGGGAAGAAAGTCCAAGTCCATTTGAAGAAAACCCTCACAACCGAACAAAAGTTTAAGAGACCTAATCTTACCAAAAATATCTGGTTTTGTCAATTGTCATAAGGACCTAGTGTACTGCACCATAACACAGTATACTGTATCAAATTCTGCACAGAACTTGAGCAAAAAAAAAATATTTGAGGATTCTGAAAATCACCAAAAATGTCTTGGGAAGTTCAGCAATCTTTGTAAATGTAAAAGACAATAACCTGAATGATAAGTGAGAATGTAATCAATAGATTTCAAATGTATCTGTAAATCTTGATTTGTCTTCCAGGTTATTGGTAGCCATGCTTCTTTCTTTCTGTTTTTTATTTTAGCAGATGAGACAAAAATAAGAGCCAAAACGGTACTCCAAGCTTCAGCTGACGTCACATCTACAGCCAACAGCCAAGGAGTGAAGACTTCCAAAGTCTAACTGATTTCTATTTCTAATTTTAATTCAAATGTCTTTGAAGTGTTTTAAAGGAATTAGGGGAGTTACTGGGTCACTAATCACCATCCTGATTTTCCTCAGGAAAATACACTTGCAAGATTTGATGTGAAGTCAGATCCACCCAGGTGATGAAGCCTAAGACAGGAGAAGCATCGTGCCCAGCAGAAGGGGAGAGATGTACATTTCCACTGCAAGGAACCAGCAGTCACCTAAGCTCTAGTGAAAATGTGCTTAAATTCCGAGCTGTGTTTACGGGTTCAGCTAAGTAATTCCCTGACATTTCTGGTACTTTAACACACAGCCTAAAATCACATCAGAAGATAGCAAAAATAAATACAAAAAGATACTGCACAAAAGGTGTTCCCAGTGGTAAATTAATCTAACTTGCTAGGACTAAAGCCAAAGAATATCTGAAGGTAGTTTTTGTTTCTGGTAAGGAAGAAAGTTGGCATTAGGTAAAGAAACACCTAAGGAAATTTGATGCAATATCTAGAAGTAACATGGTCCTTTCAAAAGAAAAAAATCAGCAAAACATCTGCCCCCTCCCCCTAAGTGATATGCCACTCAAAGTAGCAAGAAACCCTAGGTCTAGTCCATCCCGTAGTTGAATTCGTGTAATATGTAGACAATAAAATAAGCTAACTTTTCAAATGCAAAAATGATCTGTAAATTCTCTGACAACGGGAAAAAAACAAAGTTAACTTCTGACGAAAGACCTAAATCTCTGATGGACTTAGAGAACCACCAAACTTGTTTTTTCTCCCACAACAAACTTTTAAAGGAGTTCAAAACATGTTAGAACGAAAGACAATTTTTTTAAAGTAATAATCAGAATAAGTGTACTACCAAAAATCCACATATGCACTACTAATGCGGGAATCGCAGCTCTAGATAGGTTAAATAGATAATACTGTAAATTAATAGAGATACTTCTCTCCTACGTTCCTCCAAGACACACTGCGAAGAATGATTCAAATTTCATAGAACAGCTTCTCTAAACAGCTTTGGATTTGACATAATCCCCCTCTAGGCTGTTCTTTACTCCCTAGCACATGATTTGGGGAAAACATTAGGCATTCCTTAATCCCACTTTCAGATGGTCTCCATGAAACAAAGCTCCGTCAACCCCATCATACTCCTACCATGCAACAGTGAGGAAGTTTACAGCCTTCGTCCTCTGGGGTAAAGCCCTACTCCAGATCATTGCACATATTAGAAAGTCACAGGTTGGTCAGGGTTGGAAGTGACCTCTGGAGATCACCTAGCCCAAGCCCCTGCTGAAGCAGGCTCACCCAGAGCAGGCTGCACAGCATCGCGTCCAGGTGGGTTTGAATGTCTCCAGAGAAGGAGACCCCACAGCCTCCCTGGGCAGCCTGGGCCAGGGCTCCGCCACCCTCCAAGTAAAGAGCTTTTTCCTCATATTCAGCTGGAACTTCCCGTGTTGCAGTTTGTGCCCGTTGCCCCCGGTCCTGTCGCTGGGCACCACTGGAAGGAGCCCGGCCCCGTCCTCCTGCCACCCACCCTTAAGGTGTTGGTACGCACGGGTGAGACCCCCCTCGGCCTTCTCCAGCTCCACAGCCCCAGCTCTGCCAGCCTCTCCTCACCAGGGAGGTGCTCCAGGCCCCTCACCAGCTCCGCAGCCCCCGCTGGGCCCTCCCCAGCAGCTCCCCGTCTCCCGTGACTGGGGAGCCCAGCGCTGGGCCCAGCACTCCCGAAGGGCCTCACCAGCCCGAGCAGAGGGGCAGGATCAGCTCCCTGCACCCGCCGGCCACGCTGCCCCTAACGCGCCCCAGGGTCCCACCCGCCTTCTCGGCCACAGGGCCACCGCTGGCCCGCGGGCAACCGGCTGTCCCCCAGCACCGCCCGGCCCTTCCCCGCAGAGCTGCCCCCCAGCAGCCCCCCCCCAGCCTGTGCTGGTGCAGGGGCTGTCCCTCCCCAGGGCAGGACCCCGCGCTGGCCCCTGTGGGACCCCACGAGGTCCCCTCCCCCCGGCTCTCCAGCCTGCCCAGGCCTCGCTGAGGGCAGCACGGCCTGCTGGTGTCCCGGCGGTTCCTCCCAGTTTGTGCCATCGGGAGACCTGCCGAGGCTGCGCTCCGTCCCCTCAGGTCACCCATGACCCAGCTGAACAGGACGGGACCCGGTGCTGAGCTGGGGCACAGCGCTGGCTACAGGCCCCCAGCTGGGCTCTGCGCCGCTGGTCACAGCCCCCGAGCTCTGCCCTCAGCCCGTGCTCAGCCCATCACTGCCCACTCACCCAGCCAGCTCCTGAGCTTGCCTGGGGGCTCTGGTGGGGGCACTGCCAAAAGCCTGGCTCAGGTCAGCGTAGGCACCGTCCACCGCTCTCCCCTCATCTACCAGCCAGTCATTCCACCGCAGAAGGCTCTCAGAAGGCATCATTTCCCCTGGGTGGATCCATGTTGACTACTCCCGATAACCTTCTTTTCCTGCACACGCTTTGAGATGACCGCCAGGATGAGCTGCTCCATCCCCTTTCAGGGATGGAGGTGAGGCTGACCGGCCTGTAGCTCCCTGGGTCCTCCTTCTCGCCCTTTGGGAAGGCTGGAGTGACACTGGCTTTCCTCCCGTCCTCCGGCACCTCTCCTGTCCTCCACGACCTTTCAAAGAGGATGGAGAGTGGCTTGGCAACAACATCTGCCAGCTCCTGCAGCGCTCAGGGGTGCATCCCACTGGGTCCCACGGATTTGTGGGTGTCAGGTTGGCCTGAGTGACATCTAATGTGATCCCCCGCAACCAGGGGAAGTTTTCCTTTCTCCAGACCTCCTCTCTTGCCTCCAGTGTCTGCGATACCCGAGGGCCGGCCCTGGCAGTAAAGGCTGAAGCAAAGGCGGCATTCAGTAACTCTGCCTTCCCCGTGTCCTCTGTCACCAGGGCACCCACCTCACCCAGCAGCGGGCCCACATTTCCCCAGTCATCCTTTCCCTACTGATGTACTTGAAGCCCTTCTTGCTGTCCTTGACCTCCCTCACCAGATTTAATTCCAAATAGGCCTTAGCCTTCCTCATCACGTCCCTGCACGTTCTGACAACGTTCCTATCTTCCTTCCAAGTAGCCTGTCTCACATATAAAAAATAATTACACCTTTACTGAATATCTTTTTCTTAAAGATTATTTGTTTCATGGTTTCTTAAAGACAGTTTGAACACACGTGTGTACATAATTCACTGTACAACACTGCCGATGTAATATTATCTCTGTGAAGCCCAACCTGCTGACGTGTTAACCAGGGCAATTCTCACATTTCAAATGACAGTTAGGCAGCTGTTTGCTCTTTCAAAGCACAGTGCAGCATACCTCAATCCCCAATTCTCAATAAACGAAAACAACAAACAAAAAAACCCACCCTACCACACTAGATCTTCCAGGACTTCAGGGCAGGGTCTTCATCTTAACATGTTTATCAAAACTGTTCAGAACATCTGTTTAATGTACAATTTCTTATACCTCAATTGTTTTAAGTCATAGAGCTTGCAGCAAAAGGATCTGGGGACTTGCCAGAGATAGCAAATATAATACTGCAACATGAATACCCATCATCATTGCTTGAACTTAAGAACTGATTATGTAAATTACACTCCCTTAAAACCACACCTTCCAAACAAACCAACTTATTATTCCATGTTGGTGCACTAAAGCAAAATATTAAACAAGATCTTCCCTTTCATCACCATCTTTGCTAGTACAGCCTAGTAAGTTTACACATCGAGGCAAATATAGAAGTAGGATTTTTGCTCTGCAAAAGGGGAGGTGGGGGGAAATATTACATATTTTTCTTCCCTCCTCCTTGAATCTTACATTCCACTTTGCAAAGTTGCATTCACAAGACTGACAATTAGAAAGACATGTTTTATTTAGTAAGTCTAGTACAGAAACTCAGTGGTGCTTACTTTTAGCAAATTTATGTTCCAAGAGACACATTTTCCAAATCAGTACGTACACTGATGTACAGAGTGATCCTGGAAGCTTTGATTATATCAGTCCATATCTGGCAATTGCACATTTAAATGTGCTATTAGCCACCAATACACCTGGACATATGTTTCTGCAGTCCAGCTGTTACTTCATTGGTGTCAATATCCTTGCATTCAAATAATAAATATCACCTCAACCCTCTTTTGAAGAGACAGGCAACAAATAACTGGGCAGGAAATGCTGTAAGGAACAGCCACACATCTCCTCCTTCATCCATGATGTACCACATAACTATATACAGCCATGTCTCAGCATATCACCTCTGTGTTCCTCTCGTAAGAACTTTTGCTGTGGCTCTCTTCCTGAAATACACTGCACCAGAACTCTTCCTATTTGTAAATGCCCTTGGAAGACTTAACGAATGCAGCAGCTACATTACTCATGCGTCACTAGCTGAAAATAGATTAAAAAAAGAAATACAACAGAACTGACAAGACAGTTTCATCCTCGCTCACAGTACTGACTTAAGTACTGAACTGCCCTCCACTGTTGTTTGCAGTCTGTATTTTTAGACTGTCAAGGATGGTATTTTCCCTTGTTATCGTACAAGATGTGATAGCAATTAAGCAATAGTATAAGCAGATAAAACTTAAGTGTTTTCATTCAGATATGTAATACAGACATCTGATGTTCAGTATTTGAAGCTCCGAAATGTTTATTTAGGAGTAAAAGATGTAAATAAGATCTTTAGATTGTATTTAAAGAAGCTAACAAACTTTGTCTTAATTACTATACTGAAAGAATTTTAGGAATTATATTTGCAGAAATTAGGAAGATCCCATGTATAAATCACTGAGAATAATCAGTAGTCCTACTGTAATTAGATTCTATTTAATTATTTTCCTAATGCCTAGTATTAGCTTCAGAAGTTTTTCAGTTTTAAATGATCCACTTTTTATCTAGAGAAGATGACCATGGAAGTACTTAAAAGTGGCGAGCAGAAATTCTCAAGCTACACTGGGGAATGAACAGATGGAGGAGAAAACTTTTCCTTAAATAGAAAAATTTATGAACATTCAGGAGAATACAGAAAGACTGTAAAGTAAAAGAAGATTTGACATATCAATTGGAGCAATCAGTAATAGAAATCTAGGGTAATTTCCTACTGAGAACTTGGATACTTGGAAAGCTATTGCTGCAAAAATAGTAAGATCTTATTGAGAGGAAGCTTCTTCCTATTCATAAGCTAAATACACAGTAGTGGATCTAGGGGGGGGGGGGGGGGGGGGGGGGGGCAGAATCAAGAGTGCGACAGGACTGCAATATCTTTTGACCAGCCACAATGATGCTTCAACAAGAGTTCTTATTTTTATTGCTTAAAAAAACCCAACAGAAAACCCCACCCAAACAACAACAACAAAAAACCCCCACCCAAAAACCACCAACCACCAAACCACCCAAAACCCACATCACCAGAAAAACACATGGACACACTGGCCACAAAAGGGAGGAAAACCACAGACAAGTCAAAGTCACCCTCCAGAAATTTGCTGCCGTGTCAGTGTAAGAAGTCCATTTTCTTTCAGAACTTCATAGTTTGTGCCACATCTTGGCCACCTCGAGCTTCAGAGAGCAACATGAGGTTGACTCCTCAAGCTACTGAACGCTTCTACCTTTTCATACGTCGGTTCCATTTTCTCTCTCAAAGAACACCAGCCCTACTTTTTTCACAGCAACTGGCTGTTACTGCTGCCAGAGGGAAGTTAAGACAGCTCAAAAAAGGTAGCCAACACCATTGTCAGATGAGGACAAAGCAGCTGAAAGACACAGCCCATGTAAAAGGAGCCCCTGTGAAACGCCTTCGGCATGTGGGTACATCTGCAATCCAAACAAAGGGAGCTTCATGCAGCTGATATTTTTGCAGCAATAGCTTTTCAACAGCTGAGCTGTGTGACTGTCATTGAATGGATTTCTAATACTTCCATAGCTTCCAAATTAGATGAAAGAAAACTCAGAGACGTCTAGAGTGGAGTAACATTGGAGGGTCTTTACTATTCTCCAAAATCTGTTATTACTACAATGATAGTTTTCCAGCGTCAGCACGATTCCTGCATTTTCCAGCTGACCTAGAGGAAAGCTCAACAAAAACTTGTGGGCTGCCAAACCTTAATGAGATTGAGTTTGCCCACACACTCATGTAGCTTGAGCTCCATGCAGTGAAAATTTCGGGTTAAACAAACAGAAATGTGTTGTGTTAGCGTATCATGCAAGGTAGTAACTAAATCTATTCAAAAGAAAACAAATAGATAATTCAGATGTTTATTTTAATAAACTATGTTGATTTCAGCGAAAGCAATAATAAGTCTGCATGGTAGTTTAAAGAAAACGTGAAAAAAAGCTACTAATCAAAAGAACACATTCTGGGAGCACACTAATCTGTCCTGCTTCTCACATGACACTTGCCTGCAGAATAAGACTCTGATGGCATGAAAAAAAGCATAGGACAAACAAAGAATTTTTTTTCTAAAGCAAGAAGCCTCTCCAGAACGTTCACATGCAGGACTTAAGTGAAAGCAAGGTTTGATTTTTTTAATCAGGAGTTCTTGGGAAGAACAAAAAGCAGGACATTCAGTTAATTAAGACTTCATTATTTTACTTTTCTACTTCTCAGTAGCTTGCCATCAAGTATTTACACAGTTAAAGCCAGTGCTATTATGCAAAGTAGACAGGATGCAGAGTTGTACATCATAAAAATACAACTGTGATCGGTGTTGTGACTCTTCACTGAATACAAAAAAGAAAACACTTCTAAAATTATGACTCTCAAGTGATTATGATATAAACTTTTGTTCCATCATTCTGTAGCTGATAAACAATCATCTTCACACCTCTTTCTTACTTACTGTTCACCTCGTTACCTAACAGGCTTAGGGATGCTAATTGCTTAACTAGCTACAATCTCACAGGGAGAGAGACTGGAATATTTGGACTCCCACAGACAGACCATAGCGGTAGGACAATTTGTTGACAAGACTTTCGCATCTTCAAGGGACAAGTTCATTAGTGTTCAGTGAAACGCTGTCTCAAGATAAAATGCAAAAGGCAATCTAGATGTCCAGCCCCAAACTGAAGTCACTGAAGCAATTCTCTGCTGTTTAGTCTGTATCCAAACCATCACCTCCAGGTCCCTTGGCCAGGTGAAAGATTACAATAGTAGAGGTCACAAAGCAACCTTGAGGTTTAGTGAGAAAATATCTCAAAGAATCCAAAACTAAGTAAGTGTGCTTGTAAGACTGAAAACTTATTCCACAAAAGTCTGAAAACAGGCTGAATTGGTTATACCTTCAGAACGTGGAATACAGGTTGCTTACATCTATAGTGAAGTAGTATAAAGATACTGTAACAGCAATGTACGATCCAAAATACATACTGGAAAGCAATCTAGATCCCCTGGATGGGATGCAAAATACATTCCAATCAAATTAAAAAAACCCTATACCTAGGTAACATATGATACACGCTTTAGCTAAGAATAGATAATATTGAGACAGAATCAGGCAAGAGCTACTGAGTAGTAGAAAGATTAATACCGACTTCAGTAATTTTGAAGTCCAGTTTGTAAAAAGAACACAAAAGTCAAAGCGAACAGTCTTTGTGGGATGGCTTGCACAGCAGGAAAACACCAAAGTGGTTCCCAGTAACATTCCAGCAAAACTACATTAGATGACATTACAAGTCACAAAGCCAAGCTCTCACAAGGTGAGAAGTGCTAGGATGGAAGTTGTCTACACTACTTAATTCAATTGCTTGTGCAAATATATTACTATATATTAAAGCCGCATAAAAAACTTTACATACAAATTTACTGCACAGAGGAGATTTCTGAACAACTATGTTATTTATTCAACAAACAATATACTTTCTCATTGTTCCAAAAGAGGTCCTGCAACACAGCAAGCTTTCTTCAAACCTTGCTGTGGTAACAGATGTTCTTTATTTGCTCATCTAATGCTCATCTATTATGACAAAATGTAACATTATACATCTGTCTCAAAGGAGAGATTTGATTTCCAGCTGAAACACAATAGATTAATTTTCTGTATCTTTATGAAATGGAGAGGATAAATACACTTAACCTCTGTTCCCCATCTTCAAATTAAGCAAGTTAAAAGAAAAATCTTGGCTTGTGCATTTTGAGACACCTAGACCTGATTTCTCAGGAATGGCTGGTGCAGCACTTCAGATACAGCTGTGAGCACTCACACTTCACAGACCACAAACACTTCAAATCCAGCATTCAGAAATGAATAAGTCTAAAATTGGTGACTACTTTTTAAAGAGTCTGGTTTACACTGCTTGCCTAAAACCACAGCTTGCAAGCAGGTAACATACAGATCAGCGCACAGCCTTTCAAACTGAACAGCCTTAACAGACATCACACTTTCTCATCTTGTAATGCCCTTCTTTTTTCACTTACGCACCAACAACCGGTGACTGTGCCTCCTTCACTACCAACCAGATTCATTCTCAGCACGGCCCCCCGCTTTGAAATTCATGAGCCCATGTTTCTACAGCAAGGCACAAACATGCAACTGACGTCCACAGCATAGCGCATGAGCACAGCAAAGTTACACTGATATTGCCTATACATGCCACGGCTTTTGAAGCTTTTGATTTTGCAACTATTTAATGCATTGTTTTGGGTAAGTAAATCTTGTTTTTCATTAAATAAATGTTTTCTGAGACATATTAATGCCTCCCAGTCTTCCTGAACAATCTGCAGACACAGCAGCACCACACAACCTCTCCTCCAATTTTTAGTTCTTCACTTCCCTCTTTTGTTCTCCAGTTTTTCTTACACTTATCCCCAGGCTATGTGCCCAAATAGCATGACTAACCTTTCTTTCCCTACTGCCATCCCCCAGCCAGGATCTCGTTTCATTAATATCTGAACTAGAATCTTGCTCCTTCCATAAGCCCTTTGCCCAAGAGATATGTGTTTTTCCATGACAGTTGTGGTAACTGGACTCTTTTTCACCCAAAACCGTCAGAAGCTTCACTTCCAGAAGTAGCCGACTACAACTTTGCCAAGTTTATAACATGGTTAGTTGTTTGGGGGTTTTGTTTGGTTTTGGTTTAATCATTGTGAAATCCACCCCCCCCGTCCCGGCCCGCCCCGCCCCCCCCCCCCCCCCCGAAAAAAAAAACCAAACCAAAAAAAAGATATCCTTGCCAAATCCAAGACTCCTTTTCAGAAGAAGAAAGGGGTCATTATGTATTTTCAAGAGTCACCAGAACTTGGTTTTTTTCTTGACAGGAAAAACAGCACCTTCTCAAGAAACACAGGTAAACTTTTCTGGACAAATTACCACTATAGAATACTTACATGAGAAATAAATATATATATATATAAACATACATAATGTGATATTAATTAATTATAACTATATATAATTATAGAGAGTATGTATAATATGTATATAATGAGAAGATTCTATCTTGTTAAATTATAACAAATGAAATTGTGCCCGGAAATTTCAATTGAAAGCCTGAAAGCCGCTCCTACAATCTTCGAGTGACATTTCCTTAAAGCTACATTTGTTACTGAAGGTTGAAGGGGAGGGTGGGGGGCAGTGGAAATAGCCCGCTTTGCACACATAAGGTGTGCCATTAAGCAGATAGAAGATTGAAACAGTTCTATGGGACCGTTACAAGTTTTAATCTTTCTATTTAATCTTAAAGCTCCATATCATGAATTCAGCCTCAAGCTACCTGATGGGTAGATTTGTCCGAGATCAAAGATAATCAACTCAGTATCTCAGTTCTCAGTCATGAAGTTCTGCTTTCAGGATTTTGGTTTAGTTTCTTGGGTTTCTACCTTAAAGACATAAGCATACTGCTTTAAAGAACTTGTACTTTGTCTCCATACAAATAAATAGAAAAGAAGACAACAGATCTCAAAATTTTCAGCTGATCCTAATTATAGTCTGTGTATTTAAGCCAACAGCAAAGGATACTTAGAAATAATATAACCAGCTCTGGGTGCAATCTTCCGTGTTCAACTTTCACTGTTTATCTGAAGGCCACTTCTGACCAAAGCCATGCTGCTAACTTCTACCTACAATATATACAGTATTACTTCTTTAAACTAAACTACCTAAAGCTGATAAACCTACAAATAAAAATGACTAAAACTGATAAAGCTTCCTCAAAGAAATATTTTAGAGCAGAACTATACAGTATTATAACACTGATAAGTCTGGAAACCAGAATTTTAATATAAACATATTTAATTTCTAGTACATTAAATATCTCAACAAAAGCTACACAGACTAAGATGTACATAAATATTTCTTTGGATGTGCATAGAGTTATCTTTTTCCCATTAACAGGAACACAACATACCAGATAAAATAAGTAGTTCAATAATTTCTGCATCTCCCAGATAGGCAGCAGCATGTAAAGGGGTCCTTTTCTCATTATCCTGTGGTAAGAGGGGGGAAAAAAGGTTTTATTTAAAATAAAAAGGTATGTTTTAGCATTCTGTATGAGTTATGAAAAAAAAACACTGCATAAAAGTGCATCTTCCAAATATTTTACATTTTATAGCTTAGAAAACATAATTACTCTAAAGACGTTAGTCACATTTACTAAGACAAGCATGCTTCTCCCTAAGGAACTCTTAATACCTACAAAGTCAACTAGTGTTTTCCTGATATACACAGACTGACAGATGCTCATCACATCTTTAAATGAACCTATCAGTTAGAAATCACCATGCACTTCTCTCCAGAGACAGGAACATGAGGCTGTCCTACATAGTTAAAAACAGTACGACACCTTAATGTGCAAAAATTAGTGAGAAACATTTTCTTCGGTAAATTTAAAGTTAGTTTCAGAAGTTATTTTTTAAATAGAAAAGAAGCTGCAGTGAATAGGGGCAAAAATACTGAAATCTGATTTCAACTGTTTTGTTTAAATGAGCAAAAAGAAGGTAGAGATGCAGCTTATATTGCAGAAAATTCTCTGGAGCATAAAAGCAAGACCCAGCACTTTCCATTAGTTCAGGCTGATCTAAGGTCCTTTTGAAGGTACAAGTGAGAGAACTTACATAGCCGTATACAATGTATACTGATGAAGATTCATTTTTGTCAAGACCAGCCCAAAGTATTTCTCAGCTCTTTCAGGATCAGTGCCATTTTCCCTGCACCAGTTTACAGCTTAGTCAGAAAAAAAAGATCACTGTCACATCACGGCGAGTGACAAAAACGAACAAGAACCACCAACCAGTTTGCTCTCTGAAGGCAGGCTGCTGAGAAATCAGAAAAGAATCATCAGCTGGCATCTTGGCATCCTGGTTATGGCCTAACCTCTGCTTAGATGTCTGCATCTTTTTTGGTACAGTTTCAAACATACCAGGGGTGAGAGATCAGATAATAGTCGCAAGAGATGTCTACTAATTTAACTGCTGTGTCACAACTATGATAAAATTAACGTGCATTTTAATTGACATTTTATTGTGAAAAGCATTCCTCTCCCTCACCAAAATAATTCACTTATTCAGTGACTCCCCACTTGAGAGCTAGCAGCATACAAGAAGAAAATTCAAGTTCATGGCAGGACACATCTGATAGCAAAACTAGAGCTGCGACCCAAGAAGTCACTTCTAAAACAGAAAAGACAATTTCAGAACTTAGAACATTCAACCCCACCCCCCAAGACACCCCCACCCCCCACCCACACTGCCCCAACCTACTCCCTGTTCAGTCCCTGCTCAGAAGTTGAATTTACAGTTGCCATCTTATCGTAGGTTTCCTAACGCAATTTTTTGGAATTATACACAAGTAATTCCAAACTGAGCAGTGCAAACCTGACCCTGATGCACCCTGAATAAGGACTCAATACTACTTACTTATCAGTAACATCACATAATGCCTCACAGTTATCAATTACTTGCCAGTATGCGTTAATAGGAGATTACACATTTATGACAAAAAAGACAGCCCCTGGCAACAAAGGACTTGCTATCTAAGGGGGGTGGGGGTGGGGGGGGAATAACAGACAGACAGGAAGCACAAGGGAAAAAGTAATACACATACTAAACTTGCTTGCCCAACCCAAAGGCAGTGAAGACCAGCCAGCAATGAAAATCAGTTTTCATTTCTCCAGTCTGGAGGAGCAGAGCTACTATAGCTAGCTAATATTTTGCAACCCCATTTAAGCTTTTTGATAATGTTACAAGAGCCTATAATCTACAGATTAAGAAACACAGAAAAAAAATGACTATGATATTATACTGTCTGCAATTTCATTGTAGAATTAAAGAAAGTGAGCTAGGCCGTGAATAGGTCCTTTTGTAGAGACATTATTCACTCAGGAACACAAGCAAAAACTGCATTTCCCACTTAAAGGGAAAAATTCGTTATTATCAAATTTTTCATCACATTTGTTGTGGTATCGGTTTGTTCGATTTGGTTTTTTGGTTGGTTGGTTTTTAACATCTAAATGACAGAAGTCATGAAATAACTAATCTGATAAAACCAATCAGAAATCTTGGTGGAGAAATATAATGGTGGAGAGAAGAGAGATGTTTGTCTAGAAAAATGCTAATCACCCAAATATACTTTCCTGAAACACCCATGGTCCAAACTTCTGATAAACTCCAGCCACAATTCTCCAAAAATCCAGCCTCTACTCATGGAAACCAGCAAAATACAAACCCGAAAGCAGCTTGAACACCAGCAACATTTCCACTCCAGTGCTTCTGTGTTTCCAAGCTGTATATTTCCAGTCATGCAAATATTTTAGTTTTGCTGCTCTTAAGCTGACAGCTTGAAAAGACTCAAAGCCCAGTTCCCAGTTCTGCAGCAGGGAGTACAAACTGGGAGGGTACATATGCAGGAGGCTGGTGGAGACTTTCCTGCTCTACACACTAGGGCAGTCCTGCTAGGATGCTCATGGCTTGTCACCTTCTGGGTCAGCTCCAGGCTTGGAATTCCAACAATCCCAAGCCCCAGGGTCTCTATCAACCACAAGTATTCTGCATGCTGAGGATGCTTTGACAGAAGCCCTGACTTTTTTTCCCCTAGTTTCACAGCCGGCACTTCTCCATGTCTCCCCCAAACGATATTTTTTTTTGAAGTTACCTTCTCTGTGAGAAAGTTTTTGTTTTAGTATTTAAAAACTGTTTTTTCAGAACTTCGTACAAAAGCAGAAATGCTGCATTCAGCAAACTCTCATCAGTATGCAGAAGTCTCTCCTTCCATTAAAAGGAAATTCTAATTTTGTTCCATCTGAAGTCTTACATTTTAATCAGTGAATTTTAATACATTAAATCTGAGTAAAATTAAAGAGAATTCATATTTTAAATGCTACTAAAGTACTGCTATACAGATCAACTCATTTTTATTAATGAATGGTAAACAATTTTCACCCACAAATACAAACTATTGCATATAAAGCATTACAGTAAATAACACTAATCAAGCTTTCAGTTTTAACAAGCTCCTTTGGAAGCAGGCATCTTGCAGCACTGATACATCATACTAACATGAACACTGGCCCTAAGGTTGCTCCTTGAATTTCATAAACTTGGAACGACACTAAATGAAACATTTCAAGAGTGAAGGGGTTTTGTACATAAAAGTCATTGTTACACAGAATGTAAAAGTCTAACGCTGTTGGTACTATTTAATTCCAAATATCACAGTATTACTGCGGTATTCGACAACACAGAAAAGCGAGTGTTGTGCCATCTCCATTTTCCAATGCAAAAACCTGCAAGGCAAATGGGACTATTACAACTTTAAATCAGCTGTAATGTTAGTAAGGAAACACATCACACTAATTGCATTAGGCAGGTTTTACACAGCTGAAAGAAAGTTTATGTTCCAGTAGAAATAACAATGGTATTTATATTCCTAATAAGAAACACCAAAGTTTAATTCCAGATATTGGTCAACACTGTCAACAAACTAAAAAGCAATAAAAGGGCTCAGTCCTTAAGGAATCAGTTTTCAGAATGACAGATCTATGTCACAAAAAGCCCAACATCATATTTATATGCACCTTTGGATTGCATTACATGAAAAACATATAATCATTCCATTTGCAGTACTTCCATTTCTCAAGTCACCCAAACGTTTCATCTGCACGGGAGTTTCTATAAGGATTATGACATGAGATTTGTATAGGAGAAAGCCTTACAACCCTGTTAAAACCAAATCTGGAACAACGTGACAGGGATAGTGGTGCTGCGAGCTTCTTCGTAACTCCTCTAACCTAGAACAAGGGTAATGCCACCTTTGTTTCATTTTACCTAAAACATAGGCTTGAATTGTTTCACCAGCTATTTCACGGATAAATCTGTGGCTAATTTAAACATGCAGCATTCAAATCCACCTCTTTTAAAAGTAGTAAGTATCCTTTGAGATATAACAATTTATTCCCTGCTTTATCTCAGCAATTAATTTAGAATAACTACATGCAACTAGAGAAGAGTTTTAAAGGAGCTACATGCCTTCAAGGCAGATCTCTATTACCCTGTACATAAGATTGCCATACGTATGCATCCTGTATGTAAGACTGCCATAACCTGACTAACGCTTTTCCAAGAGTATATTAGAATATACCTTCAATTTGCCCTTCAAATAGTTAAATATCTACTGATCCAAAACCTTTGAATTAAAGTATTTTTTTGGAAAAGCATGAATGTAACTTCCCCGTTCATAAAAACTCCTCTTTATCCTATCTGCTCTTCAAAACCAAATTTTGCAGCAACACTAAGATACTCTCATTATTTCGTGATCACACTTACAAAGTATCATTTAATAGGTGTTTGCTGTATCGCTTGTCAGCAGTCTGCTTCACTACCATCTGTTCCTGGCAGAAATCAACCTTAAATACACAATCATAAATCTTGAAAGAGTTTCAGTTGCAACATACCCTGCAATATCTTTAATAAACATTCCTTGTAAGTGAAACTATTTTTAAATATAATACTTCACTCTGTATATTTTTCAGTTAGCTTAGAGAGACAGGACTATTCAACCAGCATCAACTCCTGCATTCACAGATAACGTATAACAACATGACTACAAAATATTTCCAATTCTTTGACAGTGCCCAATACCACAGAGGTCTCCCACTGTGAAGTCTCTCAGTGCTACACTTGAGAGTCACTACAACACTGAATTTTATCTCCAGATTTTGCTACAGATTTAGAACTGTTATTTCATAAGTTAAAATGTCTACTCCAAATTTTTTTTTTGTTCCTCCACACAACAGAACACATTTAAATATTTGGCTTTTACGTTCCAACTTTAAAGTTCACAAAGGTTTAGTTTAGATACATAATTCTATAATTGAGACCACGAACAAAGTGGTGTCTTAAAAACACATAACTAGACCTTGAAAATTAGTTGTATTATTGTCAACTGACAGTAGAAAAAAAAGATAAAGTATTAGGCTTTCAAAAGTTGTCAATCTGTTTGTATCCCTAGAGTGTAATTAATCTGCTGTTTCTTTGGATTTTTTCCCCAGTATTTCTTAACTCAATTCCCAGAACTTCACATTATCAAAAAATTATCAAATTTCTAACTAATTTTGGCTAACAATTTGTAAAAGCAGACCTCTATTTTCTTGCTGTATTTCAAATCTTAAGATGCAGCTCCAATATAGCTAGCAAGCCTAACAAGGTACAATAATGGTCTTCTGCACGCTTAAAAACAGGAGGAAAGCAGGCCATTAACCACAAAAATAATACTATTACACAGCTAACCACAAAGTATCCTTTGAAGGCAGAAGAGAGATACATTGTAGTTGAAATGACTAGATTTGACACCCTGAGTCTATTAATGTCTTTAACGCTCATGCTACTATTTTTCATAAACACTTGTACTGTATTAGAAAGAAACATTTTTTGAAAGCTCGATATTAAAATTTTCACTAATAAGGCTTTAAGACTAGACATTACATTTCAGGACACATCCTCTTCAGGCCATCTATTAGGACAGAGCAAATCTAGACTTTTAAGCAATCACAAAAAACCTGAGGCAGCATCTTTGTCCTCGTGCTCATTACCGAGAGCAGTAAGCAATTACTCTAGAGGGCTTGTCTTGTAGAAGAAGCGTCTTTAGCAACGAGGGTCACTTCAACTGTAATCTGCCAAACCCCAGTGTTGTTTCTAGTGAAGATCATCAGTACTAATTTAATAGTACATGCTCTTTGACTTGATTCTAGATAATAATAATAAAAACCCGTCATGTTGTGGATTAAACCACTAAATAATTTACTTGTGAGTGCCACTATAGCTTGTGGAGACATTAAAATCAGATAGATAGAGCAGAAAAAAAAAAAAGGTAAGTCAGAAGAGAACTAGCAAGCCACCTGGAAAAAGGTCACAAGAGCATCCTTTTAGGAAATGGAGTTTATAGAAAAATATAAATGTCACTCCAAACATGTATGTTCCTTGAGAGTACAAGCTCACAAGTTTCTGAACTGCCACAAGAAAAAAAAAAATCCCATAACAAGGCAATTTTTAGCTGACATGTAAAGTAGCCAGCAATCACTGTACTACTTTGATGTTAGAAGAAAAGACTATTAGCTACATAATTGCAAAGGAGACACTAACTCTCCTCTCCAAAATTTAATTTTCCACAAACTCAAATGATCAGCAACTGCAAATGGACATACCATAGGCTGTTTAGGTTTTGCATATGGGCTTATTTCACAGAAATGGGAAGAAATTTAACTTGGGTCTGGGTGAATGGGCAGGAGAGGGAGGAATCATGCTGAGCGGCATTAAAACCAGAGATGGACAATCTGATCTATTCTGATTTAGTCACTAACAGCAGTGATAAAAGGCTTAGAAATTTACCTTTAGAATTTTTTTACTTGTATCCACACTATCCACCAAAAGAAATGAAGAACAGACTGAACATTGTCCAGGAAACCTCCTTCCCTGGAACAATAAGGTATCTACTATGGTCAGAGTTTTACAGGGAAGAAGCATCACAGACACATCCTAAATGGCAGTTTGAAAGTCTGCAACAGTGGTGACCAACTGTAATGCATTTCATAACTGAACAGCTATCCCTTCCTTTTCTGGCTACTGGAACATCCCAGGCAATCATGTTTCTCCCCTAACACAAAACCTGGAGTGTATTTGAAGTCTTACAGAAAAATAGCAGGTCAAACATTTCAGTTTCACCTTCACCTAGAGCAGAGCAGAATGATGATGTCTGCTGCATACAAATCCACATCACAGGGACACAAGCATAAATGGGAATCTCCACCAAGGAAGAGGCATGGAATAATTCACATTGCATGTCTGGACATAGTTTGCAATTCCAAAAGCATCCTCATTTAACCTGATGCCTCCAGATATTTTAAAATGGAGTTTACGTGATTGAATTTGAAGTTCAAGTTCATAGAACAGCACTAAAATCCATGGGAAACAGCTTACTTGCCATGCAGCTAATGATTATCTGATTCAACTCAAATAACAAAACTGGAATGGATAAAAAAACTCTATCCTTACTGAACCATTATACACAATTCATACACAAAATAAAATCTTACAAATAAGAATTACATTGAAAGTTTGGTTCCCTTCTAAAATGCCTGGCAAGTAAAAGCAATCCGGTGGGAATCATTAAAACTAGGTTTGCATAGAAAAAGCATCTAGCATTCATATATATTACAGTGACATACCAGAATATTCACTTATATTCAACCACTTCTTATTAAAAAATCGTTTTTAAAAACAAATAACATAGCTTAGTTGTATCTTTTGTTTTTAAGTAACATCCGGAAATGCCTTTAACAAAACTTGCACAAATAATATCAAGAGTTCACGTTACATGAGCAAACATGAGATGCCAAGTGTTCCTGTCCAAAAGGCAATCCAGTCTTTAATACTGTCGCTCAGTAGAACAACTTGACAGGAGGGGACGTGAGAAAACCTGTTGGTTTAACTTCCATTGAATCCCAAACTTTAATGCCCATAGCAACTTAGGAAAATGCAGTTCTGAACACAAGTTGGTACTACACTACAGAAAAGACTGGCAAAAAAGGAAACAAGTTCAGAATAAAAACCAACACTATTCTGGATATCTTTTCATATAATTATCTCTTTAAATGCTGTCTTACATCACAAGCATCAGGCACAAAACACCATTCAGGCGTAATGTTTGAAGCCTTGCCCAATGAAAACAGTGGCGCCTAAAGACAGGCACACAAAAAGAAATGAGTCAACGTTCAGCACAAGGAACAGCTATTGGGCTTCAATTCCATCTATGATTACTATTGCTGGACCCCACAGCCAGCTAAACTCTCAGTGAAGGAGAGTAAAAATTTCTCATTTAAAGAAGTGCACTCAAAAATTACAAGTTATTTTGATGTGGCTGAGATGCCTAAACAGTGAGATTCAGTTAATGAGCCTGCGTTGTTTTCAAGAAGGCCTTTTTGAAGTACTAAATCTTCAAAAATATGCTGTTTTACTAAGAAAACAGACAAAATTTTGTAAAATCCAAAGTGTTTCTTTTTTCATTTGGTTTCTGGAAGACCATTATTTTTGTCTGCCCATGACAAAAGAAAATGAAGTTAAACTTCCTACTTTTCTTAGAAGTTATGCAACTCCTAAAGGTAAAAAGTTATCAGTAACAACACATATGAGGACACGAGAGCTTGAGGTATTCTGGTAGACATTGCATCCTTATTTCTCACAACTGAAGACGTACACAGCAAGAAGACTTTTTGACTTGTAGTTAGGTATTTAAAGAGACATATTTCAAAACAATCCAACATCTCTGTATTTTTCCACTTCCAAGCAATTCACCTCAAAAATACCTCTCCGATTTCTGTTTTTTGAAAGTACCAAGTCAGGGTGCTTTTTGGAAATACACATCTTCTCATATCCTTTAACCTTTATGTTCCATGCAGGTTTTGTAAAATTGATGTCGCTGTTACAATTCTCACTGGTCAGGTTTTCAAACTCATGTACAGAACAAGCACAGCTTGTAAGAAAAGCTGAACCTACATCTTATTCTATGAAACTGCCTATGTAACTTCTTTTGCCCAGATTTTAAAGTCTAGGAATCCTTGTGAGTGAACTCAAACATTCATTTGGGTATCGGATAAGGACCTGGATAACTGAAGACATTTTGTGAGCTGCTCCCTTTCACTGGAAGTTCCAACATCAAGAATTTGGTCCCATTTATCACTAAAAAAGGCTACTGAATTCTTGCCCAATACATGGAATGAATAAAGAGCTATCCTCTACTCTTTGATAAGAGCAATTTGATCTCACAGTACAGCTGAGATTTTAGATGTATCTTCCTTCCTTTAACTTAGGAATTAAAACAGAGCAACTTTTAGGGCCAAGACTATTTATTAATATACTAGATTACGGTGGAGAGGAAGACAGACAGCAAGAAAACTCCATCATTGAACTTAAAAAGTAACCAACACAAACCCCTACAGCATTCAAAACTGTGCTATATTTAAAAAAGGATACATTAAAAAATTCTTTCCCTTGGCTTTACCCTTCCCAAGTATATTTGTAAACATTTACCTGGTACCTACGGCACAAGACAAACATAGCCCTTAACTGCAATGCAGTTGCTGGTAAGAAAAGTTATAAACATCTCTGAAACTGTTTTTGAAAAAAGTAAAGCAGCATGTGAAAACAATGGACCTCCCATAGTGAGCGTACAGCGACGTGGAGGACATTACATAAGCCAGCCTGCGCTCGTAGAGCAGGCTAAATGAGGGACAGTGACTGCCTCATCTTACTCTGTCATCTATCTGTAGTATTTGAGGACACAAATAAGAAAATGTGCCAAGGGAGAAAACAGTACAATACAGGCTCTGTTTATGCTCCAGTGAAAGATCACACCACACTAGGTAAGGTATGCACGTCTCCATCCCAGTTTAAATCCACCACATTACGTTCAGGCCAATGACACTTTTGTTCAGAGAAGCTGGGGTTTCTGCCTTTTTCATTCAAAGGCTGGTGCTGGAATGACAACCCTATATGTGTCTGATGTAATTCAGGTATTCATCTCAATAACCGCATTGTCTTGGTGACAGGAAAAGATGTGGTTTTCAGGTTGTCTGTTTAACGTTAGCACCTCTTCTTGGAGCAAGCTAAAACATTCTGCTTGTGCATGTCAAGCTGGATAGCTTCATAAAGTCAAGTCACCTAGCTGCAACACACAAAGTCCTTCTATTAAGAAACCCTTGCACTATTCTGAACATCTGACTCAGTAGCATACAACACAATCTGTGCTAACAAAAGGCAGAAAGTGTTAGGCAAGAAAAAACCCACAGAATGCACCTATTCTGAAGAATGTGACAGTCAAAAAAACCATCCACCCAAAATAAGCGTCTGCAACAGAAAATGAAGTCTCCACCCCGATCACAAGGAAACCCAACAGAAAGCCTCTGCTAGCAAGGATCAAAACTCCTCCAAAACTGCCGGTAACCTTCGGATCAAAGTATTTTATTTGCACTATTCCTTAGGGAATAGATTATCAGCTTAGAAGAGAACTGTCATTACAGGAAGCCCTAGCAGCGACTAAAGCAAGACATTTGCACTCCTATGAGACAATAAGTCAGCATCATGTAATTTATTTATAAATGACCATAATTACATATACACATATGTATATAACCAGTAGTTCTTGCAAATAAAAAATGAAAATGAAAGTGAAATGAAATTAATCATTTGGAAGGATTATAATAAAAGTAAGACTTCAATAAAGACTGAAAGATAACAGAATTCCACTGGTTTTGGAGACAGAAAGGTACCGGCTGACATCACAGGTCTAAGAAAATTCCTCTCAAACTTTATATTCCAGACTGATGTTGTATCTGAACTTCAGAGGCATACTCTTCAGCAAGGACTCAAGAGAGCCCTCATGGCAATGAGCTTCAAGTTCATCTGTCCTCAGACCTGACAGCAGTACGAGCCTTTCCAGGCCCTACAGCCACCTACCAAATGTCGACGAGAGCCCTCGTCCTCAGGCATGCATGGGACAGCTCTCCCTACAGCACGTAGCAAAGAAATAAGAGATGCTTCCCCCCTCATTTTTGATATACAACCACCCTTTACTAGATTAGATTTAAGGAACTTAAAAAGGGTATCTACCTTGCTTAGAGCCTGTGTACAAGGGCCAAAGGGGACAAATGAAATGGTGTTTACTGATAGCGCATTAGATATGTAAGACTGCTTTAACCACTTGCAAAGTGGAGAAAATAGTCTTGTTCAAAAGTATGTTGCATATGCATAGTTTTCACCCAGAAAGTTACTGCAAATAATTCCTAAATTCAAATCCTATCTTGCTATTACCAGCAATGCATTCTTTAAGGAGTGTTGATGTTGGAAGTTAATGCACATTAAGTCTACTGAGCTTTTTTCTTCCCTCTGCTCTTTCAGTGGGGATGTTCTGTTCTCAAATACCAATCCTTTGCGTGACAGGCACAGCAACTGCCAAGAGTAACTCCAGTAAGCTCTAACTATTCAAGACCTTGCCTCTAGCTTGTTTTGTAAAAGCAGCAGGAAATGCAGAACTTACTTATGTATCGAAGGTTACAATCTTAAGTAATAATCACTAGAAGTAATATAGCAAGTCAGTCATGATCTACAAAATCATTATCGCTAAGAATCACACTGGAGACTTATACACAAAATTCTTGAAAAACATTTAAATTTGATCTAATTATTCATGGTTTGCTACATCAATGCCAATTTCTCAATGTTAAAGAAATAACAATGGCTGAAACAAAACCTGTCTGTCAAACCCCCAATTACTGTAAAACAAATTCAGAGTACAGCCAATATGGTAACAACACCACCATGCAGACATCCAAGCTTGTTTGCCCAGTTTAGCAAACAGTATAACCATATTAGCATAGTACTAGCCAAGCTTACTAGACTTGAGGAGAAGGATATATTAGCCTAGAGCAGCTCACTACACTGGTACTACGTCTCTAAACAATATCTCTCGCTACCTGTACAAGGCAGCACCCGTGTAAGCACCTTCTTTTCAGAGTCCTGGCCTTCTGCAGCAGTAACTTTTTGAGAACTACCATCCACAGAAGCTACTTGCAACTTTCTGATGTTAGTCAGGCTGCCCGTAACTGCTGAAGGTTTGCTTGTATCACTCTAGTAAGAGTGATAACTCACAACATCTGAAAATCGCATCTGCACAGGCCAAACACAGTGTTATCAACAAGAAGCATGGAATTATTCCTCTTTGGACTGGCAAGATTCTCTCATTAAGAGTTTCGATTCTGAAGAAAAATGCCTAATTATACAGATTTGTATTTAAAACACTCTGCATCTGTTTCTGCACCAGAAGAGGAACTCAGCACCATTTGGACACACTTTACATTGAGGCTGAAAAACATGAATCACTCTAAACCACTAAAAAGGAAATAAGATATCTGATTATTCATTACAGATGACATACTTGAAAAAACATTCCACATTAATGAACAGGAAATCTAAATCTTTAAGTAACAATAAATAACTGCTGTATTATGAATCTAAATCTTCTTTCAGTAGCTGGTGGATACTCTTTACGATGTACAACTTGCAGCAAGTTTCCACAACACTCAGAAGAATTAGGTCTCCAAAATTCTCCATTTCTGGAATCAGTCAGGCCTCAGACCCATGGATTAAACAGCCTCATACCAGATCCTTCAGAACTGGAAGAAGCTTTCCTATAGGAAAAGCTTCTCTACATTCCCTGCAGCAAAGCTTCTTCTTATCCCTTCAGATACATAATACGAATATTCATGTTTTTAAGAACTGACTCAATTCTTTAGCACAATAACCCCTGGACATTCCCATATGGTAGTGTTGAACTCTATTGCCTAAAACCCCACCTAATAAAACTCAAGCATGTTTAGTGGCAAGATGTTCTACAAGCTAACTTTGTCTTGTTAATAAAAACACCATACACATTTGCCTGTGCTATTCATATAAAGCCCTTCTAAAAAACATTTCCTAGACTTTCTTGCATGCAAGACACACCACATTAAAACCGATGCATGGCTCCAAGTTCTGAGCAGGCAGAACCTGCTCCTGTCTGCACAGGACCACAGTCTTCTCCCCAAAAATAGGATTCTTCGCAGAATTTTCCTGCTATTCTTCAGATGTAAAGAAATGTCAACGAAGTGAACACTTTATGAAGCAGGAGAGCATCATGACTCATCATTTCATCAGGCCAGTCGCACAGGAAACGGGGGTTCCTGTTTGCAGTGGTAACATTAAGAAAGTTTAATACAGAGACTGACCAGAAGCAGAAAGTGACACAATACATTGACATGCACATTGGACAAAAGTCCATGAAAAAGTTTGAGAAAGAAATATCTTGCTCTCATTCTACAGCTGAATTTTATTAGAAATCCATGGCCAAACAGGACAGAGAAGATGAATGCTACCATTATTCTCTGAGATTATATCCTATTTTCTTCTCTCCTATACATATGAAAAATATATTTACATATACCTTACACAAAATGACAACATACCAAATTGAATTAGTCCAATAACTAAAATGCCTCTATCTAGTTACAAAAGCTCTCTCAAGTCTTATTAGAGATCTGTTCTGAGTAAGAGATAGGTATAATTATTGTTTTTCAGATGGGTAACAAATCTTTCAACAAACAGCAGTGGAAACTCTGCAGGCACACTCAGCTCCTTTTGTGATTTATGCCCATCCTGACTTCACCTGCTCTCTGCCAGGTCTTACTGCCCCCCACATGCCCAAGACAATTTCTCACTCTCTGCTCCAGCACCTGAAGCTGGGTTTCAGGCAGGAGCTGCTGCAGAGTCAAGGCCTATGTTTCTCAGTGATGTTTTTTTACTGGAGAGATTCTCATTATTAGTTTTTGTTTACATAGGAATGTTTTATTTCCTCCCTGACGTTCAGTTATTTCAAAGAACTGCACTGACTGTCAATTCATTGTATGTTTACTGTCACCAACATTAGATAAACTACCATATTTTAAAAATTATTTATACACATATACACACACATACTCACATTTTATAATATAACTTGCATATGTGTGTATATATATATCTTTTCAATATACAG
The DNA here is from genome assembly GCF_017639655.2 of Falco naumanni. Classification (NCBI taxonomy): domain Eukaryota; kingdom Metazoa; phylum Chordata; class Aves; order Falconiformes; family Falconidae; genus Falco; species Falco naumanni. The sequence goes on along the minus strand of NC_054057.1, from coordinate 10,309,188 downwards.
TTCTTACTTGCAGAAAAACTCAGTGGGGGACTGTGCTTAACAATCGAAACGATGAAACTGAATTAAATAACTAGCACCAAAGTAAGTTATAACTCATCCTATGTTCTCATCATACTGAAAAGTCTTTCAATCTCAGATACCTGTAATTTTATCCCACGAATGTGCTACACTCTAAATTCGAAATAAAAACAGTTTACAAGTAATGTTCAACCAGAAACCTTTCTAGTGAAAAAACTCAAACTACTAGAACTCCAAAGTTAAACAGGATTTAAAATAGACAAATAATTTGGAACATTAGGAAGCAGTTCTAAACTATTTTTTCCTCTAAATCTGATTGCTAAAACCTGAAATTAAAAACTTAAGAACCACACTAGCTATAACTAGCACATTGCAAGAGATGGAAACTAAAATTTGTCTTTATTCTAAATCTCTCTGAGGAAAAAAAAGTGCTCTCGGTAGAAAACATGCAAATATTTCTATGTACTTTATTAACATCAAAAGTCCACATTTTTCACTAAACAATTCTTTGCTATGATCAGACTCAAGGTACTACAACATTTTTGGATAGAAGGTCTAAATTTAAGATTGTTTTTAATAGGACTGAATTGTGCACATGTCCAAGATATCATTACAGCTACACATTCACAATCTAGACTGTCAACCTAGATAGTTCAAGTTATAATAATTACAGTGTCTCTTTATGTCTGCAACTGGGAATTAGCAGAAGATGCAATTAAAAAAAAAAAAAAAGAGACTGATACTTTTAAAGAAAAAAAAATGTATGCCTGATTGACACTCTCTAGACCACAACTAAGAAAGTAAGAGTTCAGACCCTGCCTATTAAGACAGGAACCAAAAAAAATAAACAAATTGCGCTCTTCAGAATATTTCACTATTTTCTGGATGCCCTTTAAATTCCTCCCTCACATTCAAAGCAGCAAACTAGCAGTTAAGCGTGCTGCCTGAATAGCCTGTGCTGCCAGGGAATACAGTAAGATGCTGCTGCACAGTACCAAATATGTTAGTGCAACTTTTTGTTGCCAACTCCAGCTGTGACGAAGTCCTTCATGCAAATAGTCCACACTGCTTTCAGGAGCCTGATAAAATAGTTACCAACACCAGGACCGATGCATGACTGGGACAAAGAGATTAATTAGCAAACTCACAATCTCTCCCCTCTTCAGAAACACAGGTTGAAGAGTTAAAAACTGTGCACAATTCCTGCTTAGTCTTTGCTACCTTGTCCTAGCTTTTAGCTTCTATTTATTCTCACCAGTTCAGATACAACTGTAGCTTTGCTCCGATTGCCAGAAGCTTTATCTAGTAGCAAGAGGTGTTATAGATGAATTGGCCTGGAAAATCATTTCCCTGCAAGCAACACACTGTGTGGACCAAATCAAACCATTACAAAACATCAGAACCCTTTTTTCTGAACAATGGTCACAGTATTCCTGAAATGGAAAGAAGTATGATTTGGACACAGCTCCCTTCCATTGCTTTCATATGGCCCATGTAAATTTCTGTGCAAAACTGTCAGTTTCCTCCAAAACAGGTATAATTATTGTTTTTTCAAAACTACTTCCACTACTTATTAAAAACAGCTTAGTTGAACACCCCCCAAGCAAAGAAACATGGTACTGCAGATGAACCATGGCTATTTGAAAAGCATCACGTATTAACCAGCTCTGAGCGACTTCTTCCAGTTGTCCCAACTAGCAAATTCCCAACACTATCGTGACAACAGGCACTGATAACAAAAGGCGTAACTCAAAACACTTCATGCATAGCAATTGCTGCAGAAAGAGGGTTTTTAAAGGCATAGGTACGTCAAACTTAAGGGAATTTTCATTTGTAGTTATATGCATGCATGCTTTTTATCAAAAAAAAAAAAAAAATATCTGCATTAGTCATTGGTAAAATAACTGGCTACAGAAAGACAATGAACAAAGGTAAAAAATTTCCCAAAGATTATCTTTACATTGTTACACATTATGGCTGTTTATTTCTTTTTGAGCAAGTCCATGGTATTTACTTACGCAAGGTTCTTTACATTGAGAGATATTTTAATATAGTTGCTGAATTAGCAGTTTAAGTTTTCCATATAACAACATAATAAAAGTTCTTTCAATGTATGAAATACATACAGAATTTATTGGTATGATCAGAACATTGAACTCTACTAAATTTTGTAGAATGTTCCATAATTCACTCAAGTAATTCAGGCTTTCCTGTTCTACACTGCACCCTGTTACCCCACAGTTCAACCCACAAGGTTAAGCATAAAGATGAAAGACCATACACACACTACCTATTTTTTCCACTTAACCTCTTTTAGGACTTTGCTGTCCTATACCAGCATCACAAAGAACCTTCCCTGTTTTTTAAACTGTGCTTTAATTTTCATTGTTCATTCCTAAACTACTCAGATGTTTGAGACTCTTGATAATCTAATTCTCCTGGCACCCAGGCCCAATGCTGTATGAGAATTACTAGACTTGTCACCAGACTCCCAAACCAACTTCCTCCTCTTTCAGTATATGCAATGACCTGCAGAGTAAGATACATTTAAAAATCAACAGGAAAACAAATAAAATGTCATATTTTATCCTAGAACAACATCTAGCAACATCATCCTAGCATGCAAATAACAAAAAGAAGTGATGCAAACCCATGTTTGGCAGGACTGGGAATAGAGCCCGCATCTCTACTGCAAGTCATCCACACAGCAACCCTACGGCTCAAAGTAACGGACACACACACTTAGCCCTCCTGTTCTTACCTAGTACTTTGGTGCTACTGGTTCCCACCCCTTGTCAGTCCCATGAACAAAACTTGGGATTTATGGGCAACACTTCATTGTTATCCAATACAGGTAGGGGGCAGGAAAGCAAACAAGATTTTTTTGGTTCTATGGTTTTGCTTTGTTTTTCCTTTTTTCCCAAAACAGTAGCACAGGTGAGCTTTTATTTTATTTTTTTGGTTACTCACTATAGAAAAGAGCCATTAAATTAAGAGCTGTGCTGGATGGCCAATAGTCCAGAATAGAAATCATAAAGATAACCCTGATAAGTATAGTCCTCAGTACAGTATGTGGAATTCCTTCATTTTCCCATCTTACATTTTATATTGGAAAAAAACACCACCAACTGACACATAAAGCAGTTTCAAAATATGTTTCATAGTTTAAATCCATTTTATTCTCACAAAGCACAGTGAGAAGTAAGATATAGGTGTTTCATGTTAAATTCACTTATCACGTAGATCACTATCAATATTTTAAATAGGAGCAGTGAGCGCTTCCTAACATCGGGAGAGATCTGTGCGATTTTGGGATTCCTCCAACAAGAGCGCTTGTTTGGCTTCAGTGTGAGAAGAGCAAGGGGCACACTGACATCAGTTCCAGAGAGGATCAGATGTTTACCCCTCAGCTAAGATCAAGTGCAATCGGGTTATAAAAACTGCATATTGGGTTACCTGAAGTATCACTTTTCATGGCAGCAAATATTATCCTAATAGGTCTAGGAGAAGGAAAAATTGTTCTGATTTTGAACAGTGATTTCAATAGTCAGATCTGCAACCCTTAAACGATTTTTGACAGTTAGCTGTTATTGCCTCCACAGAATTATATCCTTAACAAATAGCTCAGGTGAAATATTCCATTTTCATGATCTATTAAACTGAACATAGATCAAAAACCCATTTTGGTTACAAACAGAAATGGCACAGTTTGCAACAGTAACAGCCCCCCCCCCCCCAACCTTAAAAAACAAATCCTGATTTATAAAAGGCAATGTTGAAATTATTTAGTTAGCTAAAACTAACTGCTGAAAAGTACGTAACATTCAAAGCCATACTAATCTAATCAGCCAGAGCAGGAAATGTTGAGGATCCCCATTAACTAATAAAGAGGTATTAAATGTGTCAGCTATCACACAAGATTTTCTTTACTGCCAAGTCTCAAAAGCTCAGGATGGTACCAAGAAATAATTTTTTTAACATATATACACACACACACACACCCCATAGCAAGAGCCAGGTGTATAACAGAAATCGCATCAGGCTTGACAGATGCAACGCATGTGATTTAGGCCTGATTCATGAAACAAGCAGCTACAGTTTCTCAAGTTTTCTTGGGGAAGGCGAAGCAATTGTTCCCCTCCATTTTTCCTGTTAATTGGAACCTTGAGATAGTTCACCTTCCAAACAATACATTTGAACAAAGTTCCTATAAATCAGTTTTGTCTATAAAAAAAGCGGCATACTTTCAACTTGCAGAGAAAGTAAAAGCCTTTTTGAACCACAGTTTAAGCAGCTAGGGATACACCCAATTTGCTCTTCACAAACTATTGCAACTGCAGAGCAGAATACAATACGTACTTTCTAAATCTAGGCTGAGCTTGTGACTCAAGAAGGCTGGTGTGGCATGAACAGAGAACAATCTTCTTCCTGAAAAAGCATGTTTGCTATCCACACATCATCTTACAGTTGCACACAGCAACTCAGGTTATGAAAGGCTACCAGTCTCAGAATCTTTCTAAATATAACACTATGGTAGAAGACATCATCCGTTTCAGGAATAATGCTCTAATACAGCCCAGCCTAGGTATTAGGGTACTATCCTAAAGATAGGGTAATTATATCAAACACTTGCTACAGCCTAGCTTTTGGAAGCCAAATACACAGACTCAACTAACTCACTTAGCTTTAGAAGAGTATTACATCAATTGTGGTTAATGTTAAAGATATCATACCCTGAAAGTAAAAAGGTAAATGAAGCTGGATGATAACAGAAGGAAAAACACCATCCACATTTCAACAAGACTAACAACTTTCCTAGATGAATGTCACTGTCACCACAAAGACCTAGAACAGCTTTATCTTCAATTCACTTCTGCACAAAATTAATTTGCAAACCCCTGCTCGGTCTCCAGTTAAGAGTCCAACCCATGCTCAGGGGAGGGGAGGAAGGAAGGAATCTCAGCTATTAGAATACAAACTGCAAAATAATTAGCTGCTCTTAAGAGAGGGAAATGACTCTACAGAGGCATTGGAGGGAATGACTCTGGAATTCAAACAACTGTACTGAAGCCCTTGGACAGCAAAGTGGAAAAAATCCAGCATATACACTGGTCTAATACAATCCACAACAGTCAAAACAGTTTATCACAATCCTTCTCTTTATTAGGCAACATACATAACCACTTCATTTTCTTCACTTTTTCCCTCCTTCCATCCACACCAATTTATAACACATAACTAAGGGGACAACTCTGCATCTAGACTATGTGGGGATATATTATCTCCAGCCAAACACATACAGCAAATGAAAACACCAAGGGAAAAACAAAACACACACACACACAGAAACAAAGAAAAATCTCCTAGGCATTCTAATTCATTTCTACCAAACAACAAGAGAATTTATCTACTTGTTTAGTCCCAACAAGCAGCATTTTAAGGGACATATGTGGTAATATTAAATGCTATAGCAGGACTAGGAGTGCCATGGTAGGAAGGAGTGATCATGGGTGATAAACATCTGCCTATGCTGAAGAAGGTGACTTTGAAAAAACAGCTTATTTGTTCTGGATGGATTCTAAACACACCTTGGGTGTTGTTACTCTATGATGCACACACATTCTGTTAAAGGGAGACGTATCCACAGAAAGCAATAAAATAAAATTTTAAAACCCCACCTATGTAAAATGCAAAAACCCTCCAGATTTTGAATATTCTACCTACAATACTTTTCTTCACTGTAACTACCTGGCAGTCTGAAGTAACCTTCTTCAAAGACATCAAGCAATTACATGCTTTCCTTTTTAAGCACATCTGCTGACTTCACATTTATGGACGACTGTTTGACAAAAATTTAGACAGAACAAAATCCAAAACCAAACCACTACCACGTACATAGTGAAATCTCGCAGAGGTTTTTGTAATAAATAACCAAAAAAGCAGAAAGATCCTAACCTAACCATGTTTACATGCACCACAGCTATGAACGCTAAACCTGACTTACACATGGAGGAATTTACATGAAACAATACAGACTTATCAGCTTTTAAAAATAAAAATGGCAATGTGACCAGACCATATATATGAAGATACTGCAAGGATACACAACTAATGCTTTCATAACTAAACAGAAGAGTAAGTCTTTTGATATTATATAATCGATCACATTATCTTGCTTAAGGATATGCAGAACTACTGAAAGAGGAAAAAATCCAACCTTATCAAACAAAACTTCAGTTTTGACAGCAAGTTTTCTTATACAGGGCTCAAGCTCTTGAAGACAACAGGAAGGCTCCCTTATACTTTAGCTGGCATTGGTCAGATACAGGTTGCGTAGAATGCTTTTAAATGTCAAAATACACATACCAAACCAAATACTTGCTTTTGGTTTCCATCGTTTAAGAATAAAGTGTAAATAATCAGCATGATCTTACACTGGCCACTATGTAGCACCTAAATATTAACCGTTGCTTCTTAGCAGCACTCTTGTGATACATTTGAAGGAGAAACAGCTACATAAATTCCCACAGTGTTAAGCTCTAATTGGTTTAAGTCACTCTGCTTTAAAAGCAGTGTAAAGAGTTTATGCCGTATTATCTTGCATCGTGTCAAACGTGTATTAGAAAGCAAATACAGTAACTGCATGCTGTTCAGATCTTGAATTTCACCCAGTGGAACAAACTCAAGTTGCATTTGAGTGACATTTTTAAGTCTGCATTACCTGGTTTGCAAGCAGGACATATAAACACAATTTCTCAATTTTACTTTTTAATATAATCATCAGGCTTGCCTTCTTAAAATCCATGAACCCCGAGTCAATCTTCTTACCATTGTCTAATGTATACTATATGCTGTATTTAATTTTAAAAGAATCAGAAGCCTACATAGCATCACACTTAACCAGTCAAACTTCCTAAAGTCTGATGTAACTGTATGAACAAAGTTTTCAGTTACCCAAGCACTGCAGAACAAACATTTGAAATAAATGTAGAATTATGTCTTTAGTATCGACACAAATCAATAAAGCTACATCCCTCCTTCCCAGTATTAAGAATGTGTATAGGCTTTACTTTGCTGATTACATAAAAACAATACAATTTACAGCTCACAAATCAGCCAAGATTTAAAGTGATTAGTACAGCAGAAAGTTAATAGCAAAACAAAATTCAAATGTATGCAAAGCTAATGATGTTTGGTTTTACCTGAAAATTAACATCTTCTTTCTTAAATATCAGTGCTCGAACTTCATCAGGATCTCCATTAAATATAGCTTGAACCAATGGTGGCTGAAATGAAGAAAAAACGTATCTTAGAATATAATCCCATTTTGGTTTTTAGTGAAGCACATATGTGTTTTTTTTTTTTTATACATAGCACAAACACAAGATGATGACAAATTAAAACATCCCAGGCAGTGAAATAAAGAAACCAGCCAAGGTATTTAGAACTGAAGAAATTCCAAGTTTAAAAACCTCACACACGAAAATACTCTAAGTCAATGAAAGGAAGGAAAAAAAAAACACCCACAAAAACACCCAGCTGAAAAGAGAACTCGTCATAATAAAATTAGGGCTGCTGCTACATGCTGTAAATTCTATATGAGCAAACAAACTCCTTTTACATTAGTAAGTGACTAAAGTTACTAGAAGTTTTTCACCTGTTTAGACAGAGTGGGAAAGCAAAGTGCATCAGATAAGTATGGTAACAAATTCACACTCACACACATCTATTACTAAATATAGCAGGATTTCTTAGTAAGTAGGAAAAGCTGCTGAGGTATGCTAGCAAGATTTAAGTCAGCCACTTGACAAAACAAAATAATTTAAAGCAATAAAAGCACAGTCCCCAGTATTGATCATTTTCAGAAAGTGGTAGCTTGAATCTTAACAGTTACATCAAGACTATGAATATTTTTTTATTTGAGCTTAGAATTATTCTTGCTTGATATACATTATATACTCTATCTGTTCTCAAAATAAACACAACATATTATTACAATACAAGGATTACATCAGTTTCTAAAGTAGTATTGCATAAATGTATCATTGAGGAATGAGGAGCGGAGCAGGGAAAAACCATTTACTTCCAATACAAGTTTACCAAGACCTCTAAAAATCCTCTGCTATTATACAAGAGTTGAGATCTGGTTTTGTTGCATCACAATTCAAGCTAGATGAAAAAGAATGGGCCCTTGTAAATATTAATTCTACAAGGAAGTTTCAGCTTTTCCCCCTCTTTAGTATAGACAGTTTTTACCACCTTGCCTCTTTTCAGTTTCACATACATTCATGTTAATCTAGGAAAATTACTATTGGTATTTGCGACAGTATTATAAGCAGGAAATACGCCAACAAACAACATGCCTTACCAGCACGTTTCCAGAGGGCGATGGACATAAAGATACATTTTCCTGAGGTAATTTGGAAATAAACGTCGGAGAATCATCTTCTACCTCCTCCAAAACAACAATACAGACTCGACTCATTCGATCCGTTTGAGGAAGCAAAAGCAACAACAACAACAAAAAAAAAAAAGCCAGAAATGGTATGTTTGGAACCAGACCACAGGTACCACAACAGGGACCATAGAGGAAATACTTCCACCTGTTTCACATGCCCTCACAAAGTTGTGAGTGCTGCTGCTGGTGTATTAGCATTTAAAAAAGGCCATTCCAATCCCCCCTCGCACTTCATTTTTCAGATTTAAACACCCTAAGATATTGAAGACAATGCTGGAAAAAAGTTGGTGTTTTTAAAATAAAATTTCCCTAGGCATCGAAACCACAGTAACGAAACTGTGGAACAGCAGATAAAAATATCCCAAGGTCCAATTCCATTCGAACAGCACTCACTGTCGCGCACAGCTGTCCTTTCACAAGGAAATTTGTCTTGGTTAATGTCACAACTTCCACAGCGTCCTTCTACCCCCACAGTGAAATCATTGTTGCAGAAGAAGACACCACACCGTCCTATTGAGGATGAAACAAGGAACAATTGCCCCAAGAGAGACAGCCGCAGCTATACCCACTCCTGCAAGGTCAGTTTTAAATCAACCGTCGCAGGCTTTCTGGTGACTGAAAATAAACGCGCCTTCTGATCATCCTGTCATTCTACAGCTTCCTTTCTCAATGTCAAAAACAGTCCAGCCAGAAAAACACATCTTGCTTCCAGCAGTTACTCAGGACCTGCTTAGAGAAAAATAATTCTTTCCCATGCAAGAAAAATATCTGCAACGTACAGCACGGCTGCAGTACATTTACATGCGATGAGTCAGACCACAGGGACAATGAACTCCTTGAATAATACTGCTGGTTGAATCCAGCCTCCCCAAACGACAGCAACAGAGACGGCGTTACTCTGTCAGAGACACAAGCAATGCAGAGCGTTCATTTTCCCTTCACCCGGCAGTAGCTGTGGCTTCTCCATCAGGAAACACATTAGGCAGAAATACCGCTGAGGAAAAACGCTTCAGCAAAACAAGCTAGCTACTGCACACAAAAGCTCAAATTACTGCCTTAGACTTCTTCTGCAAAAGCAGTTCATCACTCAAGTATTTCTTTTGATCACCATGTGAATACAGTTCCCATGATAGTCTTCATTTGGATTGAGGGGGAGAGGAGGAAAAAAAATAAAAAAAAAATCAGACTCCGTACATCCTCTCTGAGCCAACTTCTTTATCCGAACATCTGTCACTGTGCCAACCTGATTCTCCTCTTCAGTTAGAGCTGCTGCTTATCAGTTTTTTCTCTTGACAAATTGAATTATGCAATCAGCAGATAGCCTCGCAAAGCTTAAAAGAAGCCTGTTTGTCCGAGCTGATCATTAAAAACCCGTAGGAACAGAGCACAAACCACGGCCACGGCCGCATTCCCACCGAGCAGCAGCCTGGCGAGCAGCGACTGCAGCCTGGCAGGATGAAATGCCTAGTAATGCTCACATGTCACACTTACCAGAGAGCCCAGCCACTGCTCCCAGTGCAACTTCCTCTGGCACCAAAAAAAGGCGCCTTTTCTTTTTTTTTTTTTTTTTTTTTTTTTTTTTGGGGGGGGGGGGGGGGGGGGGGGCAGTCTTTGCAGTTACCTCTGTGCCAGTTCTGTGACTAACGCAGCTGAAAACGTAAAAATCCTATAACTGAAGAAAGAGCGACTGTTTAATATTTTCCACTAAAAGCCGCAAAGAAATCTGGTGTACTGGCTCCGCTGACTAACAACAATTTAGGCAGTAAACAATTCCAGCATTTTAACTGCTTTCATATGGCACTGGTCAGAGCAGCAAAACAGTCCTCACTTAACTCACTGAAGACAAGAAACTCCCCACATAAATACTCCGAAAACTCAATGAAAATAAATTTCTCTTAATCGGTCCACAATTAAAAAGCTAGCTATTAATGACCAAACTCAGGATTTTTTGCAACTAGTATACCTCAGCTTGAAAAAAATTAAATTGAGTAGAATTTAAATATAATAATATATTGCATTAACATAATAATAAAAATATAATGAAGCCCTACGACTTGCTGAATAAATATTTCAGCTTGAATCTGCCTAAACGGTGCTGGCTTGTGGGTGTATTATGTAAATGGCTTCTGTCAAAGTTGCTGGATAAGCTTCGGTGTTACAGAACAGAGGGAGGGTTTTTGTTCCTGCTGTGCAGTGTGAAGGTACTTCTAATGTCCTTCAGTAGCTGGTAAGATCAGAATTTGTCAATGGCAAACAAGTTTCTAGCTCTTCAATAAAGCATGTGCGCTCGGGTTTCACATATAAATCCAGCAGAGAGAAAGACAGGTTTGAGTGGTCTATTAAATGGTCTGGATATTAATAGACATATTGAATTCCCACCTTTGGGGAGCACAGGCAGGAAAAGCTCACATCATCACTCTTGAAATACTGTCTACGATAGCTTCACTGCAACGTAATAAACTGCTTAACATGCACCTACCGACACTTCATGCAGGTGAAGGGTTTTTATAAGTGCAAAACGGTACCCTAGCCTCAGGCTCCCCGAGTTCAGGGCTGCTGGCCTGGCAAAATATAGCACCAGTTTCTGATTCACCGTGAAATTTCAGATTCAAATTTCCCAAGTGTTCTCATTTACAGCATACGATTAACAAACATCTTCATAAATATATTCTGTTCATTATATGGAGTCCAGTTGTTTTGGAATTTCATACTTCTGGTCTTAATTATGAAAAAGCAATGGTTTGTACGCGACACTGCTTTGTTCTAGAATTTCAACCATTTATTAAAAAGAAACAACACAGATTCACATGAATACATGTGACAACTCATGTTCTTCTCGGCCACAGCAAAACCAGTTTAAATAAAAACATGACATCCTCAAGGCTCATCTACTGCAACACCCTACTGTCTGCTGAGGAACACAGCAACCACAACCTAGAAAATGTCTTGTTTTCTATTTGTGAAAAACACCCTAAGGAATAGACACCATAGCTTACCTGCACAACTACATATTCATTAAAAAGAAAAAAATATCAGATTTTAACTCTACAAGCAAAGTATACTGACAACATGCATACTTGGGTTTCACACTATATACACACACTTGTTAGATAATGGCTTTCTAATTAAGCCCATATGTTTAGTGTAAATGAACACTTTTCGAGAGTCAGTAAATTTATATAATAAGCAAATGCTAAGGGTTCCATATGCTTTCTTCGGAATTAACAACTGGACACGTTGCTAGATAGAGATAATGCCCAATTTAGTTCAAATTATCTGAAAGTCATCCATTTTTGACCTTTGCAATTATGCTCCAAAGTACACTTTAAAATATCAGCTAGAAATTCAAGTTATCCTAAAAGAGTATAGGACTTCACACTCATTTAATTGTGAAAATTCAGAAGAGTTAGGAGCATTTGAGTCTACTCTGATAATTATTCTAGAAATCTTAAATATAATTAAAATAAAATTAATATAGACCATTTCCAGAAGCAAGTTAATATACTATATCTTGTCTAGCATTATCTACTTTTGAATGGTGACATTACTACGGTCAAAGAGTTAAAAGCCAATAACGCGTCACAGTTTGCATTAGAAAAATAACCAACACAACTGAGTCAATATTATATTGATCCTGATAGCAACCTAAACCATATAAGTAAGCAGGAAAAAAACCCACAGCCTACTCATGCTAGACATGTGTGTGCGCGATGACTTCCATAACCAAAGAACAAACCAGTTCTAGAAACATTTAACTTTTGCTTATAATGAACCAGAACTTGGAGGTTACTTAAAAGAACAATCCTCCCTTCTCCCAGTCCCTTCAACTGAAAGTACTGCCTTCACCCCAATGCAAACACCATCTCTAATCATCTCTACTTTCAACTTCAAAAAATCATCCAAGGAATCCCCTGATGTGCAAAATACATGTTTCTAATGCTACCTCAAAGCTATTCTGAAAGCCAAATGCTGAAGCGCGCAATTCTACTGAAAGAAACCAAACTAAGGTTTCAGGTTTTCAGCAGATTAACTAGACTAATAACTTTCAGTGTGGGAGAAGAGATAATAGTAACAGAGAATGAAAGAGGAGTAAATTCAAGAGGATTAATTTAAGCCTCCTGCTCCCCAGACTAATTTAGTAATCATAATGGGTCTTTGCAAAGGTATGAAGAAAGAACATTGCACCTCAAAAAAAAACCCTTTTCCGTTTATCTTAATAAAACTTAAAATAACTGAAGACAGCAGGTCATCAGCATCCGTCTTCTCCAAATGTCACATATCTCCAGTAAGAAAGCTTATTAAATGATTAGTAGGGAAGAAGAGAGAAAATGGCCTAACTTAATAAAAGAATGCCATGCCTACTGAGGCTCAAGCTGTGATCTATCTGATAGCCTCCATAATATCTAATTGTTAGCACAGTAAGATCTCCATACTTAACTAAAATTTTTAAGAAATGTGCAATGGAGAGAAAATAAAAAGAATTTAAGTGGACAATAGCAAGGATCCCCATTTTCGTAAAAAAGCTTTTGTGTTGACATGATAGCTTTTTGCAAATAAAGTGTTGCAATTTTCAAATTACACTTGCCTTTCAGTAAATCAAGTTCGAAGAGTCTTTCATGGATGCTTATAAAGAGAATATATTACAAGAATGCAACCTGCAGGTTAAAACGAGGATGACAGTAGCCATGTCTACACCAGACAGGAAAAACTTGAGCTCTGAATCAGCTAAAAATAGCAACCTTTTCCATAGATCTACCCTTTTCTTTAGGAACTGATGAGCAGAAGACTGTAGCAGCACTGCTGATGACACCAAAAACCTCACCGAAGCACGTTCAGTAGCAATGAACCTACCCAACACCAGATTTCCCTCTTACTGAGTCTTTTTGAGGCTGAGATTAATCCGCCTGGTTTCATTTAATATTTTGTATAATTAAAGATCTGGGAAAGGAAGGAAATTATTCTGTCAGGTTCCAGTAAAAATGAAGAAATTTAGAGCCAAGTAAGTCTTACGAACTATTTTTTAAAAAATCTGTATCAGCTCTGCAAGGTAGAGACCGAACCTATGGATTTCTTCAGAAGACAAAGATCGCTTATAATAGCTACAGCTGTAAATACATAGGCACATCCTAGCATATGCAGATTTTTATGTAATTTAGCTAGAATATTTACTAAAACGTTGCCCACATATAGACAGAGATGAGTGTTCAGCATCACCATGAATATAAGCTACAATACTTCTAGAAGCCTTGTGAGTCACTCTTCTGAACAACTCTGCTGTTTCCTCCCCACTCCTGAGGGAATGAGGTGGAGTCAGGAAAGAGAACAGTCTAAAGCAACAAGAAATAACTACCTTTCTTCCTAATTTTGCTCTGCTTATTCCCAAGCATACGCACAGCTGGGATACAGAAAAGGAGAGTAGTTTTAACCACCAGACTCCACATTTCTGCTTCCAAGGACAAAAAAAATAGCCTCACTTGCACCTCCTGGATACCACGGGCAGTTACTTCTTTTTCTCATGCAACTAATACAGCCTCTATTAACCTACAGACCTGTTTTATGTAGTCATGTATTTTCTTTGAATTAAGGCTTTGCCATTAATAAAATCCAGTAACTGAATAGTCACCTCAACAAAAATTGAGACACACGAGACTAAGAAAAATAGTCCAGCATTCATTCTAACTTTTCCCTATTGGAGCAGCATGAGAAAAATCAATCATGCAAAATGTCTATTTGTGACTGAGATGTAAACTTAATTTGTATACTTAGTCGAATTTTAACCTTTTAAAACTACTTCAGAAGTATCACCTGATCAAAAAGCAATAAAGTGTCTTACAAGTTTTAAGTCTACTAAGCAATTTTTTTCTTTAACACTTCTTGGACATTTTATGCATCTGAACAATATCATGATAGAGAAAATCTCAGTTGAAGCACCTCACAACCACCACAGTACAAGATAAATCATTACCTTTAAAAAAAAACTTCTCTAATACCCAAAATATAGTTTAGCAATAAAAAAAAAAAAAAAAAAATCAGAACTGAGCACAGACATTCCTAAAAACCAGAAAAGCAGAGTCCTATTTTTCTTCAAAGAAAGTGGAAATCTGAGGGAACAGCATCTTCCCTCACGATCTTCTAGCTAGAATGTCACCCACAACACCTCCCTTTTTACTAAGACCAGATTTAACTTCACTGGCAGGAGTCTTCTTTTTGTGTTCTTTTAGTGTACAAGCCTGTAATCAAAATCAACAAGCCGTTCTTACACTAGCAAACAGTACATAAGAGAAGTCCTCCGGTCTGTCTGACTTCAGATTCTCAAGGTACTTTATTATAAAAAGTGTATGTGGTCTGGCTGGAGGCTCTTATTGATTCATCAGCTGCATCTAACAGCAGCCACCTCCCTGTCTTTTGACCAAAATGGAAGACAGCTATTACACCTAACAGCTTTCCTAAATAACAAGGATACAAGTCCGACAGTGGCATTGTCAGTCTTATGAAATTAACTAGAAAAAACAATTCCTGTTTCAGGGGAGACCACAAAAAGATGCATCCATCCACATATGGTGTTATGGAGAGTTACGGTAAGTCTGCATACATGAAGACAGATAAATAGATGTGGACAGACTACTTTAGGTAGTGTGGTGTGGGTTTTTGACAGAAAACAGGTTGGTTTTAAAGCAACTTTTCTTTTGGGGAGAAGTTAAGTGACAGAATACGACCTCTGTGGGAAAACGGAGGAGAGATCTCAATATATCAGCTCAGTCGCAGAGAGAAGCAGGCAAAACACTTCAGCTTTTGTTAAACCCACACAAACCCGTAAGTATTAGCTGTATAGTTACGGTTTTTTTGCAAGGATGACAGCTTTTAAAAGAAAGGGGGTTTAATATGAAAAGCACAGCCCACAGATTGGTTACATGTATTTTCACCTGGCAGAGCAAAGGCAGAAAAGCCACTGATAGCAGCAACACTTCTGGCCTCCCCAGCTCCTTCCAGCTCAGACCATGTCCACAGTCAGTTTGGTTTTCTGGCACTGAAAACAGCATCAATTACAACAATAGCCACAGTATCCGTCCAGGGATAATTACTGAAGGCAGCAATTTCAGCTGTGCACACCAGCTCTAAAAGCAGAGCTGAAGGAAACAAAAATCAAAAGCTCGGTCTCAGCAGCCCCTGTTTGCTCTTCCACATATCAACTGTCCTCTCCCAGCACTACCCAGCCAGTTGCTGGGAGGTGAGACTGGACAGCAATGCAACAATAGCAGAGCAAAAATAACCACGCAGAGACACTGGAAGACATCAACCCACTGTCACAGCTGGCGCTGACAGCCTGATGCTTCAGGAAGCGATGCTATTACGTCTTTCCAAGGAGAAGAAACAGATAAAGGTAACTTAGCTGGAGCAAATGAATGACTGCAGAACTCCTAATCTTAGTTTTGTATCATCTATCACGTTGCTTTGAAAGTGTTTATACCAATAGTGCACACACTCTTACGAATTAATTAAAAACATGATCCTACTAAATTTTATTAGGGCAGCTGGTAAAACAACTAAGATTTCCTTTGGGCATATGGGTGCATGCATATACCAAGAAGAGTTAGCACATCTCCTTTAATCTGTTTTTCTACTGATACATAGTCACGCTCTAAAGATGAGCACAGGAACTGCTGATTTTATGTATTTCCCCCTTGAACACTTCTTCCTGCGATACTGCTTCTGCACAGAAAACAGAATCAAGCTCATCACTTATTACAGAAGAACCTAACGACATCACACAAGGTCAACATAACGTCATCTTATTTTCACCAAACAAAAGGCTTGCTTCTCCCTGTTCAGCAGGTACTCCAGGGCTTGCAAATGCAGTGGATGGTCTGGGCTTCAAGGACAGATGCCATAATGCACAAGCTCACCACAGGCCTCTCAGAGGCTGCATCCTTGAATATCAGTAGGTCTCCTTGGGGATTTCTGAAGTATGGCATAACAGACTTCACAGCTCCTCATTCTGATGCACAGAAACCAATTCCCTATGCCTGTATCCTAAGGAAAAGAAGCAATTCTCACCTACCAGTTGCTTCATCAAAAAACCCTCAAAACCAACAAACCCGAGTGTGATCTTTCATTGTTATGTGGGAAAAGAACAGGTTTCAACTTCCCCAGATTCGGATGCTCTTTTAGTTTGGTGGTGGTGGTTTTTTTAAACAAACTGCTGTTTTTCCAGCAGATGATTAGGAACGCATTACGTTTGGGTTTGGTCTGTAGGGCCAGGCAGCTTCCCCAGTGGGGCTCATTTAGCTGTATGGGCTACAAGACAATAACATTTATCCTCACTTTGCTTTTTTCCTAACTTTTGTTTCTTTTGCTGAAGGCTGGAAACCTCCTTAAAGGAAAGGCAGCACAACGCAACACACCCAGATTCAGCACTGGACAGTGCTGGTGTTGAGATGGAAAATTAGGAAATTCTAACTGGAGCCAAGAAACTTGGAATAAAGTTTATCATTTCCTCATTAAAACTCTGCTGGACTGCCATATTGTTGAGCTTCTGAAGAAGCAAAAGGTAGTCAGGTAGATTTCTAGAAACGAGAGTTGCTCTGCTGCCTGTGACAAGTGACCAAACTGATTCTATCATTAGCTCCACTCTAAATGACACATAAAAGCTGTCATTGCAGCATGTTTGATGAGCTCGGGATGACAGACAGATCAGTTACTTCTTTCCAAGTCACATCAAGGTTATTCCTCCCAAAACCATTCTTTAGCACAAATGTGCCATTCTCCTCCTTTTTCCCTTCTCTCCCCCCTATTCATCAGTTACCTAATTTTTCGCAGCACTGTTTCAGTTACACTGGAGTATGCATCACCTTTGAGTTGTGCTCCAAGTTATGCAGAAAGACCAAAACAGACCTGAATTTGACCAAGAGCATATGAAACTACAGAAGAAATTTGGGTTCATACCAGACGTTTTCATTTTAGCAGATAAAAAAAAGTAACAGGTAGCCACATAAAAATATAACACAAATCTTAGTGTTCTACGAGACCTTCCACAATCCTGAAAAGTGATTCTCATGACCGAATTTTTATCCTATATCACTTACAGAGTTTAGGCAGAAAAGCCAAGTCACTTATACCAGTCAGCAGAGGGCTTTCACAGTTTTGTGTCACCAACCACATGAATCCTCGTGGGTAAGTTGCCATGGTTACGAAATGTTTGCTTTTTTATGTTTGTCTGAAATTCCTATGGAATTCCCAACCGCTGCTGGTTTTGGCCGTATGGGAGTGCTCCACCAACATTTAGGAACTTGAGTCAGAAACGCATACGGCTTCCACTCAGACTGTTATCTGGGAAACACTAAAAAAATGAGTCATACCATTTTGAGCCATGGAAGGGAGGAAACAAACATCACATTCAACTATTTAAAACCTTCAGTGATGACTCACAACAGCTTAGGACATCCTATTTCCAGAATCTGCTGCTTTTCTCAAGTAACAAATTGCTGTAGACTATTGAAGAAAATAAGCTGTTGACTATTCAAGAAAATAAACAAGACTGATCTGCTTTCAACAAAACCCATTTGACTATTAAAGAAAGAATAAAAGGGGAAGTGTTTAGGTTTTGTTTGTTGGTTTGGTTTTTTGGTTTTTTTTTGTTTGGGGAGGACAAAAGAAACACAAAACCCAAGAAGCTCAGTGGGTCTTATCTCTGTAGGCCAAAGTCAGAAAGCCCACCAACTCCCAACTGATAATTATGCCTATTTAAGTTTGATTTTAGCTGTATTTGCAAAAATCAGCTTGAAAATTTTGCTAAAGTCCATTACCTGTCTTGTTTCAGCTGTATTACCAGGGTTTCATCTTAGCCTATGTTTTGTTTGGACTCACACAACTGTGTGATTTCAAGAGCCAGTACTAACAAAATGTTAATCCAGCCACAGGGGCAACAAGATATAACCAATTAAGAGTGAGGAATAATGAATACCCTGTGAAAAGCTAAGAATAGAGCACAGCAATACATCCAAAAAAGTGTTACACAGCACCCGTTGGCCTCTGTTGATTAAATGACCATGAGAGCAAGCAGCAAGGGTAGGACCAAGGAAGGAGAACACACCTAAGCAGGAGTATATATATTTATATAATATATAAACTGCTTTTGCCCTACCAGAAGGGCACTTTGCATGGAAGCAATTCCTATCTAAACACTTCCTAAGTCTGGCCATCTTTGGGAAGGAAAGTTAAACTAGCTTTGGATGTCTGTCTGCTATTCACTCATAAGCATAACGTGCTGATAAAAATAAAAGAACTAAAGAAGCATTATCATGAGGAAACACCAGAACAACAAACAGAGCGATAGCAGCAAATATTTTCTCAGAAGACCACATGATTTCTGCTGTCCAAAACATAGATCTGCCTTTGTCAACAAGAAAAAGGACAATAAAATCTACTCCTTCAGAACACCTAGTCTCCATTTTTGTTGTTACTGAAACTCTCCTATTAGACCAAGTTTTGGAAGGCAGTAATACTGGAGGGAGGAAGAGGCTGAAATACTAAATAGCTCCAAAAGTCTCAGCCTTCAGAAAAAACAAAACAAAACACCAAAATTGTTGCCTTTAGAAGTTTCTGTTCAGATTTTCCTACTCATTAGTCATGTGATGGTACAATCTGCCTAAGCCCAGGCTCCCCGCTCCCTGTCCCACCCAAGGAAAAGTGTTGTTGTAGGGGCTGGGGAGTTTGGTGGTGATGTTTTTTTTCCCCAGGATGGGGTTTGGCAGGGGCTGATCCTGATTACATTGATTAATTTTCCTTAGAAGATTTAGAAGTTTTATTTTAAAGATTTTTGAAATTAGATTCTCGCTTGCAGATGAGTTACGAGTTGAAACAAAATGCTAAGTATTTAACTAGTATAATGCTAAAGATGCATACAACATTCCTAGCAGCGCAATACTTTAAATACAGTTTTTTGTAGATATGAATAGACTGCAACCACAGAAGCCACAGTTCAGCCAGCCTGCTCACATGTGGGATTTTGTTTCCATACATACCAGGGACACAAAATACTATATGCAAGTGAGCAAAATGAATTCTAGTTGCTATGGATACCACCACATTATGTATTTTATCTCTCTTCAGTATGTAAACACTCAACATCACTGTATATGAAGTACTCTGATTCCCTTAAAACAGCGTGCGTCAATAACTGCCTCAGTATCAGAATTTGCTGTCTGGGGGAAGGTAAGTTTCCTGGAAGTTTTTAGGAACCCCTTACACTGCCCTTGTGTCCAAGAAAGAGCTCCCTTCCAGCAACTGGAAACACTCTGGAAAATAGCCACGTACACACACATGCACACTATTATGGGATGAAAGTGCTCATCTTCTGCAACTCCAACATGGATGACTTTTCCAAAAAATTGACCAAGGAGAAACATGGCAAAAGTCAAGAATCTTACCAGGCTGCTTCAAACCTTACAAAGTGTATTCCCCTTGACTCCCACCAGGGAAGTAGCTCCCAGGAGGGCTCTTACACATCCCTTCAGGATAAGAGCACGTAAGCAACTTCTATTCTTAGAAGTTACTTTTCCTATCAATTTCTTAATTCTGTTATTTAGAAGATTAAAAAGCTAAGCAGTCAATTACTGAATTACATTTCACAAAATATAACAAAGTATTAATTTAGAACACTAATTCAAGTTTTACCAGCCTAGAAACTTGTTTGTTTGGGTGTTGGTTGGGGTTTTTTTTGAAGTGACATCTGAGGAAGTGGATGAGTCTGGTTTTAACTGCTGACCGCCGGAGACACTCTTCACTCCTTCCTTCCCCACATGATCCTTCACATTCACATCCCTTTCCTGAGCCAGCACGGGCACCTGTGTGATTCAGCTGCTCTCATTCAGGTCTTTTGCTGGTGAATTACTGGAGTCAGCTCACCATGGGCTGACAGCTGACACAGAAGCAGTGGGAGCACTCAAACTGTTGGCTGCGACAGAAAAAGATACAATTGCTTTGCAAAACCTCACCCGTAAGCTGAGCTCCCTTCATCATAGATGTATCAGAACTACTTCATTCCTTGTATTTTCCTTAAAATACCTCAAACCGGCCTTCTTGACACCTAAACTTTTCCAGACTTTGACACTATTACAACCAAGTGTATCACTCATGAAATTCTTTCCATTACACAAAAACTTACTTACGTGAAGAACTCAAGTTCTTCTTCGATGATTCATTATATTGATTACTCACACCAAGTTTCTTTGAAAAAAAAAATATTTCACAACACAGACAGAAATGTCACAATTATGTTAATAAAACTGCCTCTACAATATTAACAATATTTATACAGCATGTTGCAGTAAGAAGAGGCTGGAGAATTTTAGGGTCCAGATTTTAAAAAACGCACACAAAAACAATTATGCATTCAGAATCCACATGTGAACAATTTGTGTATTACCATGCAAGCACAACAAGGTAGTTACAACTTTACAAAATCATCCATACGTGATTTACAAGTCAAACTTGTGGCTTGGTTTTTTTCAAATAGGGACTATTCCGGGGTTCACTTCTTCCAAAATCTTCCTAACGCTGGCTTCTATCAGCGATAGAAGATGTGACAGAAGATATCACAGTGATAGAAGATATCTATCAGTGATAGAAGATTCTATTAAAATGACACTGTCCCTGTTTCAGCTGGGATAGAGTTTTCTTCCCAGTAGCTGGTGCAGGGCTGTGTTTTGGCGCTGGTGTGAGAGCAGCGCCGACAGCACACGGATGGGTTTGGTTGTTGCTGGGGGATGTTTATACCAAATCAAGGACTTTTCAGTTCCCTGGGCCCTGCCAGCGAGAGGGCTGGAGGGACACGGGAAATGGGGAGGGGACACAGCCAGGGCAGCTGACCCGAACTAGCCAAAGGGATATTCCGTACCATATGGCATCACGCTGAGTACATGAACTGGGGGAAGAAGGAGGAAGGGGGGACATTTGGCATTATGGCGTTTGTCTTCCCGAGTAGCCGTTAGGTGTGCTGGAGCCCGGCTCTCCTGGGGATGGCCGAACACCTGCCTGCCCATGGGCAGTAGTGAATGAATTCCTTGTTTTGCTTTGTTTGCATGCATGGCTTTTGCTTTACTTATTAAATTGTTCTTATCTCAACACTCGAGTTATACATTCCTTTCCAATTCTCCTCCCCATCCCCTTTGGGCGAGGGGGTGAGTGAGCAAGTGGTGGTGTGCTTGGTTAAACCACGACAGACACCTAGAGGAGAACTTGTGAATTCTAGCATTCCTAAAAGCCAGCAAAATGCTTTAAGAGGAGTACTTACAAAATAGAATCAAAAAGATGGTATCAAAACAGAATACATAATACATGTGAGCAGTAAATCATTTAAAACATTAGGGAAATTAACTTCCACGTACCCTTGCCTCTAAAAATCCACAGGCTTAGGCATCTTCAAATCTACAAATAACCAAATCTCATTCAAAGAACACAAGGGTAATGAAAAGGTATTTACTCAAGTTTTTGCAGAAATGAGGCCACAAAACTTCTTGTATTCAATTGTTGTCTACTGCTTTTTGGCAAGGTAACTTCTATTTTATAAAAGCATTATAAAAGTCAAAACCCAGGTCTCTATAAAATATAAGTATATGGAGTTTTATGAGTACGTTAGTAATACTCCAACATTTAGTAACAAAAAGTCAAGAATTTGCTTTAGAATATTCCTATTTGTTTACATCTTATGTACCAAGCTGTGCAAAGTCTTCCCCAGAAAACTGCCAATGCAACCAGCCTACTCAAAATGTATGACAATCAAGAGAACATCACTGAACTCAAATTTTATAAGCCATAGCAAAATCTAGAAACCCATCAATGAACTTACCTTGTTTAAAAACACCACACAATTATGAAAATGCAACCTTTAAGTTACACAGATAGATGTTTTTGGAGTCTTGACCCAGCTGTTGTTGCCTTCTCTCCCGCAAACAATTTCACACTCCAGGCAATAAAGGCAACTAATTATCTTTTCAGAATCAAGTGCTGATCTCCCAAGTTCCTTCTTGGATATACACTGACACCTCATGGTCATTATTTTTTTTTTTTAGCTACTTACTCATCCTTAGTTTTGTTTTTCTCTCCATTTTTAAAACTCTGAACACTTCTTTTTGTTGTTGTTAAGTGTCATGTTGTCCTTTTTAGAAATGTATGGGACATTATCTGATCTACTGCTAATTTTCTCTTAATAAAAAACTATTCAGCATTCATTTTGGATGAGCAGTGGGGTGTGTCCCCCAAACACTGAACCATGAAACAGAAAGAAAAGGTACCTCTCTCCAGCTTCAGTCCATCCAAACTGCAGAGAAGCAACCACAGACCCTGAAACTCCTTGCAGAACAGACAGACCAGGAAGAAAAGCAGGACAAATGTCATACACGGAATGAACATTTGGAAATGTTATTCCACAGATGACAGAAACTAGCTCTGAACAATTTTCTGGGGCTACACAGAAGCCCTTTACTCTTTGAAGTCCATGAAAGTCTTCACAGTTATACACATGATTACATAAGAATATTAAGAAAATTCACCATTTCCAGTTCAACTTCTGGCAAAATAGCAATAAGCTTTATTTAGCGCTGTTGTACCATAGAGAACAAAGGGCAAAGGCAAGGTTCCTCCCAGATTCTCATTCTGGAATAGAAGTGTGCTACCTTTCACTTTTCCCAACAGGCTGTCTAGGATATATGAAAAAAAGTTCTGCTCTTTCTTCTTTTCTTGACTGAGACAGGAGAACAAAAAACACTTCCCAAAACACCCACACACCAAGGAAAAAGTCTGTGGCAATCTATGTAAAAAGTCACACATCATATATCTCAAACTGATAAACTGACAAAATACACCTTGCTAAATAAAACTATGAAGTCCTCAACAGTGAAAAATAAAAGAGTAACAGCAATATAATATGCCTATAATGTTTATTTGTTAGGGGTATTAGCAGACTTTTCTAAAATACTGTAGAGCTAATTTAATTATGATATCCATGAAATATTAACATGCAGGGGGAAAACCTCATTCTTTTAAAATATTTATCTTTACCTGAATATGCAAGACAAAGCCACTTAAAGGATATTGTTAGTTCTTAAAAATGAAAAGAAGCTCCATTGTGTCATATCTTTAGAGGTGCTGCTTCGAATTTCTTGATCTTGTAAAAATGAACACTTGAATGTTGTTTTCTGAAGTATTTACAGCATTCCTGAGCACAGTATTTAAATACTATTTTGGCAAATCTGTGAGCCACTGTGTTTTTTGTGAAATAAAACTATTAAAAACAAATGCAAGGAAAAAAGCGCCTTTACCTCATCTCTTTTCCATGCCTAAGGGAAGGGTAAAAGATTCTCAAGTATTTGTTTAACACAAGCTTTGTTTCACATTTCTTTTGAAGCGGAATTCACATAGCGTGAAAAACAAATCAAGAAGAACAAAAAGATTCACTTTCAATGTCAGAGAAGCATCCCATCAACTCCTTGTCCCACAGGGCTCCTGGCTTTAACAGAGATGGAACAAGCAAACTGCCAGTCAGCGTATTTTCCCAACACATGCCCTCCCACCCCAGCCAAAAAGCAGCAGCTGGTAAATTCCATTCACTGTGGAAGAGAGTGTATTTTTCAGACATTACTACCACCATCTGGTCAACAACAAGGGAAATATCACACCTATTCTCATTTATAAAAGATTAAAATTAGGTCATCTTGGAAGTACACACTTGGGAAAGAATCCGATGCAGCACACTGAAAACTAAAGCTTATTTTGCTCCACACATAGATACTAAAGAGCTGCTAGCAACATCCGCAGAAACAGTAGACCATAACGCCGTAAGCATCCAGCTTTTTAACTCAGCCAAACTTCAGACTCAGATTTTTTGCATCAGGTGCCAGAATCACTTAAGGGGTGCGTGAGTGTGTAGAAATAAAACCAAAACATCAGCTATTACTAAAATAAGAGGTAAAGCAAATTTTACCTTCATCAACACTTCATTCAACCCACACTTACAGCAATTTAATCATTTAATAGCACCACACTGTTTTGTAGCTGGTCCATGAAATTTTAAAAGGTCAGAGAAATGTGCACCGTTCTGGTACCCATTACACACTGACAATGGATTTACGTTTTGTGGTTTTATTACTATTGGGCTGTCAAAATCAGTCCAAACTTCCTTGAGTTCAAGTCTCTTATTTGTATGCTACAAATGTTTTCAGATAGCTTGTAGCTGTCTGGCAACCCAGTTTTCTGAATAATTTAAAGAAAAAAATAACCAAAAGAACAATTTCCAGCCATAATCAATTCCCATAACCTGTAAAAGGTGGACTAGTAAGCTCTGTCCAAAAACTAATTACTCATCCCTCAATACATGCAGGTCTGGGAAATATTTTAGCTGGCACTGTACTTCTAAATAAGGGTGCGCATCACCTTTGTATTTACACAAGAGCGAAAACCAAGGTAGATCAGCAACCATGGCTTTCACTTTCCTAATTAAACCACTATTGACAATTTCTCTTTACAGCCGCTCCATCCTGTGGACAGACATAAGGAGGAGAGACAGAAATCAGCACTTCTCCCTACCACGCTGGAAGTCAAGACACTTTCCCCCAACAGTCTGATTTGCACTTAAACTGTTCCAGTTTGATTTCTGTCCCGAGCATGTCAGGTGAGGAAAAAACCCCAACAAACACATAAAACTGGGAAAGATCAGATGAGGAGACAGGTCTGCAACCTGAAGTTTCACACAGGCTCCAACTCCTGCCAAATTATGGAAGACATCTACACCACAAAGCAGCTTGGCCTCCAGATTTCTAACACATGAGGTTGAGGAACTAAGAGAAGCTGCAGCTCTTCAAAATTGTAAAAATTCAACTCGTATCAGCAATACAGAACAGAACCCACTTGATTATTACATTTAACTAGGGAGATTTAACAGGATAATTAAAGAGGTATAAAATTCACTTGACAATACAGGGAAAGAGATCAATGGAACTCCTTGGGGAAAATGAGAGAAAGTCAGGTTCTTTGGGGCACTTCAACAATGCTACGAAGTTTTACTACTGGAAAACAGTGAAAATACAGCCACCTTTCTCCCTGTGAGGATCAACTTAAAGCATACCCCTCAGATAAGTAGAAAGTGTCTTAAAAATGAAACCCCACTGGTCACAGTACAGTACCAAATCAGCATGCAAAAGCTGACTGCAGAGACTGGTGGGAGGAGGCATAGACAGGTTCTGCAAATCTCAGTATGTTCCCTACTAAAGGATACCTATTTCTTAATCGAATTTCACTTCTGTATCAATAAACTGAAGCATCTTTGAGTGTAGAATGTTTTCCTGGTTCTATTTTTTTGTGGTGTGATTTAGTTTGTTTTAAGGTCAGTACCTCTTTTTGTTTGTTTGCTTAAATATCAACAAAGTGGTTCAGATTGCAGAAGAAAAAAACCCACGTCACTCAAACTAGCTTTCACCTGGAAATTGACTCAACTGCATGTTAGGAACTTCATCTATATTCAAGTAGGTATCGATACAGATTTTATCTATACTTGGCAAGCAGTTTACCTTGAGCTTTAGCAGTAAAAAGCAGTTGTACAGCTTCTCAGTGACAATTAAGGTTTATAAGGGGTCCACGACAAAAAAAAAATGCAACTAAACAAGAAAAAACTCCACAGCACCAATACAAATCCTAATGCTTAATCATTAGGTTACTAGGCCCAACTTTATATCCAAAATTCACAACTCTCTGGGGCAAGCAGATATAAAGAGATTTAACAAGGTACACCTCCTCATTTGTAACAGACAAAGCTCTAAAAACATTCTATATATATATATCTTATTAATAGATATATAATTCTATATATAGAGAGGAGGCTTTTGAAAGTATCAGCCACAGCCCATAATAAACAGGTACATAAACTGAACAGCTTGGGGGGCTTGTTCCAATCAAGCTCTGAAAGAGTTCTGCGTGACATTTCTCTCCTGATGCCAAGCATGAGTTCAACTATATGTCAAGAATTTCACCTGAATAAAATTTACCTTGGAAACCTGTAAGAGATGTCATCATCCTAACCATACACAAGTATCAGGAACCAAAAACACCTCTGCGCAAATCATAGCAGCTACAGACACATTCAGACAACACAAGAGTACGGTGGAACCACCTAACGTCCATGCTCGTTTCAACAGGAATGCCTACCTTGCAAAAGTGGTCTTCAAAAAAACCAGCGCCAGTTCTTACAATTTTGCTGCAAATGCTGCAAGTATATAGTCAGGAACGCCCACAAGCAACACTTGGCGACCAAAGGCACTAAGATTAAGCTCTGTGGTTGAAGGGTCTTGCTGAAGACCATGAGGGAGATGCCCCACAACAGCCCCTGCCCGAAGTGCCCGCAGCAGCTGAACCCAGGCCCTGTCCATGGCGCTTCCCAGCAGCATCCCAGTCACTGGGGCACCACCGCGGGCTGCCCACAGCCCCGGCAGGGCTGCAAAACCCAAGTGACTGCTACCGGAGCAAAATCATAGCTATGGGGTTTGATTTTGAAAGTCACATGGTTAGGGGGTGGAAATGCATAAAGGATTAGATTAAAAGCAAGAAAGGTCTTACCACACCACTGAAGCAAAACCTTCCAGCAACTGAAACTACTATTCATGACATCTCCCCTCCTCCTCATCAAGTCACCTATCAGGCTACCATGAACTTTTAGAATGCAAAGTTCTATCAAAATTGTCCTATGGATATAGGACATCCAAAATGTCCTATATCACTATTACTGCTCCCAGAACCAGGTGCTTTCAAACAGAAATAATATAACCAATGCATCTTTTTGTTATTGGCAATAAGTATCACTGCTGTTGGTTTCTACGTCAGTCTGCACTACAGATGTACAAGGAACAGGGTAAGACCACGCTGAGTGAGAAAAGTCTCCAGTTTTCCAACCTGGTGGTAGCAACACAAAAAAAACCCCATAGGTGCTGCTTCTTTCAGGGTACAAGTCTGCTTCAATACAGAAGCAGTACAATTTTAAAAAAGTAAGAATTAGAAATTATGAACATGCAGCATGTTGATTAGAATTGGCTTCTTCAGCTTTATTCAGCAGTCATTGTTAAGAGTCTGAAATTACGTACACTCGCTTCTCAGGTAAATTTACTTTTGAAGTCGAGCATCAAAAACTTCAACACTTTTCCAAAATCCAGAATGGGCTACATATACTAGTTCTCCCTCAATAAATAGATATGGAAAAGATGACGTTTACATCTTCTCTAAGGTCTTACGATTTTTTTCACTACGCCAGGTTTACATATCCCTGCCTCTGCAAGGGCTTCAGCTTACCAAGAGAAATCAACAATAACTACCATAACGGCTTCAAAGTGTTTTGCACTCCTCAACAGCAAGCAGCTGGTTCTTCGGCGAAGACCTATACTAAATAGTTTTCCGGCAAATCTATGCAAGCTGCAAAGGACAGTGGCTTTATAGCACTAAAGTAGTTACGCAAGCAAAATCCAAAATAGACTTTTGCCAATACAAACTACTTTGTCCAGAGAATCCATAAACGTCACGCTAGCAACACTAGCATACGATAATCTCCCCGAGGGAAGGGCTTGACACTAACGCTCGTTTTGTAGTTTCAGAATAGTCCTGATCTATTTTCCCATGCTAGGGGAAAAATAATGAAGTAGCTGAACCAGAGCCTAAACTGGAAGGCAATAGCAGACTCAAGATTCACTGACATGATTAAACAGGAAAACAGACCCAAAGTAAAAATAAAAAAAAATGTGTCATTTCAATTGAAACAATCATGTTTACTCCAAAACTGACGCACATGAGATTGTGATTTCTTATATGACTTTTTTTTTTTTTCTTCAAATTCCTAACTGTGAATGCAACTTCAGGTATAAAGCCAAATACAACCAAAGTACTAAAGCAGTAATGGAAGTCTACTTGTGTTCTCTTAAAAAACTTCCACCACCGATCACCTGCTATCTCAACTCAAGGCCTACAACAGTTTCTGGATTGTATAAGGCCATGAAAAAAAAATATCAAAATAAATGTAGCCAACAAAAAAGTACCCTCACAAACCAGACTATCTCATACAATTTGTTTTCATGGTATAAAAGTTAAATTTACAGGCATCACCTCCTGACCAGTTTCCCATTTTTTTTGTTTATCCATTTTATTTACATGCCAAGGTACCTAGGTATCGTAATTTCCTTTTTCCAAACATGCAAAGAACAGAAATACTGCATATGGAAGACTAGCTCAAGTTACTGAGTGTACTGGTACTGGCTGGAATAGAGTTAATTTTCTTCTCAGTAGCTTAGATGGTGCTATGTCTCGGATTTGTGATGAAAACAGTACTGATAACACAGGGAAGTTTTCATTATCGCTGACAGCGGTTACACAGCACCAAGGCCTTTTCTGCTTCCCACTGCTGACAGGAAAGAAGCTGGAGGGGACCGAGCTGGGGCAGCTGACCCCACTGACCAAAGGGAGATCCCAGACTATACGATGTCATGCTCAGTGACAAAAGCTGGGGAAAGGAGGAGGAAGGGGGGAACGTTTGGAGTGATGGCATCTTTCTTCCCAAATAACTGTCACATATGATGCAGCCCTGCTCTCCTGGAGATGGTTGAAGCAGCAAATTAATTCTTTGCTTTGCTTGCACGCACAGTTCTGGCTTTACTTGTTAAACCACCGTTATCTCAACCCCCCGAGTTTTCTCATTTTTACCTGATTCCCTCCCCTATCCTGCTGTGGGGGAGCAGGCGAGTGGCTCCATGAGGCTGAGCTGCCCACTGGGGTTAAACCAAGCTAGCAAATGGCAGTATTAAGGTAACACGCAGCTTTGACACATTGACCTTAGACAGAATAAAGACACAAGTTCCAACTGCTTTGTGAGTTAAGGATGTAAGTATTTTTCATTAACAAGTCTATCTACGGTTCCAGTTCCCCCAAGATAAACAGTTTGAATATTTCCTTTATACTTCAGTTGTGTAAGGGAGACCAGTGAAACTTATGTCATACAAGCCACGCTGGATTTCACTAAATTTACTTCTCGTGTTATTTCGGTATCTAACACAAGCACCTGAAGAAAAAGGAAATACAAAACAGAAAGGCCACACAGTATTCCATGAAATTCTACAGAAATTGCTAACCACAAAAAATGCCACATGACTAGGTACAGTAGCATTTACGCAGCATGAAAGGTTAACAACAGAGTTGAAATGGCCACAGGCAAAATTATTTCCTAATGTACATGAAAAAAAAAAAATTCAGAAGTGAAATCCTCTTTCACCAAGATTAAATATAAGCCAATAGATCACAAGCTGGATATGTTTTACAGGAACAACTACTGTCATCTCAGAAGTAAATGGTTTAAGTATGTTAAAACTTGCTGTTGTTCACCGAGGCAAACAAAAATAATACCTTGGGTTATTATTAATTATTTAATTTGCAAAATAAGAAGCACAACTGGCATATTGATATGCCAGTACTTCTTGGGAGAGAACTGGCAGTAAAGTCAGCAACGTGCAAGATGTCCCGTGCCAAAGAGATCTCTGGAAGCTTCAATGTATTTATATAAACAATTGTAGTCTTTACTGCTAGTGTGTTTTAATGCAGGATTTTTTTGTGGACCAAAACAAAAGGAATCAATATTTTTCTCTCCTCCTCTTATCTGTGATGCTGACAGAGAAAGCCTAGCCTTCATGGATGCCTCATTTCCGCTTGGGGTGGGGGTGGCTGGGAAAACCTCAAGATTCAGCTTTCATAGTTAAAAGGAATTAAGGTAAACAGAAAGGTAACGGGCACAGTAAGCAAACACAGAATTTTCCAAAATAATTCTATCACCACAACACTGTTTAGATAGATCTTAATGATGAAGTAATTACTCGGGTCAAAAAAACAATTCTCAGTCACCTTTCCAAACTGGGCAGAGCAGCACATGACATATTCAACCTCAATACAGCCAAGGACAAAGAGGGACCACCGTTACAGATACAAGTCCCCGGTGTTTTCTTTGTGCTGCCACTGCAGTTACCAGAGGCTAACCAAGAGAGCCCAAAGCGCAGAAAACTAAAAATGTTTTTTGCTAATTCAGCCCCCAAACCATAAGATCAGCTGAACACTAGTGCAAGAGGACAGCTAGGAAACTCCGGGGGGGGTGGGGTGGGGGGGTGTGTGCTATGAAGGGAGACTACCTTCTCTAACATGGGTTTGAAGTTACTATCACTTTAAACAGCACTTAAAGTAGCTTTGCTCATCTGCATAGATACATCTTGGCTACAGTCTCATTTACAATTCAAACCTTTAACCACACTCCCAAAGAATGCTGTAACAAGTCTTTCTGTTCTTAGAATAAAAAGTATAATTTCACTGTTCAGCAGTTTTCTAGAGCTCAGATCTATAAGGACCTGATAATAAATAGTGTAACATAATCGATAGTACTTAACCAGGGGCAATGCATCATTTTTTCTGTAATTCCTGCACACACACCCCATCATTCCTGTCCACACACAGTGCTCAGCAGAAGGTAAAGCAGACGGCACACCTCAGCTGTGAGTTGCACAAGGTCACCCTCAGCATCCCTCATTCACTCCCACTCCACCTGCAACATTGTCCCCTTACCCACATCAATATCCTTCATCTTACCAAGCAATTTTTGCTTAGATTACCACAGTGAAGTATTATGAGCACTTTGAGTACTGGTCAAAGCCTTAGTTTAATATACCAATTATTTTTGTACGATTGTTCATCAAAAGATACCCTGAAAAGGAACATCTAACAGGATTAACTTTGTTTCTACAATACACTGCACATTTTCAGATCTGACAAGTATTGTTTTCTGATCTCAGCATTTTTATACTTGATCTTTATGTTTGGATTTGTGCTTGCATATTATTGTTTCGAATTGGAGAGTATTTCCAATAACTGACAGAAAAGTAGAGTTTTCAAACTGAAGAGCAGAATGATGAAAAAAAAAGCTTTGTTTTGATTCTTCTCTGCTAGAAATTTCAGTCAGACTGTCCAAGCAGTCACTTTACTCCGAATAATAATTTGGAATATTATATGCGAATGGACAAAACCTGCAAAATCATATTCTATTTTTTTCAGCTTGAAAGAAAGAAATACTTGGTGGGCATCACTCTAAAAAAGCAGCAATACCAAACTTTTCCACTTGGTGGCAGCACACCAATGGAAACCAAACCACTGGAGCACGACCGCCAAACCCGCACACGCTCCTTTACGTTTCTTTATTTCTTATTCCTGGAAGGCTCTAGTTACTTCACAGATTTAAGATAAGCACCTAAGTTTTTAAGGCTACTAACATTCAAGTTCAAGTAGTCATTAAAGGCTCTTAACTAAAAGAGCTCTACTTCGGTCTTTCTGACTGATGTTTACAGGTTCATCCACCCCTACCAAAACTGCCAAACACACGCTAAATCGGATTCCCAAGCACACGCAAAGATGGCCAAGCAAACAGAAGCAATACTTGACCAAGGCCTGACTCCCGATCGTGCTAACTGTTCATTCCAGCCACATTTTCATTATTTATTTTTTTTTTTCAAATCAAAATAAAATAAAAAAAAAAAGGGAACTCTGACTCGGGTGCACTATCAATTCAGATTTTACTTTCTCCTCAGGCTGTCAGAAAAAGACCTACCAGCACACCAGAAAACTTACTAGGGTAATTGAAATTTCTCCTACCAGCATCTCTTTCACCACCTGAAACTGTTGCCAGCATGACACAGGAAAGCCAGCACCATATGCAGTAAATACCTGGTGCTACTATAGTCAGGGACAATGACCCAGAACGAGTAGTCTTTACCCATTTAAATAACTGATGTTAAACAAAGATTAGATTTAATTAAATTAACAATACTTAGTAGTAATTGAATAATTTAACTAACACATCCAATAAATGTTTGAAACTACTACTGAAGCAGGAAGGTGACGTGATGAGAACACAAAGATCTGCTGGTTTCTTTCTCCTCTTACGAATATTGTAGCAGAGACTCATTTACCACATGGGTAACCCTGGATAGCTATCTTTTCTCTCCAACTGACCTTGTACATAGGCATGTACACAGACATACAAACTACCTTTTTTTTCCCCCCCTGTAACCACATGATAAACAGCTTTATTTCGCACTATTTGTATTCTACATGCCAAAGTTGCCTACAGCTAATAAAAAAATTACCACATGCTATCACATAATTAATGTACAAGTTGCAATGACAGTTCTTTTGCATTTTTTTTATACATTAAATCTTTATTAGTATCATTTCAGGGTCATTTCTTAATAATGACCCCATGCAAAAGCACCTAATGAAGCTCGCTACAGTACTGTTTTTTTTGGTACCATATATAAGTTACTATTATTCAACCAGCCTCTGGAACAAAGAATTCAAGAGAGCAAACTATTCTTATTCAAGCTTTAGAGAGATTCGAGTCATCGCTTCAAGCCAAATATTAGGAAATACGCTCCACACGAATCACAGAAGAGCAACTGTGATATTTAAAAATACAAAATAAATTTAAGTAGAGAAGGATAAGCTTTCCTTCCTTTCCCTCTACCTGACTAAACAGCTTATTGTTGTCTAGTGTATTCCCAGTCTGGTATGGCCCTTTGATTTGATCAGCTTTATTAAAACTACACTTTCACTAGGACGGATGCACACAAAAAAACCCCCAAAACCACAAAAAACCAAAACCTGCTCAGCCTAATCCAGCATAACAGCAAAAAGATAAAATGGAGATCAATAACTAAGGAGACGAAAGCAAACACAGAAAGCGAAAGAGGCACCGCAATTTGCCATAAGAGGGAGTAAGAGCCTTAAAAGCTTTCAGCTTCCAGGTAAGAAGACATGCAGCTCTAGGGCAATTATAAACACAGGTTTAAGGTCCAAATTTTTGTTGATAAACAGCTTATATGGGAAACAGCTACAATAAAACCAAAGGAAATTGTTGATTTTTTTTTTTTTTATAGACAGACACGGCCATGTGACAATGAAGAACAACTTCCACGTTTTGCCCATTTAAATTAGTAATATTAAGTGTGATGAAAAAGGTACTTCTGATCCTTTTTCTCAGTAAGCTTACTGCCTTCAGAAAGAAAAAAAAGATACTATATCACAACATGAAGCTTGATTTTGGGTCTCTCTGAAGTAAAAAAGAACAGCTGATCAACTAAGGCACTTGACTATACACCAGCCTGTACTTCATCCCATGCTCTCCCTTCCCCTTTGCTGCTGTTCAGTGCCAGCCCAGCACGTTCCTCAGCATTACCTGTAAAAGCAGATCCTAAACCAAGGCATAGATTAAAGAGGGGAGAATGATCCTATTAAACAAAGAAAATAGCACTCCACCACCCCCCCAAACCAAACACCCAAGTTCCTAACCTTCCTTTTCTACCCCTGCTGCTGAAGAGGGAAGCTAAGCCATTTTTCAGCATACTCAAGACCTAGCAGATAAGGTCTAGGCAACACTAAAGCTTTACTTGGTTCAGCCTATTTAAGGCAAAATGTTTCCTTACGGACTTGTGTCCCAGGTTACAGAACACACGAGCTTCCTAATACACTAGGAAAAAAATAGTTATCTGTGTTTCAGAGGTACTGAAGTAGCAGCAAAGTAGGGTTACAGTACCTCAGGATATTTTCTAGATTTAAATGGTAGAGCAATTTTCTCAGGTAATCTTCATTTGTCTTAAATGTGGCCTCAGAAGTAATCTTCTATCTTTTAAAAGTGGGGGAGACAGACAAAAAAAAAAAAAAAAAAAAAAAAAAAAAAAAAAAAGAGAGACCACAGGCAGAATTGAAAAAGGAAGGTAAACTAAAATCTGATTGAATTATTGCAAAATAATTCTAGTTGGGGTAGGGGGAGGGAAACGCTCTCTCTTTCACAGGAATCAAAAGCTGGAGGCACATACTTGGTGTTAAGTACCTCGCCTGCTTAGGACAAGTGTAAATGAGTCATACCATCTGTACTCACATTCAAAGGATAGTCTGGCAAGATAGCAGGGAGAACACAAAGCAATGTGATGCTCTGTTCCTAACGTTATGGAAGCGGTTAAGCTGGGGAATAGAGCAAGACTTGCCAGTTAAAATAAGAACTACCTACAGTAAGACACTGAACACCTTTGTCTCTAAATTTATACTTATTTGTAGAATTCTACCCAGTAATCTATAGCACTAGAGATACACCTATAGACACACATACAAAGACACCACAGAGGCTGACTAATGCTGTATCATATGAATGTATTTACTTCACAGAATAATGCAAGAGACAATTAAAGTAGAAAGCAAATACATTGGAGCAAGAAGTCATTCCAGAACATCAATTATTCAGAGAAAAACTATTTAAGATAACCATTTGTTACAGAGACAAGACAAAATGCATTGGCAAATGGAAAAAAAAAACCCAACAAACAGAATCAACGCTGGCGAGCAGCCTTCTAAACCAAGTTGTGCTGAGCAGAGTAAAAGCAATAATCACATCTGAAGAAACAATAAGGACCTGGCAAGGATGCAGTGTGAGACTAATCCCAGCACAGGGGACAGAAGCCTCATACAAAAAGATGACCCGTGGCAATATCCAAGCAAAGGCGGACAAAGCCATGGCCAGCGTGGGGAGCAACATGCCACAGAAGGCTGCTATTCCCAATGCTGCTGTGTGGGTGGGGGACCCGAATTCACAGAAGTCATGAGCAAGGTGTAAAGGCTTCTCATAAAACAAATTACTAATACTGGAAGAACATGCAAAGTTTGGGTTTCTCTGTTTTTCTTTTTAAAAGTCCAGGAAAGTTAAACTATGTGGAAGGCTGAACTTACCAACATTATTTTTGTTGTTATACAATAAAAGCAATCTATTTTAAAACACAATACTAAGCTTTACTTTGGACCTCAGAATATGCAAGTCGACATATCTGGCATGTAACGCTCCACCTTTCACACCAGGTGAGGGTTTGTAGTGCTAAATGATGCTAAAGCCCATTTCAATGTAGCACAAACATATAGTCTATTTATGATGGTTACACTGAAACTGGATTATTTAGAGGACGGACACCAAGTTCTCCCAAAGATATTCCTGGATATGTTGGGGGCTGGAAGGGGAGGAATAGACATCCATCTGCTGTTCCAAAATCCTTGTGATAATTTGTTTATATTCATACCAAGCTTTGAGGAGCATTAAATGTACAATTAATTTAAAATGGTATCTCACTTTCTCCTTCTAGGTTTCATGCCTTCATCTTTTAGTTATATAAGAAAATTGTTCCCCATCCTAAAAAAAATATATATATATATATCTGATCCACTTATTTTGGTCTATTTACTTGATCCTCTAAAACTTTTTTTGTTAATTAAAATCAGGCATGTTATTTCACAGCAGTCTGTAGGTTATATTAATAGCATTTACAATTCCCAGCAGGTTTAGCAGCAGCAGATATTCACAAGGATGTCTGCCCCCAGTAATCACAGTTCACAAGTTGGCACATTAACATAAACCCAATATCATTAATATATAAGCCCAGCTGTGAGCAGAGTTGATTTGGGGGGCAGGAGAGGACGTGAGGGTGCAGGAGGATGCTATGCCATACCACTTCCTCACTGACTACTTATTTACCAAGGACTACCACTCCGAGGAGCTTCACAGGGAAATGAAACACTAACTCAAACTGTTTAATTATGAATCAGCAGAACTGTCAGAGATCATAGCAAAAATATTATACCATTTTTAAATAAAAGTAGATCAAAAAAATACATTTAAAGGAACTCCTGCTGTTGCATCCTACTTAATGATTTACTATTCAGAGAAAAAACATTGAGCTTGAACAGTTCCCTAGCATAAAACAAGAGGTGAAATAAGAATCTGCAAACCTGAAGAATCCTGAATCTATGAAGCATCCACAACTGATGTAAGTGAAAACACGTGTTGAACCTCTGATGTTCCCACCACTATTAAAAATGAAAAATTATCAAGGCAGAAGAGTAAGATCCTCTAGAGATTCCAAAAACCTTTACCAACATGTTATTTCTGTGTGCACATGTATCTCTTCAAACAATAACCGCATACACAAAAAGACGTATCAACTTCAAAATTTCTTATGCTATGCCTGGGATTGACACAGCTTTAAAAAAACAACAGCACACGAACAAAACCAAACTATTGCATCTCAGACACCATTTTTACAGTCTTGAATTTTGCTTTTAAAATCCTTTTTGTTAAGTAGTTCAGAAAGAATTTAAATTTTAAAATTTGGGAAGAAAGCAAAGCAAGCAGAAGATGAATTAATCTGACATCACCTTAAAAGGACAGATAAAATGGTAGACAATAGCATTGCTCCTTTAGCTGAGGGAACAAATCTTTCAATACTGTTTTGCACATCTTTTAGCAAGGTAATTATCTGGATAAAAATAAGTGTGCTATGAGTCACAGCAGTTTATATATAAATCAACCCATCAAGTAAGTCACAACCAGGACAGATTTTTTAGAACCTACAGCTACTTTTCAAAAACACTGTACTTTAAGACCAGAAAAGAATAATACTTTCTAATCTGAACAGATGCTTCTCACATGCGAAGATGAGATTACAATTCAAGAAGCGATGTTCATACACGTTAAAATTAAAGACTAAATCAAGGTTCAGAGCTATTTGAGTCTACTTTTGTCCATACCGTGTTACCTCTCAAAGGTTACAATTTGGCTTCACAGAAACCTCAGTGCTTGAGATATAAGAGGACTGAAGAGTTAAAACCCCTCAAACTATTACTACAGAAGAGTGACTTTCTGGTACATAGCTGTCACATTTTTTAGGACATCGATGGAAAACAACAGTTAAGAATGGGTATTCCGTAGAGTGAGGAAAGCATCTCATACTTTAGGTACCTAGCCAGGGAGCAAAGATTAGACTTGATCAATAGTATTTATAGAATAGCAGGGTGGCAGCTGCTGAGGGAATCTTGTACCAGGCACATCACCTTTAGGACTTTGTATTTTCATTCATGCAGCTTAATCATCACAGTTTAATTTCCGTGAGTTTGAATTTTAACATTTCCAGTCAACCTAATACGAGGATAAACAGGAAGAAAGGTTAGAGGCATTTTAGAAAATGCTGTGAAACTACATGTCTGTCAGAAAGAATGATAAAAACCTAAGTCCCATTTCAAACACAAAAAAATATGCATTTTCAAAATGAAATTAAGCAATAGGCGTAAAAAGAATGCCTGCTGGAAACCTTCAGCTCATGCACTAACAGGAACAAATCATCTTAGGTAAAAACCTCCTAGGAGTTGTTCTCCCCTTCTGAAAGGAAAGCAATACATTTTAAGAGAATACTTTTAGAGTAATTTTTTAAAGCAAAAACAGAAGTGTATCCGAATAGCCTCAATGGATATTTAATGAGGAAGTGCTATAATACATATGGTGTAACAGTGCATGCAGTCGCTTCTCTACCACCAGGACCAGCAACCCAAGAAGCAGTCGTCATCTAAATCCTATTGACTATGTCTTCAGAAGGCCACTTGAAAAAAAGAGAGAAAAATGCAGCAAAATATATGAAATAGGCAGCTTTCTGAATAGACTTCAGAGCCTGCAATTTGATCTAAACATTTCCAGCAGCACTAATAATGCACACGAGGGTTTTTTTGTTGTCTGCAGTGATGGGACAAAAACATGGCTTTAAGGTGGGACAGAAGTCAGCATCAACTAT
The DNA here is from genome assembly GCF_017639655.2 of Falco naumanni. Taxonomy (NCBI): domain Eukaryota; kingdom Metazoa; phylum Chordata; class Aves; order Falconiformes; family Falconidae; genus Falco; species Falco naumanni. The sequence goes on along the minus strand of NC_054057.1, from coordinate 10,271,004 downwards.
TTTACTTGGAACAGAGGTGTTAACTGTATCCATACAAGCTATTGGCATAGCTCAATGACCTATAGCTTTTATTTCCCCAAAATGCAAGCTCTAAAAGAGAACTGGCACATTTTCAGCATACGGGTGTAGCAGCACCTCACCTCACAAGAGGCTCAAAACATGATTTGCATTTTCCAGTTCAGCGTGGTTCTATGGTAAATGCAGAGGGTACTTCTACGCACTTCAGGACTTTCCTCATCCAGGGAAGAGCCCCGTTGCTTGGACGGGATGCCCACCCAACAGCCAAACAACTCCTGCACTTGCGCTCTGCCAACTGCTTAAAAGCTTAAGTCACAGCTGTCACTTCCACCTGAATGCAATATGAAAACTAGCATTGTTACCTCCACACACACGTGCCATAGCTAATTCCACTGCACCAGTACAGCCTGCAAAAAGGGAAAATCAGGTGCCTCTGACCGCCAGAAGCCGGTCACCCTCTCTACCTGGTCAGACAACTGCTGAGCTTAAGAACACAATTTTTTAAGTTCAGCAGGATGCAGTCACTACAGGAAAAAAAGGATTTTTGCAAGGCAAATTAAGCCATAAAAAAATTATTTTAAAAGATATGATTACATTTCACATGCAATGGAATACTGAAAGGGGTATGAAAAAGACAGGTTAAGTGTTACAGCTAAGCCCACCTGCACAGTGGACAGAGAGGTTCCCAAGAAAATTAATCCCAATTAAGTAATGCCATCAAGATAAAGCAGATCACTTAAATCGAACCAGGACCTTGCCCATTCCTAGTTAAAGTGGCATTACACTGACTAAACAAAATTCACTTCCAAAGGACTTTGGTTACTTCCAAATACCTAGGTGCACTGCTCTTAAAAATAAAATGAGTCAGGTTTTTCCTTGACAGACAAGAACCCATGGAGAATTGTGCCACGTGAAAATTTGATGTTTTTCACTTCTTCAGGGGTGAGGAGGCTAGAGGTCTGCTTGGAAAAGGTTGGGAGAAGATTACCTTCAACACAGAACTGAAGAGTGACGTGCACTAAACAGGATGATCCAAAGCAACCAAAATCAGACAGAAGAACAACCCTACAAAATGAATATTCCAGTGAACGTACCACATCTCTCCACAGCAACGAAGCAGGGCTGCAGCAATTTCTCTGCCCTCAGTTCTACACTGCTTAAATCCCCCCCACAGGGAAGGGACAAACAAGCTACCATTAAATACTTGCCAAGAATAATATACCGCCTCACCAGGTGCGTACCCCTTTTCAGAACAGGCACAGCCCATCAATTTGATTGGGTTTGCCCATCATCTAAACACTGCTAGAAATTAGTTTAAAAATATGTTAGTTAAGCAAAGTGAATTGTCTTGACTTGTGGTTTTGCTTTCTAGATGCGCTTAAATACTATGTGATAACCTTTATGACACTTTCATTACTTCACTTTTGTTACTTTTGCTGTACTTTTAAATTCATTATTTGATCTGGGCATTTAATAAAACCAGAAAATAAAGGAAGTATTTTAAGTTGGTTTAACTGCACATGCCACTAATTAAAAGCTTCCAAAAATGTCTCAAGTTAAGCAGTCATTGTGTGAAGGAAATAGTATGGACAGTTAGTGAGCTGAATCAATCACTTGGGGTTGCTCACGGAGTCTGTCAAGGTTTTAGGATTAGTACAATTCTGTCAGACTTCATAAGAGAAGCTTTTCTTTTCCCCAGCGTCTTCTGGTTTTCAACACTGAATAAACCAAGAGGAGTAACTGTAAAGAAAATACTGTTTGTTCCAGAAGAGGCTACTGTTGTCTAATGCCGCTTTCAAACAGTGAACTTTCACAAACGCATTCCAAGTGCTTAGCTCATGACTTCCGTCCATGAAACAGATCAAATTCAATCCTTTGGCAACAAGCATGTACTACTTAAGCATTATTTGTTAAAATTCTCTGAATGCAAGTAGACTCTATACTTAGATTTTTAACAAGTTATATTCATTTATTTCCCTAATATAATTTTTAAGTCACAAATTTCTCTGTCCTATTCTCTACTTCCTCAGGCTGAACATTCCCTCAAAGTTCCCACAACCCATGCCAATAAACCACACTGAAAACAGATTAACCTTTTGTCTAGTCTTATCACTCAGAACCTTTGTACAAAATAGTACAAAAAGCACAACAGAAAGTACTCTATCTCTTATAAGATGGGGAACATCAAGTACAAAACAGCCAAAAAATTACCATAAATATAATTTTATTCACAAGATCAAACCTGATTTTTAAGAACTAAATAGCCACTTAACACAGTGTTCTCAAACTTTGTATACTTTTAATAAATTTCATTTATTTCAGCACAGCAAGTAAGATTCCAATATCCTCTCCTATTCCCTCCTCTTACAAAGAAAACCTAGGATCAGACACTTAGGTAAGCCTTCTTAAATATCAAACTACTTTTCTTATTAACACTTTGCAAAATAATTCTTTATTAAATATCTGTCAGCCTGGTTTCCCACCCCCTGCATTCCAATGTTCATTTATACTTTACACTTTTATGTCAACTTTTATGTGGGTTTTGGTAGCTACTAGGAGCAACACTAATACTATGCGCCAGTCACCTGCTCTACAGCCCACAGCTGGCAGACTCAGGAAGCAGCCCCTGAATGACTGTCTTGAGACTTTTAGGCAAAAATTCAAAATGTAATTAAAAATGGCGCTGATGAGCAGTTTCAAGAACAAGTGTGAAGCAGAGGCTGTAACCCAACCTTCACTGAATCTTCCCCATTTCTAAAAAAAAAAAAATAATCATGAGGGCTAAGGCTCTGTCTCAAATCTTCCATGTTCTTTGCTTTTTAGCTCAAAATACTTGAAACAAAGATATCTCATCACAAACGTACAGGTGATATGTAGACAGCTATCTGTGTAGACACTGTTAAGTGCAATTTTATTATACCTTATCTTCCATGACAACTATTCCCAGTGTATTCCTACATTCAAAAGACATGCCTGATTTTTTCTAAACAAGCTTTATAGTTTTATTATTGTTTATTCCAGAAAATTAACAAGTCAAATGCACCAATAGCCTCATCCATAACCCACTGAATTGAATAGCTTTGCAGCGCAATCAAACGAGAAAACAAAATGAAGTGAAGAACAGTCCATCTTGGTAAGGTTTTAATTAACGGTGATTCAAAATGCTATCTTTTCTAGCTGCCGATAAAAATATTTGTACAACCAATGTGCTTATTATGTCATGGTAACCATAAAACTGTAGTAGGTGATATGTGGAATATAAAACAGTAAGTTTAGCTACTATTTTATGTGTCAATTTCCTATAGAGCCGAGATGAAAAGTTTTATGCCATTACAGAAGACTTCAATTTATTCTTCGACTGACATGCTTCATTAGTTACTATTTGTAAAGAAGTGACCAATTACTGTTTTAGTTGGATTTCAACCCAGTTATTTTTCTACACTCATATTTTCTTAATAGATATTTCTCAACCCCAAGCATGTATCTCTGTGCAGGGAGATAGAGGGATCACTAGTCACAACAGGCATGACTCCAGGCTGTCACTGGATGGTGTCCAACAATTAAAGCTGCACACATGGAAGCATACACGGGAGTAAAGAAGTCGAAGGGCTTTCTGTCCATGCACGTGTCTATGCGGGGAAAAGGCTGCAGCCAGTTCAGACTACTTTTGGCATACAGTTTTCAGGTAACTGGACTACCTGAACATGATCTTACACTTCCACAGTAACATCCTGAGAAGAGACAGGAGGCAAGAGAAAGTCTTTTTGATGTCATTTTCAGAGCTCCAGTTGTACAACTATGAGTATATGATCAGCCTAAGGGGGGAGAAAAATTTTAAATGCTGCAAGAAAACTGGCACACAGTTGTCATATGGGAGACGGGAAAAAGCTGCGAGTCCTTAAAGGCAGCACATGTGGTAAACAAGTATGTTACAGAAGAACTTTTCTTATTTTAGTGTTTTCACAGTAAGTCAACACGAGATTTTATAAATAGAAGCAGACAACCTTAAGACCCTAGGTTCTGCCACAATTAAAGAGGAATTCACAACCACACTCAAACCCCAAAACAATCGGGAACCAGACAAGAAAATAAAGCGTGCTTCTGAGTTTCAAAACACATTATAAGAAGTTTCAGGCCAACGAGTTACTTTCCCAGAGAGCGAGGTCCAAGGTAGACCACACTCGAGTTCCTCCTCCACTCACCCCCCCCAGCCCCCAAAACCAAAGGACACTCACAGAAGACACCTCTTCCATGATTACAGGAATTGTGTCACAAAGGGAAGACATCAGAACACTCCTTTCTGGTTCCAATTTAGGAAAACTTCAAAGAGACACCTTTGCAGTCATAATCTGACCTAAATAATTTGTCTCTCCTCTCCCTTTTCCCCACTCTGCACAAGAGAAGAATGAACGACTGCTTAAACTCAGCTGCAACCAAATATCAAACTATGGCTTTAGGCAGATCAGAAGCCTATGAGCTTCAGTCATTGTTAGAAACTCTGCAAATGAAAAAAAAAAAAAAAAACCAAGGAGAAGCATGTCATTAAATTCCATCCTAAAATTATGAAAGGGTACAAGTTTCATGAAAATTTACCTACTTCACGTGACTTTAAAGACTGGGTTCGTTCAGGCAATGTGCTCCATTTCTCACCCACAGAGTCCTACCCCAGACTAGAAATGTATTAGCGTTCAGTAGTTCATGTATCTGCATTTCCTTCTCCTATCTGTCAGCTGCAAGTGTTGGCCTTCACCGTGGTAGATAATTTCCAAGTCACATAATTAGCACAGTTCTGGCTGTTAATTAACCTCCTAAAAGAAGAACAGAGTAACAAGAAAAAACATACCCTAATGTTTCTGCCTGTACTGAACCTTGTTACAGGTCATTTTCATTGTTTCTTATCTAGTAAAAAAACAAACAAGACAGTGCAAAGACACACCACAGCAGTTACCACCCAACTGCTGCAGCCACACCATACACCACACAAAGGAAGAATTTGGCATTTTGAACAGGCATTCTGTGATGATGCATTGCTTCACAATCATAATACACATCACTGCACTCCACACAAGACTAGGTCATGGAATCTTGAGGTCAAACTCCATCATTCCAACAATTTCTCCTCTGTTCTTCAATTATCCGTCTTACTTTTGTAAGTTTATTCCCAAAAATAAGTTGAGTCAGGCAACATAAGGGAAGTACTAGTGGGCACTTGATGTTAAAAGTCATGATGTTAAAAGGGTGTGTGTGTGGGTGTGTGTGTGTGTGTTTGTGAACATGTCTAAACCACATGTATTTCAGTACAGGCAGTAAGGGCTCCCGCAGCACAGAGGGCTGAACTCCAGCTCTTATTTCTGAGATCTTTTCTGCAGGCACATTCATTCTGTCTTTGGGTACAGTTAACTATAGCCGACTACTGCCACAAGACTGGGCTTCAGGCCTACAAGACTTGTTTCTGCTTGTGGTCACTGAGGATGCAAAGAGCCAATTTTCTAATAAACTTACTCCGAAATGACAGTTCCAAAACAACTCTGCAACACCCTCAAACAGCACGGAGGAGAGCACTGCTAATACCAGTATGGCGAGCTTCCAAGGAAGGGGAGCTGAACTTCTCCTCTGACAGTCTCCACAGACACCGCTGGCATTGCCATTCCTCCTGTCACTCAAACAGGATACGATTTCTTTAGCTTATGTAAGTTCCAGTGAAGAACTTTATAGAAGGAAACGCATCTCACTGCTCCCCCACGTTAAGGGGTTGGTGTCAAGAAAGGAACCCAGTGCGATACCTTAAACGCTTACTTTACTTTCTACAGCCATCGCAACAGCAAAAGAGGTCCTTCCAGATGAAGCTTACGTTGACGCAAAGATGTACCCAACAACTTTTTAACAGTCATGCTAATTCTTCGGCAAAATTCTCCTACTACTTGTGGGCACAGATTCACGAACCATGGTACTTCTACTTTGATAACAGTAGTTATCCTTCAATTACATATGCAGCAAGTTTAACAATTTAATGATTACTAAAACAGTTTTAACACATATGCAGAGCATTGCAGGAATTTTATCAACCTTCAGGTGAGGAAACCTCACAACTAATCTGTTCAAACACAAACTATGAAAAACATCACTTATTTTTAAGCAATTACAGCTTGTCACATGTTGTGAATCTTAAAAAAAAAAAAGCCAATTCACAGTATGTGAAAGTCGAAGCCCTTTCAACAATAAAAGATGTGGCTGCGTGCAGCTGTATTTGCCCTTCCTAGACAATAAATTTGATATACTTGACCCAAAAACCATTTTTTGCACCTCTGGGCATAGAAAAACAGTAAAGACACTCTCTCGCCTGTATTATTTAGAGTGTTATTTCAAGATTATAGATGCTGGGAGAGTCCCCTTCCTGCGCTATAGAAAGGTGCGGCAGGTAGAAAAAAGAACCAGTGTCTTTCAGTCATTGTAAACAGAGCTCTACAGGGTAGCCAGACACCTGTTGGGTTTTGGATGACCCTTGACTATGAAGCTCTGAAGTTCATGAGAAGAGCTTTGCCATTCACCAATAGTGAGTCTGTGATATACTAACCATTTCTGTCCTTCTCATTCTCACTTTAGTGCTTTAGAAATCCCTTCTTCACCTCTCTTTTGCTCTCATTATGAAGATCTTCAAAGTCCTCCTCTCTTAAGCTCTACTTCTTCTGGAATAGATTAATTTGACTATTTACATCCCTGATGTAATCCCTGATTAAGCTTATAGTAAAAAGAAGAACAGACAAATGTCTATGGACAAGTCATAAAGTCTTACTTTTCACTTGAAAAGTTCTACTTTTAAGTAGAGATTTCTCAGTCTGTGATCTTACTACTGTTAGATAATATTTAAATGGCTGTGTGCTTGTGGATCAAAAGAAACAGAAAACAACATCATGGGGTAGAAGTGGAAGAAAGGTGGTTAGTATAGGATTAGGAACGATGCAGAGCAGTAATGGCATTTGCAACCTTGCAGGTGACAGGGAAGTGAGAAGATAAAGTGTTCTTCTACGAGTCCTCCTTAACACTGAAAATTATCCCCCAGAATGAAAGAACACTATTAAAACCAGCAACAAATGCAGCAGAGCTGTAAAACAAAATACTGCTCCTGGAAGGGAGACAGGAGCAAAGGAAATGAAAGCTATCAGGCAGTACCGATACAAGGCTCTAATTTGGCAAAAAGACTCCACAGCAACACAATACTAAGCATTAAGACCTCTTTCTCTTGATCCTCATGTTTTAGCAAACGTAGCAAGAACTGAACTATGCAGTTACAAAGAAACAGAGGCAAGGGGTAGGGAATTCCACTAACACACTGCTTCCGAAGTGTCTTTGTACCATGACTTGGGATGTTTCAGTAATTCAAAACAATGAGTAATAATGTAACCAGAAAAATAACAGTGACATTTTGTTTTTCTTCATCTGTTTATTTTATGGGTGCTTTTCCTTCTTTTTAACCTACCAACAATACTTTGTGGTGCTGGTGAGAAAATGAAGCATTAGCAGAGTTAGAGAAAAAGCAACTGACACCACACAAAGATCTGAGGCAGGAAAGAGATAATTGAGTGCGCAGGATGAAAAGAGAGACTTTGCACCGACTACCTACCCACTATCATGAGCAATAGACAGAAGAAGCAGATGACCTAAAGACAGGAACAGGGAAGGAGAGAATACCAATTACCCCTAGTACCATACAAAACTGAGATTGCAGGGATGGATTTAAGTGACTACACTATTAATTAGTTACAGATTACGTTAGTGTAAAAATAAATGCAGAACTTCTTGAAAGTGGTCTTCTCCCCAGTTCAGCTGCCTATGACAAATAGATCATTCAGCTGTGAGCTAGGCAGATCCTTGGTCTCTTGCGCTGCTTGCCACTGGATGACCAGGTTCTTGAATGGAAGGTTCAACGACTTCACCATTAAGAGGCACCAGTATAGATGGAGCTGTCAAAATGTAGAGGACAAGCAGCAAAATCTTGAAACACCGAATTTGTCACGATTGCTAGAAATTCTGTAAGCTCTAAAAAGGCTCATTTTGGCCTCAATGCTTTAACTATTGCAATTTCATTCTTGTTTTGCCATGCCGACTAGAATCCTTGCTTGTGTCCCCTTCTCTGCCTTCATTAAGGTACTGTTCTATCTTCACTTTGCCAAAGTAAAAAAAAAAAATAAAAAAAAATATCAAGAGGTACCCATGCTTTCTTTTCTGTACCAGATATAATGAAGCACAGGATTTCAGCACAAAGTGAGAGTGAACCTCAAGCATGATTGCAGAATGACCAAGAATAACTTATCAGCTAATGCTCATCCGCTGCAATTAGGAAGGCCATTAAGTGACAGTTCATTGTTTGAAAGTAGGGAAACATTCAACATTTAGGATGCTTTCTCGACAGGTCAGGATGCTGCCAGAAATAGACTAGCCCATGCAAACTGGCAAAATTATGTACAAAACCTGAACACTCGCTAAGTTCTCCTAACACGAGTCAGTTCACCATTAAGAGGCATTCTTTCCTCCTTTGGGGCTGGAAAGCTCCCACTTCCCCTCCACCTCGCTGTGCCTATATATGTAGTTCTGAAGTTTAACAACATAAGCTTAAGCAAAGTGGTTTGTTTTTTTCTTGTTTTACTCACCACCACCACCCCACCCCACCCCCCCCGTGTTAGAATAGGCAGAGCTTTGCTTTACACTTCTCAAATTCAAATATGGTTTCAGTAATTTAGTGAGAAAAATATTTGCGCGTTCAAGCTGCCCTAAATAGGTAGGGTTGACTCATGTAAACAACAATCTACTTACATGGTATTGTTCACTCAATTCACATACATGCTGTATTACTCTAGAAATAATCAATGAAAATCTAAAATTATATTCAATTCACAGTAAAAAGCATCTCATTATTATAGCAGAGAAGTCATTAGGTGCTTCAGCTAACAAGTAGTTCCTCAATCTACAAGGATGCTACAGACCAACTATTCTGCCCCTCTTTCATTTGTATATCACTGCTAGTGCTTCTTCTTTAACTCTCAGCACCCACCCTGCTGGTTACAAGTCTCACCTTCCTTTCTCTCCTTACTCCTCAGTCACACCATTCTCGCATTAGCTATAGTTTTTGTGCTGAAATGGGTCAGTGCCGTATAATTCATCAACACCTGAGCAATCACAACTGAATTAACTGGTACGTTCCCACCCCTTGGCAAGAGTGTTAGTGTCATTACGAAGAAGAGGAATAAAAACATTCCCTTGTATTTCAGAGCTTAAATATTAAGATTCTGTCCTCGTTTGCACAAAGGATAACACCAGGACACCTTATTTCAGATTCATCTTCAAATGCCAGATTAGAACTTGTCCTCCACCCCCAACAATGAAGGAAAACAAAACCCCCAAGAATCAGCACTGTAAGCATGCTCCCAGCACTTAGCTATGAACTGCTTTGTTTATTTTTTTCTTGACGTGAAATGTTTTGTGATTCCTATTATGATACAGATTATTTAAACACAAACATTATAAATAACTTTGAAACAGTTAAGTCACTGTAACTAAGGCAACGAGTCTCCCACTCAACTTCCAGAAATAGGAAGAGAGGAAAAGAGGTAAGAACAAAATAAAAAGTTGGCAGGAACAAGAAAACAAACGATCAGATATTAGTTTGACATTGAGGAAGACCCAGCTGACTATAGGAAAATAAAAGGAACAGCAACTGAGAAACAAACTAGCTGATAAAAGATGAAGTGAAGGATATGAAGTGTTTAATACCAGAGATATTTAATTTCAGTCATTTTATCACACAATCCATTTCAGTGAATGGAAACAACGACAAAAATCTGGTAATGTAACAATCCACATCAGATAGCAGATTGCTAGTTCAGAGTCTCAACAGCTATCCCATAGGAATTTTCAACTTTTTTGTGGGTGCTAAGGCAGGCACTTCTTCATACGCAAGCACATATTTGCCTCATTTTTTCTCTCCTGATATTTGCCTCCAAGTAATGGTCACAGACCTTTGATGCTATCTACATGAATAGACCTTTATACCCTCACAGAAGGCCACTGAGTTAACAGGATCTGCCACAAGTATCTGCCTGTAGAATCAAGGCTTGCTTTGTTTCTCTCCCACCTTTTCTTCCCCCCGCCCTTAAAAAAAAAAAAAAAAAGTTTATTTTCTTGACTGAGAAGAACTGCTTGTTCGCAAGTCAAAAGTTCCCGAGTTATCATCAGGCAATCTGATCCCCCAAAACGAACACATGGTAGAACCAGGTTCTCTCAACACATTCTAATGGAAAGGCTGGTAATTACTTTGTATAACAAGATAAACAGAGTTCAAGTTACTCAAAGTTGTCCACCAATTAAAGAAACTTATCTTTTCAGTACATGTGAGTTCTTTGCCTGGGAACACAAGAATTAACGTAAGACTTACGGTGTCTTGATATTTATTACAACTACCTAATTTAGTTATCTTATATACATTTAACACAGATTAGACGCAAATTTTAGGAAGAATGCATGATGGAGAATTGAGCAGAAAGAGTGGTTCTCAACTTTGACAAGATTCCCAGAAGTCATGCTTTTTAAAGAACAGTAACATAAAAGTAACCTCTACCAAAAAAAAAAAATATTAAACACATATCTCATTAGTCTGCGTCAGAACAGAACTAGTAGAGCAATACCACGCAATTCCATTCCCACCACAACCCTCCCTCATCGAACAGCAGCAGCTCCTTTTCATCACCACAGGAGACCATTCCTCCTCTTAAGGGTAACAAGGAACTAGTTGGGACATTTATTCTTGGCATGAATTCTAAAAGAATGAAGTCTAATGCTAGCAGTAATGAAAATAGCAACCATAGAGGCATTCAGAGCGTTCACTATGACACTGCAAACATTTGTTGAACTGCCAATTGAACAAGATCCATCTTAGCTACGAGAAAGATATAAATGGGCAATAAAGAAGTCAGTGCTCTCATTGTTCAAGGACTTTCAAGATAAGTGGTCACTCCAGTATCCTCATGCAGTTGTTCATACTCCAATCCTTTCCACTCACATCTGACTTCTGGGAATAAACACATTGCCTCAAGCGCAGTCTAGTAGTCGTAAGAAAAATCCCATACAAATTCCTTTCAAATGCCCATTATTATGAGGCCTAAGATTTCTTCCCATTACATATTTAAGATTCAGAGAAGACAGGTTATGCATAATTAAAATAATGATGTACTGAAAGAAAAAATAAAGCTTTACCAACTATAATGACACTGCATCCAATGAGCTTTACTACAAATAGTTACACAGCTGCAAAATTAAAGAAAACGGTCCACCAGTTTTGATCAGGGCTTCACGCATTTCAATAAAACTATACTGAAACGTAGGCTTACTCTAGCCTAAAAGACCTGTGTATGTGCCTACAGGTCGTAAGGCTTGTAACAGAAAAGCAATGAATCCCTTCAGCTGTAAGGTAATCCAAATTTCACCTACCCACTAAATAAAACTAGGCTGTCAATTACTCCTTAGGTGTAAGAGGGCCTAACTTGCGACCCTTTAAAGCAAGAATTTACCTGTTCTGTGAAACAGTTAATGTACCCAGACACTATGACTGAATAGCAAAACACCTGAAGACACTTAGCCTTTCAGGGTTAGGTTATGCAGAGTTGAGAGGGCTTTTATACAGGAGACCAAGGCATACCATTATGGACTTACAAGCAAGTTACTCCTTTTTGCTCCTGCATCTCACACCTCCCCCCACCCAAAAAAAAAAAAAAAACTAAACCACCAGCAAACCTTGACTTAAACTTTGCTTTCAGTGCCATTTCTTACAGGAGACTGTTTCAGGAAGAGACAAACAAACTTTTACAGCCTCCCTCTCACTTGGCATTTTAACAATTACAGCAGCTTCTCACCCAGAAGAACCTGGTACATGAGCACCAATCTATGAAGACAGCAGGAAGGCAAACAAACTGAAGAGCAAACACCTTAATCATAAGGTACACTTACTATATTTTTCACCTCTGCCTTGAGTGGCTTAACCTTCGGTGACATAATTTGCATATTTGCTTCCTCTATTTTTAAACACGTCTGCCCAACACTGCACAGCAAATCAAGCAACAAGAACAATCTACAGCTTCTAACTTGACATTTGAATGATTACCCTTTCTACCCCAGAGTTAAAGTTTGCTACTGAGCATTACATGTATCAACTTTGTTCAATATTGTTCAGTTTAGCTTCAAATACAATTTTTGCAAACATGGCTTATGGGGTTTTTTTGATACCTAATATAGGTTGAGAGCAAACATAAGTCATCTCTGAAAGTACAACATACACCCTGAATTATTTCAAAACTTTAAAGATATTCCTACCTCCTAGGACTGCAAAGCAATAAACCTTGAGCTGCGTTAACACAAATTTGTGGACATACCTCCTGGCTGCTTCTTGAACCCTACTCTTCCCAGTGCATGGAAACCCTTTATTCCGAAAGTTAAAGGTATCAAATCAGCCCCCAAAGACAACCAAATATTTGAGCTTCACAAATATTAAGCATCTGTCGGATCAAAGTTTTGTTTATCAGTGTACTAAGTAAATTAAATCAACTGCAAGTGGAACTGGGATTTCAGCCTCTGAGCTCAACTAAGAGCCTCAGAGCAGAATTTCTCACCTCATTTTAAGTTCTCAAGTGCTTCTTTTACCCTAGCTTGCAATAGCTTGAAAAACTAAACTAAACCAAGTGTAAGAAAATATCAAGCTGCTTGTATGCCCCAACTCTGCCTCCGCCCAGCATAATTCTGACATCTAAATAAAAAACGCAGAGCCCTTCTGCACTATCAAAGAATAAAATCAACAAGTTTATGTTGATTTTTGGAAAGAAATAATCTTGAGAATTACACTGAAGTAGTATTTTATTAATTTTTTGTTCCAGAAAGGTATTAATCTAACTGTTGTAGAAGGAAACTAGCAAATCACTTCCCTCCTTCATACTAGCTGAACAGTGTAAGCAACAGAGCAGCCTTTGAGCTTCCCTGTGAAACACAGCCACCACTGCAGACAGACTCACTATAGGGACCACAAACACACACATGACATTTACTTTATTCTAAACGAATGCATCACTGTGGAGCAAAGTATACAGTTCAAGCAAAAATGAATCATGTTGCATAAAACACTGACGATAAACACCTCTATTTCATACAACACCAGTTTTTATAACGAGCAGGTGGTGTTATAATCTTAGCACAGCACCCCATCCTGAAGTCAAGACATCTTGCAGCATACTGCACAAGAACACTGACCTGGAGGAATTCTCTGTAACTAGCAAAACTGAAATAGTTCATGTCAATGATGCCTCATGATTTTGGGCACTCTTAAAGAAAGCCATTTCAACAGAATTTAGTTTGTAATCACTTATCAAGTAACTTACACCTAGCAGAAATACAGCTGCTGCTAAAAATCACTCCCTCTACAAAAGCTTCTTCAAAACCAGTACTCCCCTCTCTCCCTTCTTCCCCTGCCTCCTTTCCCCGCCCCTAGCACCCATCCCTTTTAAGTGAAAGAATAGTTCCATTTCCAGCGTATCAATGCACCTTTACAGATCCATGAAGCCTCTAAAGAAATCCACCTCATGCTTCTGGATTAAAACTTGCATTACGACAGAAGCCGAAAGCTTCACATGCATTATTACTCTGTCAGACCAGTGGTCCCACAGTCCAGTATTTCAGCTCAGCATCAGTCAATAGCAGGATCCTTCCCAGAAGAAAAGTACCTTCATGTTAACATTGATGGTGGGAGGGTTGCGAGTTATTTCACCATGTTTACTTGCAGAAGAGTTGTATTTCTTGGTTTTAACAGAAGGGCTTATTTAACAGAAGAGATGAACAAGTGTTTGTTTCTGTGCAGAGCCTCCCATGGAACAACAGTAATGAAGCCTATAAAGAAACCTAACTCAAAGACACAAAGTGCATTTTGGGTTCATTGCTCCTTCATAGATGAGGTTCTAGAAAGAATATGAGACTTCACTAAGTTTACATACAATACAGGACATAAAAGATCCCAGCTAAACATTTTTTCAAACAAAATCCCTAGGGACTGTGCAACCTAAGTGTAAAAAGACAGATGTATGTGCAGACCGATGAAAGGAGTAGCAGGTAAGGATGAGCTGACACTGATCAGCATAATAAACAGACACAGGATACCAGTTGCCTAACCCCTGCCAAGTTTCTAGGTGTCGGGTTTTTTGTTGGTTTTTATGGTTTGGTTCTTTTATTTCCTGCGGGGCTTCTTTTTTTTGGCAGTGGGGTCTCCAAGCATTACAGTCAGTTATCTCAAGAGTATCAAGGAGACCAACAGCAGCGTGTATGAGTTTTTACAGATAATTTGGTGTAACAGATGTGCAAGCACGAGCAAACACATTTTCTAGCAAGCATCTTCTTACACGCGGCAAACTGGCAAGGCAGACCCTCCCACCTTTGTATCTTGATACTGCACAGAAGACAATAGGTAGGACAGGGGAGACACCAGGAAAGGACAGAGCGGCAAAGACAAGTATTTTTCATAAGCTGGGCTGGAAACCGAAGAGTCCAGCAAACAAAGAAGGGTGTGATGTGATGAAAGCAACAAACCACTGAAGGCACGAAAAACCTTCTCCTTTTCAGAAGGGGAGCACGGGCTGGGGGAGGTTTGTCAAGACAGCTCCGGAGAAAGAGACAGCAGCCGAACAAAAGATTTTAAAGGCCCCAAAGGGAAAGGTGCTGCGCGCGGGGACGGAGCGGGCAGCGCTGGGGCACGCGAGGCCGCGGGCCCGGCAGGAGGGCCCCGCTCCCGCCCCGGCTGCCCCCAGCCCGCTCCCCTCACAGCGGGCTGCGCTCGGGCCCGGGCTCCACCGCGCCACCCGGGCACCTTCCCCTTCCCAGGACACGGGCGCGGAGCAGGGCTGGCCGGGGGAGCCCGCAGAGCCCCCTCGTCACCCCCGCCGGGCCTCCCCGGGGCGGGGGGAGGCAGCGACCGGCGGCCTGGGCAGCCCCGCGGAGCAGGGCGCCGTCCCGCCGTCCCTCCGCCCGGAGCCGGCGGGCCGCCGCGGCGGGGAGAGCAGGGCAGGGCAGGGGGCGGGCGGACTGCTGCAGCCACCTGTTAGGCCCGATACCTGCGCGGGGCGGCGGCCCCCGGCCGCCCGGCTGGGCCACCGAGGGGGCACCGGCGCCCGCACTCGGAGCACATGGCGCCTCCCGCCGCCGGGCGGCCGCCACCCGGCCCCAGCGGGCCGCAGCAGCAGCCATGCTGCCTACCCCTGCCCGCCGCCTGTCACACACACACACACACGCACGCACAACCACACCGCGGCGGGAGGGGGCGGGGAAGGGCGCGCAGCCGCCGCGCCCGGCGGCACCGGGAGGGAAGGGAGAGGCGGGCAACGGCAGCCGCCCCCACACACCCACCTGCTCGCGGAGTTTGAGGAACACCATGGCGAGACCGCCGCACCGACCGGCCGCCGCCTCCGGCCACCAACGACTCGGCTCCGCTCGCCGCCCCGCCCCCCCGCCGCCCGCGCGCCGGCCACGCCCCCCTCCTCGCCCGCCGCCGCCGCGGCCGCCGGCGCCACCCCGCGCCGGGGCCTCGCGCCGAACTCGCGGGCGGCGGCGCGCGGCGGGCTCGCCAGGGGCGGGGCCTCTTCGCACCCCGCCCCGCGGCCCGGCCCCGCCCCGCCGCTCCCCTCGCGCTCCCGAGGAGCTTCCTGAATTAACCGCCCGCCGGCATCAAAGGCGCCCTACCGCGCCGCCGGCCGCGGCCCCGGCCAGCACCACCAAGGGCGGTGCTGATTGGCCCGCAGGAGTCGGGGCGGAGTAAGGGCGGCGCTGATTGGTGGGGCGGACGAGGCGGGCTGGCAGGGGGAGAGGACGTGAGATGGGCACGTGGGGGCGGCGGGGTCGCGGCCGCCGCGGTTTCCGCGGGGGTCGCCGCGGCTTCCCCAGAGCTGGTCTCGGCGACCTGACGAGAGAGGCCCCAGGTGGGGGCCTTCGGCGCAGCCGGGCTAGGGGTCTGGCCTGAGGCGGGGGTCAGCCGGCACCCCCCGGCCAAAGGCAGCGCTCAGCCCCTGGTCCTTCCCCCGGGGGAGCGCCCGGCTCCGCCCCGCCCGCGGACCGCACCCGCCACCCCGGGGCTGGCGTGAGCCCCTCGGCCGCCGCGGGCGGGGAGCGCTGCCCCGCTCCCACCTGCTTATGTCGGAGCCGTGTTGCGGAGCCGCGGTGCGCGCTGCCCGCCGCCGTGCTAGCGGCTGCACCCCGCGGGCACCAGGCCCCAGGCGGGCGGGAGCTGCGTGGTGCGGCCCGGGCCACGCCTGGCGGAGCGCCCGTGCAGGCCCCGCTGCGAGCGCCGTGCGCGGGGGCGGGAGGGAAGGCGGCACGGCGCCGGGCAGCGCCGGGGGCACCGAGAGCCGCCACATGATGAGGCGCAGCGGCCATCTACAAGCGGAGTACATAAGAGACTCGCTTCTGAAAAGTGACAGGTCACTTCACTATTAAACGCGAGGCTGTTTTGGGCGGCAGATCAGTAGAGGTCACCTGCGTGATTTTCATACTGTGTTTGGAGAAGTAACTCAGGGGCTCGGCGGTGGGCCTCTGTCCCTCGAACACAAAGGACATCGTCGTAGGTAGGACTTTGCAAACCTCTTGTGAAAGGAACGGAAAGCAGTGTACGGAACACTGAAATTGAAGGTTTTTTTCATCTTCCATAAAATAACGCTGTAGTCAGCCAGCCCAGCATGGTAACCGTGATTTGGAAGTGTTATTTTCTCCTGCAATTTTATTTCCACCCTCACCCCCCAAAAAAAATATTACAGACTGGGGGTTTTGGCATTGCATACTGCTATAGGTAACAAACGTTTCAAGTTTCTTGACTTTCCCATAGCTTCAAAATAGACTGTGACTTCTTAACACTCCACGTGTACTTAAATCTACTTATTCTTTAGTACTACCTTAAGGAGAAAGGAAGTTTAATAAAGCAACTAAGTGTGTTCTATGTGAACACTCACAACGCGCACAAAACCACAGTGGTTTTGCCCCCTGCTCATGTGCTTGTAGTTGACTCCAATAAGAGCCTGGCACGTGAACATATTTTCTTGATGACTGGCAGGGTGAGAACAGAAGGGGTTTCTGTAGGTGCTAGCTGAGGCAGATCTTCAGTTACCTTTGAATAGTGGTGGCCTGATGGGGTGTGCTTCTTTATGTTATTTTATTTTGCCCACTGAAGATTGCAATCCTATTTTCCCAGGCAAAGGGAAAAAAACTCAACGTGGTTACACTTTCCAAATCGTTTTTGTTGACATCTAGACATGTCCAGTAATGCTGGTTATGGTAAATAAATGTTTTAGTTCATTTCAGATAGCCCCCTAATTTACTACTTGTGCCTTGTAACTACTTTTTGTTTGTGAATAGAAACATGGTGTATGCAAATACAAAACAGGTTGATTTTGACACTATGCAAAATGGTTCAAGACTGATAACAAAGTTGCAGAGACTGATGGTTGTGGAAATTAGAGATAATTTTATCAATGCAGTCAGTGAAGGAGAAAATGACATCGGGAAACATTGCCTTTGTCTGTCCCCAAATTAGACTGCTCCTTTTCAAAGTGAAAAGAATGTCTGGGAGCTGATAAAGTTCTGCTTCCTCCTGTGAAGCTTATCAGTTTATGGAGTTATTCAGAAAAACATCTACTTTCAGTTCACCCACTATTTAGAGTAATTTCTGTATGTAGACAACTCATCAAACAAAAATGTTGCACCTGGAACCACTGTAACCTATTTCAGCTTGAAGCCAGGCACTGTTTTAATAGGGGAAGGCGCATCTTTTTTTTATTGGTTCCCAGGCTCCTTACGCCAATACTTGGGCTGTAGCTAGGGTCCAAGCCTGTTGGGTTTACCATATGTACTTAATTATGTCATCAACCAACTGAATTCTGACCTGAGATCATTGGGGGTTTTATTCTGTGAGTTATAATATGAAAAATTTTAAGTGGTAAAACGTGGAAGTTACCATACCAGTCCTGGAGGTACCCATCTGTTTCAGTTTAAGCACGAGTGGTTATTGAGATGGCTTGCATGCATGAAGGTGGGTAACGCAGAAATGGGGAATTTTCTGAGCGGTGTTTCCCTGATATCAATCAGTTGTTTGTGGATACTTTTTCTCAAGTCACAATATAAATTATTGTCCTATTCTTACTCTGCATAAAATGGTCCAAATGGTTATAACAACTGAAATAAAAACGTGAGAATATCACCAACAACATTATCTGGTCCACTAGTACCACAAAATACAGTATTTGACTGCAAAGCAATGGAAATAATAGAAATGAAACCTCAAGTTCAATGTAACTGTGTTTTAAGGAAAGGAGTGCTTCTTGTTCACTTATTACCATATATTTTGGCGTAACTTCACGTATGTTATCTTTAAATGCCTATCTTTAAAGGTAGGCAACCTCCCAGGTGTCCCTTAGGAACATTAACAAGATGTTTCACAGAAGTCTATGAATATAGACGTACAAACATACTGAAAGCCACAACATTTCTGATAATGTTCAGAATATACATCTGCATAAGTTAGAAATTTCCACAACGCTTCTTAAATCG
This sequence comes from Falco naumanni, assembly GCF_017639655.2. Taxonomy (NCBI): domain Eukaryota; kingdom Metazoa; phylum Chordata; class Aves; order Falconiformes; family Falconidae; genus Falco; species Falco naumanni. The sequence continues at coordinate 10,252,374 of NC_054057.1, read as the reverse complement.
GATGGTTCGTAAATTATTGGCAACACCACTCTCCTGAGGGCACGCTTTCAGCAGAGCGCCATAGGCTTTAGCTGCACGGCTGCCATTAATGTTAACGTTAAAACTTCACACTGTAACTTACCCCACAGTGTGTAACACTACCCAGTGCTTTAAAGATAGGACCATATGCGCTGCACGGAAATACATAATGGGATCGAACTGAAGAGACCGTAGAAACCTCATACTGGAGGCGTTTTGTGACCTCATCTGAGACATGCTCATGATTTATTTAGTTTGCCAGGAAAGCCTGTATACTTAGCTCTTTCTAACCAAGGTTTCAACCCCAGCGAAGTAGGTATTTATTCTTTTTTCATTCTTCTACATGAGCAAACAGGCACAGAGGTTGACAGACTTACACAAGGTCACGGCGTGAGTCACTGCTGTTGCTAGGAATAGAATCCAGGAGACCTGATTACCACTGTCCCACACTCCTAAATCAAAGCAGAGCTGATTTTATTTTTGCACAGCATACAAGGTGTCTGAAATCAATATAATGTTATAATTTCCTATGAGGGGATGCATTTGTCTTTATGACCCTGAATCAGCATTCCTTGGGAGCTAGTCTTCCGATGGAAACCACACTCATTTCATAATCGCTTGCTGGGAGCATCATCATAAAGGTTTTTACACATGCTGTGACACATTTTATCCATCCAAATCTAGAACAGTCAAGGTTTTGTAATTCTGTCCCAGAGATTACATTTGGAATCATTGGCTGTTCATAGTTACTGATTGTAATGAAAAAATATTCGATGTCATAATGGCATCATCAATCAAATATCATCGATTGGCATTTCTAAAGCACCGTTATGCTTATGGATGCTCATTTGACCAATTTTATCCCTGTTTGATGCAGACAGGAGGAGAGAGAACTCATGTGCCCTCCTTATTCAAAGATCAAATTTAATATCCAGAGGAGGGTAGGGCAAATATGAGTGTCCTTTGTACAGTCAGCAAGCAGCAGGGACCTGCCACGCAGCTGTAAGATCCTATCAGTCATGTATTCTAAGGGAAATGCAAGTAGAAGTGAGAGAAAACAGAAAATTATATAGAGTGAGGCAACAATGGTAAGAAATTATCACTTGCATTTTCATGGGAAAAATGTGGGGTGTTTGCAAGATGCTTGGTCTATCCTTATGCTGCCTGATTGCCAGTATTACTGGTAAAGTATATATCAAATAAGGGGATACAAAGGTGGCTTTTACAAAGGTAGGAATTTTGCCTTGAACTTGCGTATTAGAAATCTTGTTCACATTTCTTCTAGTTTAAATAATGTGCAACTTTTTTCCCACATAAAATTAATTTTATCTTCTTCAGCAGGATAGAGTCGAGTCTAAAAGAGGCATAAAAAGGGTATAAAGAACACTGGGCTCTGGGCTGACTTTTACACAGAGGAGATTTTTATCCCAAATTTTCTTACGATTTCTTTTTTTAATAAATCTCAAACCCGTCCAAACATTAGTGAGAAGTTGTACACCCTTGGGAATGTGATCATAGAAAACTATTAATTCAGAGTAGCTGTAAAGCCAAAAAGAATCTAATACAAATTAAATAAATCAACAGTACCTTTAAAGGTAAACTGAGACAAGGGAAGAGAAAGAAAAGTCATAATTAACATATTTTCTAGTATTAGCACATCCCAGGATGACTCCTTAAAACACTGTAAATGTCAGCACTCTTCTCACATCAACTTAACTTGAATTAGTGTTTACAGAATATAATTTTTCTTTTATATTTATTTATATAAATGAAATAGAATATTTTATCAATGTTTATTTAACAAAATATTCTGTTTTGTTTATACAAACAAATAAATGCCCCAACATTTCTTTTTGCCCGGCTCCTTGTACCTCAGAATGGACAGTATTGACTAACTGGAAACTCCAGTGGGATGTGATCTTGCAAATTATTTTTTCAGGCTTGGCCAGCTCTTCAAAGAGTAACGCCCAAAGTGAAGCACAAAAAGGATTGAGTTTTGGTCAGTCATCTTGGCTAGCCAAAAGTTTAATGCACCCTTAAAATCTTGTTGGGAGGTTTTATGTAACCTGCTACACAGGGATATTTTGGTAAAGATGTGTTTCACCAGGGCTCTAGCAAATATATTAAATGGATAAGTGAAGAGAGTGGAAGTATTAGAGTGGAAATGCTGATTTTCATTTGAGAAGCAAAATAAAGGTTATGACTTCTAAAACAAGACGTTTCTGAGCATCTGAACCCCTTACTCTCTGATGGTGGATGATGTAATTCTAATATCCCAGCCAGCTGCTGGTTTAAAGAGGATTTCTGCATACATAAATTTCCTCTCCTGATGCGCTAGAGATGCTTTATTGACTATATCCTCTGGGTTTTGCTTTCAGAGTGCTTTGGTTTCAGTTGTGGGAAAGTGATTCTGATGTATAGTTTACATATTTGGTTATAAAGCACTTAAGTGGTCACCAGGGTGGGGGGGTGAAAGACATTTTTTTAAATAGCCAGATTCCAGTTGAAATAAGACCTCTGAAAATTAGCTACATGTAACACAACAGGAGCTCAGAAAGGGGGACAATTTGGGATTCTGCTTTTACAAGTTCCCCTTTCACACCCAGTACCGCTGGAGTAGGTGCCATGAAAACAAGGACAACGTGTCCTGCAAAGAACGGTAAAGGTGAAGAAACGCTTGTTTTGCCAATACCACAGTTGCTGCAGTAATAGTCAACTTTCTCAGCTCTTGTTCCCCTCCAGACTGCAATATAAACCAAAACGCAGCAACTAGACACATGTATTCTCACCTAGTAATAATTTATTGCCTGCTACCATATTATGTAAATGGCTATTTCACATACAAATGTAGTAATGCAGCTGCATTGCCACACACTGAGAACCTCAGATAAAACTTTTAAGTTCATAAAATACACTTACAGGCTCCTTAATTGCTATAGTAGAGAGCACTTCATTGTCCAAACACAGTAGAAAGACGATCACTGTACATGCGTGGTGGAAAAAAGATTCTGTCATAAAGAATATCTACTTTAAAGCTGTTTTTTTCTTGAAGTACGATTTTTTTTAATACTTTGATGGTGTATGTGAGCCTACAGCCAGACAGGTATCTATGTAAACTCTTCTCAGATAAAGACTTTTATCATCTAAAGGAATAAAGGGCTTGAGGCTGAAGACAGGAATCTCCGGGAAATACACTACTGTGATGAATATATTTGTCAACCGAGTGCCACAGTGATGAATTTCAGGGAAGATGAAAAGGTTTTTCATGACGGCGAGAAATTTGTAACTCAAAGAAGGGAAAATGAAGCAAACAGTTTGCATTTATCTTTGCATCTTAATAGACAACCTTATTCCTGTTTTCATGATGTTGTCTTCATTCTCATGCTAAAGGATTTCTATTTGTATAAAATATTAAAAAGAAATGGAGTTGTACAGGTAAAGGGTTAGTACTCTTGTCAGTCACAGCAGTTAGAGAACTTAATATATGGTTATTTTAGTTTGAGGTTTTTCTTTAGAGCTGATTCTAGAGCTGCTTTGGACCTGACAATTGTCATGCACAGAGAATCTATTAAAACTACAACTTTATTATTAATTACAATTTGATAACATGCTCTCCCCCCCCCTCCTAGAACATATGCCATGACAAATTAAATCAGAAAGGCATTTCAGCTCTTTGCTAGCTGGGTCTGACACTACAGCACCAAAATCAGTGTTTGTTTTCTTTTAGTAGGTGCAAAGATTGAGCCCTGAACATGAGCAAGCTGCAGGTGGTGTGTTTTTGGTTCAGGATCCGTGCCGGCAAACATGCTCTCCGTCCTCACCTGCCACAGCCTGAGTTTCTTAACTCATAGGGCATGCTGCATAGCCTGTATTTTTATTTTTTAAATAGCCAGGTTTTGCACTTTCCTTGGAAAAGCGGAGAGAATAACCTTCAGATCAGCCAGCACTGGGATGAATGTAATTAAAGCTCTTTTACTGAAGACATTAACACCAAATATTCCCTAAAGTACTAACTGTGGAGTTCTACATTGCCATGAGGTGAATTTCCTAAATTTAAATTTACATACACTGAAAAAGTATAATTAAATTGAAATACTGGAAAAGTTCCACGTAGCATATTTGGCAGTGGTACTGTACAGTCGACTGGTCTGTGCAATATAGTGTTGATTTAGGGAAAGACTTTGCATTTGCACACAAGCCCATTAGTAAGTGAAGCAGAATGTGAATAGGTATTGAAAATGCTGCACACGCAGTGGCTTTTTGTTTCTAAACCGCAGGTTTTCCAATTTTATAAAATATTCTAAGATTACTTTATTAGGCTTTCAGGAATTATGTCATGCAATTATACTGTGGAATTTAAACCACCTCATGTTATCACAGTAGGTTTTAAGTTGAATGTCCTCCAAGACATGAATCTTGGAAGAGAATTGCCATTAGAGCTTCCATAGATACAATGCTAAGTAGCATCCTCCTTGCATTTGAAATATGGCTCAGGCACACCCACCCACACATATCTATACATTTTACCCATATAAATATATAAATTTCCTTACTGCTGTCATTTAGAGCAGGCATTTGGCTATATAGGTACATTTTCATTTTATTGTTGTTATTATTTGCTATATAATATATATTATTTGCTATATTTGTTATATAATTATTATTAATGGTATAGCTAAATTTTCTGCCGTTAGTTTCTTTTGCAACTTTCTATAAATATCGAAGCAAGACACTTCCAGCTGAAGATAGTCCATTCCAGCAGTACGCACTGTACAAGCGCGGAACAAAAGGGCATTTTCTCTCCCAGGGACCATGCCCTGCCAGGCTCAGGGAGTGGTGCGGGATGCCGAGACAGGCAGCAGTGGTGGCTGGTGTCAGCTAACAGGTAACCTGGCCAGTATTTTTACTACCATGACTGAAGTGCCAGCTTTCTTCTGCCCTTCCTTCCTCGCCTGCACAGCCTCCCACAGCCCAGCCTCGTGTGGGCCTGTCCCAAAGCCTACTAAAAGAAAACAGACGCTGATTTCAGGCACTTACAGGCACGAACACTGCTCAGGGTCCTGGCTGGATTCGTTTTCGGTGGGCTCCGTGCCATGGGCAGGGCTGTATGGCCACTGACGCCTGTGGCAAAGGGGCAGGAGCATGTGACTGGTGGAGGTGAGGCTTGAGGAGGGTCCCTCCTGCTGGGGTTTGTGTGGAGGAGGTTACGGCTATGGCACTGCCACTCCAGAGGTCTGCGACATTTGCGACGGGGACAAATCCGTGAGGTCAAGGTGAATGAACCTGGCTGTGCTTTTGACACTTCCAGAAAATAAAGACATCCATCAGAGCATCACAGGGCATAAAGAGCCCCGAATCCATAGCTCCTTGGCAGCTTTTGGCAGAGGAAAGCAAGCTGTTTTGCTGCATGGTGCCTCAGCCCCTGGTGCACCTTCCCCAGCCACCCAGAGCGGCCAGCCGCTAACCTTGCACTGCGGCTGATGGGAGCAACAGGCCAGCTCTCCCCTGTGATCGCATCTGGTGTTAGAGATCATTGATAACTTCACTTGCGGAGACCAGCTAGAATTGTGCCTCTCCTTGCCTCGAACAAATCAGCATAAAATGTAGCTCCAAGTCCTTTTACTAGCTAATGCCTTTGCTCCTTCCCCATGGAAAAACCCAGTGCAAAGCCCTTCACCTGGCGTCTGGTGCAGACATGTACACCTTCAGGGCTGCAGACTCTACCGCCGCCCTCTCACCGTGGAAGCACAGCGATGCCCTCCGCGCTGATGTGGACAGATGCTGTGTAAAAGGGGCCGTGGCTGCTTAGCCTGTTGTTGACAGCTACATATAATTATTCAGAAGGCGAAGCAGAAGTACTGTGCGAGGCAAAGTGACTTTGGCTGAGAATCACATATGCAACTACCTGAAATCAGTGTCTGTTTTCTTTTAGTAGGCTTTGGGACAGGCCCGCACGAGGCTGGGCTGTGGGAGGCCGTGCAGGCGAGGAAGGAAGGGCAGAAGAAAGCTGGCACTTCAGTCATGGCAGTAAAAAGCTGTGTATCTCCATGCAGGATATAGATCTGGGTGTATATATTGGCAGGTCTGCATGTGCTGAGCTGCGGATTTTCACCCGATGCAATCATTCTTGTGATTTCTTTTGGACTGTCAGCTATGCTGAGCTGGAACCGTCTCCTGCTAGCCGATTTTCCAACTCTGTCAAAACACTTCAATGGCATAATAAATAATACATATGGGCATTCGCTGATCAACTGTAAAGCCAAAGGAGATATCTCTTCTGAAATATTTTTTTTCTGAAAATTTTACTGGTTCGTGCAAGGTTTTGATCATCAGAATGTTTGCAAAATTAAATCAGCAGGGTGAGGGGGAGCAGTATTGCCTGAGGATGACCGACTTGGCAGGCTCCAGAGCAGGATGTGACCTGAAGCAGGGGGGGGTGTCACACCAGTGGATCGATGGCCCGGCAGCTCACCCACCGGGGCTGGGTACCTGCAGCTCAGGGGCTGCACCGCTCGCCTAGGGCCAGCAGCGAGGGATCATGGCCATCCCAGGGCCGGCAGGGAGGGATCATGGCCATCCCAGGGCCGGCAGCGAGGGATCATGGCCATCCCAGGGCCGGCAGGGAGGGATCATGGCCATCCCAGGGCCAGCAGCGAGGGATCATGGCCATCCCAGGGCCGGCAGGGAGGGATCATGGCCATCCCAGGGCCGGCAGCGAGGGATCATGGCCAGCCCAGGGCCGGCAGCGAGGGATCATGGCCAGCCCAGGGCCGGCAGTGAGGGATCATGGCCATCCCAGGGCCGGCAGTGAGGGATCATGGCCATCCCAGGGCCGGCAGCGAGGGATCATGGCCATCCCAGGGCCGGCAGGGAGAGATCATGGCCATCCCAGGGCCGGCAGGGAGGGATCATGGCCATCCCAGGGCCGGCAGTGAGGGATCATGGCCATCCCAGGGCCGGCAGCGAGGGATCATGGCCATCCCAGGGCCGGCAGGGAGAGATCATGGCCATCCCAGGGCCGGCAGCGAGGGATCATGGCCATCCCAGGGCCGGCAGTGAGGGATCATGGCCATCCCAGGGCCGGCAGCGAGGGATCATGGCCATCCCAGGGCCGGCAGCGAGGGATCATGGCCAGCCCAGGGCCGGCAGTGAGGGATCATGGCCATCCCAGGGCCGGCAGTGAGGGATCATGGCCATCCCAGGGCCGGCAGCGAGGGATCATGGCCAGCCCAGGGCCGGCAGCGAGGGATCATGGCCAGCCCAGGGCCGGCAGTGAGGGATCATGGCCATCCCAGGGCCGGCAGCGAGGGATCATGGCCATCCCAGGGCCGGCAGGGAGAGATCATGGCCATCCCAGGGCCGGCAGCGAGGGATCATGGCCAGCCCAGGGCCGGCAGCGAGGGATCATGGCCATCCCAGGGCCGGCAGCGAGGGATCATGGCCATCCCAGGGCCGGCAGCGAGGGATCATGGCCATCCCAGGGCCGGCAGCGAGGGATCATGGCCAGCCCAGGGCCGGCAGTGAGGGATCATGGCCATCCCAGGGCCGGCAGTGAGGGATCATGGCCATCCCAGGGCCGGCAGTGAGGGATCATGGCCATCCCAGGGCCGGCAGTGAGGGATCATGGCCATCCCAGGGCCGGCAGTGAGGGATCATGGCCATCCCAGGGCCGGCAGTGAGGGATCATGGCCATCCCAGGGCCAGCAGTGAGGGATCATGGCCATCCCAGGGCCGGCAGGGAGAGATCACGGCCAGCCCAGGGCCAGCAGCGAGGGATCATGGCCAGCCCAGGGCCGGCAGCGAGGGATCATGGCCAGCCCAGGGCCGGCAGGGAGGGATCATGGCCATCCCAGGGCCGGCAGTGAGGGATCATGGCCATCCCAGGGCCGGCAGTGAGGGATCATGGCCATCCCAGGGCCGGCAGTGAGGGATCATGGCCATCCCAGGGCCAGCAGTGAGGGATCATGGCCATCCCAGGGCCGGCAGGGAGAGATCACGGCCAGCCCAGGGCCAGCAGCGAGGGATCATGGCCAGCCCAGGGCCGGCAGCGAGGGATCATGGCCAGCCCAGGGCCGGCAGCGAGGGATCATGGCCAGCCCAGGGCCGGCAGCGAGGGATCATGGCCAGCCCAGGCAGCCGGTGCCTGCAGCAGCAGCCTGGAAAGTGTTAATTGGGTTATCTTCCAGCTTCATTTTTCTGATACACAAGTGTCAGATGTGCTAGGTGGATACCTAGATAGATGAACAGTTGCCAAGACTGAGGATGTTTTCTGAACAGCATGAAAATCTCGGTTTATGGTTGTATCAAAGAAAGAATCTAGTCCCTGTGTTTGAAAAGTCTTAAGAATGTGTACATGCAGTATCTCATGTATCCAAAAGTCTAACACTGCAGCAAGGAACTAAAAAGAACACCGCCTTTCTTATTTTTAAAGACCTCATGGCTTCTGCCGGCCTGACTCAGGATTTCTGAACGCTTGGGGCTGGCACTGCCTTCATTTCCATTATGATTTTCCAGCTCCCCCAAGCCAGCGTGATGCTCTTGCCTGTTGAGAAAGGCCAGGGTGGGTGAAGTGAGCCCTCAGCTCTCCCCTCACTCTTTCCCATTCCTTGGCAGAGAAGTCTCCCAGCAAGGCTGTGGTTTCACGTGAGCCGGTGTAAGCAGCCCCCCACTGCTGCCACCCCCCACTGCAGGGGATGTGAGCAACCCCAGGTGCACCAGCAAGCACCCGCTTTCTGCTACCTGGTCAGCCAGGCTGAAAAAAAAAACTTTTTTCTTTCTGCCTGAGGTTTTTTTTTTCCTTTTTTTTTTTTTTTTTTTTTTTTTTTTTTTTTTATTTCCCAAGCAATCTTATAAGTCCGGTCTGTCCACTGAGCCAGCTCATTGCAGAGCCACAGAAATAATCCTGCCAGCAATGGCCAAGGACAGCACGGAGCTGGGAGAGGAGGGTGGGAGCCATGGGTCTGCTTCGGCTGGCTGCTGCCAAAGTGCACATGTGTGAAAGCACATCCCGTTAGTGAGACTGGGACATCTCAGCGTGCTCACTGCTTGAGCTAGAGCCCTTTCGCCCTCGTTAAATGTGCTTTTTAATGAGCACGGTAGACAGAAACTTTGCAATTTTTCTTTCTACTGAAACAATGTAAAGAAGCTGTGAGATAGCTGGTGATTGTTCACGTCAAAACAAATGCTTTTGTGCAGGAGACAACACATTTCCTTTGAAACATACAGGAAAATGATATTAATTACCTCACCAATTCCATATGTGTCTGGTTCCTCATTTTTGATCCAGAGCTATCCTGCTTCTATTCGACCCATTGATTCTTAAGAAAACTCTGGATACTAAACAAGGAAATCCTTTCTGCTCCTTTTGTAATGTAAACTTAGATTTTCTTTCTTTTCTTGCAAAAATAAAGAAAAAAAATATAAATCCCTTTTCTTATCTGTTTAATTTAGAATAAAAGTATTCTATTTGCATTCACACTGACATTTAATGCTGTTTTTAAACACTCTTATTAAGTCTAATCATCCTCCTAAAAATATATTTTCATTTAGCAGTGGTTTACATTATCTCATAGGTTATTGTCTATGATATATCAAAAGACAAACAAGATGCTTTCTTCGCTGTGTCCCACAACAGTCTAATAAAGAAAATGGAAAAACCGATTTTCTCCTCAGGCATGTGTCCCGAAGACAGTTTAAGGGAGCTTGTGGTCTTTCCTGAGATTATATTTTATATTTACACTCAGTGTTCTCGTCCCTTTTGGGTTAAGAAAACAAACCGATCCTTAATTTGGAAACACGGAATATATTAAAATCATTTAATTGGCATGGTCAAGGTATGGGAAGGGATAAATTAACTTGGGGATGGCAAGGGACAACAGACTAGCTGAAAACCTACCAGCTCCCCATTACTGTCATGTCTTAATTTGTAGCACGTGACAAATCGTGGTGTAATACTGTAGCTGCTAAGCCCCATGACTTGGGGGTAGTTCCCTACAATTCTCGAGGAACAGAATGGCAGGGGCAGGGACCCAGTGTTGGACACCTTTCTCCAAAAAGAAGTCACCGCTGCCCTCCAGAACATGCAGATGTGTTTCTACCTGTGGAAGCAAAAGGCAGCGCTGGATTAGCTTTCATCCTCCTAAACTATCAGTAGGTAGTCAGGGTCCCCTCCCGGACAGGGGAACCTGGCAGCCGTCAGGTCTCACAGGTTGTACACAGCTGCATGTAAACATAGTGTAACACTAGCAAAAATAATTTTTCATAATTTCACTATTCCTTATTGCATAATACACAAACATTTATATGATGCTAAATTTGTATAGCACATATACAAATATAAATATATTTATATATATAAAGAAAAATTGCTATATTTATCTCACAACTGGAATGACTTCTAAAAAGAAGAAAAAAATACAGGTTCTGTAACTGTCTTCAGCATCCTTGCAGTAATCTTCCAGTGCAAAATTATCCCGAAGCAGTACACCTGCTTTTGGATGCAATGGGGGGCAGAGGGGGAAAGAAAGAAGTGTGGACTCCTGAGGGGTTTACGTTGCAGTTCAAGGCTGGCCGGAGTAAGCAGGAGTAGCTGGGACATCCTTGAATCCACCAGTCTCCGGGTACAGGTTGGGACTTTTGGAAGCTCTTGCCGTTGTCAGAAACGATTTGGCTGTTCTAGTCTGTATCCCCAGAGCTGGGGCAGCCGAGTGCGTGGCTTTGTACCCTGCCTGCTGGTTTTGCCCTGCTGGCTGCTCAGCTGCATTTGGGTAGGTAGGTCAATGTGGTTAGAGTGCTGCTACACCTTATTTTCATAAGAAGTGACTACATTTCGCATGCAAGTAACAGAAAACGCTGAGGTTTGGTTTCTAGGGAAAGAACAAACCTATTAGATGATCAAGGGAAGCTATAACAGAGAACTGATGAAGATAAATCTAAAAGAGCAGTGTATGTCCATTAAGCTGGTAATTGTCTATGTGTGATAACCTTATTTTAGCTACTATACTTTTCTTGTAGTAATACTGACACAGCACTATAAAATTTAGGGCTTCTTTTCACGTCTGCTCCATCCCAGTGGGATATCTGCCTGAAGTACTGCTCCAAGGGATACAGCACATAATCAGTCCCTTTGAAACAGCTTCAGTAATGCTGAATCCATATAAGTGCAGATGCCAATTATGCTAATGAAACTGCAATGGGACCGTGCTTTTTGCCATCTTCTAACGGTGCTGGGAAACTATTGTCACACTCAGCAACTACATTTGTGTAGCATATGACCACATAGAGTACAGAAACTTACTGCGTGGTGGAGGTGATGCCAAATGTTCCCAAAACATAAATCCGCTAAAAAGACAAAGCAAGCAACAGGTAACTGCAGAAAATCTGTTGGTGGATTTTTTTTTTCCCCTGTGTTCACTTTTCTACTTTTCCTATATTCACATCTCCAGAAGATGCAAGGCTAATGCAAACAATGTTTATAGCATCCTCCTTTCTTGCTCCTTGTTCCCCTCCAAGGCAATGCTCCATCCTGAGGACAAGGCGTTGGGAAACCATACAGGGCTAGCAAAAGTTCGAGATGCCCCTGAGAAAAACAAAGGACATCTTTAACATCTTGTCTTTTTTTCCTCTTTGGGGCTGATAAGATCTCTTTCAGAAATAAGCATTCATGCCTTGGCTGGGCATTGCTTCAGGCTCAGGCAGGACCAGTCACATGGGGTTTCTCTTTTCCTCTGTTGCATCCTCTCACCTCACACAGCAGCTCCTGTGGCAAGGATAACTCTTCTTCCCAGGCAAAAAGTGGGGATTTCAAAGTCTACACATTAAAATACCTACACTCCTCCCCTCCTGCCCTTAAAATGCGTTTTGACCAGAAGCTGCAAATACTTTCCGCAGGCGTAGCTCCAAAACAAATGCCTCAATCAGGAGGCCAAGGAACTTAATCTAAAGACTTAAATTTCAACAGAAGGTAGTAGCATATGACCTCAGCACATCACCTCAGGCTGCAATTTCAATATAGATTTGCATATTAGATGGGCACTATATATTTTTGCATAAATGATGTGCACACCTGTGCATGCTTAGGGTTTAGAGTTCCTCCATCAACCCTACAGAAATGGTTTTTCAGCCTGGTAATGTTATAATCATCTCTGCGGTACATCATAGACCAAGGTACAAATCAGCTTATGTGAACAACACAAAATCCTGCTGAGGACACTTCTAGGGTGTGGTGGGAGTACTTAATATTTAGATCATGAGAAGGCACAGACAGGAATATGGATTCATTAGGAATAATAGCTTTCACACATTGGGCTGGAAAAGACAAAATGTCAATGCATGATTGACCAGTCTTTACCTTGTTGGGCTGTTACTTCCTTGCATCAGTGGAAAGTCCTTCCTTACTAGTTTTTTTCCCCATATTAAATCCTATCAGCATCACTGCAGTTCCAGGACTGCAGTGGTTCAGCAGCCCTTCATCCCTTCTTCATGCGCACTTACTACAAGTACTACAGTCTCATGGGAACAGCTTTGAAATCACCATTGCTGCAAATGCATCTGCCTTCAGTTCTCTCATTGCTTTTTAGACCATCACAATTGCAGTCCACAATTTTTTTGTAAAATTGATGAAAACCTGCAAATGTTCACTTTTTGGGTTTTGTTGTTGTAAAACAGCAATGTGCTGATATGTTTTCCGATCCTCTCAGCTGCCTTTGAAGGGATGTCTCGCTAATGACACTAATTCCATGATGGGCAACGGATGCTTGGAATTACCGTTGTAGCTAATGGCTGGCAGCTTTTCTGGGGATAGATTTCCTTCTCTGTCATGCCTGCAAATCCATGCTGATGTTCCTCCCTTCCCTCGCGGGGCACTGGTTGAAGAGCAAAGGCAGCCTACGGTGGGGGAGGATCTTTGATGGTCCCTGAGTCACCTGCTCTGCCCGGCTCCACAGACTGCAGAGCTGTTCATGAAGCAGTTCCTAAAGCCTTGCCATTTACAGCCTGTCATTTGCAAATGTATCTTCACAAGTTTCAAAATGAGGTAGAAATACTGATCTTGTCAGATGTCCTGACATTTACTATGCCTTTTCTTGAGTCAGAGCCCAGAGATGTTTGATCATTAGGCTGCTCAGATGCCCCAAACACAAAGTAATTTCCAAAATTAAATGTCCAGGCACTGACATTACCACAGAATGCTAACAATGTTCAGAAAACTAAACGTTTTGAAAATATCAAACATTATTTGATTATCTGGTTCTATGTTACTATTTCTCTCTCACATACAGCTCTATTTTCTATGTTTGCCATCTGCTCAATACTCTAAAAAAGGATTTGCTTAGCAAAAAGAGCTGCCTTCTCTACTGCAGGTACCATTGCCATTGACTCCAGAAAAAAGGGGCAAAGAGCTGTCAGTACCCGAGGGAGTGCTCAGGAGGAAATGTCTCAGTTTGAAGAAGAGGCATAAGGACGTGACATCCTACCATTGCAAGGCAGACCCTTCCCTCTGCATTTCACTGTAGGCTTCAGCTTTCCATCCTCAGCCCTGAAGTGGCCCTAGATAATGTATGAGAGGTTGCTTGTGCAACCTGGACTTGAGGAGCGCGCTAAACAGCAAACAGATAAGAAGCGTGACTTTGCTCGTGCGTATCGGAGGATCACATTGTCGCTATGTGTGATCTGAAGTGCTTATTAGAGATGCTGAGGTACACACACTGGATAAAATGCCCTCATACATCATACCTGGAGTTGCAAAGATACGTACAAAGAATGTAGAAATGTACAGGTAGGAGGAGGGAATAAAGGTGTGTGGAAAGCTCAACAACTGTACGAACTTGCTCGAAGCCGGAGTACCGAGTTACTCATCCCTTGCTTGCTACTCACTGCTGCCACCACGTGTTACTACTTTTTTTTTCTTTTTTTTTTTTTTTTTTCTGAAAAATAGCGCCCCTCGAAACAGAAACGTGTGTGCTGCTGTGGGTGAGAGGGGCCTGAAAATTGGTCAGACAAGTGACCAAGAGAAAAGATGCGAAATGGGCAAGCCATTCCTTGGAAAACTGGGCATTGCTGGAAACGGTATAACAAACTTCAAGGGAGCCCCATGTAAGCAAAACCCAATTCTGAACTGAGGATTCATGCTATTTAATACCAGTAGAGGTTACAGGCGTGTGTTAGGAAGTGCCCAGCTAGTGCAAGCGCACGCACTGACAGTCTCTCTGCCTCCCGTGCCTTCTTGCACTTGGATCTTGTCATGCTTTTCAGGAATGACAAATGCATTAATAGTGAACAAGTGTGGACTGTGCTCAGGCAATTCCCATGATCCGGTAGCATGCCTGTTCCCTAAGGAATGAACGCTAGTCTTCCAGTTTGGGCTTACTTAGAGTATGTAGATATTTCTACTGTCAGTACAAATGACTAATTAAGATTTGCTGTGTCTCCACGATACAAAACATGGGTAAGCTCTACCCATGTCATTACACACTGTATTAAAACCAAATGAGGCTCTGACCTAGCAGCACAACAAACTCCTGCAAGCTAAACTTTCCCCAGTGTGACTTGATTCTCTGCTAAATCTATTCAATTTTAAATAACTCTTTAAGCATGACATTTAAGTGACAATCTGTTGACAGCTAATCACAAGCTTACAGCATATCATTTCAATGGAATATCTTGGTATGTGAGTTGACGTTCATGTAACAAGTTACTGCTTTATTGTCCTGTTGAGGGAAACGGGGAGCATATGCATGGCTTAGCTCTTCTCTCTCCCCTCCATCGTGCAAGGTCTGAAAGCACACGCCCAGGTGTAGATGCAGTGTTACCAGTTCTCACAGCGGTTAGTGTGCTACCAGCACATGCTCCTGGGCCAAGGAATGATTTCAGAATATCAGCTTGCATTTAAAACACACAAAAAAGCAAGTTTAGTTTCCAGCTTTTGTGACTGACAGACAATGGATGGATTATTCTGGCTCCAAAACAAGAATGATTCTGAAGATGTGTATTAAATCATGAGACATTTTAGCTACTCATGTTTCTGAGAGACTGCTTATGCATATGACACTGCTGAAAGTTTTTCTGAAGTCAGTGGTCCTCTACACATGTGTCCTGACAGCTGAACCTGTGTTTATATACCTTGCTGGATCAACCCGTTGGGAAAGGATGGGGAGATAACACTTAATTAAGAGAAGAAATGAGAAAAACACAGAAACCAAGGTCTGGTCTTGCCTATTTAGGAATTACTCCTGCTTTTGCACAACATTTTTAATTCCAGTGCCCGTAAGGAGGTTTTTGAGAAAACAGAACCAGTACATGGCAAGGGCACATGAGAAAACCACTTTGAAAGAGGAGATGATCTGACTGGATATAAGGAAACATCACGAGGGCAATCGAACATGGGAAGACGCTGCCCAGAGAGGCTGTGCAGTCTGTGTCCTTGGAGTTTTTCAAGACCTGATGGAGCACGCTGATCTACACTCATAGCTGACCCTGCTTTGTGAGGAGGTTGGATGGGAACCCTTCAGAGATCCCCTTCCACCTGGGTTACCCCATGACGCTGTGATGCTATGGGCTTAAATGACAGCAAGAGCAGACTTCAGCAGTGTTGGAAAGTAACCGTCATGCATGAACATTAAAGCCTGTATTTTAATAAACAGGACAGATTGAAGTAGTTAATCTGTGTTTTCAAGGGTTAGTTTTCAAAGAAATGTTAAAAAATGTGGGACTCCCATGCTGTGGGATGGGAACAACTTTATTGACGGGAGGAGAGAATGGAAGGAAATTGACTTGATTTGGTGTCACTTGATTGATGCTGGTGTAGGTGTCACCCCTGTGATCACCCTGTGTCCTACTGAGATGTTTTAAAAAATACAGAAAGTACAAGGTCACTTTCATAATAGGACCTAGGTCCCTCAGATAGAATGAAATTTGTTATTTTGAGCCCCAATGCTTTCCACTGCCAGCCCTCCCTCATATGCCATACTCTTCGTACGTGCCCCAGTTTTGAGCCTGATGACAGACACCTAGCAGTCTGGCTCAGGCTGTTCCCTATATACGGAATTAGTATTCCATTTTCTTCTGCTCATTCTTCTATTTCCACCTCATCACTAAATGCTTCATTGTAACATACTTTCCTGTTGCTTACTGCCCAGCTACTGGCCCTTAGTGAAGCAGCAAGAAGAGAAGCGAATGCAAACACCAGGAGTGACCTGTCATTACAAAAATGAGATTGTATTTTTATTTCACTTTGTAGAACAGTGATGGTAAACCACTGCTTCCAACCGATGGGGCCATGACATTTTCTACTTGAGAGACAAGACGGAGGACACTTAGGTCCTCAGTTTTATGCTATTGTCTCTGACTCTCGGTTAAGGTTGTATGTCATTACAATGATGCTATGATGACACATAATCTTCTGTGTTTGGCAGAGGAAAGTGTGTGTGGCTCCCACTAATGTATTTCAAAGCTGCTGTGGGTGTCCTGAGTGCTCTATAATCTTGAAACAACCCGTGTTGCCTTGTTGGAGCTGTCACTACAGCATCTGATGGAAAACAGAAAAGAAAAAAGAAGTGTGTCTTTTGGAGGATGTGAAGGGATTCAAATCAGTTTAGAAGGATAAATAAAAGCACTATTTCTTTAACGGGGTAATCCATATGAGATTTTCCTATCAACTACAGAAGGATCTACATCAGCTACCTCTAGGGCAAGTCCAAAAAACGTTGCAAATGATTTAGGCAGTCATTAAATATGACCTTTGTTCTTGGCAGCAGCACAAGGAAAGCAAGAAATGATTAAGCAAGCGACTGTTGAAAGCACTACTGACCGATTTCAACACTGAGTTTGTTTTCTGCTGTGACATGATTTTGCCTCTCATTGTTTCATTTTCCCATGTTGAAAATAAGACACAAATGTCATTTTACTGTCTACAAATCTAGTTATGGTAATTAGTATATAATACGTTTCGAATTGGCATCAGTTTTTTCATACATACTGCAGCATTCAGCATTATTGTTTGTATTTTTATGTTTCTGGGTTATGAATTTTTTAGTAATCCTCTGGAATCTGCCAAGTAAGGTACAGTGTATTGCTGAGTTCTGGAAAAAAGGCAGCACTGGGACAAACGCTCCTTCAAGGCATAAGAAATGAGTAAGAAAAATGTTTCTTTCCTTCGTACAACTGAGCAGAACCAAAACAGTCTTAACTGCTCGAAGGAGAGCATTGGACATCTCCACTGACTACTGACAGGTGATAAAAAGGCTTTCCAAAATGCCAAAATTTGGCTACTGAGCTTCTCTTGATTCTCATGAAATTAGGCAGCTCAGCACTTGGAAAATCCCACTAGGGTCCAGATTCTCTAAGATAGTTAAGCAGTTGTACAAAGGTTCAGGATTTTTTAGCATAAGAACCCAAACACATTTTATTTTTAGACATCTCCCGGAAAAAAAAAAAAATTGGCCCCTTTTCTCTTACCCTAAACATTTGCAGTGGGATGCAATACAGCAAGATACACATGGGGAACCTCTTCTAAGCAAGTATATTACAGGCTAGTTTACCTTGAAAATACCTTGTTTCTCACCTCAGTTTTTATGAACGAGAGAGAATGTTTCTTGACATTAGAAGAATTATAAATTTGAATAGGTTTTGAATCTTCAGATCTATGACAGCAGACCCTCACTGGGAAATTGCACTTGGAAGATGATGGCACTATCTACCCTGATAAAAGGGGACAAACCCAAAAGTTTGCAGGCATTAGAAGCTCCAGGAACTCAAGTATTGAAGTAACAACAATTTCTTCCTGTGTAAATAGTAAAAACCGGACAGAGTGGTCGGGCCTGCTAGAAAGTCAGCCAAAAATAGAAGTCTGTTGTGTTTAATCATTTCGATTCCGTTGTTTACCTATCCCAATTTCATTCTAATAATTGCAATCAAACGAATCAACATGCGCCATTTACAATTAAAATATCTCACAAATTGAATAGAAATCAACAATGTCATAAAGCTGTGAAAAGTCAAACGTTACTCTGGAGTGCTGCAAGCACAGGCTAAGAAGAGTATGGATCTGGTGGGCAAAGGCAGGGTGAGAGCAACAGACAGCGCTGTGTTATCGACACTGTGTTTTATAAGCACAGGTTAAAAGAACTGGAGTTATCTTGTCAAGCAAGGAGAAGAACTAGAGGGCAGACGTGATACTTCTGGGAATATGTAAATAGTTAGAAAAGTGGAATGAACTACTATTTATTGGAATATCCCCTGTGGAGAAGATGAGACCCACAGGGCTACAAATGCAGGAAGCAAGGCTAAAGTTGGATATTAGGAGAGAAAATGTTTAACCCTAAGGGCTGGTTGGAGACAGGACTAGGAGGCCTGGAGGGCCTCTGCACTTACCACCAGAGAGTGGCCTCAATAACATCTGCCAGATGTGGGGAGGGTCTGGCTGGCTCTGCCACCAGGCAAAGGGATGGACTAGATGAGGTCTTGGACTCCCTTTCAGCCCTCGTTGCTGTGATTTTGAGATTCATCATGCTGAAAAGCCTTTCTGTAACTATTTTGACTAGCAACATCAGTTCCCATATCAAAGCCATTTGATTCATGGGACACATGAGCACATGTGGATAGAAGTTTTCTGAGGACTGCAGCATCGCATCCATCATTTTAGTATCATTTGTTTCTGAGTTATGACACAGTGCTGTGGTCTAACTCAAGAAATTTGTAGGTCATCAGGAGCCCTGTTAATAGAAAGCATCTGTTTTATTTCGATGTTTTGAAGGTTAGAGGCTAGATGCTCAGCAGTAGCTTTGTTTCTGTAGCCTAAAGGGTCACTGAGAGGCAATTTTATTAAAAAAAAAAAAAAAAGGTGTATTATTTTTTTCTTAAGATATTATTGAAAGAACTATTTTTCATAAATCTTTAAATCATGAATGAACTTTCCTCCATTATTTCACCTTAAATTACCCTTAAATATTACCCTCAAATACCATGCCATTATGCTAGTCACATTCTAAAATTAAACTGATTAGAAGCAGGTTAAATAACAGATATAGTTTAGTAGTCCATGTAAGTAAAAACACAAACGTAAGCAAATAGCATCAGCAGTAATAAATAGATCTAATAGTGACATCAGATCATAATGAAGTTAATTTTTAGAAACCTAGGTGACAATTTGCTTAAAAAAAAGCAGTTTAATCTTGACAGTGAAAACAGTTTTCAAGCCAGCCAGAGGAGATATAGGAGCATGAAGTTATACTCCCAGATATCTATGTTATTTTGGAAAATGGTGCCTTATGTGCAAGGGGATGTTTCCCCCAACACCAAAGCGTGAATATAAACCAGTGGCATCCAAAAGGGAACGCCTACATGTGCATGTACTGATCTGGGGCTTTCTTTGGTCTTTCAGCTATAGGAAGATGAACCTGAAATGAAATCTAGACCTTGGAAGAGCTGCTCTGCCTGTTGCTGATATTCCCCTGAACTCCAAGATTAAGCTTCTTTACCTGAACTCTCACCTTTGTGTATTCTCCTTGAAGAGAAGTCCTTTGCCACCCTTAGAGGAGGTCGGTTTCCCATGCCTCCACCTTCCTGAATATGCATCAGTTTCAGAAAGAAAACTGCAGCGTGCATTTCTGTATAATTGAAAAAAAAAATAAATCTCTCATCTTGCTTCCTACAGAGCACTTTAAATGCCACATCCCAGCCTGGCATTTATTGACAGAGACAACAGCTACTAACACAGTTTATCAGCCTCCCCCCAGTCCCAGCAGAGGCTGAGGGTGCAATACAGCCTCCTGGGCAGTCCCTTGCTGTCACTGTGTGCAGTCCTGGTAGAGTACAGGCGCTGACGGTGCTCAAACTCTGATGCAGAAAGAGCCCTTCTCAATGTACCCCCAAACTTCCCAGTCCCATACCCATACCTCTGTGCCCAAGGATGCCCTCCTGGATTGCCCTTCCCCAGAGGTCTGGCCCACCACTTCCATTCTGTCCCTTGGCATGAATCATGTTTGGATACTGTCTGTACCTCCCTGCCTCTACCTACCCAAGGGGCTGGAGTCATTATATCCTGTCTTTCTGCATTTTTTGATTATGTGCCTCATCAACACTCTTTTCTGCAAATGGTTGGTATTTGTAGATGAGTTTTCCATCAGCATGTTGAAAAAGCTGCTAGCCTTGTGGAAGACATCAGCTCAGAACATAAGAACATCTGATAAAATGCACTATGAAGTCCATTACGCTCCCATCATGGTTTGTCCTCTGTCATTAATAAGCTTGTTACTGCATCTCATGTTTATCATCACACCCTCTTCTTGAAAGACCTGTCTGGAAGCATTTAATGCTTTTACAGCTCCTCTCTAAGATATTTTTTTTCCTTATTCACCAGCTATTCAATTCTGTTATGCATTGTGGCTCAAGAAAAAAGATCCCCATCAAATTTCCCAAAGAATAAGCCTAAGAATTCAAGTTAGATGTCAAAGTGCATTCACTGATAGCTGTTTAAGGGATCAAGCAGAGTTTATTCTGTTACTAACCAGCCTTTTCTGATTCTTGGGTTAATGGGCAGTCCACCAGATCCTGTTGCTCACCAAAAGCTATAATCAGAAACAAAATCTAGACGAGGCCATTTCTATTATTCTATAATGTGTAAGGTTAATATCCTGTGCTTTGAAATAACTCTCACTTCATTTCTATAGGGCTTTAATAGTGTAAAACATATTATATTCACAGGATACATTAGTAATAATGTTCTTGTAGCTTAAAGCAGACTCATCCGCTTTTCAGGAAAAAAGAAAATCAAAACCCAAGCAAATCAAAGCTAACATAATGAGTAAGGCAGGATAATTCAAGCTACTCTTTTTGTTTCTTACTACCCTGGCATCCTTCCTTTTACGCTTTTCTGTTCAGCTTCAATGATCTGACTTCCTAAGCCAATTCTTTAGCTAAACTAGTGCTCTAATTTTAGGTTTATCATATGGTCTACAAGACATTTTCTTTGTGTGATTCTGCAGCATGGTTTCCATACAGTCATTACTGTGTTGGCGGCTCAGAAGAAGAAAGAACATTTAGACTACTCTTCTAATTCATCCTGTGTATATTTGCAAGGAATTTAGGTCCAAGAAAGATCCAAATAATAAAATGCATGACCTCACAACATGATGCAAAGTGCTCGTTATTTGGTATCCTAATACACTCTGACTGCTTTTGCAAACAGATGCTCCAAATACTGTTCTTAATTAAATAGAAGGGTTGGATTCAAATGTCGATCCATGCCAGCAGAAGATAGCACAAATCTTGGCACCAGGCCCTGATCCAACAAAAGGGTGGCTGTGAATGCCTGAAACACTTGCAGCCTCCCCTCTCTTGTGGGCAGACATGCCAGACATCAGGACATGATGCAAAGTCTGATTTTGGGGTGTCTCTTAGGTGTCAGGGTGGTAGCGCAGTCCAGCTGGCTGCTTGACAGCATGACTTGTGGACTCTTTGGACATGTTGCTTCCCAGTCAAGCTTGAGAGAGCTGCTTAGTCATATCATCAACAACTACCACTACAAATCCATTGACACTTTTAACGAAGATACAGGACTCAAAGGCACTGAAGGAAGAACTATGAACTGAGCCTTCACTCAAACAATGCCTTTCTTTTCCTTATCACCTTATGAGGTTTTTGTCTGTTTAATACTGGATGAACAATAGTTTTGAGATAGTAATGGACATAGTAAAATATATATTTTGGGGATGAGGATTGACTCTAACACTTAAATTTTTGGTGTTCAGTCTTGACAAGGAGAGGAGATAAAACACTTGGAAGAGAGGAGAAGAAAAAGAAAGTGCAGGTAGCAAAAGGATCTTTTCTTCAAGCTGATGACTTCTGAACCACCTTCTTGAGAAGGCTAAGTAGCTTTGGAGAGCGTCATAACTGTACCTCCTTACTGGTCTGGTACCAGAGATTTCAAAGATTTCCAAAGGTTGAGAGCAGCCCTGGGGAGAAAGACTTGGGGATGTTGGTGGATGAGAAGCTCAACATGGCCCAGCAATGTGTGTCTGCATCCCAGAAATCCAACTGTATCCTGGGCTGCATCGAAAGGAGCATGGCCAGCAGGTCGAGGGAGGTGATTCTCTCGCTTTCCTCCCCTCCCATGAGACCCCACCGGGAGTACTGCATTCAGTTCAGCTCTGTGACCCCCAACATAAGGAGGACATGGACCTGCTGGAGTATGTCCAGAGGAGGGCCGTGAAGAAGACCAGAGGCTGGAGCATCTCTCCGATGAAGACAGACTCTCTGAGAGAGTTGGGGTTGTTCAGCCTGGAGAAGAGAAGGCTCCAGGGAGACCTTATAGCAGCTGCCAGTACCTAAAGGGGCCAACAAGAAAGCTGGAGAGGGACTTTTTACAAGGGCAGGTAGTGATAGGACAAGGGGTGATGGCTTTAAACTAGAAAAGGGTAGACTTAGATATTAGGAAGAAATTCTTCACTGTGAGGGTGGTGAGGCACTGGAACAGGCTGCCCAGAGAAGTTGTGGATGCCCCATCCCTGGAAGTGTTCGAGGATGGACAGGGCTTTGAGCAACGAGGTCTATTGGAAGGTGTACCTGCCCATGGCAGGGGGGTTGGAACTAGATGATCTTTAAGGTCCCTTCCAACCCAAACCATTCTATGATTCCATGATTCAGCATTTCAGATTTTCAAAGATTTAGCATTTACCTGCAGTGTCAGGGCTGAAGAAAAGGAAGGACACAGCACAGTCAGATCAGCCATTGCATAATGTATACCAATCTAGCTGAAGCAAACTTTTTTTTCTTTTTAAAGGTATTTTCTTCTCATGGGTTCACAGCTCTGTTGGAAAGAGACTTAGTCCTGGACAGCAAGGCTAAACTCTTTAAGCAAGAGGCACATACAAAATGAGGAGAACAGAAAAGGTGCAGGAAACAAACAAAAAAATATGTGGAGGAAGAGTCAGAAACGTTATTTTGCCAACTCAGTTTCTTCTTCATTCCCTTCTCTAGCTCACTGGTCAAGTTATTTCTTTGGCTTAACTGGATACCCGGGGCTCAAAGTCATGGGTAGCCTGGGGCTGGGGAGCTAACAGCGCTAGGAAGCTTTCCAGGCTGCCCGTTTTCCCAGCCTCTGTGTCAGGCTGTTAACCTGCCCAAAGGTCTGTTATCTACTTTCCGTAACAGAAGTTTTAGTTAACTGATTAATATCCAACTTTTTTTTTTTTTTTTTACATATTTTAAAGCCATGTTGTTACCACCATCCTTTGTGTAGTATGAAGTAGGGTTTTCTTTATTTTTAATTTTGCTGTCTTTTATGCACAACTTCATACAGCAAACTGATTCAAAATTGTATTTGCTTTATAGGTCGATATACCCTCATGAAAAATTGAGGCACCTCAGTCTACTATCTGCCTTTCCTCAGCACGTATAGATACCATTTCTAGGGCAGAGAGACCTGGGCAATGCCTCTTCTCCCTTCGCCACTGAGTTTTAGAGAAAAACAGCCAGGAGAAGCCAGCCTGAGACTCCAGCTGGTGAGGGCAGGCAAAGGAAGGCTTTCTGGATGCTCGGAAAACATTCTACTTCTGCATCGCTCTTTCCCTGCTGTGTGCTAGCTGGCTCTGGTGCTGCCTCTCTTGTGATTGCTTCACCTCCGTATCACTCATTCATTGACCTGTTCTTTCCCCTTTTCTCTTCAGTCATCCGCATTTCACAATTTTATTTCTGTTTATCTGATTTCCCCCTAACTCAACCCATCACAAAAGAGAGGGGAAGAACACCTGTGGAGCAAACATCCTAATTTTTGCCATCATTCCAGCGAACCTTATTTCTCATGTATTATAACTCTTTCCCTGCCACATTTATGTCTGATCTACCTCCATTTCAAGGTGTGTAGTACAGAGATGGCCCACAATTTTTTGTTTGTACTAGGATGCCTTATTCGTATTTGGTCCAGAGTCAGCAGTAGAATAACTTGTTAATGCTTAACACTGACACATAGAGTCAAACTAAGCAGGACCATCACTGCAGGACTTCATGATACTCTAAAGAAAAAGCGCTTGCATTCTAATCCCAATTTCACTTTATTAGCTTCTTAGTTTCAGGCACTGGGAAAAATCCTCAGTGGCTGCATTTTACCAATCTACCGTTTGTTTCCATGCTCAAGTGTAATTTCAGGCTTATAACCCTCGTAGAAAAAGATGATCCCTTTTTGGTGGAGAATTGGATGCACAGCACAGTAGAATCAGCAAGCTTCAGCAACTGGGGATACACGCGCGCTGGAAAATTCGCACTGATCCTGCCTCCTTGAACAGGAATGGTCACAAAAGGTTTGCGGGCAGTTCCTGCTTGGAGAAGGCATCTCTGCCTTTTCCTCACCAGATCTGCTGTGTAGAAATCCCTGAAGAAAACTAGAGGCACAGCTCTAAGGTGGTAACACCTTTTCTCCCTTATCTTCACTGGCATTTTTAAGCATTGTCCCAGGCTTTTTACCAAACCCATCTGTTTTACTTTATGCTACTTCTCTGCAACGTAAGGGAACTAGCAGGCTTCTACTGGGAGGCAAAGCAGAGTACAACTATCCTCTTGCAATATCCTCACGATAACCTTCTCTGGGTGCGGTTTACTGCTTGGCACCCCGGTGAAGTTTTACCCCGTGTGTATATGCAGAAGTCTTCAGGGCTAACACACTGCCCATGAATAACTCCTGAACAGCAAACCATAACCATGATTAAGGAATGGGAGCGATCCACGCTTGGAAGGATTTTGGCAGCAAAGATACAAACTCATGTGTAGATCTGACGGATGCTATGGAGGAAATAGCTACAAGATAGGCTGGGGGCAGCGCTGTCGGTGCCAGGGGTGCTGCTTGGACCCCCAGACTGAAAGTCCAGCAGCCAGTGTCATGTATTTCCTCACCAGGGTGCAAATGCTGAGGAAAGCAATATGAAGAGGGGGAAAAAGCACAAGATCACAGATTTATGGGAACTCCAACATAAGATTATGCAAAATGCAGGGTGTGGTTGGATGCGTGTGTTTTCTCATTAAGATGACTTTCACATGATTACAAGCAACGAACCAGAGATAAATCTGTTATTGTGCAATCAATTTGTCGTATTTTTTCCTGTTTTGGTTTTTTGTGTGTGTCTACCTGCAAAAAGGAAATATTAGGTGAGGAAAAGAGAGCATATAAAAAAAAATCTATCAAAACTGACTGTATTTCCTCTAACAAAATGTTCCTTTTACAAAAATAGATAATTCAGTGTTGACAAGCAGCTTGTTTCTACCACAGCCAGGGAAGAAATAACATTCCTGACAAGCATTACAAGACCATCCCAGTCAATAAACTTTTTTACATGTCCAACTTCACGCAGTCTTATCAGCAATAAATTCCATTCCTAGTGGGTCAATAAAGATTGTGCAACATGCCAGAATCAGGACTAGTTTTCACAAGTCCACTTGGTGGACAAGCAAAACCAAGATATTCAGTGCAAGCTTGTTTGAACAGTCAAGTATGAAATGGTGAGGTTTAAAATTGTGAGGGGTTGTTGTGTGCACCTCCACAAAGGTAAAGCTGTTGCATTGCATGTCAGTTATTTCTGACTGTACTTTTCTCTTTCCACCCAATTGGTTTGCATGTCTAGCAGGGTGCAACTAATTACCTTTTTGAGTATAAACTAGGTCTTAAACTTTTTTTTTTTTCCTCAATTCATACAGAAATGAAGAAAAATATTTATTATATCAACTTGAAGTTACAAGAACAAACAACATGACTGGCAGAAAGTTTTAAAAGAATTGTGAAATTTTGGCATCAAAGAGCTAAAGCAATCACAGAATCAGAGCATAGTGGAAATGACCTAGGAACTTTGGAAGCGCTCAGCCCTTTTGATTCATCCTTGCAGTGCATGTCCAGAAATGTTGAAACCCTGCTAAACAGACTTCTATTTATCTGCAAAAATATATTACTCAAGTGGCAGTGACAGTGTTGACACAGTATTTCGGTGTTATGCAGTATTGTCTGCAATTCTTTTTGGATAAGAACAGTAAAATGTGATTAATTTAGTGTGCCCCCTTCCCCAAACAGATACAGTGCCATTCAAATGGTTTTTACAGAAGACCAAATCCCAGTGAGGTAGTTTCAGGAATTTATCACTTATGGCAACAGCTATGGTATATTGTGGCAATTAGCAGTTTGCAAGAATAGAATCTCTCCCCTTCAGAGCACCATGGTCATGACAATGCATCAAGTCTATGACGACATGAAACACTTTTATAGGCACAATTAAAAGGATGGAATGAGTTTGCTGAATATATTCTCTGTATGGTGTAATGCTTAGCTGTAATCATCATATATTGAATGAAGCATGCAAGGTATCTCGTGTGACCTGATTAGTCAGAAATAGTGTTTCCACTCTTTGGAATGAGATTGTTATCAGTTGCAATAAACCAAGCAAGACTATACTTGATGTGAACTGTGTGCTGCTAGCATCGTTGAGTCTTTCAACTGTATATAAAACATTTGAGAGACTCACTCTAAGAAACTGGAAGCAAACAGCTTCAGAAGCTGATTACAACAGCAATGAAAGTTTGAGATAATGAACTGGTTTTGGGAGAGCCATTAGCAAAACTGCTTCTCAAAGATACAAGAAGTGTCGATTTTATCTGTACCCTAAAGCAGACCAGTTTCAGTTTGATGGCTTTGTCCCTCGTCTAAACCGATTTCTGTAAGGTATACAGCAAGTTCTATTAGGAATTTGCTAGAATCCAACATGCTTGATCATCTGACTGTTTACCACACAGAGGTGCTCCCCTGCAAACCTCTGATCTCAGTTTATGCTTCACTTCATCTATACAGGGCAGTTGCCAGAAGCTGGAGGCTACTTCCCTGCTTGGGTTGGGGTGTGTTCCCTCCTCCAGCTCACCCTGCACCTGGAGGCTCCACACTTCTCCTCCCACTTGGACTGTGGTACTTCCAGTTTCCCTGTTCTCTAATCCCAGAGAAATGGTTATTTCTGGGAAAAGGAGTATCCTTCAAGGGTCGCTCCTTCTTCTTGTGGAGGAGGCTGGGTGATAGGAAGCACGGCAGGGCACTTACTCTGAGTCCTCATGCCTGCTCTTTTGCTTCTGCCTTTGTCCTCATTTGAAGATCTTCCGCTGAGCCTCCAAGGAGGAACTTTATGGTGAACTTTGTCCTCTCAGATTAAACCTCTTTTCCAACATTGGTGCCCATTATTTTGACGCAGCGTCTCTGATTCTCAAGTGTGAACGCTTTCATATCAGAGAGGTCTCTGGGTCCAGGGTTTGGTTGCCTTGTCCCTTTCCTTCTGTCTTGGTCACTCCTAATCCATGGGGTTCCAGTACCTTCTCATCACAAAGGCTTTATCTAACAGTAGCCATTTCTCAGTTTCATCACTTTTCAGCCAGCACTGCTGGTTTTCCATCCAGCCTGTCCTCCTGCTCCCTCCAAATATCTTTGGGATTGTCTTTTCCAACCAGAATAGTCCAAACACATACGGCTGCCTGGGATAGTAGGTGCCGCCTGCATCACTCTGACCAAGACCTTTCTTGTTCTTGATGTGAGGCAGTCCTTTCAAATACATCAGTGAGTACTTCTAGGCCACTTCTCTGCCATTTCATTCTTTGGTATCTCCTCCCCCTGGAAATCTCTACCATGGCCATTTTTACTCTGTCTGCAGGCTCAACATTTACCACCACGGCTTCTCTGCTGTATTTCCTCCTGTCGTTTCTGTAACGCCACTTACTTCTTCATACATTTTTCTTTGGGGAAGGTCAGCTGCAATACCACTGTCTGGATTTCTTTCGTGTAAGCAACAGTGTCTTATTCAAGTATGGTGGCCTCTGATAGTTCCATGTTACAGTAAATCAACAGTTCAATGGTTTCAATAAAGCACAGCCAGTTCCAGCATCACAAGTTCGTTTTATGCAGGACCCCTTTTCTGCAGATTGCCAAAACTCTCACCCTGTCAGGCTAGTGAGCCCCAATCTTCATCAAAAGTCGACCCAAATGTCTCTCAGGTTCCCCTTCCTGACTGGCTTTCAGCTATTGCCTTACAACTTTTGACATCTGGTTGCTGGCAGCAGTCCATGCACTACTGCCTTCCTGAACCCAAAGCTCCACATTTGTGCACTTTTTACCTGACTCCTGGTCATACGCTGCCTGGGGGTGCCACTGGCATCAGGCATCCACGTTTCAAGGTCTCCAGTGCAGTGCCTTCTGGTCCTGCTACCAATAATAAACTGGTAGAGTCCTCTTTATAGATAAAACTGATTTAAAAGTTACTTTCCCAGACGCGTGCCACCAACAAGACGAAATTCTCTGTCATAGGACAATGGGACACTACTACTCGTTCACTAAGTTCACAAGGAATTGAATAAATGCAGAAAAATAGCAAGAGCTAGTCTTTGCAAGGGCACTGTCTGTGGGTCAACACGTCCCCACGTCCCCTCATAGCACATTGCTGTCACCTGTGCAAGTATGTGAGGGAGGCATTGCTCTGTGGTTGCTATTCTGTTCTTCCCCTGGCTTGCCTTATTGCCAACAGTCAGAAATGAGACACTGAGCCAGCTTCATCTCCGCCTGATCACCTTACAGTATGTTAATTTTCTATGTTGTAAGACCATATCTACAAGCGTTAAATACCTCCCAGAAGTTCTTGGATGTACTGAGAAAGCAAAAATTAAGAATCAAAGGTGTCTCTAAGTTAAAAGCATGAATGACACAGCTGTTGATTACATGTCAATAGTGACAAAACAGAAAGGACCAGAGAAGACTCTGAAAGAAAAAAACTGTTTATTTTTGGTCACTGTAACCTGGAAGGCCATTTAGGGTCATTCACTAGAGGTAGTTGCTCTGGTTTTCAGTTTCTGTTTTCTGATATTGAGATCTGAACATTTTGAGAGTTGCTGCTAATCAAAAAACCTGAGCTAATAAAGAAGTAAACCCCAGAAACTGCAAGGGAATTTACAGGCTTTGCAACTGCCCCTTGCTTGTTTGTATTCCTGAGACAAATTCAGACAGAAATATTAGAAATCCATTTACTGAACAAGCAAAGCTGTGGAGCTGAGTGTGTTCTGAGCGCAAACGAGCACTTTGTTCATCGTTAACTGACTGAAGCCCGACAGTGCTGAGACCATCCCTTTGTTGAGAGGATCAGACAAGGCAGTTTATAAGAGCCTGACAGCCTGGCTTGCACAGCTTTGCTGACTTAATTAACACACTTCTGCTCCTGGGGAGGAGGGAGGCTCCCCACTGATGGAAAAAGCCTCACAACTCTTTCTAAAGCCACCTAAGTGCCACCACCTGCTCAGATGCATTACCAGAGGGCTAGGTAGCATCACAGGCTGCAGCTTTCCCTTTTTACTCCAGAGAGTACCTGGGAGGGGAAAGCAAACCTGTTTCCTAATAAAGAATGACTCACACAGGCTGTTTGGCTTCCCCTTGCTAAGTCTGTGTCTGCCGGTGTACCTTTTGTATACAAAATACCTGATATACATATGTGACTCGGCTTGAGAGCAAACACAGGTAGCTCAGGCGACTCATCGGCTGTTGCTAGAGCAAAGTAGAATCAAGCTCCATGAAGATGTGTTCTGGTCCCAAGTTCATGTCTAAGTTTGTCTAAGGCATGGCAGTTGAGGAGGAAAACTGGAAGTCGGCGTTCCCAGAGCCTAGACGAGGGTGCTGGCACGTGCCTGGGCTGGGGCAGAGCTCCTAGCAGAGGGCACAGCAGCAGTGCCCCTGGCTGGCTCCCTCTGCCCCACCAGTGCACGTCAGCTCTCCAGCCAAGAGCCCCACGGTGCTGGGAAGGGAGCAAGCAACAGGTCTGGGGCTGCCCCACGAGCTGGAGAAGGGACTGCTGATGCTGCTGTGGTGCTTCAGTGCTGGCACATGGCTCTTGGCTGCCAGCTGGGGTTGCTTGAATTGAAGGCGTTTTTAAAAAATCGAGTTAGTTTTTCTACACGGAGGATGCAAGCACTCTGTGCTTTACCTGGGGGTTATACAAACAACCTTTATATACCTCTGTGAGACAGCTTGTTGTGAACAAACTTGCTTTATCACTTTGTGTGCCTGAGTCTGTTGTTTTGTTTTTAATTATTTTTATTTCAGCAGCACCTCAAAGACCCTACCGCAACCAGGGCACCATCTTCCTAGAAATACAGAATGTAAAAAAGCGCCTCCCCCAGAGAGGTGATGAGCTCAGCATGTCTTGGAGGCTAATGGGTGGATGCAGGGGAGCAGAAGTGCGATGCAGCAAGGCTCGTGCTCACGGGGATCCATCAGTTTAACGGCTGAGTCGGGGCTGGAAGCTGGGTGTCCTGGCGCTGTGTCACACCCCCACTTTTCTAGTCCCCCCAGTCATCACATCTGCACTTTTGGTGATTAACATGGAATTTGTCCTCTCACCCATGGCGTGTAGGACGGGCAGACCTTTGTGGCTGGTCAGGCTGCCTGAACGCTGCTTTTTTAAACACATCAGATCAATCCTCCTTGCTGTCAGGATGTCACCTTACAAACACTCATCTGATATAAGAGCTAGTCCAGAACGGCCGTCAAAGAGAAGGGGCAGCTCATAGCCAGGTCTGACTGCATAACCTTCCCCTGATAAACAAGCCCTGATTTACAACCCCTCCAAATCCAGGCTTGAGTGACTACAACTAAGAAGATGACAGCTATATCTTCAGAAGAATTTGGGATGGCTCTGCAGTGGAAATTTCCTTCTGCAACAAATCCAGTGAAGAAGAGGAAACGTGTGGTGCAGGCAAGAACTCTCACTAGCAACACCTCTGCCACCCTCTTCCACAAAGTGTTGACCTCAAAAAGGAAGAAGTGCCAGACACTCAGAAAATACTCCTTATATTGTGATTTTAAAGGAAGTGCTCAAAATTCTGCGATGACGGACAGCACTATAAGATACCCAGGGTTAACTTAGGAAATGAACTACTTCAAAATGAGGAACTGCCGTGTGAACGGGCGATCACATCTCATTCAGCCTGCTGTTATTTATCTATCACCAGTAGCACACATAGTGTTTAGCAGACAAAGGAAAAAATAAAAACCCTGCAGCATGAGTTTGTTACTCATAATTAGGCATAATCAGATTGGAAGATACTTTGTCAATTGTTTTTGTTGCATTGTGCTGTGTTATATTTGTTGGAAAATGCCAGTTTATTAAAAGGGAAAGGTTTGCAGAGAGGGATTTACATAAATGAATTCCCCATGCAATTTTGTTGAAAGAAAATGTTCATATAAGGAAATGCTTCACATATCTTCAACTGAAAACATTTGCTTGTGAAATTAACCTTTTGCTCTTACATGTAAGTTGATGCATGTTAAAAATACGCCATCAGTTTTAACAGAGAATCAATGAAAGGTTGCGGGGTGATCACAAGTAAGCTTTGTGAGAATTTCTCTTACTGTAAACTGTAAGGATTTTTGTTTTTCACCCCGCTTTGCTGTACAACACATTCTATAAACTGCTTACTGCTAGAATTTTTTTGATAATGTGATGCAGTGGGGTATGAAACCAGATCAGGAACGGGGGTCAGGATAGTGCTGGGCAGTGGAGGGTGACGGAGAGACTCCCACACGCTTAGAAACACAGGTTACAGACTGCAGAGGCTGAGAGCAATCCAGGCAGAGCGGTAGCGTAAGAAATGTCATTGAGTTTCTCCTGGAGAGAGACCAAAGGAGCCTGAGGGCTGGGTGAATTGACAGGGCTTAGGGGAAGAGGGGCAGCGGGGGAGCACGGTACGATACCGAGTGTATTGCTAAGGAAATGGCTGAGCCAGGAAAGGATGTGCTGTAGGGAAATGTCAGCATGAATATTTCATATGTTGACCCTTTTTGTAGTTTCAACATCTTAAAAGACACTGACTGTAATTGACGTTAGAGTCTGGGGAGAGAATGTAATTTCTGTCCCAGGAGATTGACGTATATTACCCCCCAAAATGCAGCTCTTGGCTATGTTCTGCAAGGTGACATGCATTGCTACATGTATTCACTGAAGGAGCACCATCATTAGCTGCCTGAACCTTAATTTCCCACGGAATATCACCCCTGTGCTTTTTTCTTTCTAGCTAATGCTGCAGTTTCACATATAAGGGCACTTCTGGAACAGAAAGGTATAATAAGACTTGGTAGACGCAGGTTGAAACCAGACAAGTTCGGACTGCAAATTAGCTAAGGCATTTTTACTTATCAGTGAAGGTAAGTAAACATTAATGAGGGCTGTAGTGGATTTTCCACAAATGGAAAGCTTAACATGATAATTGGTTGTTTTTCTAGCACCAAATGCTGCTAATGAATTTTGCACAGGAATTAAGAGAGGGACATTCTTTGGTCCGTGTTACGTGTGAGACCAGACTAGTCCCTTCTGACCTAAGTTGTTGATTACCCTGAAGCAAACTCTCCTGCCCTCAATAAGAAGAAATTGTGAACTGAAAGCTAACTATATACGCCCCAGGTTCTAGCATAACCCTTTTACACTAAAAGCTATTTCCCTTGCTATAGTCTGCATGAAATAGCATCCTACATACAGAATATGCATTGGAGCCCTTTAAATCATATACCCTCTGGTAGCTGATAGAGTGTCTAATGGACTCCTCTTTGTGAAAACAATATGTGCCATGACAAGATTTATGCACAGACACTAGTATAGGCTAGTATAGCTCCACTACCATGTTTTGAGCTCACAGTCCCTGCTGTCCGTACTGGTGAGAGCTCTCAAGCAGAGCTCCCATCTGCCTGCACCCCAGGCTCCATGGAGGTGCCAGGACCTTGCATTTTTGGAGCGGGGGACTGGAGCTCTTGCTGCTCTCTGGGCTGCCTGAGCCGTCTCACTGTTGGAGAAGCCTTTCAGCAAGAAACTGTTGCCAAGACTGGCCCTCTGCTCCATACCAACAGGGCTTTCCTACCAGATGTATTCCTTGTGCCACTGCTATAGCATGCAAGGACCGTATGCTGGATCTAGCCAGCATGTTGACCCCATGGACACACAACCATCACGTGAGCCAGAGAGCCTGCATCAATCGCCCCATTTGTCCAAGCAATTCAAGGCACAAAGTTCATACGCCAAAGGCTCACAAACCGAGCTCTGCCTGCATGGAGAGCACGCAGCCCTCTTGTGAAGGTGCTGGGCAGAGAGCAGGGTTTGCCAGGCGAGCTGCCATGAAGACATACCTTGCTGACCATGAGCAAGGCTGTGTGCTCTCCTCATCCACCCAGCTACCCTGGGAGCTGTAAGCACAGCACAAACACAGAGCACTAAAGGACCTGGGGACTACTCTTGTTGCTGAAAGTCAGGCACTTATTGAAGTGCTTTGCTGGAACAAAGCCCTTTAACTGGAGACTTCTTCACCAAATAGTAAAATGTCATTGTCTTATGTAGCGCTTGACACCAACCCACGCAGCCAGTTTCTCTCTAGGAGCTACAATGAGAAAGCCAGTTTGTATCAGATAGAAGATGGAAGAATAAATCCTAAAGTTTGCCTTTATCTCGTTTTGGTTTCATCAAAACTTCTCTGTTGTCATCAAAGGGAAGTTGTTTGTTCCAAGTCAATTTAAATATTAATATAGGCTAAAATACAGGAGAAACCCAAACCAAGGAAAACATTTTACTAATCCATAAACTAGACAGAGCAAACTGTCAGCTGGGAATAATGCTAAATGGGCACTTTAAACTGCTCCGTGGAATGCGAGTTTGATCAATTCAGTCCAAGCCACATTAGTCTTATAAAAGCTGAGAGTAGCATTTTCTCCCAAGGGTTTCCTTTGAGGGATATTCCTCTCAGAGTGCAGTATCACAGAGGCAATTAAGGATGATAATATTTTTTGCATATACTACGCAACTGATGAGTCAACATCGATCAAAACATGCTTTCATCATTAATTTTTTTAAATACACTCCCTAGTTCACAGTATAGTTGTCACTGAGCTGACAGAAACAGTAATGACCAGTGAAAATTATTGTACCAGGACCCTGTGAACCATTTTTTGACAAGCAAGTACTTTCCAGGAAGCTGGTAGGGAAAAAAATAGTGTTCTCATTAATAGTCTGTGCTCTTATTCAGGTGAAAGACAAGGTGGGTATGTTATGAGACTTTCTGGCATCGTTGGCACATCTTACTCTTCCCTCCCAGATTAATTGGCATTAATGTTCCCAGGTCTTAGTGATGGTTGCAGGCTCATTACAGGTGATGCTGTGCTTGTATATCATTGCTGTCTCACAAGCATATAATTTATTGTTTAGAAAGGATTTCTGGATATTTTCCCAGTAGTAAAATCACAGAGGCTTATATTTAGGGCTGCAGCTGACAACAGCCCTACCTGCGTACATTCTTTCTCCAGACATGCACACCCTTGGCTTTGAACCCTGACATTTATCTTATGTCATAACTTCCTTCAATTAACCAACACATTGCATTAGTATAATTGTTAGTCCTGGCCTGAATTCTCTTTCGGAATAGCTAAGCAGAATTGTATTTGTAGTTCATATCGTATGTACAGTCCACTAATAGGCATTTGAGGAGTTATTGGTGAAGGTCTTGCTATGCTAATGCTCTTGCTTCAAGGTTATTTATATAAAAAGGTGTCTAGTATTTGTAAAGAAAAAATGTGCATACCTCTGTGCTTCCTGCACAATAACATGTTGCATTGCCTTCCCCTCTGAAGTTGTCATCTTGGCATCTCTATATAAATTTTCCGCCCAATAGGACAATTCAGGCCTCAAATCAAATTAAAAGATTCATTCAAAGGTGCCCTTGAAAGTGCAGGGCCATAAAATGGGAACAGAAAACCAGCATGATCAGAAGCAGTTCAGTTCTGGATTCGTTTGCTTATGCCAGACTTTTTCATCTTTTATAGACACCAAACTGCAAGATGATCCAATATTAACTGAAGTTTGGGAAGCCTACGGTATCACCCAGAAACACAGAGTTCGGAGGAGAATGAAACTCCCATTGTGTTCCTAACTATCCAGTTCTACTTTGCAGAGATGGTTTTTCCCCCCCTGTGAAATATGAGGGGATGCAGAAGGATTTTGGAATGCTACCAAGCACCACTGGATCGTCACAAGGTGGGACTTCTGTCAGCAACATTGCCTGTCATGTCCGAGATGATTTAAATTAGTATGCTGCGTCCCAGGGCCTGAGCACCCACACAGCAGGGGCAGAGTGTGTACCAACCTGGCTGCTTTTTTTGACAGGGAGCCAAGAAATCGTTTCTTGCAGCTGATGGAGTGAGGATCTTTAGAGCAGCAGGGTTCACCTCTCCTGTCCTAACACATTGCTAGGAGAGCCTAAGAGCTCTGCAGGACTGCCTGTCTTCGTTGTATCGATCCCTGCTGCAGCAAACACAACAGGGCAACACCTCGAATTAAACAACTGCCCACCCTCAAGTCCACCATTAATTGCTGAATCACAGCTGGTTGAACTCTAAAATGATGTTTTGTCAGATGTTTTCAACGGTCCTTTCTAGGCAATCCAGTGTTGTTTCACGTGGAAAGGGCCATGGACTTGCTTGGTTAGAGCGACTTATTTCAGACACGGTGTATTCACACCCAGAGCAGTAATTAACATATTCTCAAGAAGGCACGGGAAGAGGGGTGCGGGGAGACTTTGCATTGCTCTGGCATAATAGCCTTAGTCACACTTTACAGTACCGTGCCGTTTCCACAAATTTACCCGTAGCGAATCATTTGTTTCTAGGGGGATTCATAGCCACGGCTGCTTCCCGTCTTCCTGGGGGCTTTCTGCAGCATGAGGCTTCTCACAGTCTCAGCAAGACCCATGCCTGAAGAGGGCTGTCACCAGCAGCCAGCCCAGGCTTCTTTTCTGGCGAGAGTGGGTGATAAGGGCAGCAGGCTGAACAATGGACGCTCCTCCACGAGCAGATTAGCCTGGCCCTGCAGAACATCGTGTATCTTTTAAGGGATGCTGTCAAGAAGAAAACGGGGGGTCAAATCCTTGGTGAGAGCAAATTAGCCCAGCTGCGTCAGCTGCACTGCGGGTGGTGGAGCGGCGCCAGCTGATAGGAGCCGAGGAGCTGACCCTGTCTATCTAGGAAAACCAGTGTGTATCTGGGATTTGAACAATGCTGGAGAAGGGATTACTGGAATCAAAAGCAGCGTAAGCTTTTTTGCTTGCTTTTCACCACTTGTGCTGTTTCCCATACTCTCTGCCGGAGCGCTGATGCTGGGCAGGTCTGGCCCCGGTGAATGCATGTTTGGCTCTCGGGGGATTGTGGAATGACGGCTGCAATGAGGTTTTCTTTCCAAGATCAGAAAAGGCTGCAAAACGTTCTCAAGCACACCGAGTTTCTATTACATGGAAGGCTGTATCCCATCCCTGCTCTCTTCAGGTGAAGGGGACCTGACGCTGAGGAACAGCAGCAGCAGTATTTGCTGCCCTGAGCCACCCCAGCCCGCTGGCACCCGCCAGGGACCCCTGAAGGATGCGATGCTGCAGAAGGATGCTGGAAGGGTAGCACAGGCCAGAGGGGATGGACCCTCCCACCTCTCTGCAAGCCACAAATGCCACGTTCTCTGCGGGAACGTCAAGTACAGTTTGAGGGCTGACAGAAATGTCATAGCACATTACAAGTGCTTTCATCCCTTCACCAGAAATAAAACACGTCAGGTCACAGAAGGCTGGTTTTGCTCTTACCAGCGGTGCCGGCTGTTGTCGGGCTGTGCAGGACCTCCCAGCCCCTCCAAAGGCATTTTTGATGCCAAGGAAATAGCATTTTATGAAAAGGCTTCCCTCTTTCTCCCTTGCAGAGAGGTTTTTTTGGTCACTCAAGCCTGAAATAAAAGGTCCTGCTAGCCGGAGCCTGTTACTTCAGTTACAGCTCCATTTGCTGGGGGTTTGGTATCACTCAGACCAGGATTTTCCTAGCTTTCATGGATTGTGGCTAAACTTTTTGCACAGTTTGTCCTTCAGAAGTTCCCAGATGTCTCAGCTGACACTTCCCTGGCATATATTTCAGGGGAAGAAAGATGTAAAAAAACCTGTCACTCATCTGATTGGATTTTTTTCTTGCTGTAGTGCTATAATAGTGTTGATAAATACTGAGGAAAATTGGCATCAGGTCCACTTTCTCCCACACTGCCAGGACATGTCCAATTTCAGTTTGCTGGGTGATCTGCAGGCTTTGTTGGCAGGTGGCTTGTATGCTTTTGTCCCCAGTTTTGGCCTGCTCTTTTTCACACTCATTTTACCTCCAGAATTCAGAGGGTATCCCAGAAGTTATCTTCGGTTCTCTGATGCTGTTAAATGGTAGGTTTCCGAGTAATGCTTCTTATTCAGTCATCCAGTTGCCGAAGGCTGTTTGTTTGATTACTTCTGTGGAAAATCTGACCTGATCCTTTGACTGGATCTGTTCAGTACTTAAGGAGTGAAATCAATGTTAATAGGCCTTAAGGGATGTGTATGTAACCCATCATGTGTCCCCCAAGAATGTCTGATTCCCAAATGGGGTGAATCAGGCCCGTTCGTTTGCGGCTAACATTTTGCTTGATAAAGTAGGCATTGTGCATTTATGAACCAGAAAGCAAAGTGTCTTCAGTTTCTACAGGTTCAGTTAAGAAACAAACTGTTGAGTGCTAAAAGAGGTCCCCGCTCTTGACAAATCAGCCGGAGGCGTCTGTATCACCCTGATGCAGGTCTGTATCAGGCTTCTGCCTCCCGGCGCATTAGAACCTAGGGGTATTTGAGATTTTCCAAAAGAGAGTTCCTGCCTTCCATCTTCCCAGGACAAGTGAAGTGGCTGCTCTGGGTTGCCCCGTGCAGGGAAAGTCCAGGAACAGCCCAGGGAACCAAGTACCTGACGCGTCTGATCTGACTGACGACCCTACAGGATTGCTCACAGATGTAGAGGCTCGTCCCATTACATTTGGCCAAACATTTTTCTCTTTGCTGTCATTAAGTATGTAAATGTTTGGGCCTTTAGCTTCTGGAATTAGTGACCACCCTCTGCTCCACTTGCGGCACTGCCCTGCACGCCAGAGTCTGGGAAATCTCCCATGCTGCTACTCGGATGCTTCCCTAGATGCAATGGTCTTCCCAGAAAAAGGGTTGCATTTCCAGCACTGCCTGGCTGAGAAGCTGAAACTGCCTTTTAAGGTGATTCAGGTGGTAAGAGGTGGTGGCAAATTA
Organism: Falco naumanni; assembly: GCF_017639655.2. Classification (NCBI taxonomy): domain Eukaryota; kingdom Metazoa; phylum Chordata; class Aves; order Falconiformes; family Falconidae; genus Falco; species Falco naumanni. The sequence goes on along the minus strand of NC_054057.1, from coordinate 10,214,226 downwards.
AGACTGCACATCTTACATGGCCCAGCTGAGAGGGCTTAGTCAGAGCAAGGCACCCAGCTGCAGTGTTAACTATTTCCCTGTTGTCTCTGTAGTCTTCATGTCTGCAGGCTCTCCTGGGTTCTGCACAGGTACTGCAGTTTCTTTACATTTCCTTCTCACACGTGATCAGCAGCAACACATCCTTTTTGTAACAAATAATCTGGTTACTGCAGGAAAGCAGGCTGGTGGCTGATGCGCGTGGGTTTTCTTTTGTCGGTAGGTTTTGAAGTGATCAGTCACAGGTTTCTGTGTGATCAAATGAGCGTCAGTCTCACTATTAATAACTTGATTTCAAGGTGAGCTCATGGGCATGGCAAGCCCCCAGCACAGTAATTACTTGGGGTGCTTAAGAGCAGTGAGAGCTCCTGGAAAATTTGATAGAGTACTAATTATATCAGAAAGCTTTTTAATGAATACTTTCTGTACAAAGATGGAGGAACAAAATAAGGTGTATATTCTGCATATATCCTGAATGCTGGCAAATAAATTTTCCTTGCATAAGGGGCCTCATGGGTGATCTAATAAGAAATATCTCAACCCTCGCAGGAGTTCTGGCATAGTCAGGGTCAAAACCCAGCTGTGCCTCAGTTGTGGCGCTACCCAAATTCTGCACATCTCTACTTTCAGAGCCTCAGTTTCTCTCTCTTCGTTTCTCAACAGCAGAGCATCAATCCCTTTATTTAAACAGCACTTCCTATGCTGACCACCCATCCTCTAATCAAAACCTTTCCTTTCTTTATTTTTTAATGTCCTCCAGGCTCTTTCTGTGATATACACAGGTCCCTGATTCAGTCCCCTGGTATAGTGCACCCTTGTTTGTGCTGGTAAATTAAGCAGGAGGGTGGAAGTGTTTCCAGCATCAAGGACATAATGATCTTCCTACTCCAGATGGACATTATCTGTTAAAGACTGTTTTAAAATAAACCAACTTATCTCCCAATGACATATAACTCGGAACAGTTCTGTGGCCCTCTTTACATTTTACAAGCTGCTAAATTTTACAAATTTTCAACATTTGAGTTCCTAAGTGCACAGGAACTTAACTAATAAATCCAAAACCAGATTATTGTAATTTAAATGGACCAGTGGATACCATCACAAAATAGCAGGAAACAAGCCAGTCCTTCCATTTTAATTTTGCATTGAAATAAATGTATTCCAATAATATTATCAATGGTAAACTGCAGAGGTGCTGGAATGTGATGGATTTATTAAGATATACCATGTACTTATTATATGAAAACATCCACCAGAATCTGTGAAGTTTAACACATTCTTGGATTAAAGACATAAATTATTCATAAAACATTTCACTCTCAGGTTTGACACTCCATAAAATATAATTTCCAGTAAGACAGGCATTTTTGAGAGGATCTTCTCTTTGAAGAGAGGTGTAAATAGTCATATGTTGATATTACAAAACTGAACCTTTGATTGTATCAGGACCATCTGTAATTCAAATACAGTGGTCCTAAATTTGCCCTGTTCTTCGAGAGGATAAGGAATGTATCCCTTGCATAGCAAATAATTTGAAGTTTTTCTAAGCCCCTTTTTCAAGTTAATAGAGCTCTTCCCCTGCCTGAGAACATTTGGTGATGGGTGGCAATCCAACTATTTCAAATCATCATTCCCCCAAACCCTCCTAACTCTGATGTGCCGGTTGTTGTCTTGTTTGTGGCATACGGTAAACAGTAAGACTGGAGAGGTCCATGCTCGGTCTTCTGTAACCAGGCATCTCAGTCAGTACGAGGAGCCTGAATGAATGGCCTGGTCTGCACAAGAGCCGAGTTCATTCTGCTGCTGCCAAAAACTGCACAAGCCAGCATGCATTTGTGTGAGAACAACCACAGGAGGAAACAGCTGGATACCACCACTCTCGGTGAGCCATTTTAATACCATCTGTGGGGTTTTTTTAAACTACAGATGGACCGTAATTTTTAAAACAGTTCCTTCTTCCCAGGCAACAGCGTTTGAAACGCTGCCTGTAACAGCACTCGCTCGTCCACTGCTGTAAAGCAGATTGTTGATCCATGCACTAACATGTTCCGTGGTTCCTAGGGCAGTTTCACATGTATGGACATTCCTGTCCCCCAGCCTTTTAGCAAACTTGGGTAATATCCATGACAAATGGAGAACCCCCTCCAAAAGCGAAGAGAGTAATGTGAGCTGCGTGTCATGGCCACGTGAAGCCCGTTCACCCCAAAGCAGGGAAGCCTGGAGCAGCAGGACAGAGCCCACCCCAGCAAGGAGCCCACTCAGGCACTGGGAAGGGACAGCCACCCACGGGTAGGAGGTGGCCTCCTCAAGGCTGGCAGATTTGGGGCTATTCAGGTGGCTTACTCGGGTAAAATATGTTGCTTTTCTTTTCTTTAAGACAGTATGATGTTCTTCAGGGCTTAAGCACTACATCTGTTGTCTCTATTTCGCCCACCTTCAATTACCCTCTTTAAAACCCACAGCACTGAGGACTACTTACCCTCGATCTCTTTTTTTCCAGTAAGTAACACTAATGACCATTTTAAGACTTCAGATACATTCTTAACTAAAAAAGTAGCAAAGAAAAGCCTCCAACATCATCCTAGAAGAAACCAACATGTTTAACATGCTAGTCTGCATTATGAGCTTGAGCATTTTTTAGAAGTGAAAAAATCAAATTCCTACAAAAATAAAATACTGGGTGTCATTTCATAGTGACTGTTTTTCCTGATTTAGGAACTAGATTATGTAGAACAGATGGGGCCAAATTTTGCTCTCATTTGCATAAGCCTAGCTCAATTTATTTTAATGACAGCAGTTCCTAGCACAGTTATAAGAGATGTCTCTTTCTGGAGCTCCTGGAACATCATATCTCAATAGCAAAAAAAAAAAGGCAAATGAATGCTTTCCAACTTCTCCAGTTAAACAACCAGTGAAACGAAACAATTTAGGCAGCTTGTGGTGTTCACAAAACATGTTGTCACCAGCACATAATGAAGATGGGATTGATAATGTCAAAAAACAGGGAAATACAGTAAGTCAGTCAGAAGGTAATAGTGGTGCACAGAAAAGCGTCAGGAAAAAAGAAAGAAGCCACAGAAACCCACTAAACAGAAGCAGAAATATCACAGAGCAACAGAGCTTATGCAGAAAAGGAATTTAGCTGGAATACATGTTCTCATTTTAAACAGCAAACAGTTTCTTATGCCTCTTTAATACGAACACAGAATTTCTACCAACATGTGTGTGTCTATGTATGTATATGCAAATACATATGAAATTAGCACCACATCTTAAAAAGATAACTGGGGTTATAGCACAAATATTGCTTGATGACTGAATGCCATGAAACAAATCCATTTATTATAGCAACATTTACGTGGCAGATCTTTTGAGTGCATGACCTGCACACAGCACAATATTTGTATTTTCTTCATGTTCATGTTTGCTGTTGGATGTTTCAGGCTTGCCTGTGTCCAAGGATGGGGTACCTGGGGAAAGTGAAGGCACGGGGTCGGAGGAGGGACACAAAGGACTTTAAGGGCTTGGCACAGGAAAGCCAGGAAAATCTGCTGGATTGAGGATATCTGCTGTTCTGGTTTATCAAAAGACACGATGCTAAGCCTGCAGGTACGTGGCAAGGCTGCAGTGCAGCCCAGCTCTGCCTGGCGGGACTCCCAGCATGTGTAACACGGACCCAGGCTGTCCCGTGGGGATTTTTCTGGGTGCATATGGTAGGTGGCTTCCTGGGGTGCAAAACAAAACCATTACCAAAAAAAAGCAGCCAGCTGCAGTGAGAATACAGGAAAATTCCAATTATCTCTCCCACAGTACGGAAAGCTCTCACATTTTGCAGGATGGCTGATGCCATCTCTCCCCTCCGCTGACGAGCACTGCTCTGGGCCACTCATACTGGGAGCACCAGCATGGAGGTTCACGGAGCCATGTCAGGGCAGCGCTGGTGGGAACTGTGTGTCCCTGCAGCACAGTGGGAAGGAGTAACCATCACGCACTAAGAAGCCTTCCCCATTTTCAGCCGAGTGAAACTATTTGGAGAAGCTGTTTCTGGGGAGAATACCAGGCAATATTCAGCACGCACTGGATTGCACACAAAATTTACCAGGCCATCTTTATCCAGTTCTGCCAGCGCTGTCAGCATCTGTCTCACCTCCAGCCAGAAACCCCTTAGTCCCTGCGCTCACATGTCCAGTGAAAAAGAGGGTGCCCCTCGTGGAGCTGCCCGCCCGGCGTGGCCGTGCTGCTGGCAGGTCCCGCTCCATCCGACCGACCGGAGCTGACCTTCAGATGGCCTGGTCAGCGGCTGTGGGATGGGATTTAGCGGAAACGAGCTTCCCCCATTACTCTCAGTTCCCCTTTGCCAGCCACAGAGGTTTTGAGTTATTCCTGCCTATTGCGCTGAAGCACGGGTTATTAGCCAATGTGTCAGCCTGTAATTTGTTTCGTGATGTCAGCCTGTGTGCCTTAGTGGTTCTGTTCCCTTTTCTTTCAACAAAACCAGTCCATCATTTAATTCAATTACAGCCCTTTTTAGCTGGCTTCCTCGCAGATCCCCAGCAAACCATACTCTTTGCTTTGCAGATAATAAGGATACCAACATCCTGGATTCTTGAACTCAATTGCTATGCAAGCTACAAAAGACAAGGGGACCATATTTTTTCAGTGAGCACATCCTGACCCTTGGAGCCGCTGAGTTCTTGTTCTGCTCCGGGACCCCCCCCCTTTGCTTCAGAGGAAAGAAATGCTCCCCAGCATGTGCTCAGCACCTCCCAGGACCCCATAATTAAGTCATTTCCTGAAGGCCACAGAGGGAATCAAAAACAGTGCCAAGAATTTAATACAGCTTCCTGAATTCATCCCCTGCTAACCATGAGCACAAAACCATGCTCTGTTTACACAGAAATTAAACAGCACTGAAGTTGTACTATTGCATGTTTGCATCCCACCTGTAATTAATTTTTCTCTCAGCTTTCTTTTCCACACCCCCATCTGGAGCATTAATTTCCCTGTTGAAGCTGCACGTTTTCTGAAAATCCTAATGGGAGAATTGCAGCCGCTGGCCGGATCTAAGCCCCAAAGGGCTCCCTCTGTGCCAGCATCCCCCGCTCCGGCAAAGGGGACATCACCTTCTCCAGTCTCTTCTGTCGTTCTCCTGGACCCTGCACTGAATTTGCCTGGGGTCCTACTCCAGGAGAGAGGAGGCTAAAAAGGAAAGAGGCCACCCTCCTCCTCACCTCTCTCTGCAATAAGGAGCTCCTAAAGGCAGGGTCCACAGCCAAGACTGAGGGCTGCTCTTAGGCGAAGTCTGCTCTGTCAAAACAAGGGAAGAGAAACACCCTGCAGCTCAGCATCTTCCCTTTGCAGGATCTAGTCCCTGGAGAAGGGTTAACATTCAGGGCTGGGGAAAGAGTCAGTGTCCTGCCATCCAGAAACGGGACCAGAGTGACCTCATTTTTAACGGTCTAGACCCAAGCAACATAAGGGAACACTGCTGAGCTGCTGTTTATGTCATTTCCACCCCCATCTCCTTGGCATATGGCTTTCCCCTCTCCTATCTGTCATCAGTACTGATGCTGGCTGTATCAAACTCTCAAAGAGGCTTTTCCTGCCCCCGTACAATTTGACCTCTCCTACCTATGGCTGCTCATCCAGTACTGTAAGATCCCTGCTTCTGAAACCATGGTCGCTTGCATGCTCCCACCCAACTGAAAATGGATCCACATCCCATCTGCTGGTGTTCGCTCTGCATGCTGCTATGCTGGGTCCCCTTTGTCACCCACAGCACTGCTGTCACCCTCTTTGGGTTGCCAGCTCTTCCAAGGCAGCACGATCCATGGCAGTACCAGTCTTGAAATGCATGGCATTGGCCGGGCGGGGATGGGAGTTTGCAGTCTGCCCAGCTCACATTTTTCATATACTGTCTTTTGGAGATTCACGCCACTTTCTGCTGTGGGTCTGCTACCAGGTGTAAGGTCTCAGAGAACTACCTGTTCCCTTGTGAGCTTCACTGCAACTGCAGACTTTCCTCCCAGGCTACGTTTTAATCATCTTGTCAAGGGTTTAGCCTTTACTGAGTCTTTTGCTCTAGTCTAGGCTCAGCCTAGCCTCCTACCAAGACAGTAACGTTTTCCCAAAATTGCAGTGTTGGCTCATTGGGCCAGTCACGGACCTCTCTGTGCTTTCACCATCCTTTTGGTTTGCCACCTAAAAACATATTGCTCACATTTCATGGCCCTCCCGTACCACTCCAACGCCTGTAATATAGTTTCACATTTAGCTGCATCCTCTTAAATGGAACCTTTCACAATTATCAAATGCTTTAGGAAAAGCAATGGTCAGAAATCAGACTAGTTTGGCTTAACTGCCTTTATTTTGGCACCCATGGCTTGCAGTTAAAGACTGAGTCACTGTTTACACTCTTTCTGATAGATCTTTATATTTCCAGAGAATTTCATCCCTGGAAGGCAGAAAGCTTTCACGCTTCTTTTCAGGGAGTATTCTCACTTTCTTTCAATCCTGGTTCCCTGTATTGCTCAGCAATTACTCCGAACCGTGAAGTCTGGGATCCCAGAGTGCTTCCCTCCCAGTGCTGGTTAGAATCAGATGGAGCCTCGAGCCTGACCCAGCGGGAACCTCTGCACAGTGTGGGCATCAGCAATAACCGGCTGTTGCGTGGACCACTCGGGAGTGCAGTCCCCTCACAAAGGCAAGCCCACAAAGGGTAGGGAAACTCCCTGAAAAGCAGAGATCAACACTGTTGCCAGTCTCAAGGGAGGAACACAGGACCTTTCTCACAGATTAAATACAGAACAGTGAGTAGAACTTAGATTCTCTATAAATAATGGTTCCCTGCTCTCCCTGAGGGGGGGAAAAAAAAAAAAAAAAAAAAAAAAAAGAGTAGTAATTTCCAAGGACGGTATGCCAATATTCACAATATCATCTTATTTCAAAGAAATCTTCCTAGGTGTCAATAAATGCATTGACAAGACAAAATTCAAAGCCAAATGACAGCCCCAAACCCATGGGTAGTTCTCCCCTCCTCCCTCAAGAAAATAGAAAATAGTACACATAGTACATCAATCTGTTTCTTGGAAAACTGACATATTGCAACACCCAGGGTTGGCTCAGATGCATCCATAGCAGCCAGACTCTTGCAAGCTCGAGCACTGATTGCTGAGGATGGCATCAGGCTTTTCTCCATGGCAATGCAGACCACTTCTGCTCAGCCATCTGTCTCATCCATCACCTTTTAAATTTCACTGCTGTCCTTGTCCATGCAATTCTGACATTTCATATGCAAGCGTGCTGCATACAAATCCCCACCGCAGGATTTCTCCATAAAATTCCAGGTGCTGTTCAGAGATTTTATTTAAATGAAGGAATACATGTATTATCATCCCAGTGAAGATTATAAAAACTAGATATTTATTTTTTTTCATGCTGACTAAGCCAGTGCAATTTTTTTTAAGGTTACTTAAGAGACCAAAAAACTGACAGGCTTACTGAAATATATTCTGATTTTCTTATAGGCACCACTCAAACTGTTAATTTGCTATGGAGTTATGTAATGATAATAACTACTTGCATTTCTGTGGTATTTTCATATCGTGAGTATTTTCTACAAACTGAACATGGAAATAAATGGAAATGCCACCATTCCTAGGGGTTTTACAGTCACTGTCGGTGCTAGGTAGATAATAAGGAATGATAACCTATCTAAATGAAATACTTTGGGCAGGCTTATTTGGAATGTAGGCAGCTATAGAAGTGTAATTCTTGCATGAAAATTTGGGGGTTTACTTACAGCTTCTGCTCTTGAAATCATGGGTTTACAAAGGTTTTGCTGGAAATATATCTCTTTTGATCTGTAATTCAGAAAAGCTTGAACATAGGAAACACAGAAGCTCAAAAAGAAATGAGAGCAACCCCTGCTACATTGACTTTGAGGCAGTGTTAAGATTTGAGAAGGAAGGGAAGGCTGTACCCTTCATTTTCAATATGTGCAGTCAGCAAGCACGTTTTTTGACACTGTGCTGTCACAAAAACAAGATGCAGCCCACATCAGTTAATAGAGGCCTGGCAATCTCTACTCACATGGCTTCCAGTGATCTGTGTTTTCAAAGAACAAATCTGAGAACTGATCTTCGCTCTGAGTAATGAATCACGGAATACCTGACACCTGGGAATATAAAATACATGACTCAATTCCTTACAGCCTGTGGCTGTACTATTGTTAATTCTTTGCTTTACTAATTGTTCACATTAAACTTCTGGTCTACTAAATGTGTTGGAAAGCCGTTCTGGGCCCTCAAGAAGCAAAATGTTCCTTAAATCTGCCATAACTGAGGGTTATAGATGTCAGGATATATGGGAAAATCCATCCAAATTTGTCAAAATGTGAAAATGCAGAGGATTAGTTTAATCACATTAAACGCCCGTGGGGATGCTCCTATCTGGAGTTAAGGTAGTTCAATTTGATCAAGTTCACTTTGTTTCTGAAGGACTTAAATGAAGGCATGGTGCAGCTACTTCAGTTGGGACTGGGAGTCTAGTGCAGGGATTAGAGCAGGCTCAAATCGTCTTCTTTCCCTCCGTGAAGAATGGCCCCCAGTGTGCCAATCCACATGCAAAGCCATGTTCTTCCATAGCTCCTCCTGTCTCTCAGGCCCCCTTTTTTCCCTCCATCATGTTAAAAAAAGTAAATGGACCAGGTAGCCATAAAAGACACAGCATCTGAACACAGAAAATTAACCTCTTGCCTGCCTGCACTCACCAGCTAACTCAGCCAGAGAAGGAGACCTTTCAGTCCACTGTATTTATTTGCTCAAGACAGGAACACGCTGCTTTTCACGCAGGAACGTCAGACTGCCCAGGTCTTTTGCAACCCTCACGGCCTTGGACATTTATGGTGGGCAGAGTCCAAATGCCATCACACCATTTACAGCCCTCCTGAAGGGAGTTAATCCACAGGATGTACCAACTTTTACATCTAAGCCCCCTCTGAGTTTATTGGCATTACTCCTGGCAAAACAGGACAAGGTGAAAGGAGGAGCAGAGGTAGCCAAGAATTGCAGAAATACTGGCCCATTGTGCAGAACTTGAAAATGCTAGTCAGGCTTTAGAAAAATGCAGCAAGTTATGGCTGATCCAGCAAAAAGAGAGAAAAAGATGAAGATAGCAAGCAAAGTCTGTCTTCTCTCCAAGATGTGTGTTTTGTTTACTCATATCGGGACCACTGAACAAAATGGATGAATATTTTCTTTCTTTCTTTCTTTTTTACATGTAAAGAAGGACTTGGCAGCAGGTTTTGATTTGAAGAATACAACCTAGATGATTAATTCTATATAAGCAAAGGTTCCTTAAACTGGCATTCTTAAAAATCCTGAGGGGGTCACTTTATCATTTATAATTATCTAATGCTGCAATGACTTTTTCTTTACTCTGCTTGCCATTTGAATTAAACTGGAATCAACAATTTCAAAGCTAAGTCATCTGAAAGGGATTTTTGGGAGGAGAGGGAAAAAGAGTTGCATCTGAATTTGTTTTATTTGCAGTCCAATCCAAACCCACAAAGGGCTTATCCTGAGATTCCTATTTAAAAGGAACTGACATCCTGAAAAAGCAAGACATGTTAATGTATTAATATTTTTAAATCTGAATTTGAACCACAGCCTTCATTTGACCTTAACTCTAAACCTTTAAAGCTTCTGTGCCTCAGCCTATCTCCACGAGCTGCACATTGAGCCAGTATCTCTTCTGCCACAGTTCTGGGTTTATGTCTCATTTATTTTGCTTTTCCAGCGAACTACCTTTTTCCTTTCCTATCTATAAAAAAAGGTCAAAAAGGAGAATTACCGTGCATAGGAAATCACCATTATTTCCTTTTGCATTTGCAGCCAGCTGCCAAGCACAATAAACACCTCCAATTGCAGCTAGGCTCCCTTCTCCTCCCATCCCCTTCCCAGACCTGGTCAAAGAAACAGGAAAACCAGCTGAAGAGCAAATATTCTGGGAACTGGGAGAGGATGCCCGGCTGGGAGTGTGCTGTTTTCTGCGCTGAACAGCAGAGGGGAGCAGCAGAACGGAGTCCGTCCGGCGCCGCAGGAGTCCCCAGTACTGGTTCTCCAACGCTGGGGAGACCCTAAACCCTCTCATGCCCTGAAATGTAGAGTTAAATAGATTTCCACAGTGGCTGTGAGGTGAGCGAACCTCTTTGGCAACAGCCCACGTGTGTTCAAGATGGTGCTATAGGGATTGCCTGCTGTTGACTCTGTGTTACACCCTTAACGGTCCAGATGGGCAGAGATGCTGAGTGCCTAGCTCCCACTGGTTTGGACTGGTCCTTACAGCCCTTTGAACATCTATCAGCTGGTATTTCCCTAGGATAAATAAGTATGAGCAAATGACAGAGTCAATTACATTCAATCAAATCCAAGCCAACATGTAAGAGACTCTGGAAATAAGTTTAGATTGAGGAAAATATGTAGTGTCATTACTTGAGCATTCACACTTTGCTGTGTCTGTAGTATTTATATATTTCATACAGCTGATGCCAGGAGGGATGTGGGATCTGACCCATTAAAAGAGAGCAGAGACTGCTGGAATTGGCTCATATTGGGGTTGTGAGCCATGCGTGAGGGGTGTTAGGAAGCACTCAGCCTGGAAAAAGCTCATGGGAAGAAGGGCTTAAATCCATGAAAAGCAGGGAGGCCTTTTTAGAAAGTTGGAGATTGTAGATATCAGCTGCCTCCCAGGTGATACTCAAAGCCTGGAAAAGAGGCTGCCTTGGAAGTCACCTCGTCTTCATATAGACCAGCATCTAGATCTTTTAGCTGCCTGCTGAGTAGCCTTGGCACGATACCAAGCTACGTATGATTTGTGAGCAGATAGTCTGTAAAGTCTAACAGCCTTGCAGGCTCTCCAGGTGTGGCTCACTATAGCCAACGCAGGGTTTGCCAGGGGACCACATCCACTGCGCATCGTGATATGCCCAGATTTGCAATACAGCACATGCCCATCAGTCCGGGGAGTCACGGACCCAGAGAACACGGTGCCAGCACTGCCCTGGAGTGGCAGCGCTTTGAGGCGAGCTCCTTCAGATGCAAGTAGTGAGCAGGGGTAGAGGTGGCATGTGCCTGAAGCAAGACACCCCTGCTCTGAAGTTTGTTTGGGAAGCCAGGCAAAGACCTTGCAGATATAAGAGCAGGTATGCATTTGTAGAAGACCCTAAACCAAAAGCCTAATTTTAAACAGACAGAGCTGAATACCGAAGGAAAAGGGGCCATGGCAAATGACATTTCCTGGAACAGCAAAGAAACCCAGGGTCTTAAGGTGGCCCTTCTGGAGTTAAACCATGTCACTGAAGGTACAGCAAATTTGGAAGTCCTACTAGGGAACCTGCTGGAGGACAGTAGCTGAAAAGGCTGTTTTGGGTCTCCCAGCAGCACAATCCACCAGCTGAACTTCTGTGAACTGCAGCCAAGGACAGGCAATGGGGTGTGAGGGGCAAACGTCACAGGCATTGGATCACATATCCCAGACTGTATGTGCACATGTGCATGTATGTGTGCATCTGCACACATGTGTACATGTTTGCGTATCTAGCTCAACTAGTAGCTGAGGTGATAATCGTATCACTAGAGTAACCAAATTCACAGTTCAGTAATGAAAAGAAACCCTGATCCTAAGCAACAAAGTGTAAAGCAAAAAAACACCCATTAGAAGGGGATAAAAATACTGCAAACTGTAAAAACAGAGATCAAGTAACAGCACTTCAGGAACAACACAGAAACAGCCTTAGCTCCAATAAATGTACATTAAATATCTGGGGAAAATAGAATTATAGGGCAGATTGCAGACTCCATCCAACAGCATGTGTTAAATTTAAGAAGTCGAGGACCCCAGCCCTGAGGTTTGAGAATTCTTTGGGGATACTGTAGAAGTTCTCATTCCTGCAGCGAGTCTGTGAATTAAAATGCAGAACTTACCTGAAGGGTCATCCTACCCAAAATTACCCTTTAGTATTTAAATTCCTTCAAATGTGCCATTCTGGCAACAATGGCACAACATTCTATTAAAAAAATAAGGCAGATAAAACCCCTCAACCTCAAGCAACCAACAGTTAAATTGCACTGATCTTCATTTTCTCGCCAAATTGTGAGATAATTTGTGTAACAGGGGTCTCTACACCAAAATTCCAGCCTGATTTCCTTCATTCAGACTTCCCATTTTTCCCCTGTAGTCTTGCTGGCCTGGCTTCCTGCACAACGATAAGATTAATGTCGACTAAAAACTCCGCATACATGGTTTCAAGACACACTCGCGTACTTTGGAAGGAACAAACGCTTCTTGCCGCGATGAAGTGTTTTGTCGGCGAATATTAAAAGTAACGGTAGCTATGCAATCAGGGCAGCGCAAACTGCCCGAGCGTTAAGGCTGCTGCTTTTTTTGTGGAAAGGGAGTGGCCAAAGCAGCTTGATTAAACTGGACTAATTGAACAGAGCAAAGGAATGATCCGCTAAATTAATAGCTCACTGTCTGTTTTCCCCATAGCAATGCTCTGCATTAATTCATCTCAGAAGGATAAATGTATAGGAGCTTCCAAGGGACGTGGAACTAGGAAGAGGGAAGAAGAGGATACGCTTCTGGATACTGCATGGCCAAAGTGTGGTGGGCATGCACGGCGGGCAGAAAAATGTTGTTTCAAAAGGGCTTCCAGCAGCCATCGCACAGGGAGGGATTCAGTTGTGGCAATGGCCCTAAGACATTTGTCTCTGCTGCCAGAGAAAGTAAGAAAATACTGAATCCCTGTGCCCTGTCCAGGACCCTAGTGGGCGTCCGGAAAGTCGGGCGCAGACCTGCAAGAGGTGCTTCAGCCCTTTGGACCTGCAGAGGAAGAGGGGAGATGGGCCAGGTCTGCAGCACCCGGCGCCTGCATGGAGATCTTACAGGAGTGTGAGGAGATGTGACCCAGCTCCTGGGGACAAAAGCAGTTTGTCACAGCTGGATAAATTCAGCTTGTGGTCACAGGGAAGTTACAAACCTGGTAACTACTGGTACAATCCTGAAGTAGGGCAGGGCACAGGTACTGAGGTGCCAGTCAACATGGATGAGTAAGAAGAAGATCTGGAATTAGACATGATACTGGAAGGAAGGTAGTCAGAGGAGGCAGTGAATGGCACCGAAGCCCTTTTAGGGAGTTGGGTTGAAGGGCGAATGCAAATGGGAGAAAAAGTCCTTCACTTCAGGAGTGCCTGTCGCTGGCCGCTACACCTTCCCAGCGCAGGAGTACATTTGCTAGAGGGTTGCTAATGCAGACAAGGATGGCACAGCACCATTTTTTTAAAACAGAAATATTTTATCTACTGGGTATTTTGTCACCTGCCCCTGCAATGCTGGCATTCCTGAAGTGGGAATGTAGCTTATAACGCTCTCCTATTAGCCATAGGCAATGCTTTTACAACAGAATCCCAGAAAAGTATTGACACTTGGTCAGGATGGTGGGTCACGGTGAAGGATTTTTAAGGATCATAGGTAGACACGACCTCTGTTTTACAGCTTAGCTAAAAGACCCTTATGAAACCAAAGAGCCTATAATTAACTTTATAACAATACCTAGCAATGCAAGCACATTACTCAGGCTGCTCCCCGGTCGCTCCCAGCAGAGCGCCAGCTCTTTCAGTGAACAAAGCAAAATCACTTGTTTTCTCCTCAGATGGAAAATAAAATTAGCCTGAAAGAGATGTAAAGCTAAAAGGGAAAGGAAAATGAAAAGGTTTAAGGAGAGAGGACAGATGGAAGAGGAGAGGAAAATTACTACTGAGGAATATTTATATTGCTTCCTACTATTTTTGTGTGTTATGGCCCTATTTTGGACTACAGTGTTGTGCAAGTTCCTCAGCCTTTTCCTGCCACTATAACACTGATGGAGCCTGATGGATTTTGCCAAAAGAGGCTCCCACCTCTGTTTTTGACTCTGCATTCAGCAGCAGTACACAGTTGTTTTTCCCCTTAGCAGACTTTCTGCAGAACGGGTGCACGTTGGCTTCCCTGCTTCCAGCAAAAAGAACATCCAAAACCCATAACCACACAATAACATCACGGTGAGGTTTAGCCAGCCACAGATTTGGGAACTGATTTCAAACACAGGCAGTAGGTTTTCCCCTCACATATAACTTTTCTATTTGTTTTCACACTTAGAATTCTCAGAAGACTCTCAGCAGAGAGTCGTACAAATAAAGTGTAGTAAGTCTACGTGGAGCCCAGGGCATATAGCAAAGGGGCTGAGGTTTTTTTAGAATTTGTAAGGGAAACATTTTCACTGCTTATATGTAGGAAGTGGCTGCTGCTCTCAGCTGGGGTGAACGGGGGACCTTAGCTGGGCCCTGCGTTGGGTGATACAGATGGAGCAGCCCTGCTGTGAGCGTGGCTTTCTCAGGAGAGGGAAGCAGCGGGTAGGACTTCAGTGTAAGGCGAAGAGTACGACTCAATGCATATTGTCTATAGGCTAGCTTCATGCATAGGTACTGCCACAACAGCAGCGGTTGCTTGCGGTTACACAGCTCCCAGCCCGTCAACACCTCAAACATCTCACCTAGCAATGGTATTTTGAAACAGGAGCAGCTGTTACGGCTGGCAGCTTTTCCTCAATGCAATAGAAAAACAGGAAAAAAAACCCCAGAAACAAACAAACAAAAAAAAAAAAAGAAAAAAAAAACCCAAAACCAACCAGAAACGCTTCCTGTACAGGTGACAATGGAGCACAAACCAGTGATTTTGGTGTTTCTGCAGTATAGTCAAGGCTGATTAGCTCAAAAAAATTTGTTATGATAGAAGGAGTCTCCCATGTAACCAGTCTTCCAGGTTCCTCCTTTGGTAGCTGTCAGCGGCACGACAAAGCAATCTCGTGCCACGCATAAGCAATTATCTCCAGTCCATTAAGTGCCATCCCACTGGGAAGTCACCAGCACCGTCCTGGCTGCCTCAGTGGACTCAACCTCTGGAAATGAGCTACGGTCACTAGAAATGTCAGGCTGAGCTCAGGTATGCTATATGCAGGTAGAAATAGAGTTTCAGAGGGTGGCGTTCACTTACACCAAGGCTGGTTTTGCCCTGTGGCCTCAAAACATGCTAAATGAAGTATTAAATGAAGGAATGCGTGATGGGGATTGAACAGACACTACGCATGTGTCAGGGCTAAACGGAGGGGACTGGCACCTAGGGCTGTCTAGTCTTTCTTTGGGAGCTGAACTAATGTAAAATTGAAAATTCAAACCGAACTGAAAAAATCAGATCCTGTGATTAGAAGATTTCTGCAATGTCATCTCAGTCAGTATTGTTTTCCACAAAATGCCTTGCTGGTAAGATGGATGCCCCCAAAGCACTGTCAAAAAATAAGAATTGCCTGCCTTTTCTGGTCCCTTCCTACCGAGGTGCGGTCCTGCAGGGATACTGCAATAGCAATGCAGCACGAGAGCGTGAAGTTCACTCGCTATGTCCAGCTTGCTTTTGGGAGACAACAAATCTGACTGCAGCGAAGGATAAAGCAGAGTTTGGGTAACTCTACTTCAGATAAACACTAGCTGTGGCGCATTGCAACCAAGAAATTTCCTCGTGGTGGAAAAATATTTGACAGAAGGGCCTTTTTTGTTGAATCGATCTCCCATTCCAGGGCTTTTGTAGTACCAAGAAACACAACATAGACCTCTATTAGACTTAAAGAGGAACGCAGCTATATAATACTCTAACAGAAGTCCTTTGACTAGTTAGTTACTGTGCTTTACCATGGGTACCAAACCAACCCAGGAATGGCTGTGTCTTGTGAATGCACAGGCAGACGCAGACAAATTCAGCACAGAACCATGATTAGATGTATATCCAGACAGATGTATTTGTCTGTTGGGTCCTGGGAATTTTTCAAGACACATTCCAGCAAGTCCTTTTGAAAACCAAGTCAGAATTTGAAAATCTCTCTCTTCTTTTCATTGGTTTCCAAGCAAAAACCATCATGTCTTCCCCATGCTGCAAGTGTTTAGGAAATCCACTCCACATCTGGACAATTAAATGGCCTGGAGATGCTCCAGCTCTGGGCTTTGAAGAAACACTTTTAATGTTGAAAGAAAACACTGATAAGCCAAAAATAGAGAGATGGGTGGATTCTATCAGCTTTCATAAATCCAAGATCATGTACATATGTATTTAATTGCAGAAGCAGTTTCTGTTCTGCTTTGAATTGCATTAATCTGAAACGTTTTTATTGCTCCTTGCATTTACACTTTGAGATTCTGCACTGATGTGCCGCTTTTGCTTTTTTTATTTTTTTCTTTCTTTTTTTTTTTTTTTTAATTAATAGGATTTCAAACTGCTGAGATAACTTTCAAGCAAGATGATTGCTGGCCTGTGCCTCTACATTCCATATTCTATCAGTTTATCTTTGAAAGGCTTTAAGAACTAGCACGACATTTCAGAGCTTTCTTCCCTATGGGAACTGACTATGCCCCATATTCCCTTCCTGTCCCCTTTTTAAATTGCTCTTTTGGCTTCTTGGTTTTGCTGGAGGGTATGTAGCCCAGTTGTGAGTGCTTGCTGTGGTAAGAATGTTTTTCCACTCTCTTTAGTGTGAAATTCCAGGTACAGTATTATGTCACATCAGATCTCTGTGAAAAAATGTATCTTGGCTCCAAAAGAAAAGATTAATGGAAAAATCATTCTCAGCCTGCCAGGAAAATATTTTTTCCCCTTCAGCATGAAAACAAAATGTAGGGTCAGATGAGGGATCTAAGGATTAAAGGGAAAGTAATGTTCTGAGCTTTTTTTAACCTCCATCCTCAAGTTGTCTAAAGGCTCTTGGAGGAAGTGGAACAAAATAAAGAAAACCAACTTTGTTTATTCCTGTATAACAAAGTCCCTTATTAATGATGTTTTACATTGGTGTAAACGTTAAGGTTGCTTTTACCAGTGGTGCTATTTTCAGCAATTACGTCTAGCAAAAAAGCTTTAAAAATAACTGGATAGTACTGAACGATGCCTTCGGCCCTGGAGCCACTGTGTCCTTTATCTGCCTAGCAGCCACAGGAAGTTTCTAGTGCTAAGTAAAAGCAATGAATTATAATATAGGCAAGCCTGCATCTGCACTGACATATTTTATTAAACTGGCTACAGTGCATTAAACTTCAGAAAAGACAATTGCATACGGAGGAGGAAGAGGGGAAAAAAGAACTGACACAGCAATTTTTTTGGTTCTTGCACACAAATAGCAAGTACTTGGCCAGAAGGGTGTATTTGGATGAGGGATGCATGGAGCAAATTTGAGTAATGCATGCTCCTCCCGTCAAAGTCCTGACGGCCCTGAGGGGAGGCACGTGGTGCCCCAAGGTGAGTGCTGCCCTGCGAGGCAGTGCATAGTGGCCGGGTGCCCTGGTTGGGCAGAGAAGAGATGCTGTGCCCTCATCCCGTAGCTGAGCCCTGATCCGCTCAGTGGAGAGCAGGGTGTTCAGCTATCCCGGGTCGGACAGAAAACTTCATTAACTTTGCCTGGTAGTCTTATCCACTGGGATCCTGAGGCAGCTGATTGCTCTTCTGGCCTGCTTGTGGCAATTGCCAAGCTGCTGCTTCCTATGGGCAGTAAAAAACTCCTGGTGCCTCCAGCAGTTTCTCCCCAAAGAGCTCAGTGGCCCATGCGTGCCCTGGTCCCCTCCCCACTGCACAGCCAGGACGGCAGGGGAGCAAATGCCCCCTGTCACTGAGCGATGCTTTCTGAGACCTTCCACTGCCAGTGGGGCACTCACAGCCAGCCACGGGGAGGAAAGGGGAGAACAGACACTGAGAAGGGGACAGGCATATTTCAAAGCTTTCAGAGACAGAAAAGCGCGAAGACCCGGACTAACCTGCCGATGTAAAACAAAGCGCGTAGTATAGCACAAAGATCTCCTCCAGCACTTACCAAAACCAACAGGAACCTTAATGCCACTTCGAAGGGGAATTTGATAAATGTCCAACATGAAGCTGACCAAGGGGAAACGAAGTGTGGCGGCCAGGTTGTTTTTTTCTCTGAGAAAATGAATGCTACCAAGTGTGACGCAGAAGCAGAAAACAGTAAGGACTCAGAAGGCTGAATACACCAACAGGTTGAGAAAGCAACCCTGCACCCTACTCTTCTCTTTTGAAAACATCCTTATGCCGAGTGGCAGCAAACTAGAGAAGCAAGTAGGGGTCAGAAACAAGAAACATTGTCCCAAACCTAGCAGAGATTCCCATCTTAGCTTGCCTTATACTCTTGATCAATCCAGCGTGCACACAAACGCACACACACACAAACAAAATCTTGGCAAAAGACTGAGTATTTCAACTGGGTAAATTACTTCCACATTTAATCAGCCAAGACTTAGCTGTGTTTATTAGGGAATGCAAAACTTCTGGCAATTTAAGGTGGCTGCTTATGATTGTCTTCTCTAATGCTATTAAAACACAGCTACGTTATCGCTATGGAGTCTGACAAAACATTTGTTGTGTGGAACAGGACTCAAAATTCATGAATTTTAACCAAGTTTGGACTTAAAGAGAACATTTTTCATAATTGACTTAGAATGTTTTCTATGATCTGTCAGGCTGGTTCCACAGTTCGGCTCTTATGTCAGACTTGTGGAGAGGAGCAGCACGAAGAACAGAAACTTGGGACTGATGAACGAACCCTCAAATCAAAGGTGTTATTCTAGAGTAACCTGAAATGAAACATGTTAAGTTTTGATGTAGAAATTAATAGCCATAATGCTTTGTCTTTGGTCAAACAGACTGGTTTGGTCAACCTGATGTGAAATGTTTCATTTTGGGAGTGCAGGAAGTGGTAGGCTCTTCAAAAAGTTCTTCAGCTATAAGAACTAGATTCTCTTTCAAAAATAACAAATGGACTTTAGGAGAAAATATTGACCCTAAACATCTATATTTCTTTTTCACTCAACTGAAAAAGCTGGTCCTGTTAACTGACAAGTTCAAAGATAATTTTCTTTGCCTTGAATCTGCAGTTTTGGTCATGTTTGACCAAGAAATAGAAAAAGTTCACCAAGATCTACCTTTGAACAAGCTTCTTAAACAGAATTTAAGTCAAAGAGATCCAACCTCACTGATAAGATAAAAAAAATAGACTTCTCCTTTCTCAATTCTGTCATTTGCTTCCATTTTATTTGAACTAGTAACAGCGTACTTTAATAAATTTTCAAGCTAAATTAAGCTTCAGTAATTCAGCAGTTCTACTGTGCAGTGAAGCAGTAGTGCAACGGACAGATCAGTCTCCATTTAAATTAGCTCTTGGGAGGATTAGCTATGTGGGGATTAAGTGCTTTCATATCTGACCCAAATCCCCCCCCAAATTACTATTAGCTCCCTAAATCAGCTGGTTTAAAATGTACTTTGATCACCTGGGAAACTTGTCCCTACTTCTGACTGGTAGGATTGCTGTGTTAAAACCAAACTCATTGCTCTTCTCTTTGACCTGACTCTGAAAACATGACATGAGCCTTGTAACTCCACAAAATGAAGAGGCTCATGTTGTAAATCTGGGCAGGTACACATTCCATATCATCTGCAAATGAATTCTTATAATTTTCCTTTTTTCTTGATTTATTTGGAAGTCAAAATACAGGATTCTTGGTTGTTTTTTTTTTTATTTTTAAAAAAGGCAGAATATTCCAGGGTGGTCCTAATCTTCTCATCTTGAATTTATATTTTTATATATAAATCCATCAGGGATGGAACATATGGGCAGAGTGGAATGTCAGACAGGCAGAGTATTAAGAACAGACAGAGTAGCATAAAGCAAGCAACCTTCGTGTAAATAATTTACTATGTGTTAAACTGGATCAAATTCCTACAAATGTGATGTTAAACACTTACGTATGGCAGTATATTTTTATGGAACAGGATTAAGAAATGATGTAAATTTCCAAGCATAAAATTTTGGCTAATCAAAATCTGTTGGCAAGTTAGCCATTTTCGTTTTGAATGAACACTCCATATTACCCCTTCGTCTCCAGAAAAAAAACATATCTTCATATAGATCCCTTGAAAAGTGGATGGATATTTTCCTGACTCTGAGAATTTCCCTGCAATACCACCATCCCCATTTATTTCCATATATTTTATTATGTACAAATCAAGTACATAATCAAGTACATACATTTTTTTAGTAGGAACAGACCTTATATGTGAAATAGAAGCACTTAACCAAGTTTCCTGAAGTTCTGACTTATTAGCAGAAAAAACCTGTCAAAAGATCCTGCAGCAGAGGAACATTTCTGTTTAGAGAGGAATGCCGGCACCTGACAAGACGAGCAGATTTTGGTGGAGAAGAGGTTACAGCTATATAGCAGTATATACCAGTTTCCAAAGTTATAGATGGAGACTACATCACCACCCAGCGTGTTTCAAGATACAGAAAAGAATGTGATATGTCACAGCTCTGGCTCTGCTGTTTCCTCCTGTCTTCACATGACTTAACCCTCTGCTGCGGTGCTGTGACTGCAGTCAGACCTTTTGATCTGACCAGATGACATTCAGGATTTTGTCTGTTCCAGCCAGGAGAACTGGAGGTGGACTGAGACATCTTCAGAGTAACTCTCTCTATGTAAAGACACATTCAAGGTCTTCTTTCTTACACACAGGAAGCCTTGAACCACCCCACTCAGATCTAAACATCTTTCGATCTGCTTTTGGACTATATGCCTCCAGATCCAAGGGCTCAAATCCAGGAGTGAGACCTCTGGCCTGACAGAGGCCCCAAACTCATTGCTTGGTGAGATTCTCCTCCTACCTACAGAGGTGCATGGACAATGCTGCCATCCTGCCCCGCTCCCAGCAGCTCCCCAGGCCATGTACCCATCTGCGAGGCTGAGCCCAAGCACATCTCTCCCACCTCTCAAGGTTTTCTCAGGGGAGGTGAAATGCTGTCTTTTGGAAGAAGTGCTTATATTCTGTTTGTCCACCTGTCCCTTTTCTTGCATTTACGTGCACAGTCCCACTCCCATTTTCTAATCCTGGCCCAGCTTTCTCATTGATTGCAGGAATGGACTCCCTCGAGGGCTTTAGTTGCCAGAAGGTAACTTATCTTAAACCATTCGTTTTTAAACAAATCACTGAGAAAACCCATCCACTGGGGAACCGACTCTGACCCACTGCGCTCACCTAAGGTAACTAAGGGACATTCTATTTCTGTGCTTGGAACTTCAGCAGTACTTTTACCCTAAGAAAAGCAAATTATGGCAACTCTTTGTGTAGTTGGCAGAAAAATCCTTGACGACATCCCTACGAAGCACAGCCGAGGTGGCAGGGTGGACAAAGGAAGCAACTCAGAATTAGAACCATCCCACTTGTGGCAAGATGTAAATGAAAACACCAGCTCTTCAAGGTGCCCTGTCCTGCTGTCACACCTCTTGGGGGCCCTGCAAAGCCTGCTGGCAGCAGCAAGTACAAGGAACAATGCAAATGCTGCTCTTTCTACCGGGGAAAAAAATCTGTTTGAAAGGCCTCACCCAGCTAGTCCATCTCTCAGGTCTGAAATATGGGAATACAGGGGCAGCGCTGCCTTCTGGAAGCTGGCAGCACTCCTGGAAACAGCGTCATGAGCAAAATGAGGAATGTTTCTTTGTTTTGGAGGAAGAGGAGGAGGAGGAGGAGGAGGAGGAGGAGGAGGGATGGTAGAAAGAAGGTGGCTCTAAGGAGAACCATATGAGGGGGGAGGAAGGAATCATTTAGTTTTCTTTACCATCTAATTAAAAAAGCACGTTACAGAACATTTAGAATATGAAAAGGGGCGTGTCTCCAGGACTGCCTATTTGGACTTGTGGGATGCTCTTGAGCGTGAAGGACCTATTATGAGCCAAAAACTTGGAATCACACCTGCCTCAGGACATTCAGCAAAACCGCATATAGGACATGCGGATGCTTTGTCCATAAAGCTGTACTGACGGGCAGAGACTGCCTCAGAAGGAGCTGCACCGACAGCTCGTTCATATAAGCCCAGCAACTGGGAAAATGGAGGTGGGTGGATGTGCCGGGAAAAGCTTCTGTTGTGCAGCAGATGCTTTCAGCCTGCTTGGATGGAGGCTTCTTCCAGCTTACAATCAGGGAGGCCAAGCTTAGGGGACACAGATCAGGTCAGGAGTTTATAGTCCTGTTGACTAATTTTTCCATTGGGGAAACATCAGGGTGTGTTTGCTTGCACTGTGGGATGTCTTAATTCCCTCCTCCTCTGATGGTTCCTGTCCTGTAGATGTTTCTACTGTTGCCGCTTAATGAATTCACTTTAGTCTGGCAACTTACCTGCTAATGCAATTTGAGCAGCAGATAGTTGATATTTACCAGGCTGGAGTTAAAAATAATTCATGTGCTACGTTTGAAAGTTGAATCTGAGGTAATCAGTCAATACAAAGCGTAGTCCGTAAGTAAGAACAGATGCAAAATTAATCCAAACCATTATTTCTCTGTTTCTTTCCCTATGACTTTTCTGGGTTTTTTTTCTGCTAAACTCTGACTTTTCCCATCTTTCCTCAGCTGTGGAGAATGACACCTGCACACCAAGCTAACAGTCTTTCTGCTGATAAATACAGCAAAATGCTCATCCATACTTGCAATCCCAAGAGTCGCTGTAATTACAATGTCATGTGCGACCGAAGCAGTGCCAGGAGGCGAGGCTGCAGTGTGACTGGAACAGAATGTCCCTAAGCAGCTGGTGGCCAGAAAGCTGGGAGCACATACCACAAGAAACGCCGCTGTCAGCCTCTCAGTATCTTTGCTTTGCTTGCAACAGAAGGACTTTTGTCTGACGTACCATGACAGTTCCTATGGCTTGTTTTATGTTTTCTTAACCACCTATTCACACAGCAATACTAACTGCCGAGGAGGAAAGCCCCAGAGATTTATTGTAGCTGGACTGGATTAAAAATTCCTTCAAGCACAGTGCTGCCCAAGTGCTCACGGCTGCGCTGCAAGGGGAACGTAGCATAGCAAAGAGCTAAAAATGGTCACAGACATTCCCCACCCAAGTTCCCCAGACTTGGTCATCTGGTGCGGCTGCTGGACAAGCAGCTCCAAGGATTGAATGGGGAGTCCTTGTGGACAGCAAGGGGTGGATAGGGTCCATCCTACTCTCCAGAGGCCTCTCTCCCAAATGGCGAGCGAGCCAAACACGCTCTCGAAGGCCAGCCTTTCTCCCTGCTATTTGCAAGCAAACAGCAAGAGCAACATCTGGTACGTCGTCAAGGTGTCTTGGAGAGGACATGCTCTGGGACCCCCCAGGGCAGACCCTCTGTGCTCATGGCTACGCTGTGGTCACTGCCGCTCTCCTTGTGGAGCAACTCCTTCCCCTCACTCAGGCTCCTGGGGGTAGCTGAACATTTACAACAAGCTTGTTGGCTCGCAGCTCAGTTCCTGCTCTGACACGCTAGTTAGTTCTTCATCGAGTGTTGGATTTACTTCTTAAAAATGACATCAGTACAGAAGGGCAATGGAAGGGCCAGAATTTATTTGCTGTATTCCAGCATTTTAGAGGTTTTCCCTGTAATTACCAACATCACATCTCATCCCGCTTCATTTCACAGCCCCATCTCTCGGCTTTGCTTTCTGTTCTCCCAGGAACCAAGAGTAGGGCAGCCTCAGATAAAAACAGGGCATCCCTTGAGAAATGGCTCTCTGAAAAAGGCACCGTGAGGCGGGAGGCTAAGAGCCACCCTGAGGACTTGTCCAGGCTGCACCTGAGGTCACCATTCCCAACATCAGGCACAACTTCTGACAACCACCCTGCAGACCAGGCCAGGACCAGGCCTTGTGCATCGCTGCTGCAGGGGTCTTCAGGGAAAGTTTTGCCCCCACTTACAGTCCAGCAACTCCACAATCATTCCCTTCTCTCAGTAATACAGAGGGGAAAAAGAGGACATATTTCTATATTCTTATTCGGAGCATCAAATGGTTAATACACCTTCCTAGCTCAGGACAACAAAAGCATGGAAGGTAACTACAAGGAGACTCCTTAGGCCCGTTTGCTGTAGGTGTTTGCTCATTCTGGGGGTGTCAATGACCACCAGCTCCCCAGCCCTCCCCAAAATGCAGGCTGAGAGAAAAGGGGGACCCCCCAGCAGGGACCCAGGGGTGACATAAGATGGAGCTGGGAAGGTGGTGGAGCTGTTAGCATCAGAGCTGTCTTGTCCCTGGGTAGGACTAGAGCTGTGTCTGTCAGACCAAGGACAGGGAAACTTCTCCCCTAGGGGGAAGCTTGTCTCTCCCTTGCTGTACTATCACTGCACCTGCAGTGGCCTTCAGGCACCGAGGACTGTTCCATTTTGGTCCAAAGACGTCCCTCCAGCCTTGTACCCAGCTCCCCGTCCTCAGCTAGGTTTCTGCAGTCCAGAAGTGGTTTGACCTGCTCTTTATTTCTGTCCTGCAACCCGGACAGCCAAGAGAGGCACTTCAAAATACCTCAGCTGGCTCGCTTAAAGGGTGCCTACTGTCATTAAAGTGGCTCCATAACGTCCAAACAGAATTTCAGCAAGTGCTTGAAGGAATGTTTCTCACATTTTCTAGGATACGTTTCTGAAAAACACTCACTGGATATTAAAAATAATAAACATTTGTTAGATAATAAAAACCAAGACTATGCTTTCTTGGCAAACTAGATGATTTTGTCAGGATTCTTCAGTGGCAGAAGGCAGATTCTTTTACAGCATCATCATTTGTTTTGAGCTTTGCTCTTTGTTACCTGGTTTTGCCTAGGTCCTTGTCTATGAATAAGGAAAAAAATCCCTCTAGTTGCCCTTCGTGTAATCTTAAGGGAGAAATTCAAGTAACTGGTAAAGTAATAAATCCTTACTACAGATCATCACTCATTTTTCTCACAAATATGTTTTTTACCAGTGGTTGGAGGGGAAGAAAGTAAAGGTTAGTGCAATTTCTCTGCTTTAACAAACAAACAAAAAAATATTCCCTCCCTCTATCCAGCTATTGCACTAGTCCAAGTGTATGCAGTGGGGCCATGAGTCTCAGCAGCAGCAGCTCTGCAAGTACAAAGCTATTTCTACATCCTAAAAAAACCCAATTCTATAGCTCAAGATGACAAATTCATGAAACAACATGCCACTTCGGGACAAACAGGCTTTCTTCTGAGGTCCCACATTTCAGTGAAAAATCTCTGCTTCTCAGCACATGCTGCCAAAAGTTATATTAAAAATATCATACCATAAAAAACCCCAACACATTAATAAAGCATAGTGCTGGTTTATTTAGGTTTTTTTTTATAGAAGGGCAGTTACAATATTTTAAGAAAACTGCAAGACAGCAGCCAGGTATTAGCATACTTCACGCTGTGCAGATGCTTCCTTGCACCCAAGCTAGATCCGCCTTTCACCCATCTCTGCTGTCCCTTTCTCCCTCTGTATAACCCGTGCAGCCCAGGGGCTGGAGGCTGCATAGTTTCTGTCTCTTTTCCTTTTCCATTCTGGAAACTGTTCCCAACAAACAAAAAACAGCTACAAGGGTGCCTCCAAAGAAAACAGGCTAACTGGGGGTAGGGGTGAGAAAGACCCTTAGGGCAGGGGCAAGTTAGCTCAGGCATCTGTGCATCCACTCGGAAGGGAAAACCTGCACCCTTTGGAGAACAGAAAGAGATTCTGCCTCTGGGATGAGTCGGTCTGGGAGAGCTCTGCAGATCACCATGTACCAGTTTCCAAGCAGAAATCCCCTTCTGCAGGTTTGAACACGGGAGGAGACAATCTGGCCCAGGTTTAAAAAAAAAAAATAAATAAAATAAATCAATCCTTTAAACTCCCTTGGAATGTAGTTTTCCTTTCTGTTTTGTCACTTACAATTATAATTACAGGTGTTGCTACTGCTCCATCCATTGTTGCACCAGGCTAATACTTTCCATCATACCCACTGTTTCCAGTTGCTTGCAACTCTGTCAGACCTTTAACTTTTAAGGTCTGAAATCTTTCATGCTCTTTCTCTGGCTGAGGTCGATTAGGAAACACCTCCAAAAGCTCAGATGTTTTCCAGAACAAAAACTAGCGACAAAGGCAGGTTTCCCCACCCACTCACAAAGATTGCTATGAACCCTTGGAGCAGGAAGTTGAAATTTGGCAGAAAGACAAGAGTGAAGCTAGAAAGGTGTGTCACACAACCCCGTTGATGGTTCTTTTTGATCCAGCTGATGCAGACTTGACAAGCAACATACCAATGTCTGCTCCTCCTGCATGCACGGTTGAGTTTAATCAGTTCTCTGTTCTTCTGTCAATGAAGCAGATTGTAGTTGGTGGAAGCTCAAGCTTCTGCCACACACATCCAGGTGCTGGTGAGCCTGGTGCTGTTCAGAAGAGACTGTGGGGGATTCTCTGGTCTTACAGGAGAGAGACAATGTGGCGCACAATGTGCCAAAATCTCTCTTGGGCTGATGCCACAGCTAGTGCTCCAGTAGTAGAGCAGCACTGCGTTCCCAAATCACCAGGCAGACACGTCTGAACCATCTCATCTGTGTTATTGCCATAACCCTGTCTGTAAAACTGGGGAAGATGCACATGATAATAATTTTATCAACTGTTGCTGTGGGCACACTATGCTGGTATTTTAAATTGCATTGACACCCACCCTGCTCTGGTCTTCCCTGGTGCATGGTGGGATCACAGGCCTTTCACACAGTGGGAATATTTCTGACTACCTCCTTCAGAGAACTGGCCTTCTGCGTGACCTTCCAGGGCTGGCTCCCCTCCCTTAGAAAGCGTATTGCCACTGACTGGGTGCAGTTTGCAGAGCAAGCCGTGCAGCCGTAGATATTCCTGAGCAGGGTTTCCAATCTCCCAAATGAACCTGGTGATTAGCAGATGATCTGTTAAGGGACTCGGCACCCATATTGTCTAAACCTTATCACCAATATCTGTCATAGAAGTCAAGGATGTGAGTTGCTCTTCATACTTATTCAGTGGAAGTAAGTGGACGCTAGAAGCAGGGCATAGTACAGTTCAGAAAAGGAACAGAAAGCACCAGGCAGCCCCCCCTCCACGGGCTTGTGCTTTGAGGAGTCTCAGCAAAGCTACTAGAGCAGAAACAGCCAGGTGAACTCTGGCTCACAGTCCCTCCGTAGTATTCCTGAATCACTTTGACCTGACGAAGGATGCCAGCAAAAGCGTCACCATCACACAGCTGCAACATTTCTACCGTGTTCCAGGAGATCTGTGGCTCCCAATATTTAATCTGCCTCCAGCCTAAGGGATGGACTCAAGAGATGAAGCCCCCCAGTCTCTGCTGTGTTCAGGTTGCTTTGTGCCACTGATACACAGAGAAGGCAGCAAAGGCAGAGAAAAACACTCGTGTGAAAGCTGTTCTTAATGTTGCTTCTTCATGCATGTGCATTTCGATACATCATTCATTTTAAAATAGCATTTAAACAAGCATGAATAAAAAATTCTTTTTACAAATGCGAACGCTCCAGACATCTAAGACTGTATGCTCCATTAACTTTCAAGGAAATAAAGGCTCATGAGAGGCAGTATTACTGTTAAAAATGAGATCTAAGTCACTTAGATCTTAGAAAGTCTAACGCGCAGCTTTTAATTACATGCTTGAATCATTAAAGTACGTACAAAAATAACATTATAAATGTGTATAAATACCTACTTAATGAACACACATACTCACATGTATTTAATTTAATTTTAAGGTGGTTTTTGCATACTATCTGCTTCCTCTATTTGTGGCTAGGACTGAGCTAAGACATTGACTTGGAATTTCCTTGTCTCCAGCTTCTTGTAACTTCCTTCTTAGGATAAATTCTCCTGTTTGCTCACACCTCCAAATTACAATAACATTTATCATAGATAGGAAAAATTATGCCCTTTCAGCTGCTTTCTAACATTATCCAAGCAGTTAAAAAAAAAAATCACTCTGAAAAAAACATTATTAAAAAAAAATTGCTTTCAAAATGAGGGTATTTTTTGGTAGGAAGAGACCTGCTGAGAAAACTGTGCTGTTTAACACCCAAATATGTAGATTTATACTCATGAACTGCACTGATGTTAAAGAAGCTGCTTGGAGTGGTACGGTCATACACATCCAGGTTGGGACATCCTATCGTATACAGCTTTCTTGCCTCTCAGTGCTCACTACAGATACATTTCTGTTGTTTTGTCACCACTTGCACTGTACTTTATTGCAAAAAAACCCACCCAAACCAGTAATTCATTATACTACTTTTGAAGATAATAGATTTCAAAGTTTTTGAAGCATGTTTTCTTGTTCCACATTTGACCAGCACCAACAGCGATACAATCCAGCTTGAAGACTCTGCCTTTATGTTGCAATTACATTACAAATAATCTATATGATAGACCAAGACACACTTGAGAATTGAGATGCAGATAATTGAATAACAAAGAAAAATGATTTTTTCCAAGAAAGTTTTAAAACCTTACACATTCTGAAGCCTTCTCTTGAATCAATATGTAATAGTCCACACCACTGACTTACACTCCAAATATTACACCTGCTTGCATATTAGAAAGTTACCATGCGAAGGAGTATTTTGCTTTTATTTTTACTCCTGGCCCTGTGCTTGTTTCTGTAGATTGCACTGATTCAAAAGCCAGTGACCTTGGCTAATTTGTTAAGGACAATTAACACTCCAACAAAAGTGTTCCAAAATCCATCTACCACTAACTTGCCAAGAGAAAGGATGAAGTCATGAAATGCATATTAGGGTTGAAAAATGAAAGAAAGAAGGAGGACAAAAAAAGAAAAGGTGGGTGGTGGTGGTGGTGGTGGAGAGAGAGATACATATCTCCTTCCTTCCTTTCTCAAGGAGAAAAGACGACCAAAAGAACCTACAGGAATAAGATACATTGAATGCCTAAGCAATGAAATTTTTTTTGTGAACACTTGGTAAACTTGTGTGGGAATCTGGGAATCAAAGAATATAGGGGAAAATAAAATCTCCCTATTTGTGGCTGCTTAAAGAATAAAGGCGGCCATGTGTGCAACAGCAGAGGTTGAGTAAAATATGAAAAAGACATTACTATTCAGCAGTATGAACAACGTATTCAAATTATTGGTAGCATAAATACTTTCTCACTGTTTAATCTACAGCAAAACACAAATGAATCTTCAAATAGAAAAAGAGATCCCCCAAATCCACCTCTAATTTTTCTAGGACTTCAGTGAGAGGGAAAACGCTTGCCTGAGCCCACCTTCCCACCACTAAATGTCTTTTAGAAGCCTGACTTTGAACTTCACTATCTTTGTGTTTGCTAATATTATTCTACACACCAATTTTGCCTGAGCTAGTCTATTAGAAGTTATTTAAACTGAGCTGCTTTACAAAGTACTCAACACGCTTGTATATCCTGTCTTTAACAGGGTCTTAGAGATCATCTCAGTGCTGAACCAGTCAAACTCAAAACTTTCAGCAGGGGATGGTCAGCGAGGAGGAGGACAACAAAAATTCTCGGTGGCAGAAGGACCATAATTTCAATCATGACTTGGAAGACATTCCTTTCAAGCACCATTTTGATGAACAAATCTCCCTGGATGACAAATCCTTCCCATAAGCACACTATAACTAGTCAAAAGCACACCCACTTTGGGAGCATATAAATACCCCGAGACTGGTTAGAGCTACCCACATATTAATATCATATATTATAGTTGTCTCAAAACAAACAAGTATTTCAAATTGCACTGGCTGGGTCTTTTTTATAGGTAGTTGTAGTATGCTGGAGGTAGACCTTGAAAAGCAGACACTTCAGCAGAGAAGGCTGCTGTGAAGTGTGACGCTGAAGTGTGACCTACCTTTACCTTCCTTTCTTCTTTTCATTTTTTTTCTTAACAAACAGAATTATTAAAATATCATATTACACAATGAAAAACAGAAAATCTATTCATCCAGGGCTCTCATACAGAAACCAATGTCTGTGGTTTTCATGCATTCCTCAAAGGAAAGTGGAGCCCAGCATCCCCACTTTATAAGCAATACGAGGGCAGCACGGAGAGCGGAGTGACTTCACCAAAACCACGCGACAGTTTGGTGTCAGAGGTGGAAGCAGAATCCATCTCTCTCTGCCTTAATTTATTGCCTTTATCCTTACCCAAACGAGCGAGCAAACTGAAACGCAATGAAGAGGAGCTTGCAGTGACCACTACTCCTCATTAAGCTGTCCCTTATTGGGTGCCCAGCAACTGCAGCAATGGGAAGGGTAAGAAATGAACTGCAGTTTCAGAAAGAAAATCACAAGGAGTGGTGACTAATCTCAAAGCCTCCCTGGGCTGAATTGCAATATAGCCTGGGACTTCAGCAAACTCCTCCATCTCCAGTGACTTGTCACATACTATAGCTTTATCACTCTGAAGAGGAAAAAAGCCGCCAAAAACTTTTTGACAAACCTCAAAACCACTGTCTGATCATGACTTTTATAACCCTGCCAAGTGTCTACAGATATAAGGAAGAAATTCTTTACTGTGAGGGTCGTGAGGCACTGGAACAAGTTTCCCAGAGAAGCTGTGGATGCCCCATCCCTGGCAGAGCTCAAGGCCAGCTTGGATGGGGCTTGGAGCAGCCTGGTCTGGTGGAAGGTGTCCTGCCCATGGCAGGGGGGCTGGAACTAGGTGAGTGTCTTTAAAGTCCCTTCCAGCCCAAAGCACTCTGTGATTTTGTGTACCAAACCTGGTCTGCAGCAGCTTTTAAGTCATGCAGGTCCGAACAAGAAGAATGGGGGAAAAACAGAACGAAACATTGCAGGGAGGGGGGAAGGTGAGAGAATATGAGAAACCTTACGGGTTTTGCTCATGCTGCAAATCTGCGTCCTCTCTTTGCCTTCTTTGGCAGTCCAGTTGAAATGCTTGAAGTTGTTCTTTTAGCCAAGTAGAGCTGCCACCCAGTTTTCTTCACAGCAAACTTGGGAATAGCTGGATTTTGCAAGAGAAAAATAAACAAACAAACAGAGATTTTCTATGTAAACCCAGCATGGGAAAAGTATTGGTAGTTCTAACAGGTTTTTTTATTTAAATACCTGGGCAAAGCACTTCCCAATTTGTAATTCAGTGTTACGGTAACAATTGCAGAAATGGTGACTAAAATTGAAGTTATCCTTATTCTGAATCCTTTGTTATCGTTCAAAACTAACTTTGTCTTGCCAAGCAGACATATGAACATATATCTTTCATAAAACTAGTCACAATGCAATGGCCTTCTTTTCCAGTAGGTTGGTATCACTCATCTATTCAATAACACACACGGGCCTAAACCTTTTTCAGCAATAAGATTTATTTGTGGGTTTCTCTGGGAAACTTCTCTGTTTCAGTATCTAGTTTTTGTGCTTCAAAGGACTGAGCAAGTTGCTAAGCTAATAAACCAGCTGGCTAGCACAACTGAAGAACAAAGTCCTGCATTTGTATGCAGCATCTTTAAAACCACGACTCACTTACAAGGACAAGAGTCACAAAGTCATGAAGCAGTAGCTTAGCTCAAAATAGGTAACAAATCTTGGCTGTACTGGATCACTAAGCCACCTGCCAGAGTGACATTTGCACCTACTTAAGCAGGGTAGGGTTTACTGGAATACAAACTTAAGTATCACAGTATTAAGTATCTATTAGAATCTAGGCAGGACAAATGTAATTTCTTAATGAAAAAAGGTCAAATTCTGCAATCCACACACTAATGAGCATTTTGAAGAGCTGAGAACAGCATTAGGAACACCTGTGTTCATATAATCAAATAAGGTTCCAAAATAAATGCCAAGATCACTTTAAAGGCAGATGACTTATCTAACGTGCTTGTACGTGGGAATGCAGCTCTCCCTGCACTAACAGGTTTAACACAGAGCGTACAACAGCCCTGCCAGGTGAACAAGCTTCCTACAGAATTTGAAACAGAAAGCTTTATCAAAGCAAAGACTTTTTCTTCCTGAAAAGACAATAGACTCCACCCTGAAGCGCCAAGCATGGCTGTTTCTACAATGTAATACACCTGCCTGCCTGTGATCACCTCTCCAAGATCTGATGTCTACGTGCTGCCAACTAACAGCCGTACCTCAGAAAATGTTTGATAGGACTGAGGTATTTTCACTATGCAGGACTGCGTCTGGCCCCAAATCTTTTTCAACGCTGGTTCATGCCAGTATTGCAATAAATCCATTAAAAACAGCAGAATTTTAGCAGCATAAGCTTACAGTCTCCCTACCTCCAGTGGATCCATCTGTTTAAACAGAGGTCACCTCCCTTTGCTGGTTACTACTAGGACCCATAGAAGTCCAATCAGAAAATGACGAGTGTAGCTAGACAGCTACAGCAGAGACAGACCAGGCATCAATGACTTTGGAGCAAGTACTCTTTTTTTATAAAAGTTTTCCATCAAATTATCTTGCCTAAACCTTCCTGGTGGGTCTCACGATGTCCCATTCAGTGTAAATACATCAGCAGGGCCTGCCTGATTTTAGGATGCTGGTGTCTGATGAGGTGGAAGGGGTGTATGAGAGATCCTGGACACAACCAAAGTGATCTGATATTGCTCTTCATTGCTGACAAGACCAACGACGAGAACACTGCTACAGCTTTTAGCATCGGTGCAGTAAAAGTATACTTAAATAACCGAAGTGCTAAGAAAGTAAAAAGTAAATGCCTTTTTACATCAGTCTTAAATGGACACATTTTAAAGAATGCTCATTAGGTCATTTAAGCATTTACATAGCCTCTTTACATATCAGTACGTTTTTGCTTCTCTACCAGTATTTTTTTCTGCAGCATAGATGTATCTGTACAAAATCTATTCAGCACATAAAATGTAAAGGTGGAACATATGTGTCTGATAAACAGCCTGTTACAAGCTTATTGTATTTCAGGATTGTTCCACTTCAGTTTACAATTTGTTTTATGTTCTTTTGAAACTGTTTCAGTAAAACTGGGATTAATTTAATACACATTTTATTAAAATTGTTTGCAGTAGGATAAGACAAAATTATGAAGTACAGCAGAAACTGAAACACTGAGCTGCCTATAGGGCAACTGAAAAAAAAAGCATGTCAAACTACGAATTCCACAAATTTCCCGATTTCCTGGCCCCAGTCACCCTGTCTCAGATCTATGTTAGAGTGAAACATCTTTTACACAATTCAGCCTTTCCTTAGACAGTATGATAGGTATATCATTAAATTATTTCCACGCAGCCACTGTGTTCAAACAATAAAATTCTCAGTCCGACTCATTTTGTAAATATGCTATAGCTGTTCAAAGGCTCTCTGAGCTCATGTGATTGGATTGATGGCCCTCAACAGTCAAAAGAAGGGAAAATTATCTGCTGGGATTTTTCCATCTGGTTTACATTGCAGTTCAAACTCTACGGATCAAAGAAAAAGCATTTTCTCTTTTGCTGTGTTATCTAACACAAGCCAAAGTATTTTTGGGTCTGTTCAATGGAAAAGCAAGAGAGCACCACTTTATGGAAACTACCCCTATTTTTATTAGTTTCAAGGCACTTTTTAAAGTCATAATGTGTAGTAACAGACATGGGCATCAGCCGTGTGGGTGCTGGTACAGGGAGCTGAAGAATGAAATCTTTGCTTAGTTTTTATTTGTTCCTTAAGGAAAGCTGTGACACCCATTCCTAGAAAGCTAATTAGATGTCTGCAAGTTTAGCGGCAAACATAAGCAAAATTTTGGCTCTGCCTCCAGAAATCAATAGCAGAGCTACCAGATTCTTTTAGAAGTTGTAAGGCTATCCAGCCTTTAGGGCTTGGGCTGAAATGCAGCAGTCTAGAAGAACGAGTTTAGTTGGTCATACAGGGCTTTGACCTAGAGCCTTTGAAGGCAGACATGCTCTTTCCCTTTTAGGCACTTTCTTCTAATGTTTTTTAGTTATATCAACAGCCCCTCTAAGTCATAAGTTCTGGTGCTCACTTCTCATTAGCTGGCATCTAACCATGCTGCCTAGTTAGCAGGGTTGCAGTAGAAATAGAAAAAAAAGCCTTTTAAAAGAGAGAAACCAAAGAGAAAAAATACCCCAACATATAAGGAACATGGACTCTTTTACATCCTGAACTTTCCAGGAATGCAACATTATAAAGAAGCCTTGAACAGGAACATATTCTTTTCATGACTGGGTACAGACTTCCAAAAAAATTCAAACCTCAAACCCCCCAAAACCAACCAACCAAAAAAAAAGCATAAAGTAGCCATAGTTTTGTACTTCTGTCTCTTGAGCTTTAAAGAGACATTTAGTAGCTAAACTTTACAGAGAAAGAAGAACGTTAGTTCTGCAGTCAAACACTTCATTCTGGACTGCTTACAAAGTCTTTTAGTTGTGTTGGTGTTCTAATGGGGATCAGAAATCAAACACTTTTTAAAAGCTGCTGGATTTAAACTTAGAAGAAACAAAGATTAATTAGCCATACAGAACGTACCCATCAGATCTTGGTGGGAAGACCCTCAGACAGCAAGTAGAATATGTAACTGAGTGTGCTTATTTTACAAAGTCTGTGAACAGCCCAACCTTGCAGGAGGTAAGGAGCACACATGGAAGCAACCACAGACATGCAGAGTGTCCAGCTGTTGGAAAAAAATTCTCTGTCTGCAGAAAAACCAGACATTTTTATATCAGTCTGTGAAAAGGAAAAGAATATACCCACGACCAGTCCAAAGTGCACTTATTCCGAATAAAATAAATTTCAGCTACAGAAAGGAAAAAATATCAGAATTCAAGAGCTAGATACATCCACTGATTGGAATATTATTTGGATTTAGATGAGATGATTATTACGAACAGGACATGACTACACTGATTAATGTGACATCTGAATTTAAAATAAAGATTTTGCAGAGAAAGTTGACTTGTGGAATACAGATGGGTTACTTAAGGCGTATGCAGGGCACAGTATTCCGTGTAAGGAGAAATAAAAAAGTTTGCAATTGCCTATGGAAATGGAATACCTGTTCTGGTTGAAAACATATCAAAGTCTGTATTTCGTTTAAAGGCTTTATAGTTCAGAGGATGAGAAAACCTTGAAAATGGGAAATATTTCTATAAAGAGGAGGAAAATAGAGTACAGCTCTGCATGAAAGCTGATGTGCTGTATTTGGGGGCAGCCACTAAGAGGGCAAGGCCAGTTCCTGTCCCCCTTTGAGGCTGCAGCATCTGTCATCCTCCCATGCATCGGTCCAGCTCCATCAGTCCAGCTCGCTCATCTCCCACAGAGCTACTTGCTGTTGGGGGGGGGGGGTGGTGGTGGTGGTGTTGTTTGGTGTTGAATCTGTTCACTGAACCAGTTCCTGCCTTGGCAAGACATTTACCAGCTGTTTACCGTAACCAGACTGCGCACAACAGGGAACGGAGGGGGAGCAGGGCTGCCTCTCCCGGTGGCAGCCTACAGTTAGACCAAGTTCCACATGACGTAAAACTCAGCGTAAGCAAGAGTACAGCAAAGGAAGAGACAAACCGCAGCAAGTAAAGAAGTACCACAGGCACTCCATTACTGTCTATTTTTAATATTAAAAAACTTAAAATAAAAGCTGTTTAAAACTTAGGACAGGAAAAGCAGAATGAAAACAGTCTGAAGTTGTGCACACAGATACATACAAGCAAATGTTAAATCTACGGTACAAGTTTGACGTGGGAGTGTTTGTTGACTCTGAGTAGTGGCTCTACATTATTTTTGTCAATATCCATATCTCCTCAGAGAATATAATATATGATCTTACTTATAACCTCTATATCTAATACCTATGACAAACTAGCTGAGGATAATGACAGACATTGGATCCCAATTTGATTTTTAGGTTTTGCGACAGCTGTGATTTGAGTGACATTACTTCATAACCAGAGAATTACAATTAAGCTTTCTTATGGAAAACTGTCAATATTGTTAAAATGACATTTAGAAAACCTGGTAAGTTTATATAGGCAGGGAGTATTAACCTGCAGAGCAAGACACCTGAGACTATCGCCTGTTGAAATACTGTATAATAAAAGTCTTAGAAATAGGACACTAATGCTAAAAATAAGAGTATTGTAAGTTCTTGCAAATGCAATGAGAAGTTGAGGGACAGAAAAGCGTTACAGGCATAGACCTATGCATGTATATAGTACCGAAACCACAGTCCTTGTCCCAGAAGCATCTGTCTCTTAATGAAGCTGCTCCTGTGAGTTGATTGCTATGGTCCCAAATATATCACAGGGCTTTGTATTTTAACTCCTGCATGGCACCGGGTTTTGGCTTCCCAAGGGTAGTGGGAATTGGAGCAGCTTTTGAGAGCAAACTAAACAAGGACTTGAGCCACAGTGATGTTGCAGAAAAAAACCCACATAAAACAGATGAAATTGAGGTGAAAGTCAGTGTAGATTTCATGACAGTGAAAAACATATAGCCAGCATTTGTGTGCATCAGTGACAGGAACAAGGGAACATATGAGAGGCCTCAGTTTTTTGTGGGTCTCCAGGCATGCGCATATTATTACATGCTAAAAAAAAAAGCAAACCATGAATCTAGAGAGAAAAAGCATTTCTCTGGCAAGTACAGCACAGGCTAATTTCTAAAGGAACTCTATAAACCCAAGAGGAAGGGGGGTGGTTGGGGGGAAGTATTTGGGAATGGTAGTGAATGTAGGTGGAACCAAGAAAATCTAGCACATGCTTTTAATATTGCTTCCCAACCAAGCACAATCATGATCACCTTGGTGTATGATGTTTCTTTCAGGTCTAGAAAGAGCAGGATACAGGAAGGAAAATGGAGTTCTTCACAAATTCCAGGGTGAAAGGATTTAGAATCATTCATAATATATTTAATGTTAGCTCCTCTGCTGCTCATGAAACTGCTAGAAATAGATTAAAGATTAATGTATTCATTTGTCATGCATACAATTAAAACAAAAATCTTTTGGCTGATTGTGAATTGTTTACAGAGGCTAATAATTAACTGATACATCCATGTGAGACAGGCCAGCAACTATATAGTCTGTCTTCTGGCTAGATATGCAAGAATAATTTACAGTCGGAAAGGACGGCTTAGGAAGCTCGATTCTCTTGGAGAAAGTTGGCAGTACACAGGGAGGCAGAAGATTAAAAAAGCATTATACATTTTAGATATGTAAACTTTCCTTATGAGGGCAGTTTACATTGCCTGATATGTCCTTTTCTAAAATATTAGCTTTATTGGCCAGAAGCCCAATTCTGTGGTCACATTCACAGACAGCTCTCATGTGAGCACGGACTGAGACACAGAGGATGAGAAAGCAGTTCTTGAAGTCTGTATCTTGAATAATATGAAGAGGAATTAAAAAAAATATCTTGTTCTATGAAATAAATATCACTGCCAGCTTATTGCAAATACTCGTTGACAAGATGCTCAGCAGATGTGCAATGTGTTGTGTTACTGATTTCAGTAGCACAAACACGACTTACTTTAGGTAGAGCAAAGCCTTGAGCCTTCATAGTTAGCAAGTTTTATTTCTGTGGAGGTTTCCATGGATAATGCTCAGAATGCTGAGCCATTTCCAGAAAGGAAAACATGGAGCTGAGCAAAAATATTTTTTTTAAATAAAATTAATGATTGCCCTCCAAAATAGAAGCCTTGCTCAGAATACGAGTTTGCCTCTTGTTTCAGCTAACATGAACACCTCACAATTCTGGAATTGCATACCACAAGCCCTACATGAGGCTGACAAAGTACATATTTCCTGTATATCTGGTTATATAGCTGACCTGCTGTGAAAACTTTCTATTTTCTGCTGCTGAGGAATTTTATTTGGCATAGGGAGGGCTTTATGCAGTTACACTATTCATCCTCACACGGCCCCAACCAAGCCTGCAGTAGTAAGGGCAAACTGCCCTGGCAGCGGCTGCCACGTTTGCCGGCAGGTGGGCTCTGGGCAGCCACGTGGAGCCACCACAAGTGAGCAAACCAAGGAGCAGCTCAGCCTGAAGGCTGCCAGAGGACTGTTGAGGCGGTCCCTTCCTCCACCAGCCACGGGACCTGGCAGCACAACCTGGAACCAACTGCTGGGGATTTTATGCTTTGTAAGAGTTCGAGTGCACTGAGGCAATTTCAACGATCCTGTGCAAGAGACGAAGCCATTTTGTGAATTGTTAAAAGCCTTATATGGGTTGGAGTTTGTAATTTTTGACCGTACCTGGCCAGCCAGCAGAGTGAGGTAGTAGGTCTCCTCACTAGGTCAGGCACAGTCCCACAAACCGTAGAGCACTCCTTGCCCCAGCACTGTTCCATGTCTACCTACGCGGGCCAGATGCTTGTGTTATACAGCCTGCAATAACAAAGACATGAGGCCCACTGACTGCAGGCAACGATACTCCAGCATCTCAGACAAGATTTGGGTTTTCTCTTCAGCAGACATCAGGGTGCTTGTGGCAGTTTTCCATGAGCTCTTGAAGACACAAGCTTTTTCCCAAAGGATCGGTTGATCAAGCTGAAATACCTGTTTTGGACTTACGACATGCATAGCTTGCCGAAGCAAAAGGTTGGGTTTTTTTCCTTCGGAAAAATTCAACAGAGGCAGTTAACCTCAGCCACATGTATCTACATTACTAATATATTTTTACTACACTATTGAAGCCTGGTGGATTAGAAAGCCTGCTGCATAAATTACACTTTACAATCCTTTGCCAGAAGCTCAGGGGGAGCCTAATTTTAACCAATCATCATCCCGTTGCCTCTTCATGGGCTGTACAAGTCTTCAAGGGATAAATTCACCACAGCAGTCAGAGTTCTAGTTTCCAGGCTTTTTAAAACAAAAGAAACCCAAACACCAAACAATTATATGATTACATAATGCAGAAACACTTTCAACTCATTACTATTACGAAAAAGTAAATAAAAATCTCACGTTTAACATGCCCAGAGCTCTTGTTTTGGAAAGAGGCTTGATACAGGGGAAAGTGATGCAAGAAAAGCCCCTTTGGGCTTTAGAATGTGACTCAGAAGCCACGAGATCTGGCTCCCAATGCAAACTGACACCTGCTGCATCTTCCCTTTACATCGGGGATGCAGGTGAGACTGGCCGCAGGTTCTGGATCACTAGTGAGCAGAGCTAGCCATGGAAACCACAGCAAGGAAAGAGCCCATCAAAAACCTTGGAGTTAATGAACCGCGCAGCAGCACCTCGAGACTCACATTTCATTCCAATGAATGGTTGTAAATGGAAATTAAAACCACCAGCAAAGCTAAAACCATGAAAGGAGGAAGAGA
Source organism: Falco naumanni (assembly GCF_017639655.2). NCBI lineage: Eukaryota > Metazoa > Chordata > Aves > Falconiformes > Falconidae > Falco > Falco naumanni. The sequence goes on along the minus strand of NC_054057.1, from coordinate 10,174,981 downwards.
TTTACACTCACCTGCATGGGGAGTTTTGAATCCCTCATTCCCTCAAGACAGACTCTTAATTCACCCAGCAGGAACTGTGGTTTTTCGGGATGCGTTGGCTGTGCAGATTTTCCACATGAACACCTGGTACACATAATTTGTACTCCATGAGCTGTATGTGTTACCAGGGGTTGGATCCGCAGACCAAAAAAAAGCAAAGGTGAACCCACATGTTAACTAGTTTTTACTAACTTCTGCTTTTAATGTAACCTTGGAAAGCATACTTAATTCTTTTTCCATATTATACATACTCATGCACACCTGTGGGTTGGTTGTTTTTTGACTTTTTAGGAGCTGTTATGCTATTTTTGTTTTAAGGTCTATGAAAAAGATTTCAGGAAGCTGTTACTTTTTGAAGTTCTTCCCCAACTCAAAACAAGAAAATAAACAAACAAACAAGAGTCAGCTGCAGTCATGTCTTATGATCTCTTTTGGCAGCCTGTTCCGCTACAAACAGCCATTTTCAGATCCTCCATAATGAGAAGATTAGCAGAGTTCTAGACTGTCTGAAACAAAAGTATCTGTGAGCTGGAAGCAAGCAAACTGAAGGCATTTTAGACACAAGATGCTTGATGAGTGGTTGTATAGCTGGAAAAAAGATTCTCTCATGAACAGTTTTTCAGCCAAAATAATTCCTGCTCATATGAAAGATACCTTCCTCTTTCGTTTTTTCTTTCATCTGGGGGAAAACTGGGGTGGGGGTGGTGTGTGGGGAATCTAACAGGTAAGCTGACTTAAGTCATACATCTTTGAGTTTTTGAATTAAACTCTTTGGTCCTTCTGTTTTTTGAGGCTTGAGGAGCTGCAGTTTGAGGCATTAGTTCCCAGTTTACTCTAATGCATTTTACCAGCAAACTGTGGTCAGATCAATGCTGTGTTTCATGGGAGTTTTGGTCACAGGTTAGCACAAGAAAGACGAGTCAGCCAGGGAGCAATGCTTGTACAGAACTGAAGTATGAGACTGTCAAACTGCAAATTTCATGAGGCTCTGTAACCACAGGGGACACGTGGGCTTGTTTTGACCTGAGCTCGAACAAAGTAGTCTTACTCTGTACAACATACTATTCCAAAATATTTTGATCAGCACCATAAAGATAAAACTGAATTAAAGTTTTTCTTCACTTGCCATTCTGTGACATAGAATTCCAGGATTTTCACCCTAATGGAACATTTCAGCAAAACAATCTGGGTTCTCTAACAGAGAGCTCTAGTCAAGGCAACTCATCTCTCCCTCCTTGGCAGAGGTGGTAGGATGTCGGACTCAGCATGCAACTGGGAAGCTGCTCTTCAGGACAGCTGCAGACCCCAGCGTGCGTAATTCTAACAGGTAAATAACAAGCCCTTCTTAGTATGTGTCTTTCAGGAAAATGCACCTCTAATCCCTATGGTCATATCACACTGAACACTAGCAGCATGTCATTTAGAAGCAAGAGTAGGTAAAATTGTAAGGAACGTTGAAAAGTACATAGCCAAGAGGTCCAGAAAATGGTAACTGTAAACCAGCTACCTCAGTACAAGGTTGCATTCCCACAGCTGGGAGAAGTGGAGCTTACTACCAAGGTTAAAAACAAGTTTCTTGTGGCAGCAGCTGAGAAAGAGATGACACTGCAAGAAGTCACCATTCCCACGTCCTCAGCATGGCTGAGCAGCCACCCAAGCAACAAGGAGTCACACACCTAATTCCACAAGGACAAAGCCTGCAGGGAGTTGTACAATAACCACTGAAGGGCAGGGTGGGAAAGGGTTCGGTTAACTCCCTGGCAGGATGAAACTGGTAGTTGTTAAATCCACAGTTTTTAGGCCGTTATGAACCAAGAAGCTGAGTCTGATATCAGTTCTCCCATGGCTGCAGAACAGGGACCAGAGCACTGAAATGGCTGACTACCTCAGCAGGACTGGTCTGCAAAGGGGATTTCCCCATCTCAAGTTTCAAATCAGCTGAACTTCCAGGATCTTTCAGATCAGCCTTCGGAAGATGTTTCTTCCCCTTCTTCAGTGCAGAAGCTACCAGGCCTGAAAGCACTTTGACAAGTGTACAACACGCAATGGTCTGTCTGGGCCAATGGAATAACAGATAACTGGGATAAGAAAAGAGAGATGAGAATCCTGAGCAGCCACAGATGGCAGAAAGGGGAGAAGGCTTTATGAACTATTTCTTTTTTGGAGATCAAAAAGACTCCTTTTGGAGCGAGTCCAAAGGAGGACCACAAACACAGTCAGAAAACTGGAGCACATCCCCTATGAAGACAGGCTGAGAGAGCTGGGATTGTTCAGCCTGGAGAAAAGGCGGCTGTGGGGGAGACCTTATAGCAGCCTTCCAGAACCCAAAGGGGGCCTGCAAGAAAGCTGGAGAGGGACTTTTTACAAGGGCATGTAGTGGTAGGACAAGGGGTGATGGCTTTAAACTGAAAGAAGGTAGATTAGATAATATATAAAGAAACAATTCATTGCTGTTGGGGTTGTGAGACACTGGACCAGGTTGTCCAGAGAAGTTGTAGATGCCCCATCCCTGGAAGTGTTCAAGGCCAGGTTAGACAGGGCTTTGAGCAACATGGTCTAGTGGAAGGTGTCCTGCCCATGGCAGAACTAGATGATCTTGAAAGTCCCTTCCAACCCAAACCGTTCTATGATTCTACAATAATGAGCAGGGACAACCCACTAAGATATCTAGCCTGCTTTCTGAAGAACAATAATAAAACCCCAGAAACAAGTGTGACACAGGATTTACTTATTAATGGGGAAATTGAGGCAGGGGTGGATATTCGTATGACCTAACTGCTGATACCTACCATAAGCCTTCCAGGTTTTCTGCAGGTACTAGTGAGAGGGAGTGACAGATGCACCTCCCTAGGGTCAGCCAGTATATCTAAATTATACTCCTGCTATAAATTCCTTTCTCAATAGAAGAAACATCTCTTTCTCTCTCCATTAATAATGTTAAGGTGTCTAGTTCTTGACTCAGCAGCATAATCAGTGCCAGAATTTCGGTGCTGTTAGTACTAGCAGGTTATCTTTCCTTTTGTAGTGTCAGAGCTGTAGAGCAGGCTGTTCTCTGATCTTTTCTAATGGCTTTTGTCTGCTTCCAAACAAAAGAAAAGCACTGCTTGCATCTAGTTTGTGATTAGATACCAACACACTGGTACCAGATACGCACACAGCAAACAACAGTTTTACAAGAAAGACAAGTTAATTATTAATAAACATCGCAAAGTCTTCTTCATGGGCACCTACTCACAGAAAACAGTTTATAAAACCGTGCAAGCACAGAGCATCACTGTAAGTGATCACTGATACTATCCCCTAGCTGGGATAAAGCATAGCCACTAGGACACTAAAGAACTCAAAAATAAAGATAACATACAGGAGATATATATATATATATAAACACACACACACAAATAAAGCAAACAAAACCATCCCACCCCTTCTGCTGAAAGATTATCACTAGATGGTTGGCTGGCTGACAAGAGGTTGCCCATCTCAAACAAGCAAGATATAAGAGGCAAGGCTGTAATAATTTTTATTAGACCAGCATGCACATCTGATTCAGTGGTTGAGCTTTTTGGGGTATATATGCCTTTCTCCAGGTCTGAAATAGAAACTGCAACTACCAGGCCAAGCTTATGTGGGAAAAACCAGTCTGAACTGTGACTGTAACAGCTATGCCTAAATTGTCTTATTGTGCATGATGCTCCCCAGTGAAAATATTCGGCCGAGAACAAATAGCTACTTCAGGCCAGGTGGCTCCCCTACTGCCACTCACAGAGGTGCTGCCTGCCACTGCCTGGGCAGCTGCTTTTAGAGAAAGACAGTGTCTATATTGGCAAAGATGGTAGAAAGCAGCAAGGCAGCAAGTAATTTTCAAGCCTAAAAAAAGATAAAAGCCAAGTGGAAACATACTCCACAAACCTTTCTGCTTTGAGCTGCCTTCCTCCTAAAGGAGAAACAAATATTTTATCCTGACAAATGCTAGAAATGAAAGGCCATGAAGTATTTGTATTGTTAACATTTCCTACGTTAGAAAAACAGTTGATTTTTTTCTCCTAGTCGTAGCTTACCTAACCCAAAAATGTTTAAATATAGGAGAAGAAAAAGGGAAAAGAATAAGAAGGGGCTTTAAACTCCACGAATATTTTTTCTGCAGTGAACTCAGAGTGACTGAGGTTCGTAACAAAAGTTGAGCATGTAATATTTTCCACTGCTTACAGTTCCCTTCTGAACTTCCATTTTGTAGGAATACACTTGGATCACTGCTGACCTGTATCTGGAAAAGGCTCGCTGTGTATTTTGGCTTGGTTTCCTTTCATTTCTGCTCCTCCAAGTCTGTTCCCCATTTCAACATCTCTTATTGCCACATTCCCAAACATGTTACACAACCCTAAAGAAGCAATTTATAGGAATATTAGTAATTCAGCTGTAACCAAACAAGCCCTTTTCCCTTTTAACAGATCATTCTCTCTTGGGAGCCATAGTTATGTGGCTGTTTGCTCACTTGTTTACAGCATTGTACTAGATGTGATATTTAAACAGACAAACAACTCAAAGCAGTATAAACCTGTGAAAGCCAGTGCTCTGCAGCAGCTTTCAAAGCAAAACCTGGCTGGAAATATTCTGTGAAGACTTTTCCAACAGACCCTGGAAGCATCTCATACGTGAGTGTGTAACCTTCCTATAGCCAACTAAATCGTGCCAAACGTGTGTACAGAGACATCCCGCTTTGATGTCTATAGCCTGAGGCAGCACCATCCTGATGAGATTTCTGAGCACTCTGGGAATGCAACCCACCACAAGTACAGGGCATTCTTACAATGCCAGCAGATACAAGGATACGATGCTGCATAATTTACCCCACGACTGGGGTTACTCAAACTATAAGTAGCTAAAAGGCAGTCTCACCAAATGCACTGAAATTCACAACTGTTGCCTGATCTTGCAAGCCCTATTTGTTTGAACACAGGCTCCCATGGGATACTCCTACAGGTTGTGAGTTTGCCAGGTTAAAGACCTTAGTTTTCAGTATTTTATCAGATTACATCAAGTTAAATGTCAGCTTCTCTGGAAAAGAGGACCCCAGTATGTGAGCTTAAAACCCAAGCCACAGTCAAGACCTTTTCACTCGCACCTCTGCAGAACAACAGCTTCTGACTCATAACATGAAGTATATTTTGCTGACTTTCAGTTGTCCTTTTTACCCCACTCCAAATATTGCCACCTCTGCAGAAGAGCTTGCCAGGTGGAGTGTCTACCTGCCGCAGTTTACAGCCTGACACATTAACATGAAATAAAATTACTGACTTCAAATTTATGCACTCATTACAAGCTGCAGCTCATGGTCACATTTATTTCTGCTTGGCTGTGCCTCCAAAACTGATAAAGGCCTTTGGAAAAAAGTCTGTAGCATGAATTAAGGGCCGTAATTGCTCAAGCCATCTACATGAATTCTACCTTCAAGTCAACCCAAAGAAAGTCCCGTAGCTGTACTGGGCTCTACCATGATCATATCCGTCCTCCATCATGCAGTCAGTATAACCTAACACCACAGTTAAGTGGAGAATTGTGATCAACAGCTACTTCAGCCTCTTGCAGAAATAGGAAAAAGTCTAGAGAGACCCTCTGAGTCAGGGAGCACAGGCAAAGCAGTGAGCTACTGAGGCAGCAGTCACAGCCGATGGCTGCCTGACACCCACCTGAAGGTGGAGCAGGTCTACTAAAAGCAACACGCACAACCGCACCTGTAAGCACACAAGGAGATGGCCTCACAGACATGAAATGTCATTTTTCTGTGTAAGGCCTCCTAAGAAATCCAACAGGGTCTGCACTAGCTTCAGTTACAAGCAGATTTTGTATTTTCCTGCCCCAAAGCGGTGAGCCGTGGAATCTGCCAAACAATGACACGACAGAGAAGTCCTCATCAGAAAGACTTACTCAGATATAGGCAAAAATAAGTATCCCCATCACTGGTGCCATTCATTTACCAATAATTTCCTCAGCCTGAGAACATGGGTACAGTATAACACCCATACACGTGTGTCTGAAGAGACAGATACCATTCTCGACACATGTTGTTTCCTTTCAGCATCCTAGCAATATCACTGCTGTCTTTTCTGGCTTCAGCTAGCACCTGCCTGTGAGACAACACTGTCAACATCATCACACAGGCAGTGGGACATCAGGCTACTGGGTGACATGCAGTTAGTGCAGTGATTGTCCAACCAGCCTAACTGGCCATTTCACCTATCACCTTCTCATCTGATAGCAGCTTGTCTCTGGCTATGTGCAGTTACTGCAATTGTTTTGGTCTGGGATCACCAGGGATGCTATTACAGACAGGGCTTGGCATGATGGGCCCTCAGTAGCTTGAGGGAAGTAATCCAGCCTGAAGCAGACAAAGAGGTTTGCCATCCTGCACGGCACCACTGGATCTATACACTTGAGCTTGTTTGGCCTGGCAAATATAAGCTACTAATTATCAGCCATCTCTTTCAGAAATAAAGCATCAAGTTATTTTCTAACAACCTTACTGGTACAACTGAGGAGCAACGATGAAGCACAGGGCAGGGACAGGAGTGAGGGGCAGGGAGAAGCAGAAATGGCATAAGCTGCTCCCTACAAAGCTGCTGAATTATGTAATACACCCCCAGCTTCTAAATATCAGCACTAACGAGTAGGTTTTCTCCTGCCTCTGTGAGTTTTCCATCTCTTTCCAGGACAGAACTGAAGGCTACGTAGGCAGTAACAAGGGAATGAGTAGGCAAACCAAGTGACAGTTATTTGTCAAAAAAATTGGACAGAATTCCCACATCCTCTTCGAGGATTTCAGTTGCTATAGAATTACAAAAATAGTATTGGGCTATAAAGGCACCGTAAACCAATATCTTTCTCTCACTGTCCAAACTGGTGGAGGGGTAAACAGGAGAAAAACACAAGACAGGGGCCGGAGCCATAAGCTCTTGGGAGCCTTTGGGACAAGAAGGAAACTAAGTTTGAGCCCTCCTGTTTGAACTTTCTGGGAAATAATAAAGTTAATGAAAAACTGCCATATCCAGACTCAATAGAGAGATTTACTGATGGCTGTGCCAGCGCAGTATGATCTGTCTAGTTGCTGGCTACCCTCAACAACAAATACTTGGACTTCCTTTTTCAAGGACATTTTATCCACATTCAGGACATCCTAACATACCAGCAACTTTTAATCAAGAAAAAAAATGCTGAGGAATGGACAGGATTTGTGGTTTCATCTTTGGTGAGGATGTTGGCACAGCAAGAGTGTATGCAGCATTTGATTCTGCTTCAAGACACTTCCCACACAATTAGCCCTCTCGCCACTGGGAAATTATTCAATATATATCTTCCCTAGTGAGAAGCCCTATCTAACCGCAGCAGACAAGTAGCAAATAACACTTTGATTGTCCGTGCTTATATTTTCCACCTTCAGCAGAGCAGGTATTTTATTTCCATTAGATTTTCCAGCTACTCTTCTCCCATGCATGACAGACATAAGAAAAGACAGTTAACTCACACCTTTCCTGAGGCCACCTTGTTTCAAAGCCTATTATCTAGATTCTCCAAAAAACTTTATTACTCTGGAAAATGAGGGAGAAAAAACCATCAAATGAACAATTTTATTTATTGTGCCATCTGTGAGTTTGTGATAACAATAATACAATTCTGTCCCCAAATCCTCAGCTGTTCTTCTTGAGATGATTGACTTATAAGTGAACACTCCTGCTTAATGGTTTTTCTTCCAAATACTACCTAGGTTGGTTTGGTTTTCCCCAAAACACCCAATGTCCTTAAGCAGTGACTAAAGACAAGAAGATTGCTGCTTTTCAAAAAAGCCAGTGCTGTGAGCGTTCCTGTCTCTTAAGTGCATTAATAGGAACAGGAGAAAGACAGAAGGCTCCTCCAAAACATATGGATAATACAAACACAGTATAACAGGCTCTGGCCCTCATGGGTCCAGGGAATGAATACATCTGTTTACTTCTGCAGGGCTCTGAACTCAGATAAGTGAGGATCACTGAGTTTCCTTTACCATTAAATCTCTGCCACATCAGCCTTCCATGATCACTGTCAAGGATGAAGAAAAATATTGTAGAAGTGTGAAAAAAAATAATATCCAAAGTATTTTAACCTGGCTTTGTTCTTATTTGTGGCTTGTGTGACACCTCTTTTAATCTGGATTTTAACTTCCTCTAAGAAAACATTTCTAACCCATTAAAATTACTTGCACTCAAAAAAAAAACCCCAAAAACCAAACTTAAGCAACACAAAAATAACCTGAGGAAAACCCTAACCCCAAAGCCCTCAAAACAAAACAAACAAAAAACCCAGGGAGGACAAGGTGGACTTGTTGTCATTTATGCCTATGGAAATTTTGTGGATGTAGAGCCACTTTCTAACTGATTCTTTTGCACATTGTTTATGGCAGAGGAAGGAAATCAGACAACAGTGAGTATTTTCCGCAAGAATTTCCCCAATTACCTAGTCCAAGCAACACCTATATGAAGAAACGGTTAAAATGGTTAGTTTCTTGATAACATCTTATCTACACCTTAGTAGTTACCTCTTCCTTCAGCATTTAGACTCTGCAGCATGTTTGCTGTTTGAAAAAGATTATGGTAACTGTGCAAACCCATGCAAGCTAGAATTTTATTCTGAAGTGGATTAATAATTGCCAGCTTGGTTTTTAGCAAGTGAGAAGTTGGAGAACTTTGTCCCATACCACAAAGGCACCAGAGACTGAAGAACTGGAGACTCAAGAAACACGAAATTATTTCAAAGTATGTCTGAAGTTAATAGCTGACAGCAAGGTTAACGCTATGGGGATTATGAAGCACACAGTGCAGAAAAGCAAAAAAAAAAAAAAAGGTATTGTTTTTATCCAAACTCTCCCCTTTAAAAATGTATATAATAAGGAAGTATTTCTCTCAACTGGGTTAAGAGGTCCAAATGAAATCTAAAAGATACTGTTCGTTTTCCTTCACTTCTGGTTGACAAGCTCACTTTCACACCAAGCTAAAACACAGGTAGCTCAAGAGTTGTCTGAAGGTCACTAGAGAATGGGAAGACTGAAGTTTTTTAGAGAAATACAGCATTCAAAAAAAGCATTGTTAAGAATTAGCATCATTATTCTGTACTGCTTGTATTACCTGCTTGCAGTCTTATAGCACTTTACAATATGACCCAGTCTGCATAATGGGAAACTGGGACACTGCTGATTTAAGCTTAATTCACATCCAGATACAAGTTATTGTTTTTATCACCTGTGACTCAGGGGAGCTGTTGAATCAAATAGGTACTTTCTTCACAGGGAAAAAACCATAAGTTAGAAAGGTAAGAGTAGCTATACTAGGCCGGAGTGCTGCATCCTCCAGCTCAGTATCCTTTCTTGGACAGGGACCAGTAAGAGATGCTGAAGTCAGACTATAAGAACAGGCTAAGCACACAGTGATGCTTTGCCAGAACGCACTCCCAGAAATCAACAACTTTAGGACTTCTCAAGCCAGAAGCATACACTTACTTGTGTATCCTAGCTGCTAAAGAATTTTCTTCTATGAGCTTATCTGGTTGCTTTTTGAACCTGAGTAGTTTTGGTCCTCGCAGCGCTCTGTGACAAAGGCTGCCAGATCTTACCTGTGGATCATGGAAGAAAATTCCTCTGCGTATTCTAAACTTTTGAACCTGTTATTACACTTGGCATCATATAAAAGAAATAGAGAAAATAGTGAATGACTGCTACCTGACTACCTTCTCTGTTACTCTTTATCATATTCCTCCCTCCTAGTCATTTCTTTTTTGTGCTGAAGAGCTGTAATATGTTTAGTCACGCCTTGAAAGGAAGCCATTCTGTATCTCTGATCACTGCTGCCTTCCTTCATTGTATGCTTTTTCTTTTACTCATCTTTTTTGAGAATGGAGGACTTGTGAGGTGGGCACACCATTGGCTCTTACAGTGGCACAACTGCTTATCCTATTTTTCAATTCTATTCCTTTCCTAACACCACCTAACGCTCTTTTTCCCCCTTTAACTCTAACTGTGCACTCAACTGACATTTTCACAGAACCATCCAAAATGACTCCTAGATCTTTTGTGATTAGTAATAGCTACTTCACAGCCTATCACTGTATATGTGAAATTAAGGCTGTTCTCCAAAGCACACTACTTTGCTTTTATCAACAGTGTCAAATAGCATTTTATCCCCTAGTTATGAAATGTGACCTTTCTACACCATTTTGAAGTAAGCTCGGTTTCTCCTCTGAAATTTCTTTCCATCATTTTCTGTCCTTCTTTGCCAGATCACCCATGAACAATGTGGGCAGCGCTGCCTCTAGCAGTGATCTCCAGGAGACTCCAGTGATCTCCTACCCTGTAAAAACTCATTATCAGTTTGATTTCAGATATCAGTTTGAGTGAGATTCAGCGTATAAAGGAAAACATCTCATGCGATTTTGTGTGTGACGTAGCCTGTATGGTGCCAACAAGCACGTTTCCCTTAAATCCCAGGTCATGTCTGTCAGCTTTGTGCAGATGTCTTGGATATTGCAGAGCATCCCAGGTGGCACAAACTGCCTATTTTTAGGCCACTGAATCCAACTCTTGTTTCCTGTTTCTTAATGAGCTACAGACTCATGTAAGGATGATGGCATTGCTTAGTAGCTTTGTTCCTTTTCAAGTGTTTAGCAAAAGCTGGTTTGGAAATTTAGACCTACCTAGCAATTTTTCACACATACTAGTAATTACTCTAGAAAAACCTCTAATAAATTTGCAAGGGATGAGACCCTTCTAGAAAAGCAGTGATAACCCTCTCCTATCATACCTTATTTGTTTATGTGTCTGCTTTTTATTACACTTTCCACAGTTTTCCTCATACAGACTTTGGACTTAGTGATCACTAATTTCCAGACCCTCTTGCAAATCTGTTTTATATATTGAAGTCACATTTGCCAGTTTTTAACCATCTGGTACCAAAGCAGTCTTAGGTGCTATCTTATAGACTGAAACAGTTCTATTTCTCGACACTAAATGCTGATGCAAAGACACTGAAGTAATCTGAGCATTGTCTTAGCATAAATTAATCTCTAATCCACATACCATGGTCAGCCCTTGACAAAAATGAGGGAGGATGCGTGCCTAATTCTTGGTCTATGACCTTTTTGTGTTTAAAAGCTACAGCCACACCAGCAGTTCCTCCTAGGGTAAGCATAATTAGGAGTTGGCCCAAAAAAAGTTCTTTTGTCCATGTGGTTTGTATCTAGTCCTTAAGCAGAACATGTAGCAGCAAATGGATATTTTCGCCAGCATTTGTACTGGGGCTATACCAGTATTGCCATATCAGCAAAAAGCCTCTCACTCTTTACTAACATTTCTCTGCCAGCAAAACTTTTCACTAGAGTCTGGGCCTATGTTTTAGTACTTTACCATGGCTGCCCCAAGGGCCATAGCAAAATCTCAGCTCTCCACAGCTCTGTGGCTCTTACCCCAGTTTCAGTCCTCTTCCTGCATCTTTCCCTCTACCTATGCTTTCAAAGGAAACCAGCCCCAGCTGCTTAAACATCTGTCTCCCACTGTGCCCACACTCGACACATGCCACCTGCAAACATAGTGAGGTATGGATCATATATCTGGATTTTCACTGGTGAGACAGAGCTGAAAGCTTCTCAGGGATGTTTAAGCCATGAGTCATCGTCACCATTAAGAATTCAAATCTTCCTGAGAATTCAAAATTTGAATAACTGTTTGAATTCATTAAGCAATGTCTCCTTTTTTGTAATGAGCAGTAAAAAAAAAAAAAAATTCTATCTAAGTGAGTATACTGTCACGTAAAGCTGTTTTATGCTTTTGTCCACAAAGGAATCTAACTCCAGATGGAATTTACTCCTTTATAGGGATCTTATTTCTCCATAACATCAGATGCAAAATCTCTCTCTCCTGTGCCTCTGAAGAGATTTATTCATAGCTGCTCTTCTGGTAAGATACTTTAATCTCATGGTAATATTTAGACGAGATCAGTTTCTGGCTAAAACTAATGTGTTGCTGTAGATTATTCCTATCCTCAGCCAGTATCATACCACATAAACGCATTAGGACATTTTCCTGGACAACGATGTCTTTATACATACTGGAACAACTACAGAATAAACAAATGGAAAGGCATTCCCTGTGGCTGACCTGTGATTTGGAGTTTGCTCTCAGTTCCTTGAGCTTCAATTTCAGTGTATAAAAATAAGCCCAAGCATCAAAATGATACAATTGTCACTTCCTTTAATGTTCATCCATGGCTACTTATCTGAAAGGAATACAGTGTGTAACGTGCCTTCGCAAACACCCATGCATCCATACATCCTGAATTCACATATATATTTCATAGCTATGTTGCACAGATCTGTCAGGTTTAATGCTATTTTCAGCTTCCAGCCTTTGTCCCTTGCCTTCCTCCTTCTCTGCCTTCCCCAAACGAAGGAAAATCTAAGATGAAAGTCAAGCCATGCTGACTATTCAGTAGGCTCCTGTGGCTCACCTCTGCCTGGCAGATCCCTGTGCACAGGGACTAGTTGTGGATACTTCATGCCAGATCACAACAGCGTGAGAGAGACAGCGTTACCAAAACACCATACCATTTCATGCAATGGCCTAATTTGCTCCTTCACAGTTTTTTCAAATACTGGGATTAGGGTTATTTCTGTGCTTTGCAAAGTGCCAAGCAGCAGGGAGAGCAGGAAGATTAAGAGAGACCAGACTGAATTTTGACTGCAAAGCACAGGAAGACTTCAGAGTTGGTTTGTTGAAAAGCAGCAAGTTTACAAGTCCCTTTGTGTCTTACACTGCCCCTGCAGTGGATTTTCAGGGGTACACACAATTTCTAAAGGTGCATCCAGAGAGGAAGGCATAGAGCAGGTGGCCAACATAAGTGATAGACAGCAGCCCTGCAGAGGGCTGCACAGCTGCTCCCCCAGCACACAGCAGTGCCGGACCGCGTGGTGCTGCTGCTGTGACTCCAGATGCCCAACGTGGAACCGGCTCATGTAACACTGCAATTTGGACAGGAGCATATGGTGCCTCACGTATTGCCCACATAGGTGGCACAACTCTCATTTCCCCCTCAGGATTTCAAAAGTGTTGAAGAGTGTAATTTTAACCTTGGGAACACCATGGAAATGTTGGGCTGCAGTGGCTGGAACAAAGCATAACCTTAAGAGCGTGATATCACACATACGCACACATAGCGGGTATGGTTGACAGTATGCTATGGAAGGTTAAAAAAACCCAAACATCTGTGATAGGTAAATCTCTCTGGGGGAAGGCTTGAGGACAGGGTGAGAGGGTCCAGCTAGGTGGATGCTTTAGCCCAAACGTCAAGAGGAAACCTGCAGATGTTTCAGGGCCTATTTCAAAATGCAGAGCTTGAGCTAAGAGTCTATATAACAGATGGCAGTTTCTGAGTCACTAAACATTATTATTTGGCAACAAAATTACGCGCTCTCAACCATCTCTCAAGGGATTCTTGCCACAAACTGCTGTAAAAGTGATACATATTCTGTAACATTCAATTGCAGAGTTTCTAAACCGACAGGGAGAGCTCTGTATAACTGTAGAGACAGACACATGCTTAAAAAAAAAAGTCTAAAGTAAACTTGGCATACATCAGCCTGAGTCAGAGAAACCAACACTGGAGTCCAGAGGCCCACCATTTTCTGTGTATTTCTAGATTATTTATACTTGCACTTCACTATCTCCTAACAGATCGATTTTTTATTTTTATATATATTTTTTAGGTAGACTTTTAGTAAATTTCAGTAAATATGACAGGGAAATTAAATCTTAATGCCAATGTCTGGCACTGAAAACAACTTTCTCTTTAACATGTCTTTAAAAAACAACCAAACCATGTTTATAGGCTGATTCCAACAATGCTAAGGATATTACACATCCCATTAAACAAGCAGATACAGGCTTAAAAGACCAGATACACAAAAAGATTCAGGTACCCAAATGCTTCCTGATTTCATTTAGTCCAATTTGGTGGGATTTAGGTACCAAAATACTTTACAGGATCTGGCCCTGTCCATCTGCAAGGCTATTGGAGATATCACTCTCAGGGACAGGATTAAGTCGTCCCAGCTCCAGCCTCATCATCAGTTTATTAGGCTATAACCTTTTCTCAATTGCATCAACAGAGTTGATAGAAATAGCACATGACCTTTCTGTAATAAGGCTTTTTATCACAGCAGCCTCCCAGGGAGTCACAGTGTCTACTCTGCTGAGCTAATAATAGACAACATTTCTACAGGGACATAATTCATGGGGCTGTATGCACAAGGCATGCACCAAAACCTCATAAAGTACCAAATTAATAGTGTTCTGAATAAAAACAAGAAGGCGTTAAGCACTGCACAGTGAAATGTTCAATACAAGCTATCTGCATAACAGCTACATATCTTAAACCCAAAAGGAGAGAGAAATGGTAGAGGGTAGGCAATATCAAACGATTGTGCATCACATCTTGGTCAATGAGGTTGCTATTTTTGCCTCTGTGGTAACTCTTCTGCCCATTATGTATTTTATTCCTATCCTGCAAGGACTGTTGACTAGGAGGTAAAGGAAAACTATGAATGACAAGAGCAGAGACTACTCGCAAGAGATCAGTATGGTCTACTTAAATCTGGCAAGAGGAAATACAGAAAAGGGGAAAGGATGGCTTCACTTAAAGCAAAACAAGCTTTAACACTGAAAGCATCTCTCTCAGAAAAATCATCCTCTTTCCTCCCTGCCCTGTACAACGCCACACAGTTTATCAAGTGAAAGTCTGCTGGATGAAATGCTTCCTTAGCAACATGCCAGAGATATCTAGAACTACTCATAATAGAAAGCAAAGTCCGCAACTGTCTTTTGTAAACAAAGTTATTGCTTGTAGGCACAAATGCATCTAGAAAGCGATGACTCCTGAAATGCTGCCCTTTAAATTGTCATTTTTGGCAGAAATCTGCATTTTTGAAAAACAGAACCAATGCATCTTGATACACAGAAGACAGACATCATCTTCCTAGCTGAAAAAATACTCTCCCTTTCTTCAGGTTTTGTATATCAGAACAGAACAAGGAGCTTTGCAGCCTTGATATTGTTACACTGATGTCAAGGTGACTGGTATTATATTCTGTGCACTGTGCTAGGTATGAAAAGGAACCTACTCCATCAATATAGGTGGTAGTAGTACTTTGGGGAAGGAAATAGTTAAAAAACACCCTTGTGGATAATTAACATACAAAAACCTTTTGGATTTTGCTTTTAAAGTTGATGCTTTTCCCTGCTATTTTCTTTATGCATGCTGCATTCTTATTTTGATCTGGTGATGATTCATAGGTTTAAAAAAAAACCCCAAAACACCAAAACCAAAATACACCAAAACCAACACCAAAGAAAAGGCTGATTCAAGGAACAACAAATCTCTTATCCAGGTAGCATCACAGCCTAATCTCCATTGCAAAAGTACATGGAGCACAATCCTGTCCCTTCTGGAAAGCACAGGAGTCTATCACTGAGTTCAATAAAGACACTATTTCAGCCATCAGCTGGAGGTATTTCTAAATGGTAAGATGAGGTAGCCAGTGTAAAACCACAAATGTGAAACAGTGCCTGGACAGAAGAATTTTATGTTCATATAGTTTTGTTGTTTGAGGGGCTTGCAGTGGAGGCACATTAAATGCATTTCCAAAGACAAGCTTCATGAGCTTTTCTGTAACCATGTAGATATGCAGAATTAGATGTCATTAAAGCCAGCCCTTTGTGATCTCTTCTGCTACAATGCTTATAACATGTCCCTGGTTAGCAAAGTGTCCAACAACTCTAGAGGCATCAAATGTTTTCTGACTTGAATTTTTAGAGAAGCAGACAGTACTCCCTGTACTCCCTAAGGGTTTAATCATGCCAGGCTTTCTCCTCCTCTTATTTTGTACTCAAATAGTGATTTCTGTGCATCTCCACTAGTATCTCGTCTTGCCCTTGAGCTTTAGCTAGAAGGAATAACAGCAATAGTTCTGCTCGTAGTGACCTCACTACATTTTTCTTTTTAAAAAGCAAAACCAACAAAGAAACCCAAAACAACAAAAACCTGCTTTTTTTGTTGTTGTTGTTGTTCCCCAGCAAGTAGAAAGAAAACCAAAACATTGACTCACAGACTAAAATAGATCCCCAAGTCCAAAGAAACCTTTGAAAGGGATGGGTGTTTCCCTCCCATAAGACAGACTGTGTGATCTTCAGCACATTCTTTTGCGAAGTAACACATTCCATTTCAGTTTAAGAGAGAAACTGTGGAAACCCACCACATCTTTTTCATCACTATGCATTTTTACAGTTGTTCTGCTACTGCTTCAGGTATTGCAAAATGCACCAGTTGTCAAGTGTTGTTTCAGTCTGCATAAAAACAGGCATGAGAAATTCAATGCCTTTCTAGTTTCTTTCCCTTCCAAAATCCCATCAGCCATCATTCCATCTCTTCACAAACAGCATCCAGATGTTAATAAACATCTCAAACTTACTGTTTTTCAATGGCACAACCTTTTCCTATTCAGTTTTTTCTATCATTTATTTTGTCCACGCTGCAGCCTTTGTTGTTTGCTCATATTTCCAGCTTACCACAAAATATGTTGTATGAGTATCAACAAAATAATTCCTTTAATATGAACCAAAACAACACTATTTGCTTCAAACACAGGGAAATAGAACCTGTATTTAAGTTTATGATCATTGGAGCTTCCACTAATATATTTTTGGATGGGAATTTAATGTGGAGCATCACCGAATGTTCCAGTTTGAGTTCAAGACTGAACTTTTATTTTCAGAGCTCACAGTAACAAAGAGGCTGAGGATCTTTAATATATTTTTTAAATGTGTTTCATTCAGTAGAAAATAGGTCCCTGAGTCATGAACTATGGATTGTAAATCAATACAGGTCTGATAAGGCTGACAAGTGACAGAAATAGACTGTGCAGCACCTTGCACAGGCTTTGCAGCATCACTGAACACATTAATGCCTCTAAATTTAGAAAAACCTTCTGCCTTAAATTTGCGAGCATGCTGATCTTGACTAGAGGAAGGAATCTTATGTTTTTAGTAGCTATATGGGAAATAATAAAATTATTGTATGTTTGCCATAATTGCATGTATAGTTATGAACAGTTGTTTTCATCTTGAGTTCAGTGGACTCTGGAGGCTTGCAGATTCCTTCTAAGAGGTCTGCTTAAAATAAAGAATAAAAGCAAAGACATCTTTTCTGGGTTTAATCTTGCTAGGTAGTCATCCCCATCTCTACTGATCAAAAGTGCTTGAAATGACTGTTACAACCTAAAGGAGAATGAATTAGGTTTCTTCCTCTGTGGACCTGATGACAACAAAAATTGGCAAAAAAACATTGTTAAGAAGTAGCTTATTTCCAGAGCCTTGGGACTGAGATTGAAACAAGGGGGAGATGTCCCAGCAACGTATTACCTTCTTACAAAGACTCCGGGTTCTTAAAAATGGTTGACATCAGGTCTGAGAAACCATGGAGTTTCTCAGGGAATCTAAAAACTGCAGATACCAGATACATTGCAGCTTTGAAAACCAGCTCAGGAACTGAGATGTGGTGCAAGTCCGAGCCAGGCTTTTGCTAACTGAAACACAGCTCTTCTGTTGTGTGCCCTGTCCTGCAGAGATGAGGATAATTTTGTTTGCCATTGAAAAGCTCACTTGTCAGGCTCCTCTTTGTGCTACAGGACTGAGGCTTGCTATGAAGGGTTAAACTCTTGTCTCCAATTAATATTAGCAAAGCTAATAGGTATGCTGGGCTTGCCAGCCCAAGCTGAAGAGCTGGGAAGAGCCAAAGGCTTACCCTATTTCAAAGCCATGACAAGGGCAGGCAGCGTCGAGTTTATCAGGGAAATGTGGAGCAGATTGTGGACAGCCAGAACTTTCCTGGTACATGGAGCCATGGCAACGTACAAACACTATCCTTGGGCCTCATGATCAGATCTTCCCTCGCGAGAATTTTGCTGCAAGAGCATGTGCTGTTTGCTAACAGCCAGAGTCAGAAAGCAGTCTCTATGCCTCTCTGGTGGGACTGTAAAAGGGGGATTGAATCAGACCTAAACCTAACCAAAATCCAATTGCATCAATGTTTTTAAGTTCTTGTTACCAGAAGTGTTTCTGCTAATCAGACTAACAGTTTAGCTATCCCCGATGCAGGCACCTTTCAAGCACCAGGACTGTCTGTCTGCACCAGTACAGGTCCGCCATGCTGTGTGTTATATCCTATACCATTACAACCTATGTCCTCAGCATCCACAGAGCTCCCCAGCAGGTGCTGCACCAGCCCCTGCTCTGCCCTCAGGGATGCTCGATGCTGCTCAGGGTCCCACCTGGCGTCCGCTCCCTACCAGGACTCTCATGCTGTGTGCTGTCACTGGCTGCTTTCCATTCTGAGATGGTCCATTTTCCACCTCAAATGGGTTTAAACTGGTTTGGGGTTAGCAAAGTGGTTAAGAGCCCACCTGTGGCCTGCATGGGAACAAAGCCAGAACACATTCAGCTAGAGAAAAGTCCAAAAAGAAAAAGTTGTGGTTCAGCTTTCTGGTTTTACTTCTCCAAGGATTTTGCAAATGATTAAGAAAAATGTAAAGGAAATGAAATTATGTAGAAAATTAGAATTATCATTACAGGCAGTCTCTAGAGTCTCCTGTAAAGTTTGAGACCCATAAGCTAGATTTTTGCACCAACACAGTCCTTGGCTCAAATAAGCTCCAATCCAGATAAATAAGAGAGGAAGGGAAGAAAGAAAAACACAGCAAAGGAAGTTAAAGCAGGGTAATGACAGTGCTGTCTTTGAGCACAAGCCCTGTGCTCTGCTCCAAAGCATCAAGACAGGAGAAGAAAAATGCACAGAAAATGTCTTGGTTACAATCCTCTGTTCGTGCCACAGTTTCAGGGTTGGTATTTGCTTCCTGTGAGAGCATCTCACTTCACCCAGAAGCTTAGATTATTTCTTCCCCCTCTTCTAGACAAAAACTTACCAGGAACGTGAAATGAAATTACAACTCATATACGGTAGATGCTTTGTTATGACAGGCTAAACAAAATCAGTTGTGATACAAGCAAGATTATGGGAAAGGCCTCCATTACTTCAGTTTGGTTTTAAATAATCTGGTCTGCAGCTGAATATTTGTTCAAGGAAATAATGGGTGTAAAATAATCACTGACTGTATGCCGCTAAGAACCACATGCTATTGGGTTACACTTCCCTGGACAGGGAGCACTAAAAGTTAGAACCCCATCACCTCAATAAAAATGCAACAAGCCAAAAACAACTCCAGGCTGTAACAGTGCAGTCAGTGCTTATATTCCTACCCCCATCTGTGTAACAGTGTTTACTACTTTTTCTCCCCAGGAGTAAGATTTTAAATAATTGACTACTCTTCTCGCTTGCAGTCTCAAAACCCTGTTTTCTTTAAGTCTTTATAGAAAAGAATCAGACTTTATGGAGTCTGATTCTGTTCACTTCCTTTCCAGTTACAAGGTCTTCTGCAAACTTGATCATTTATAGCCAAGAAATAGCTCCAAAGAAACCCCTGCGAGGAAAAGCATTGAAAAAATTATTAGCAATGCCTGTAAATATATTCAGGGGCAAGCTCTAGATTTTGCTTCAGTTGAGAGGAAACACTGAGATTTTGTCATCAAATTAGCATCAGAAACATGGAGAACCCACAGAGACACAGTAAAGCCATAAGATGCTCTCTAGTTCCATACAGTCATGGTTATAAACAGGACTTCTCAGCAAGCTAGGCAAAATTGGATTTTGCCTACTGGAATACGGAACTTGAACTGGAGGTTGAGCTGTTCCTACCACAGGAAGAACAATAGAAAAAGGGGGCACAGGTGGGATGCACAGCCAGAGGAAAAGACCTCTGAACCTTTGAAATTGGGCTACCTGCTACCCTAAGGAGAGAAGGGGAAAGCTGGTGGGTCCATAAGTCTGAGTCACACCTTGGATACCCTGTTACCCTTCCCTCAGCACAAGCATCCTGGCCTTCAAAGGGTCCCAAGCAAACAATTTAGGATTATGGCTGCTTTTTTTTTTTTTTTTTTTTTTTACTGCACAGGGCAAGTTTGATATTCCAAAGGAAGGCCCTGGCTGCCTATAATATTAGTTTTGTGTGGCAAGGTTTTGGTAGTGGGAGCACTACAGGGTTGGCTTCTGTGAGAAGCTGCTAGAAGTTTCCCCTATGTCCAATAGAGCCAATACCAGCCAGCTCCAAGATGGACCCACCGCTGGCCAAGGCTGAGCCCATCAGTGACAGTGGTAGCAGCTCTGGCTTAACATATCTAAGAAGGGTGGAGGGACTAACTAGGCAAGAGCAAGGAGTGAAACAATTCTTCAGAGACCAGGGTCAGTGCAGAAGGGCAAGAGGTGCTCCAGGCACTGGAGCAGAGATTCCCCTGCAGCCTGTGGTGAAGACCATGGTGGGGCAGGCTGTCCCCGTCAGCCCATGGAGGACCCCACATTGAGGCAGGTGGATACACCCAAAGGAGGCTGGGACCTGTGGGAAGCCTGCACTGGAGTAAACTCCTGGCAGGACCTGTGGCCCAATGGAGAGAGGAGCCCAGGCTGCAGCAGGTTTGTTGGCAGGACTTGTGACCCCAGGGGGGACCCACGCTGGAGCAGTTTGTGAATAAGCACCACCTGTGGGAAGGACTCACATTGGAGAAGCTCATGGAAGACTGTCTCCATGGGAGGGACCCCAGGCTGGAGCAGGGCAGGGTGTGAAGAGTCTCCCTTGAGGGGGAAGGAGCAGCAGAGAAGGTGTGATGAGCTGACCCCAGCTCTATTCCCTGTCCCCTGTGCTGCTACAGTAGGGAGGAGGTAGAGAATTTGGGAGTGAAGTTGAGCCCAGAAAGAAGGGGGGGGGGGGGGGGGGGGGGGGGGGGGGGGCAGGAAGGCATCTTAAGATTTACTTTTTATTATCCTAAGCTGATTTGATTTGTAATAAATTAAACTAATTTCCCCAAGTCGAGTCTGTTTTGCCTGTAACTAATCGCTGAATGATCTCTCCCTGTCCTTATCCTGACCCACGACCTTTCATTATATTTTCCCTCTCCCATGCAGCTGCAGAGGGGAGTGATAGAGCAGCTTTGGGGGGACCTGGTGTCCAGCCAGGATCAACCCACCACAACTATATATATTGTGTCTTTGTGAGATGGCCTCTGCAACGAGAAGCAAGGAGGTCCATTAGAGGATTCCTAAAACATTTTGAGGTATCCATCCAGTTTCTAACCATTACAGGAAACATCATTGTTTTGATGACCCAGATATATTGCATTGCATTACAACAGCAGTATTGTATCACAGTTTCCAAACTTCCATATACAGCATTTAGGACCAATTAAATGCAGCCTCAACCTGTTTCATTGCACTATCAGTTAAGTCCGTTTTGTGCAAGGCATAATTGAAATATCAAGTTAAGACAAACCTGGAAGCAGAACATTAAGATAATTAGTTGCTGCGGTGACTCAACACATAATATTTCCCAATACTACGTCACATGTTCACGCCTAGTATTTCCTTGTTTGGCGTGAAAGGAGAGTAGACGCTTTCCATATCATGCAGAGGTCTCTTCAGAGAACAGTCTGCAACAGCTCATCCACTCACTTATTAGAAAGGTTTTAGAGATACAACAAATCTCGCATAACATCAAGTTAAACTTCAGGATCACAGTCACATCGGGACTAACCAATGCCAAAAGCCACACAAGAATTTGGTATAAAAAGCTAGAAATTCAATACTCATTTCATGAAATTACATCACCTGGAATGAACACAAATAGAAAGTGAAGTCACTTAGTTTGGAAACTTCATCTATTTAAAAAAAAACAACCACAAACCACCATGATTTGGTCAGTTTGCTGTTGGCCTATTTACCAGAACACGTTTACCAGGAAATTTACAGCCAATGCAGTCAGGAGACAACTGTTTACCTAGCTTCTTCACACAGTTACTCTCTTATACACAACTGTAGTAGGCCTGATGCTGATATATCACTTCAATCACATATAAAAATAAAAAAACACTCAAAAAAGAAAACCAACGAACCAACCAACAAGACATTTCTTTAGAGGTGACACTTGCTATAGCCCCTTTGGCTGTACTTTGACTCCCATTTCAACCTTTCCTGGTGCCACCTTTTTGGTGCTTGCTGAGCACTGGTTGAATCTTGTTTATGGGGGAAGAAGTGTTCTGCACCAGCAGGAAAAGTCACTTTTCAATAAATCAGTAGTTGGCCTGCTGCGTTCTGCATGTGAAATTGTTAAGCCAGTTCCTTCCCCATTCTGTACTGTCTATTTTATATAAATGATTCATGAGGGTTGGGTTTTTTTTAAGAGTATGCAGTAATTCTACAAAGGATCACGTAAAATATTTATGAGGTTTAGATAAAATCCACCCACTGTGTGGATGCATTACCTACCAAGCCTTACCTCAGTTTACTGGATTTATTTAATTTTGGCTCTGCTTTCATAGTTTCCCAACCTTTCCCACTCTTTGAAGCCACATAATCTTCTAACGAAGGAAGTTAAGAAACTAATGTCAATGAAGTCTGTTCAAAGCTTTCACTTTTACTGCTTTTACTCCTCCAGATACTCATAGATCACAAATCATGATCCAACCAGAGCCAGATGGCATGAGTATGCCCAATGTGTTCTAATGTGTACTAATAGTTTTGGAGGGGATTACTTAGACAGTAAAGAGCACGTACCAAAGAAGAAAAGAAACATTTTCTTCTGGTTTGCACTGAAAGAAACAAACCAGCACTTAAAATGCACCCAGAATTAAATAATTTGATGTCTTCTCTTTGAAAAAAGGCCAATATTAAATAAACAAACTATGTCATTGAGCATATGTATGAGGATACCATGAGACGATGACATAAATGAATGTGTTTTGCCAGATGCAAGTTTCATCTCTGCTTATCACTGCTCCCAAAGGGGAACAACTGTGCAGTTATCATTCCATTATGCTGATGCATTGGTTTTGCTCCCTCTAGAAAGTGAAAATATTGAAGCTTCACCAACTGAAAACAGTTTTGCTCATAAAATATTATCTTTTGGTTTGACCACTTCATATTAGAATGAAGAACTTCCATCAACTAAGGGATTCTCAGAACTTCTTGATGAATTGATCTGTTAGGACCAGTGTCTTTAGTACCATTCTGTTACCATCTGAATCAGTGGACATCTTTTAACCTCCGATATCTCACATTTGTTTCCAACAAAGAAAACCCTTATATGCGTCATTGCATTAGAACAACAGAAATGTCCTAGAACCACAGCATTAAGAGCGCTATGATTATCTTTTTCACTGCGACACTTGGTGGTTTAGCTATTAAAAAAAATAGTATTCCATGACTAATATAATAATTGCATAATTATGCTAAATAATACCAAATAAAAATAAGTTTTAAAAAAAGCTTTCTAATAATGTGTTTGGAATAGACCCTGAAAAGGCTGTTAATAAGTGACGGGCAATTTATGAGGAGCTGGGGGAGTAGATTCTGGCTAGCGGTTTGTCTTAGGAGGTGGAAGGATAAGAGACAAAAGGCAGCTTTGAACAATCAATGCATCACTACCGATGGCTGCACAGAGCCACAAATACACTGACTCTATGGACAACAGCAGGAAGAAAACAGAAACGCTGCTGAGCAGGTTGTGGGCCACCAGTGCTCAGCCTTCTCTAGCCTGCCAGCATAGGTGGCTTGTTCTGGTGGTGAGCAGGATCACACGGTGCAATTAGCCTTCAGATACACTGCAAAGCCATTACTTCCAGTTACTCACTAGTGAATCCAATACCATTAGAAAAGTCAGTTCACAGGCCAGAAATCTTCACAGACCATTTATAGACTATTTGACTGTAGTGGTCATCCTTTTTATGGGTAACACATCAAGTAGGATGAAAAAAACCAACTGCAACTCTCTGTGCACTAGCTGCCTGCTCTTGGGTTTTGAACTTGTCAACAGACTTCAACTTATAAACATTCTCTACATACTAATTCTGGGAAAGATTTTTGGAACACTGGTCGCCAGTTGGAATGGAAGAAGTACAGATGAGTCACACTTTTTATTGGTTGCATAAACTCTCATTTCTACTAAACTGTTTTCTGAACATGCATTTAATTATTTTTTTTTCCTACTTGCTGATGTTGATTTGGCATTGTTTTTGTCTGCACCAGAATAACGGTGGTTGCTATTTTCACGGGAAGTTTTATTTTCACATTTTTGGTAATAACAGCAAAAAAATATACTGTTTTCCCAGCACTAATCAGCCCACTTTATCATGATTCCAGAGCTGACAAGTTGTGGCTTTTCTATGGGTACAGTTAAGCATATGCTTTTTAGCTAAGCATAATATTCATCCTGCCTCTCAGCAGGATTTCACTTACAACATACACCACCTAAATCCAGAACAGCTCCTTGTAACCACAATCAGAATCCAGCCCAGACAGTTAATCCAGGAAAGGAACGTAAAAATACCACGATAGTATTCATTGTGCCAAGGACAGCATCATTACAACATACTAACATTCTAAATATGGTTGGAGAGAACCTGCGAGTAGGTAAAGACTTTCCATTTTGTGCTGCTTTGATGGGGCTTAGCATATACGAGTAAAGAGATAGAGCATGCAAAGTCTGTGGTTCGGTCAGCCTCCATATGTGGCTAGGCTCGCCCAACACCCTGGGCACAACCTGGGACATCCATACAGGGATGAGGACTGCCAGCTCAGTTGTCCTAAAAGCCTCCTCCACATCCATTCCAGGTGGCAGCACATTGCTCACAACAGCCCACACAGGTGAGGTGGGATGAAGCCCCCCACCTTGCTCTGCTCAAGCATCAGCGTGCAGACCAGGCAGATGCCTAGCCTGGGAAAGCTCAAAGCCATTTCTTAGCCCTCTGACAAACCCTGCTACTCATCACCACATAGGCAAGTATGGAAAGTGGCAGCAATAAAGAAACGGTCCAGCCTATACTCACATTGTGAAGGATCGGTTAGTTTGCATGGGACAATGAGAACTGAAGCCATTTCGCTGATTTTTGTATGCGTTATGTTCCACATTACCCAAGAGCGCTATTCCACTTTCTGTAGCCACCTGGCACTAACTTTATGCCATGCACCAGCGCTTGCATTTCCAGCTGCAGGTATCATCTGATCCTCACCATGCCATGAACAGGTGCTACAGGTATTACACCTTCCCTTGCCCCACTGCATAGTTTAAGGTTCATTTTGAAACTTGGTTCACTGCCTGCCTTTGCTCATGCTTGAGGGGGGCCAGCTTGTCACCTGGTCTGGGGCTAATGCTTTCACTCTTCCAGGAGTGCACCCTCCCCACGGCAGCACAACTGTGCCTCAGCTCTGCATGCCGAGGCAGGTAATGGGAGTAAACAGCTCTGCCTTTCAGTGGGCACACTTTATTCTGTGGGGTATTTTAACCTAATATTCTCTTTAAATACTTGTAGCATGGTTATAGAGCACAGAGAAAAAGCAGGACAATTATTGTCCTTCAGCCAAGAGGCCAACTTAACTCTGTAGCTTGTATCAGAAATGGGGGCTAAGTACTACTGTGTACTTGTAAGCCAATTTTAAACTTTGGAGGCAAATGACTTAGAAATGCATTAAATCTGGGCATTTTAATTCCTTGCCTGCCTGACACTCCTGGACCACTCCTATAGTTTTTCAATACTGAGCCTTAGGCCTCCATTAACTAAGCTAGAAATTGTGTGTGGTATTTTGACTATTATAAGTGTATTTAGGTTTTCCAAAATAGTGGAAAATAAGAATTAAGTTAATCTTAAGTGTAAGGTAACGAATAAATATCCGGACTTGTGGACCACAAGATTTGCTAATAATTCTAGAAGAAATCGCAACAGTTTGAAGTGAAACAAAGCTTATTAGTCCTCTCCATGCTTGATCAGCTGGGGCCACTGATCACATTGGGGAAGGGGTAGGGAAGGAAAACCAGAGAGCTCCCAGTGCTAGAGCAGGACTAACCAGAAAAAGAGCCAAACTCCTTTACTCCTCAACTTTAGCTGTTACAGCCCATTCCCCCTTTCATTCTCTCTAACTAGTAAACAGCCATATCTCACCACCCAAGAATGAAACTGCTCTACAGATATGAATTCCTTTATTAGCGTGTAACATTTTTGCATCATCTCTAGTCTCCTATTTTTGGAGGCCTTGGCTTCCCACTTCGCCCACCCCCTTTCCCAGCAATATTTGTCCCTCCTTCTCTCTTCCCAGTTCCTTGAACCTATTTCAATGGAGGCTTTTGTCATCCTTCTCCCCCTGGCCTCTTTCACATCCGCCTTTTTGCATTTGTTCCTCTAATTATAGCTCCTACACTTTTCCCTAGAACAGGAGGGTATGAAGCAAGTACCAAGCAGCATTGCATTAAATGCAAAGGCAACATTTAATGAAGAAAGTGGACAGGAGGCAGACTCCAAGGAGACAAAATTACAGTTACATAGCTCACACTGAGGAATGTCTCTAAATGTTCATGAATAAACAACACGTAAGGGAAGCAAGGGCATTCAGTCACAAGGATGGATGAAGTAATAGTTTCTTCTTCTCAGCTGCTTGGCATTTAATGTATCAGTGAGATGGCAGCAAGCCTTGGCTTTAGTACAACTTGAGCCTGCAAGGATAACAGTTTGTGTCTCTGCCTTGTGGGTGCCACATTTATGCCTTGTCAAGCAGTAGCTTAACGTTCGCAGAGTTTTGCCTCCAGAATGAAGGCAGCAAATAGCATGCAATTGTCAGAGACATTCCAAGGTTACACTGGTAAACTCGCGTAATAATAGCATTTATTGTTCTTTCTAAATGGACACCAATATTGGCTTTGCATTGTGCTGACAAAACCTTCCCATTCTGCTCAAAATAGATCTTTGAACATGCTCCCTGTGTTCAGTAATACAGCTCCTCAGCATATTGTAATGTGCCCCACATGAGTCACAGCTGCTGAGGAAAAGGTAAAGACCCAACACAGGCATTTTGTCTTCTGTTACAGTTAAGCAATTATGAACATGGACAAAACAAAAGTTACAAAATTAAGGCAGTAAACTTGCCGCCTTGCCAAATGGATGACGCTTTCTTCCCAGAATATGAATTAACAGAGATATATGGATTCAATTAGTCCCTGCCCAATATGAATGGTGCATAATTTACCTTTATGGCAAGCTGCCTTATAAATCAGATAGCTTCATAGTCATCTGCCTGTGAGTACCTTTGCTGCCATTCTGACTGATTGTCACCATTTTTTCCTCTGTTTATGCAGTGAGAAACAAAGCAGGGGGTGGGGAGCGGGGGAGGTGTCAGTTCAGTTCAAAGGAGGGGGGAGGGGGTCAGTTCCTCTGTTCTTTAATTTTTGCTTTGGAAAGAAATTCTGCAAATTTCCCCATCCTTCTTCCCCTGCAGCTCCTGTTAGAGGAAAAAGAGAGGGGAGGAAGAATACGAGAAGAACAACGGAAGGAGAAAAATCCATGAATGTCTCAAGCATGCCCTCATCCCTTTAAAATGCCAAGAAAGAAGGATAACTATTTCCATTTCACTACACTCCTCTAGTCTCAAGCACTCCACAGGAGAGGAGACTATGACTGGCTGAAGGCAGCAAGAGATGTATCACTGGCTGAAGCAGGATACCCGACAGTGTCTGAAAGGTCAGAAAGGTTTCCTCTCTCAGTGAATTGGAAGTTGTGATGTAAAGCCCAACCATTTCCTTCTCCCACTTCACTGTTTACAGGGAGCATTATCCCCAGTTCACTCTACATCGAGCTCTGGGGGAAGTGTTTTTCACCATTGATTCTCCAGAGGTGACCACATCTAAATACTAGTCATGCAATTCATGCACCACTAGCATTAGTCACTCTCCCTTCTTTTGTTCTCTAATTGATCCAAGGAAAGCAAACGAGATAAAGGCACACTGCAAACAACAGCTGTTCATTGAGTGACAAGAGCTTTGGCAAATTCTAGTTCGACATTAGGTCTGGCAGGGCAAGAATTTCATATGAAGATTCTCTGCCAGGACATTCACAAGACAACATGAAAATTGATTTTGAAACACCTAGCAACTTTTACAGTGATTTAATCAGTAGTAATAAACAAGACATGGCCAGGACATAAGCCTTAACCACTGGCACAAGGTCATCCTGTAGCATGTAACTGGCTACCATAGTACCTGGCACAGTTTTGGCCTTTCTGAACCATAATTCAAACTATGTTCAGACAGCATAGGCCAGGGAGAAGGTGGCCAAAGGTGCACTACAACTGGTAGCCATGCAGCTGGAAGCTTGGTCATACCAATCTCTCTCACAGAGGCTGGCTTGTGAGATTTACTAGTATTGACATACCTGTGAACCTCTGGACAGGAATACCACCACATCTACAACAGCTGAAAACTGTTCCCAGAGCGCAAGGCCTATTAGCGAGTGATGCAGCATAACAAATCCTCAAAGGAGCCATGGCAGACATGCTCCATGGCATTCTTGGCACTATAACACTAGCAGTTGAAAAGTTTGTTGTAGGGGATGGTGGAGGTTTTTCACCCCCTTTTCCTCTAGACTCCTAAAACAATCCAGGAGAGATACAGATCCCATATAGTAAACTTAAACCAACAAGCAAGGGATTTATTTTTTTCAGTTGCCTTCAGTGATCCACTTAAAGGTTTTCATAGATTTCAGAAACAAACTTAGGTGGAAAAGTCACAGCTGTAGTTAGTAGATCTACTTCTCATTACAAACCACTACTTTTGATAGGAATTAGAGGTCGGACCTTGCACATGGCCTATCCTATTGTTACCATGTAATGTAGCCTGGTTTAGCTTTGCAACTATATTGTTTGTTTTAGTGTAATCACCATGGAGAGATTGCTAACCAACCGTGGCTCAGTAATTTTATGCCAAGAGGGAAAGAGTCATTTAAAACTTATGGTCACCGAAGAGACTGTGCAGTAGCTCAGGAGACTGTTGTATAGGTAACTAATGAAACAAACTTGAACTCTCCCTTGGACTGGCCATATAAGGGAAGTAAATTAAAGTTCAATGATCAGTCAGCTGTAACTATAGGGTCAACTATTGTTTGAGACCCCTTATAAGACTCTGAGATACCTGTAAGGATCATGCATGATGCTTAATAAACATAGTACTGCCTATTGAACGAATATGTATGATTTTTCTGAGAAATGTAACACATAAACATAAGCATAGACTATATAATTTTGTTTGAATTAAACATACAGCATGCATGTTAGGTGGAGCGACGCCCTGTGCATCCAGCACTGCAATGAGGGAGTGCCTGCTTCTTAATGCCACATTGGTGTTAAGGAGTTTTCCTATTTCCTATATGACCTATTACTCCTGATTTTGGTGACACTATAATGAGAAGCTGCCATGACTCCTTCTACTCCAGAAAGATACTCTGGGATAAAGTGGGGTTTTTTTTCAGAGCAGCAGCTTGTCTGGAGATCCAAAGGACACAAGTACACCCAAGGCAATGCTCCTGGTATGACTTCTCTTACCACCATGCCAAGCAGGGGGCTGTGTCCTGTAGCTCACCTGTGACAGCAGCAGAACCTCCCACAGTTGCTGCTTCCACTTTTGCTGACTTGCACAGAATCACAGGTTGGTCGGGGCTGGAAGGCACCTCTGGAGATCACCTAGCCCAAGCCCCTGCTGAAGCAGGCTCACCCAGAGCAGGCTGCACAGCATCGCGTCCAGGTGGGTTTGAATGTCTCCAGAGAAGGAGACCCCACAGCCTCCCTGGGCAGCCTGGGCCAGGGCTCCACCACCCTCCAAGTAAAGAGCTTTTTCCTCATATTCAGCTGGAACTTCCCGTGTTGCAGTTTGTGCCCGTTGCCCCCGGTCCTGTCGCCGGGCACCACTGGAAGGAGCCCGGCCCCGTCCTCCTGCCACCCACCCTTAAGGTGTTGGTACGCAGGGGTGAGACCCCCCTCGGCCTTCTCCAGCTCCACAGCCCCAGCTCTGCCAGCCTCTCCTCACCAGGGAGGTGCTCCAGGCCCCTCACCAGCTCCGCAGCCCCCGCTGGGCCCTCCCCAGCAGCTCCCCGTCTCCCGTGACTGGGGAGCCCAGCGCTGGGCCCAGCACTCCCGATGGGCCTCACCAGCCCGAGCAGAGGGGCAGGATCAGCTCCCTGCACCCGCCGGCCACGCTGCCCCTAACGCGCCCCAGGGTCCCACCCGCCTTCTCGGCCACAGGGCCACCGCTGGCCCACGGGCAACCGGCTGTCCCCCAGCACCGCCCGGCCCTTCCCCGCAGAGCTGCCCCCCAGCAGCCCCCCCCCAGCCTGTGCTGGTGCAGGGGCTGTCCCTCCCCAGGGCAGGACCCCCGCGCTGGCCCCTGTGGGACCCCACGAGGTCCCCTCCCCCCGGCTCTCCAGCCTGCCCAGGCCTCGCTGAGGGCAGCACGGCCTGCTGGTGTCCCGGCGGTTCCTCCCAGTTTGTGCCATCGGGAGACCTGCCGAGGCTGCGCTCCGTCCCCTCAGGTCACCCATGACCCAGCTGAACGGGACGGGACCCGGTGCTGAGCTGGGGCACAGCGCTGGCTACAGGCCCCCAGCTGGGCTCTGCGCCGCTGGTCACAGCCCCCGAGCTCTGCCCTCAGCCCGTGCTCAGCCCATCACTGCCCGCTCACCCAGCCAGCTCCTGAGCTTGCCTGGGGGCTCTGGTGGGGGCACTGCCAAAAGCCTGGCTCAGGTCAGCGTAGGCACCGTCCACCGCTCTCCCCTCATCTACCAGCCAGTCATTCCACCACAGAAGGCTCTCAGAAGGCATCATTTCCCCTGGGTGGATCCATGTTGACTACTCCCGATAACCTCCTTTCCCTGCACACGCTTTGAGATGACCTCCAGGATGAGCTGCTCCATCCCCTTGCCAGGGATGGAGGTGAGGCTGACCGGCCTGTAGCTCCCTGGGTCCTCCTTCTCGCCCTTTGGGAAGGCTGGAGTGACACTGGCTTTCCTCCCGTCCTCCGGCACCTCTCCTGTCCTCCACGACCTTTCAAAGAGGATGGAGAGTGGCTTGGCAACAACATCTGCCAGCTCCTGCAGCGCTCAGGGGCACATCCCACTGTGTCCCACGGATTTGTGGGTGTCAGGTTGGCCTGAGTGACATCTAATGTGATCCCCCGCAACCAGGGGAAGTTTTCCTTTCTCCAGACCTCCTCTCTTGCCTCCAGTGTCTGCGATACCCGAGGGCCAGCCCTGGCAGTAAAGGCTGAAGCAAAGGCGGCATTCAGTAACTCTGCCTTCCCCGTGCCCTCTGTCACCAGGGCACCCACCTCACCCAGCAGCAGGCCCACATTTTCTCCAATCGTCCTTTCCCTACTCACTTGAAGAAGTTGTACTTGACCTCCCTCACCAGGTTTAATTGCCACTCTACCCCTGGTGACTGCTAGTTGTCCTTTGTCAGATACTTTTCTCAACCCTGAACTCAAAAAGACAGAGACCATCAGGCAAAGTATAAATTACACTGTTCCCTGGAGGCAGCAAGCCACGACCCTTTACTAAGGCAAGCACCTGAGCACTGCTGCCAGCAGGGAGGCCACTACAGCGGCAGTCAAGTAATGCCAGATCATCCAGCCCAGAGCTTGGCAAACCCGGATCTCTGTCCCTTGGGTGCCGGGGGGTATTTTCTGGTATTCAAGGCTGCCTGAGAGGATGCTCAATTCCACAGTCTAGCAAAGCTGGCTGTCAAAGAAGATTATCTGGGCATTTCACCTACATTTTTCATTCCTATTTTTCATGTTTATATTAATCCATGCATATAAATAAGCTATATGTATACATTAGCTTTCCTACATTTTAACAGCCAAGTATTTCTGAGTGAATATTAAAGAGATGTTAATAACATGGCAAGGCTAATTAAACATTGAACATGTTGCTACGTAGCTGGCATTTTAAGGAGAACTACAGCTGCTGTGATGGGATTTCATTTATGTGCAAGAAAACAACCTCTTAAAATAATCAGAGATGTATTATTCAGAAAAATATAATATCAAACTATTTCAGCTGTCAAAATAATAAAAAACCGGATGGGAACAAGTCAAGCCATTTAGCAATTTTATAAGAAAGCTCCAATTTATAAGAGGAGGTGAGGCTTGTTTCTCTTATACCCCAGATGATTGTGGCTACAATAACACTATTTATGATGGATTTGGATGAAGTAATCTAGTCTTAAACGGAACAAAAAGATATAAATACATATTAATAAAAGGACAGATAAAAAGCATCAGCAGATATGCTAAGTAACTCCATTTAAATACAGAGATATCAAATATCTTTTAAGAGTTCAGTAAATAGCTACTCTGAATGTTAACAGCAAGTGCAGGCAGGCAATTTAAACAAAGACCAAAGCCGCAGGCAAGCCATACTGCACTGCCTCAGCTGTCTCTCCTACTAAGCATCCTGTATAGTCTTGAGAAAGTGTTATTTTCCTATTCTTGATTTATATGGTAGATCAAAGTCTGAAATACAATTTTCCACGTGACATGTGATTGCCAACTCTACTTTGACTCTGTTAATACAGCACTGCAAAGTTCCATTTTTTTGTCATTTCCAAATGTCATTTCCAAAACTCTTTAAGCCTTTTTTTTTTTTAAGATTGCAGTCCCTGTAAACACTCTTGGAGATGGGAAAATAAACCTAACTTATCATAGCTTGTAGTTCTTCAAGCATCGCAACAGCTATACTGCAGCTGTACAGACCCTGGTATCTCATATTGTGCCTTCTGTTATCTATGCAAACTGCATTGAGTTTATGCAACTTAAATGTCTGCACTTAAAGCAACTCAGTAGATGAGATAAATAGCCAGCTGAATGTCTCCAAGTAGCATCAATTCATCTGGGAAGAAATGGTTAGTAAAATTGGGTATCGAAACCAGGTATGTCTGTATCTGCAAGGCAGTCAGATCTGACAAATGGTATAGTGGCTACATTGAAATGGAGATGTCATAATTTAAAGCCATATTGGTTCTGCAGGAGAAGCCAAAACTTGCCTCTTTGGCTACATCAACTGTATATAAAAGGATGGAAACAGGTCCCATGACCTCACAGTGTTACTGAGGCATTCTGAACTCTTGAATGATTTTTAAAAACTGGAATATATCCAAGCAGGCTGATGAAGCACAGCACTGCCAACTCCTGCAAAATTGCCCTTGAAATAAGGAAGTTGTTGGCACACCACATTTGAACAAAAGCAGACTTTCATAGTGGGATGAAGCATTGAGCCGTTTAGACCAGTAGCAACAAAGACTGGATGCAACTGATGATAATGTTTTATATAAAACAGAATCAAGCAGGTTATATCCCAACATTTCAACAGCTTTCCCTCTTCCAGACAATCCGTCACCCCTATGATGTAATAGGGAAACTCCAGACAGGAGAAACATTTTCCTATGCTGCTTTTTACTAAGGTCTAAACAGCCACTTCAGGGTTATTTTCACCAATTCTCTCGCACAGGTCAAACCCATCCAAGTCATGCATCTAAACCAAGCATCACCGTCACATTCCTCAAGGCAGCAAAACGCAAGGAAGATTTTGCCAGGATTAAAAACAAAAAAAAACCCCACCAAGGTTGAATGTCAATATGCAAAACTGGTTAAGTAGTAGCCCTATATAAAAACACTGATATGAAGCCTACTGCCAAGATTGTCCATACTCCTAAATCTGCGGCTTAGATTGCCAAGTGAAAGACTTCCTTCACTGATGTCTTTAAGGAATAGATAACCTAGTGGCCAGTGATAATTGCTTGCATTCAAAGCATAGCACCTTTTGCTAGGGAAAACTATCACCTTCCAGGAGGAATAACTATCTGAGAAGAGAATGAGCAGCTGCTGGGATGAGCCTTTGAGCAGACTGCAAGGATGGCATCTTTTACAGGAAAGTGGGACGAAAATGAGGTCCCATGGATGTGATCGACAACCTCATGGGATGGTAGAAGATATGTGGTCTAATGAAAGTTTTGTACAGAATATTTGTTTTGAACATAGAGAGAACATGACATAATAAAGACTTTAACCTGAACTACAATTGTTCTTTCAAATACTCCTTCACTCCCTACTTGGCAGTGGGTCTTCAGACCCCCCCAGCCTGAACCAGCAAACTCTACCTAAGAAGCTAGAATGCTCCCTGTCATGACACATGGGAGCACAGAGGAGCCAGATTTTATTTTTCTCAACTCCCTTCCTGAACCTTGTAGAAAAAACAAGGCTAAGAACTCCACACCCAGAGGCAAGCATACCTCTTAAATGTGGTTAGGAATGGGGCAAATTGGTTGATCTAGAAGACTAAAAATAGTATGGATGTCCCTAAGCCTAGGTGAGTCATTAAAAAAGTAAGTGTAGAAGATCATACCGAAAGAACACAGTACACATTCTCTAATTACAGAGAGACTTAATAAGCCAGATCCCAGACCATGAATGAAGCAGACTTCTTTTGGACTTAGAAAAGACAGATGAAGCCTAGTAAGACTTCCTACAAAAAACAGAGGCCAGCTCAGGTAAATGAGTACATCTTTGCTCTAAATGAGCAAAGTTTTTTTTTCATATTAGTAGGGGCAGGGGCAAATAAGAATGTATGTACTTGTCTTACACCTTTGTGCAAAATGTTAACAAAACGACCACACTACAGCAGAAAGTGTAAAAACCATTTTCATTAGAAATGGCACAACTGAGACTGTCTGACAGTAGGCTACAGCTTAGCAAGTTTAAATAATTTGCAATAACGTGTGAATTTAGAAATGTAACAAGCAATTCCCATTAGCCCCAATTAAGGGCTTGGTAGAAAACGGTGTCAAAATAAAATGCCTACTGTAAAAGCTATAGAATGAGACTTATCCATATTTAATACTCTTAATTAAAAGATACCAGTGGAGAATAGATGATTGCCTGATGACACATTGTTTGCTAGAAAGTTGAAACCAAGAGTAACTGCAGTATTATAAATCCTCACAACTCTAACATGAATTTAAAGAGATACATAAACAGGCAAAATGAAGCCCTGCATCCGATTAGGAACCCTAGGAGCTCTTAGTGTCCTGGGAATGATTCTGTACATATTATTCATGATAAGACCCAAGTATGTCTTTTTAAGCAAGATGTAACAGTGGTCATACAAAAAAAAAATAATCACTGCTACAAGTGAACCTGATGTTTAGAAAAATTAAGAGCTTTTTTCTTGTTCCAGAAAAGGTGAGAGAGAGTCTGGCACATGGCCATTCATCCTGCAAGATGGGCAATAAGGCAGAAAGCCATGGCAGCCAGCCATCCTGACATGGCAGGGCAGAAAGGGACTGACTTTATCCAGCAGCAACACAGCCAATGTTCCTGGGGAGACCAGAAGATCATGTAATAAATAGCAGAGCACATCCCAGAGACCAACCAAGCATAACAAGCCCTTCGGTTGTTCTAACGCATCTGCAATTCTGCATCACGTCAATGTGGATTCAACATTACTATCATTTAGATGTTTATCTTGAGAAGCACCATACAAGTAAGTACATTTTCAGTCTGAAGACTACTACCACCTGGCAGGAAGAGATCTCCTGTTGGGCAACGTTCGTTAGCTGGGACTGTGACATGGGATGCAACCCCGCCACAGGAGCCATTTTCAAGCTGCCCAAGAGTCTCAGGTCTTCCCTGAGGGAGAGCCCTGCTGGGCAGCAGGTGATGGGAGACAAAAATCCCTGTCCATTTCCACAGGGCAAAGTACACAGGGATATTCTCCAGTATTAATTTCTGGCAAATTCTGCACAACAGCAATTAGAACAGAACATACAGGGTCAGTTGCTTTTTTAATTAAAATAAATCTATTCTGAGAGCAGTCAAAAAGCATCTTGGAGTCATGTTGATAGTCTCCTGCTCTAGAAAAAGCATCAGGACAATAAAGACATATTCCAGAAAACGAAAAACAAGAAAAAGACCACCACCACTGTAAAACTGAAATGAGCTTTGCAGAAGCAGAAGGAGTAAAGGTGCATTTTGCCTGGCATAAGAGCAGACAAACCCATGGTGATGAACAGAACATGATTTGGCTGGAACCTTGGAGTTCCCAGTTAGAAACCCGATTTCATGTCCACTGAAATCAATGGAAAGATCTCCAGAGACCAATCTAGTTGATATGTGGGCTGAATCCTTGACCAACACAAGTGGGGAATGGGGAAGAAATTGGGTGATTGTTTTCAGGAAGTTTAATATTTGTTTGAAATAAGCATTTCCAGGAAAAGTTCCCTAAAAGAAGGAATTCCTGGCATAGGACAACATTTTTCTTCACCGTTATAATTTTATTCTGACTTAATTTGCCATTAGGTTAACTTTAAAAGCACTTTCATGAAGGCACGTCAATACATCTCTGGGTGAACAGAACATATACCACGAAACATATGTTCCTCTAGCTAGTTGCTCATTGCTAGATGAGAGAAGGCTTCAGACTTGTTCCCCTCACCACACTTTTCTCTTTGTAAAATTAGAGACTTCACACAGTTGCACTGTTTGTTTTAAGTACCATTTCAAACAGCATTCACCTGAACAAATCTGGACTTCCAATTAGCTTTGTAGGTTGGATACAGTGTTTGAGTCTTTGCTATTATCTCCTGGGTTTGCTTTGCATTCAAAAGCAGTAAGTTTGATCCATTAGGAAGTTATCATTTACCTACAACAAGTCCCAGAAAAAGTTTGAAAAAAGGCTGAGCAGTTACCAGCTGTCAGCACTGTCCAGGTAAGGTAGGATCAGATAGCTACTGGCTTCAGCGGAGAAATATTGTACCTACGTAAAAATTATCTTCTGGGAAGAAGAGGTTAGAAGTCATGCCTTCCTGCATTCTTTTTTAGCCTGCAGGACCTCTTTGTCAGGCAGGAAAACTTTAAAATACTAAACCAACCACATGAAATTAATATATTAAACAACTTGCAATAGATTAACCCCTGCTCATATATAACTACAATAATGTTGCAACATGGTCTGTTTGGGCAGAGAGGTATGAAAGGTTGTTAGACTTACATTAAATGAAGCACTCGGGACAAGACTCTCCATCAACACTAAGGTACTAAATAACTGTCTGGAGACACGTGGACACAAGTGAAGCGCCCATAGCCTTGCACTGTAACCAAAACAGAAAACCTTCAGCACAACATAAGGGCCAGCTAGAAGCACTCTCCAAACTGCCAGCTTACCACCTCTAACCTATACATTGGCATATGCAGCGGTCCACATCTGACAGTAACACCGCTGCATCTTACAGGCCACCCTCCTTCCCCACTGCTGCAATCACCAAGGTATGCACTTGCATGAAATGCAGGAAAGCAGGCCACTGCTGGGTCAGAGGAAAAAAAAAAAGCCAAAACAAACGCTGTTGCTGCCTAGCACAACAAGCACACTGACAACAGCATTAGAGGAGGCCACACCAGCAGCTTCAACACCCTCTTCCCATATTCACCAAGCCAGGAAGAAGAGAGCAGCCTGACTTTGCACGTGGCTAGGGATGTTCAACTGTCCAGGCAGCACTTGAGTCTCCAGCTTTCAGATTTCAGCTACAACCAGCCATCCCACATCAGGGGACAGACAGCAATCATCTCCTCGGTTGTCTAACTGATAAGCCAACACCACTACTACACGCGTGCTGATGACACACACCAGCTACTTTGCTACTATTGCCATACTGCTGCCCAGGCACCTGCATGGATGGAGCAACTGTGCATAATGAGAGGCAAAGCAAACAGCCACGCACAGAGCTGAAGATTAGTGGCTGGGACAAAGAACAAACAGAGCAAGTGCAGGCCAGCATACAGTGATGAAGGCATATAGGAGCAGAAGGCAGTATGGATATAGAACATCTCAATGGGCTGAAGGTGCCAACAGGGCACCAGGAGTGATGGTCCTCATCAGAATTCAACCAGTTTGCTCCTCACTTTGCACATTGACTCTGACCAATAGTAATCAAAAATCTTCCTCTGTGAGCCTGAAGAGCTGCCGCCACAAAAATAAACTGTATCATCTATTTACCACAGCTGTTGGCCTTGACACTTGGCCCGGCACCCTGTCACTGGACACACCCCTGGCCTCAACTGAGGCAACAGGTCCAGCAAATAAGTTTACTACTGCTTATCTCTTTGTTTCCAGCTCATCCTTCTGCCTCAGTCCTCCCTTGGCACTAAGCAAAAATTGAGCAATAGCGAATGCATCCCGTATTTTCACTACCACAAGTTCAACACAGCACAGATCAGAGAGACAGGTGTAGCATGGGTGCAGACCTCTGCAAGCTGGGGCTGTGACTCCTCAGTCCATCAATAGCTGTCTCACAGACTAGCAGGCAGCCCCTGCATCAAGAGCTACAAAATATCCAGCATTATTTATTACCACGCCTGGCTTGAGGGCTGGCCTTTTAGCTACGTATTGGGAGACCATGGCAAGATGCTCACATGCCACAGGTCCCGCATTCCTCTAACACCATGCCAGAAGCATGGAGCAGCTGAGGTAGCCTGAGAATCTGTGGATTTGCACTAAGCTCAGTGGAACCAGAAGGCAGCATGGGACAGTGTTAGCACACTAACACAAAAGTCTGTCGGGACACAGGGGAGACAACGGAGTCCTGTAGTAGTGATTGCTATCTGCAGGAGAGGAGCAAACTCCACAGTCCTCCGCTCATTTGCAGGATTAATGCCTGCGATGATATAGACCTAGCAATTTTTATTATGAGCTCTGTATAAGCATTGTGATTTCACTTTATATTATCTAATACCGTACTGTTAGAATGACACTCTTCAAGCGACAGCATACTGTCCTGTTGTAAGAGATGAACAACTCCATTAGCAAGTCTGAAGGATACACACTGCTTGTAAAGGGCAATTTTATCCATTCAAAAACTTAAAAATACAGCTGGCAGCACACAAATAATTGAATATTGCAGGAGAACAAGTAATTTTTTGTAGAGGTTAACAGCCACACTGAGCTGTAGGTAACAGTGTATCATAAAGTCTTTCTGCAGCACTCCGAAAGCTCCAGCATTCACATTTGGAATAACCAGTGCAGGATTAGCAGAGATAAATCTCTTTACCCTGCTATGTTGAGATGTCCTAGCCATTTTGAACCACTCTGTAGAAAGGAGGTTCTGACTGTTTACACCAACCAGTTCCACTTATATCTAGCTGTCAGGTTACTTTTACAGCTTTGAAAAAGAGCCTCTTTACGGCTATTAATGTCTGATGCTGCACTACTGTGACCAGGGACTCAAGATATGGTATCCTGATCCAAGCTAAAAGCAGCTTCCCCAGATCTTACACATTTCCTCAATTTGCTGTCCACAGTAACTCCAGCCTTTACGGAACCACCATTAAGGTAAGGCTGGCATCGCGGAGGCACTGTACAAACACCTGACATAACACAGGTCCCATCTGGAAAAGGTGGAAATCTAGACAGAGAGAAATGTAGGAAATAAACAAAAGTAAACAATCCACCAGCAATGGCTAAATCAGGGGTGGGGTGGGGGGAGGTGATCCACATCTCCTCATATCCCTGCTCTGTGCAGTTTCCAGGGCACTGTCACCATTAGCTAAGTCTTTCTGAAGCAACTTTCAAGGAGTTTGCCAATTCTCTCTACCTTCATGCATAGCTAGTACCACAAGGCGTATGCTTTGACATTGTTTACACAGCAACAAGTAACAGAGTAGTCTCTACAGCTTCCAAAGGAATTCCTGGTCACTTACTCTGTGGTTATAACACCACCAGTATGTGTTTCCTGGTTACTTCTCTATGCAATGTTTATACACCAAGAACAGATGATTGTTTCACAGAAAGCAAAGAGTCTGAGTGCAGAGACGAATTGCAGTATAGCAAAACACTTGGCGCATTACACTAACAGGGTAGGTTAAACTCTCAAAGCATTTAAGAAATATATACAAGCTGATATTTATTTGTAGGAATATAATTTTTTACATGTTGGACAATGTTCACCCATTCTTTTCTAAATTAAACTCTTAAGTAATTTGAAAGATAAGGCTGGAATCTGTCCTTACTGCATGATTCTGTAATCAAGAGATAACTCTCCAAAGTATTTGCAAGAAGTCCTGCACTGATCAGCTACTTTTGCACGGACAATAGTTGTTCCACCAATTCATGTAAGTCAAATGAAATGAGACCAATATGTTTCTTAAAGAATCCAATCCACAAACTGCTGCAATACTGGTAGTAGTGAGACCATTTCACGTGTAGCTTGAATGGTTTTGGTTCTGCATGTTGTATCCAAGCACCTAATATTCACTTTATTCCTTTGCTTTGCTTGTGTTCCTGGGTTTGTTTTCCCTTCCCCCCCCCCAAATAAAACATCTGAGGTGTAACACAGATTAGTCACATCTGAGACATTCCAGCAAGTTAGTTTGCCAGTCATTAGCAATCTGAATGGAGTGCTGTATAAAGCTCCCACTAAGAAAGCAAAA
The DNA here is from genome assembly GCF_017639655.2 of Falco naumanni. NCBI lineage: Eukaryota > Metazoa > Chordata > Aves > Falconiformes > Falconidae > Falco > Falco naumanni. The sequence continues at coordinate 10,134,436 of NC_054057.1, read as the reverse complement.
TGCAGACAGGTTTTGCCAAAGCTTGCTCAGATAGAGAGGGGATCCTTGAACTCCTTTGCAGGAGCCAAGCAAAATGCATTAGCTTGCACTCCCAGTATGTAGGGCCAAGGGGAAAACAAGCAGAGTGCTAGCCTCGCTTATTGGCCTTGTGCCCTTTCCACACCATAAAACGACTGAGGCAACATGGAAGAAATATTCTCTGTACACTGCTGAAGCATACAGGCCAGCTTGCTTGTATCCTCGTTTCCAAAGGTCTTTGCTTTACTAACATGCGTAAATGCATTTCTTCTTTTTGGGTGCCTGTATGGCGTCCAGTGTTTCACCTTTCATAACCTGAAGTTTGACAGCTTCCATACTGTCCAGGAACACACCAAAAGTGATACTGTGCAAGAGCGTGTGAGAGAGAATGAGATGCAGTTTTGTATGTAATATGATCTACAGACTTTCATACTGCATGCAGTAGGAATAAAAGCAGTCATTAGTGCAATGAAGTATATGTTTTACACTCCTGTAGTCAGTTACTTAACTGATCTTTCCAGAAACTTGGCAAAAGAAGTGTACTGAAGCTATGCATATATATTATACTTAATGATGGCCATTAAGCCTGCAGTCACAAGATTCAGTTTGCCTTTTGCTGCTAAATTTGTACTACAGCCTCCTAGATTTTGTAATAGTTACTGACAAGGTACAAAATAATAGTCCTGTGAAATCATGACCCTGATTAGTAAAGGGGTAACTGTACTCCCCTCTTCATCTTCATTGGTCCCAGTGGGTTTATACCAACAATAAATTTGGTTCATTCTTTGAAGATGAAAGGTGCTATAAAGTGCACTTTATTAAAACCACTATAAAGACTTGTTATTTTTGCTCGTATACCTGCTGAGTGATGGTTTCCAGAAGTCTAATGGCACACCCTGAACATGCACACTCACTTTACTTTCTGGCTTGGAAAATTCCTCTTAAAATTGTAGGCCATGTTTCCAGCTTTTGGTGCACAGCTCCTTGTATGCTTCAGGACTATAGATCAGCCTTCCTATAACCCAGACAGCTGTGTGGGAATACAGCTTTACTGTAACATAGAAGTGATGTGGCATCTTAATAGATGGAGATAATCCAGTGGACCAGGTTCAGAGTCAATTGCTGATCTTCACTCTTGACCATGCCATGGACTGGTGGGTTTGGGTTTAGATGTGGCAGTACCAAATTCTCACCAACTTTGACCCTAATTAGAAGCCTCCCACAACAATTCTAGTGCTGAATTCCTCACTTGCATGATGACTTTCTTTACATAAGAAAAATCTAGAGAAGCCTGCAGGACTGTTTAACTTCTACTTTAAAATTTCCTTCCTCTCCTTTCCTGCACCAAAGCACAGAACCTCTGAATCACCGTTTCCCAAAACGGTGTCTCAAAACTCACATGAGCGTATTCTTTGGAGGCTGTTGACAGAAATGTTAGGGCTAGCAAAAGAACAACCCAAGTTCCTAGTACCCACACCCCGATATAAACCTACAGTCACCAGGCTTTTCCAAGAAGGATGCCGCCTGCAGGTATGCACCTTTAAAAGTAGTACTCTTCCCACCAAAACTGTCTGCTTAGCATTTTCAAGCTCTGTTGTATGGATTTCGAGAGTAAGATTTCCGAGAAGCACTCAAGAGCCTTGAACAAAGTCTTTGTTCAAATTAGTAACTTCAAACCTGCCTCTTGAACTTTCCTTTCCTCCCCATTTAACAGCTCTATCGTTTGTTTCAATCCCTCTGAGCACTAACCAGCCAACTGGCTTCTCAGACTACATCTGCTACCCACCTTCACAAACCAAGTGTCCTGTCTATGACTAGGGAGGAAAATTTTTCCTAACGGGGAAAAAATAATTAAATAAAAATCAAGAAACAACATGAAAAGGAAGGAACCAGTGATCAAACTCAATTGTCTTGTGCCATATGCAGCAATTAATTATGAGAAGAGAATCTAATTTTTACTTCGGTCACAAAGAAATAATGAGTCACATCTCTCAGTTCGTGTTCTTGTGCAGCTCAAAGCATGTCCAGAGTCTGCTGAATGACACTACTTTTCCTGGCATTTGACAGAAATCCCTGCCTTAATGACCTTTACAACCTCATGACATTTTTGCAAGCATATCTTTTAAAAGATTAATCGATGTCTATTAACAATCTCTCTTGCTTGTGATTGGAGCAATAAAGTCATTCACGTCTATTCCTATTGCCTCTCATTTGGCAGTCAGAAGTGACCACAGCCTGTACCTTCGACCTTTCCTATACCCCTAAGCTAGCAAAAAATCAGAAGTTCCAGATTTGTCATAACAATAGGTTAAATGTCTATTTCTTATAACTTAGTTTCCAAAATCCCCATTCCTGCCTATGTTTCTGTTAAGAGTAGAAGAAAGCTGGGGGGGGGGGGGGGGGGGGGGGGGGGGGGGGGAAGGGGAAAAATATCACGTAGACAACTCTTGTAAACTACAGGCATGAGGAGGCTTTTCTGGTAGCAAGCGTCCCTTGTAGCTGCGTGTCTCACCGCCTTCGAAGGCTGTATTTGGAAAGGACACTTCCTTTCTACCATGAGAGGCTCCTTTGGAAACACAGACTTGTACAGGGAATGTAGCAAATTAACACATCTCTCAGTTGTCTTGCGGCTTCATTCCACCCTGTTCTTCCTTTTTTAATAGCTTGGCAACATGAATATATTTTCATGACACAGTAAACAAAAGGGCCTCACGTTCTTTAGCAGATTTCCTTGACCAAGGTTCTTGGGTCTCCTATTTTAAGACAGGAAAATAGCTGATCCAAAACAAACCAGGATTCACAGTGATTGTCACAACGTGGAAGGAAGTCTGCTTATGCTGGAGAAGTTGCTTGAAATTATACTTTAAGTTCCAGCCATTACTGAGCAACTTCCCAGAGCATCAGTATTAGCCAAAATCATATATAGCTAGCAAGTTTTAAAAGTATATGAACAAATTAAAATCATATACTCAATTCAGTTGCACATAATTCAGATCTATACTGATACAGGGATGAAAATAAGAGGTTTTATCTGTTCTGGTTTAAAAAAGAAATAGCCAGAAAGAAAGTACCTTCAGTAGTTGGCTTACTCCTTTCTTTAATCACCCTGCCACCAACCAGAGTGCATAGAACAGGATGGTAGGGCAAACGACATGGGAATGGATGTGTGAGCCATAAGAGCAGACCATTTTTTTTTTTATTTTATATATTTATGTTGTCACATATATACACACACACTGATGCTCTATACACATACATGCACGTTTTCTTTCTTTCCCCTTAAATTCAATCCTGCTTTTCAATATGTAGGCCACACGCACAACTCCCAGAGATATCAACAGCAGTGCATATATGCATATTTGGGCTAAACCTAGTTTATCTAGAACATCTTAGGCATGAATCCCAGCTTCATTTTTTAGTTCTACTTCACACTTAACTTCTATCCACTCTACTCAAACATCAGTGATCCCAGAGAAACGTAAAAAAAACCCACACAGTTTGTTTCAGATTCTTAAACCAACATTTCTAAGGTCTACACCAGTATACAATGTTTCATGTTTTATAGAATATCTACCCCATCACCAGCTGCACTTCAACAGGGTAGGGAGCAGAGGAGAGAAGGAATCTGGGCCTTTAGTCTTGAAAGCAAACATTTACGTACACACAGCTGAACTACATCATAACTTCAGTATCAATTTGATACTCATGAATAGAATGTACTTTTTAAATTGGTATTATAAAAAAAATACTAAAGGCAACAGGCTTACAAAAATTGCTATTTTCCATGTTCCTCTTACCAAATAGTTAGAGAATATAAGTCTTGTTTGTGAGATACGGAAAGAAGCCACAGGTGTAACTCACACATCCACAATACTAAGATAACTTCCATATTTTTTCCTGTATTTTCTCATATTAAAAATGAAAGTGCAGAAAAATAGTACCAACTATAGCCTTACCTCAAACTTCCATCCCACATTTACTCCAGTTCTTCCATTGTAGCAGCACTCCCAAATGTCTTCTCTGTGCTCTCACTTTATGCTACCCTGCTACCCAAGTGTAGCTCGTTAAGCTGCACACCTGCAGTGGCCCAGTTTGGTCTTTACGCAGCTCTTAACCCACCCCAGCAACAGTGAAATCACTTGCTCTTCAGAGTATCATTAAATGTTGCCTTCTCATTAAGGTTCACAACTGTGATACTCTCTGCCAACTTCCTTGATAAATCAAACCCTAATATTCAGCAGGTATCTGAAGAGCAGCTATTTATAGTACCAAGTGCACACAAATATGTAACTATTTAGAAAAAAAAAAGAAAAAAAAAAGTAATTTCCAGCTTAGGTGATGTGGATGACTGTAGAGGAATGCAGGCAGTGGGCTGATTAGCATTGATAACATGCAGCTGTGGCCTTGCCTCAGAGGCAGTGGGTTGATTGACATGGATGATGTGCAGGTGTAGCTCGTTCTGCTGAGTGGTTAAATAGCCCTGAGGATGGGGGGAGGGGGGTGTTGGATGGAGGAGGAGCAGCAGTGTGGTCTGGCTTCTAGAGGAAGGCGAAACAGCATGGACAGTAGAATGTGACCGATGGCAAGTGCCTTGCTGCAGCTGATGACCATTGCAACATTTCAACAGGTGCAATCAGTTATGTAATTGCATGTTATCCGATGCTTTAGTGTGTCAAGACATGCAAGAACCATTTAAAGCTTTTTCATTTCACTTAGCCTGAACATCCTTGTAGCTAAAAATACATATTTCAAGTATGAATATTGTGACTTTAAAATGCTACCTGTATTTAAAGTTTATGGGAATCATATGCTGTTTGCTTATCTCCTGTATATGTAGAAAGACATGGAGTAAATGTGAAGTTAGAGCTGCCTACTGGGGAAAGATTACTCAGCAGGGAAAAAAGGCTTTGCTGTGGGAGCTTTAGTATCACTTGGGTTTTTACAGATGTTCGCGAATGATTTCATGGCCTGTTTGGTGGCAGTAAAGTAAATTTCCAGCTACAGATGAAACTTTACAGGCAGAGTTCCCCATGGGGAACTAGTGGTGAAGATTTCCTTCTAGTGACCTTCCACCCACAGGGCTGAATTTACCCCTGAAGTAACTCTACTGATATTGTTAATATTACATGGGGGATCAATTTCCCTTACCTTATTTGTTTTCTTTCTAAAGCCAAAGAGGCCAGGCCAGCTATTCCAAAAGAGTAAACCACCTTATTTCCACTTGCACAGCTACAGCAATTCAGAGCCAGCTAAGAACCTGTCCCTAATGTGGTACTGTCCCTGTCTCTAATGGTGGGCTGGATTCTATAGTCAGCAAGGGGTGATTTTCTAGCGAAGGATGCTGATACTAAAATAGTCCCAGCCATTTCAGAGCTGAATTCAGGTTACCTTGGGTTGGGGTACTGGGGCTTGAAGGTATACAGAACCCTCTCCAGCTTCAGGGTATTATTAATGGTTGAGTACAAGAGGCAACGATGGCATGTGTATTGCCCACAAGGCTTGAGATATGTCATTTCTAGGTGGGTTAATAATGATCAAATGTCTCACCCCCCACAGATATCTGGTAACTATCTAAGGCTGTGTTAGAGGCTAGGTTTCAAGCACAGAGTACCTACTACTGCACTTACAGCCCTGAGAGCTACCATTTCTGAGTTAGCCAAAGGCTGTGGCACAGTAAATCCAGAAGCTGTCACTCCTGTGATATATTCCCTCTACCCTCCATCAAGTGCTGCTGACTTTCATGCCCACAGAACCACTTTTGCAAAGCGGTGCAAAGGTCCATGTCCTACATACTCCATTTTACACTGGCCACGTGATTTATGAGCACAAATCTTGTAAAAATGGAATTTCAGCTGCATTTTCTTCACTGACAGATTGGCAAACATCTTATAAATCACAATGCAAGTGCAGAAATCCCTGCCAGTGATCAACAGATTTTATCAAGCTTTAATAGCCTCCAAAACCAAGTTCTAAAGAATCTTGTTCTAATTTATTACTAGCTTGATATTAGAAAATCTCATTGAATGAACAATATTTGCTACAATGCAAAGTAAATGAAACATCTGCAACACCGGCAAATAAATTATGACTTGTGATAATCTAAAAATACATATTCTTAATTTATCCTGCGAAAAATGGGGAAGGTAACTTGACTATAAAACCACAACAAATCCTGTGTACCATGTAATCAGTCCCATTTTATGCATGGACTTTCTTCACATCTGTGCAAATAAAGCCATTGTTATAACGCACAAAGAGCTGTGGCATATGATACATGCAGCTATGAAACCATGAGTGCTGCTACATGTGGAGTCTTTAAATGGAAGGTGGCACATCTGCTTTTGGCATAGGAGTGTAAATCAATCCAAGATGTTTATTAAAGAGTAAGTAACAACCTGTCCACACGCTCTTTCTTCCATCCAGCCTTGGTTTTGTTCTTGCTTTGTTATTTTCCTGGCAGTTAAATGCGGGCTCTGCACATTGAAAGTATGTTGTTTCTTCACGTACGGATAACATAACATGTCACGTAATATTTAACAAGTATGCAATGGGGAATGGTTTGGACAAAAATGCAAGCCAAAATGAAGTGGGGAGGAAAGGGTAAGTACAAACAGTTACACCGCAGTGACTGGAAGGTTTATAACTCTGGATAAGGCAACTATGTTTCCTAATGCTTTTCAAATGAATAAGAAGACCTAGATTTGATTTAATGTTCTAGCTCTTGGCAATTAGCGAGCAGAATTTGCAACAGTAAAGGATGGCACATGTTTTCTTCTTTGTCAACCAGAGGCATGAGCAAACACTAAAGAATGGAGTAGTCAACACAGCTTGACTTTGCGTTTACTGAAGGTATGTATACCTTCCACAACCAGGTCTGACTGAGCAGGACTGGTAACAGCCTAAGTCTTACAGCACCTGCATGGGTTTACTGACAGGAAAGACAACGCAATTTTGGCACTGGTCAATATTGACACCAGAGGTTGGGCCTTTCTGGAGCAATTGCTGATGTATTTGGCACAGCCTGTAACATATTCCTCTCCCACTGACCAAGGAGGTCTAGGGTCTGCTGTAGAACAGCAGTCCAAGGAGAACAATACATTTTGTGGGCAGCCTCTTCCATGGGCTACCTGCATGGAGCAGCACTTAAGAGCCTGGAAGTGGGGAAGAAGGCAGTGGCTCTAGGCCTGAGGGTAGAACCTGGGACATGCAGCGCTCCTTCCTCTTCCTTCAGAGGAAGCACAGGGAAGTGTCCTGGGATACCTGGGGAGAGGGACTCCCTCACAGCTAGGCAGGAGGAGCAACTCATTCTGTGTCCCAGTGAAGGGCCTACTTTGTAGCATGCTTTTTAGTAACCATAGGTAGAAAGAAAATACCATGGATGTGGTAGTCTTAACTTCCAGGTGGGGAGATGACAAGAAAGTGATGCTGTTCTTCAAGTGCATTTCAGAAACAAGGCATCCTCGCAGACGCTCAAGGGCTCATCCATTGGAAAGACAATCTTGCTTTTGTATGCTGGCAGTGGAAAACCACAGTGCTTTCCTGGCTTATTTTTAAGAGGCGAGGTTGGAAAACAGACCAGTTGATGGGGGCTCATAAGTGCTTCTGAGGAACCTCAGCTGTCCTCTGCTCTCCCAGCACTCAGGAGGCTGAAATTTGATTCAGGAAGGCTCGTTGTGCAGAACTGGGGATGGTTGTGAGAAACTTCCAATAGAGGTCCATGCTGAACAGGGACTAGAGGCTACTGGAAGTGTGCTACTCGTAGTTTTATACCTGCTCATTTAATTGACTAGACTGACCTCCAAACATCTTCTGTAGTTGTTCACTTCTTCTTTGATAAAATGGTCAGGATGATTCAAAGGCCAGATTCCACCTGCATATATTTCAATGATAGTGCTGCCTATTAGCTCTGTCCCAAAAGCAAAATTTGATAATAGAGTGTCTTTTCATCTGTAGCTGAAACATAGCTGCACGAGTGACCCAGGTGGATTTGCTCAGCAACACAGAACACACCAGGACAGAATTTATACAGCAGTTCCCACTGCAGGCCAGAATTATCTTGATCAGAGTTGTTACAGTGTCCTGTTATAAAATTTTACCCAGGGCAAAAATATTAAATGAAATCAAAATACTTGGGTAGGTCAGAAAAGTAAAAACAGCAAAAAAGCCAGTAATACTTTCTCCCATTTATTCCACACACTCTTCATATGCCTGATAATGGGACTCTGTGGAACTGAACCTTTTGCAAGTGGCTGGTGCCAGCTTTTTGCAGAGTGCCTTGGACAGGTCTCTTCATTTCCATTTCGTTTTGTCTTTCTACGGCTGACACATATTGTTATTTAAATGATGCTTTTGAACTCAGGGTTTTTTAATGCAAATGTGTGCTTCTTCCCTATTGAATTGAAAACATCAACACTTCTTTCTCCCTATGAAAAGCAGGATAAAGAATAATATTCTCAGGGCTGAAGGTGCCTCAGGATGTTACTGTTCTGTGAATTTAAGCTAAAAAAACATACACACACACACAATGCTGATGTATCAAAATATAGGCTAAATCTTCCTTCTAATCAAGATATGATTAAAGCGGCATTGTATGTTTTAAAGAACAGCTGAGGTAGCGAAGGTGCCAAACTCAGCAGACTGGTCATGCATTCTGTATAAGATGGTTAGGGCAGTAGACAAGATGTGAGAGACACCACATGCCTTGAGCAGTTTTAAGGTGCTCTATCCCATCCTTCCTTTTGAAGGCTGTGACTCGTTTTAGTCTGAAAGTAGGTGCCCTTGCATTTTTAATTTTTTGGAAGCCATTTTCCAGGAACCATAGACTGAACTTACAGAACATCTTACAGGGTAGTAATGAGGAAGAAGGGAAAAAACCTAACAAATCCTTGGTTCCCTTTGGAATATACTGCATTTCATGCCTTCAGGATTTTCTTTTACCTATAATGCCTAGAAATGCATTTTCTAACAAAAGGTGAACATGGAAGCAATCACATGCTTCCTTGAGCTGGAGCTTTCTGCTAATCGAATATCACAAGATATGTGAAAATCCGCATTCCAAGCCCCCAGCATCAAAAGAGTTGATAACACCTGAATTACATCCATACCTGATTTCCATCAGACCAAGGCACATGGACTGCCTCACCCCTTTTCCCATTGCACGAGCATCTGTCTTGCAGCAAAAATGCCACAGTCCCACTAGCATCCATGCCAGCAATATTAGCAAACAGACCACAGAGTCTGAGCTCCTCTTTGAATCACAGAAGTTGTCATTTTTGTTTAGTGTCAGTAGTTGTTGTTCCAGCTCAAGTTTTCTACGTGTTATTCGTGGACTAATGAAAACTTGAAATGTTGCTTGCCCTGCAGTACCAAACTTATGGATAAGCAGACAGCTTCAGTCTGCCAGGTGATAATCTGGCATCCTTATGTCAGTGTTAAAATCCCTACAGCTGTAAATATTTATTGAATATGAAATATACTCATATACTCCAGCTAGCACATTACTATATGAATAAATCTAACCTTAAATAAACCATGTGCATTCCATCTTTTACTCGGTTTATAAAATTCTTGCTTCTTGCTCTGAGCATTCTTAGCTTAATATGGCTATTCAGAAGTAGAGCGATTCACGGTGTGCCTTGATTTCTTTTCTAATGCAATGTTTTGCTGCTTATATTTCACCTCTTACAGCTTTTGCAAAGTTTTGATTTGATAGGACAAGAACAGTGAGGGCATTAGGACCAAGAGAAAGACGCACACATTGCTCTGTATTATGTCTGGCAAAGTGCTTCCTGACTGAGTGCCGTAGTTATGTGTGAAAGAAAGTCAGGGACCGACTAGTTCTCATCTGTTGATCGCAGTTAACTTGAAGCCTCTGAGCGGGGGAGAGCTGTCAGATCTGCTTTCAGAGATAAGGCGCTTCAATCAGCAACTGGAAACTTTGAAGAAGCAAGATCTACTCTGAAAGGAAACTATAAGAAATGGAATTTCTTTTTACTTTGAAAAGGAAAAAAATCAAAACTTCAGTTACTCTTTTCATCAGCTGAATATGCGCTTTCCTAACTAAGCTGGGACTCTGTATAACAGAGGATCTACTTTCTCTCACTGGATCCATGCTATGTTTTACTACAGTAAGTGCAATATTGATAGGAATGTTATATTTTTATCTGTAAATAGAGAGGAAAGCATGAAACGGCATCAGTGAAATTTGAGGGGAGTAAAAAAAATCCTCTTGGCAGATAGTGAAAAACAGGGCTTTGCTGCAACCCGAGGACTGGAGTCTGTGGAAGATCCAAGTGATATTTAACATGACCATCTGTATCATTTTGTCACCAACAGCATGTTCTTGAGGAAGAAGTGCAGATATGGATCACGTAAGCTGCAGTTTCTCTTGTTGTTGTTGATGCTGGGCTTTTTGCTACTGATGGTTACAATGCTGACTCCACCACCCAGCACCCAGAGCAAGGATGGGACTTTCCAGCCCGTGGAGTTCAGCCCCCGGGAAGGGTACCAGATGGACTTTGCGGAGCCCCAGGAGATGCTGGAGACCCCGGAGGAGAGCCAGCAGTACTACCCTTTGGACGGGCTATCCCCTTTCATCTCCCTGCGGGAGGACGAGCTGATCGCCGCCGTCGTGTCGCCCGCCGGCAGGAGGAACCACAGCAAGGCCAGGAAGGGCTATCGGGTGGTGCAGCAGCAGGGCCGGCGGCCGGGGGGCAAGGCAGAGGGGGACCCCGAGCCCCAGCTCCTGTCCCTTCCCCTGCAGCCTGGGGACGGGGCTGCGGCGGGGGGGCACCCGCCCGGCCTGGACACCCATGGCTTTGACGAAGCGCTTAGCGAGCGGATCTCTCTGCGCAGGGAGCTGCCTGAGGTACGACACCCGTTGTAAGTAAAACAGCCTATTTAATTTCTGGGAGAAAATCGCCTCTTTCCCCGCCGCCGTGAGCCCCTCCTGCTCTGAGCCCCGCGCCTTCCCTGCCAGCCTCGCCGCTCCGGTTCGAGATAACGTTTTTCCCCACGCTTCGCTGAGGAACAGCCCCCCGTTCCTCAGAGCCGGGTACGCTCCCGGCCTCCCCGCCGCCGGCGGGACCCCGAGCCCCCCCGCGGGCTGCCCGGCCGCCCCTCCCCGGGCCGCAGCAGCCCGAGCCCGCGGCGCAGGCACCGGCACACCGCCGCTGGGTCAAGCCCTGAGGAGCCGACTGCTGGCAACAGCGAAGGGGGCGGCGGGGGGAGGCAGCTACGACTTGCAGGGGGCGCCGGGTCAGAAAGGGGAGGACGAACGAGCGTACGGCGCCCCAGCAGGCCGCTGCGGTGTGCCGTTACCTGCGACCCCCGCCCGCCTCCCCGCCGCGACACGGCGGCCCGGCCCGGCCCGTCACCACGGCAACGCGGCGGGCGGCAGCGCCCCCTGTCGGCGCCCACGGGCGGGGTGCCTCCGCCGCAGCAGGTGCTGAGGGGCGGCGGGGGAATGCTCCGTGTGCCCGGGCCCCGCCGTTCCCCGCCGGCTGGCCGTGTGTTTTCTGGGGCGGCGAAGGGAACCCGCACGGCGCTGCGCTGGGTGCCGAGGTCCCGCAGGGTGGGGGGCGGTCTGTCCGCCCCGGCCGGGCCTCGGCCCCGGCCCTCCCGCCCGCTGGGCCCGCCCCGGGCCCGCTCTGCCGCCAGGGGACGCGGAGCTGAGTGAGGGGCCGCCCCGCCGCTTCCCGCCGCAAGGCCCCAGCCGTCTCCTCACGGTGCGCCTCGTGCTGGGCCTACCGAGTTTGCCACACGCGCTGCATTGTTTGAATACAGGAGTTCGGGGCTTTCAGCTTTTTTAGTACGAGTGGCACGACAAACACTGAAAGGAAACTCCTGCGAGGGAGGCTGGTGGAGATCGGTGTGCCTGAGCAGATCTGCCAACACCAAGGTAGCTGGCAGCAGGCAGGCCTTACGGCCGCGTGGAGCATGTGCTGCGTTTGAAGCCCCACACGTTGCATTTGAAGCCTGGAGACTTGGGAGTCAGTTACTCCAGCAGCCCCAGAGCGGTCATTCGTGACCCTTCTTAAAGAGGGGCTGAGGTGTATCTGCTCCCCTGGCCAGGGGAGAGGGAAAGGGTGGTGGCTGGGTGGTTTTTTCTTGCCTCCTGCAACAAAACCTGTTGTGGCTTTCCCCCCAGGACACAGTGGAAAGATGCACCAGAAAACATATTAAGTAACAGACACAGGATATGTACATACATATAAACCCCATTTTTTTTTCCCTAAGGGTCATTTTCACATGTTTAAAGGCAGCTGGTGGCTCTTATTTAAGGGGACAATCTGAAGGAAGGAGAAATGAAACTGGTTTTTTACGCTTGCTGGCTAGGTTTAGTGTTAATTTGGGTAATTGCATTGAATGACGAAATGCTGATACCATTTCAGTTATTTTTCGCCATGCTCCACTGGCACCTCTTTGAACTGTGTAATGTTAAAGGAGGAGTGATGACCCTGGTTTACTGCCTGTGATGTGAGCCAAAAAACATTTCTACTTTGGCAGCTGAGGGGCCATCCAACAAGGCACAGGTTTAGTTAATACTGATCTCTGTAAGGTTTAAGCCATGGTCTCAGAGCTCTTGGATGGGTTTTCCTGTCTGACTAGTTACAGCCTAAAGAGCTATCAACACCACAACTTACAGAGTCCAGATTGAAACCACAGATCTGAACATCTGAGGCTTCATGTTTGTTCAGACCTAAATCCAGATCATAAACCTGCAGCAGAGGTCTGCCTCTAAGACAGTCCTGTCCTTTATGGCACAACACACAAACCACACTGAGATTTTTTAGGTGTAATTTACTCTGGGGGCCTAGCTCACAACTATGTCAGTCCAGTTTTATAGCAGTGTAAAACGAGAGCGAAGCAGTAATGAATTGGATTGTCTGTTACTCTGTTTGAATTATGTTGTTCCTAATAATGTCTGTTATTATTTAGTTAGAAGGAACCCAGCCACTTAGAGGCATTTCAGTGAGTTAGCTCCATGGACTCAGTCTCTCTCATTTCACTTGAAGTTAGATGGCAAATCCTTCACACCAGAAGCTATGCCTAGCTTGAAGCTAATCATGAAGCGCTTCCAGGTACTTTAAAATAAGGCTGGGCAAACTTCATACTTGCATACTTCATGTTTACTCTTAAACCAGTGTGTAAGGTGTAATGTAAATGGCATAAGATATACTTAGCTGCTCTTCCTTAGAAAATCAGATATACAAGGTCTTTTGTGTTTTGCACTGGAACAATGAGCAGCATAAATAAAGTTTCTTCCTGTGTGAAAAGTACAGAGCTCTGCTGGAAATACACCAGAGCCTACAGGCTGTGCAGTGGCTTGACAGCCCAGAACCCAATTTCCTCACCGGGAAAGTGATACTTTAGACCTCTCTCATGCAACCCTATCTTCTAACATAACTCACATCTCTTTGCGTGTCTTTCCAGGTGAATGCTGTATGCTACTTTTCAGAAAGTAGATGTGTAAAACAGTCTCTTCCAGCACTCCTACTGATCTCACAGTAAAACATATCCTTACAGATGAATCTGGTATCTTGTTTTGCCCCATTTACTTTGAGTACCAGTTTTGACGCAGCCAGGGTTTCTGGGTGAAAAAGCCTAATAACTTGTCCAGTTGTATTAGAAAGTTGTTCTTCCACACTGAGGCTCATTCTCTGAGGTACCATCATCTCTGAGTGCTTTCTGCTGCTATCAGTTGGTCCAGCTGCTGTTGACACCCACCTGGGACAGAGGAGCCAAATCAAGCCTTCCATTGTGATTTTTATGATGGGCGTTCTGCCCCAAAGAAGATCTGTTTTCTGCTATTTGG